>NC_087570.1:5072000-5704750 GCF_036250125.1 Pseudopipra pipra | reverse complement strand
CCTGTCAGCACCAGCTGCCTGTTCCCTGGTGACCACTTGGTTGGCTATGGCGTCATCTGTGATACCTCCCTGTACCTCTCCAACCCCAGATCCGTGAGTCCATGGGGCTGTCCCACAAGTGTGGGGCTGCCCTGGAGGTGAGGGGTGTTGGGGTCTGTGTACACGAGTGTCTCAGCTCTGCGCACGGCCAGGAGGTGTTTCCTTCTTCCTGACTCTGTCCTTAAGAGAGGTGGTGGATGAGACTTTGGGGAGCAGTAGTGGATGAGGGTGCTGGTGCCCAGGGGCTGGGATCTGGCTGATGGATGTGCTGGTGGGACCTGTTCCCTCTCTCTGCTTTCCCACAGGACAAGCGGCGGTGTTACAGCACGATGCGCTCCCAGGAGTCGGGCAGCTCTGTCTTCTTTCACTCCCAGGAGGAGGGAGCAGACGTGGACAGCTGGAATCACTCCAGAGAGTCGGAGGGCTCCTGCCCTGCCGAGCGCTCCCCCGACCACCTGGGGGTGGGCAGAGATCCCGGGGGAGAGTCGGACACGGACACGGGTCAGAGTTCCCTCTGTACACGCGTGGGTGTGATGGCCCTGTCTCCCTAATCAAGCTCCTGTCGCTGCTTCCCCGATTTGCTCCCCTGATAAATAAGTGTCTTCAGCTACAAAGAGCCAGAGGAGTTTGCAGGAGGGATGACAGATCTCCTGGGGCTTGAGCGAGTCTGTTTGGTTTGGATGTTTTATCCAAACCTGTCAGGAAATCAAGGGGAGCCCTGGAGAGCTGGATACCCTGGAGATTTTCAAAGCTTTGGCTTTGACCACATAATTATTTACAAGCTTCCCAAGCAGTGTGTGAAGGAGTGCAGTGAGCAAATGGGTAGCTCTGCTAGAGCATCCCTGCACCTGCAAAACATCTTCCCAGTCAGGAGAGGGGGGGAATGGATCCCAAACCCTGTCCCCAGGGTGTCCCCCCTCCCCACCACGGTTTGAGTGGGTGTTTGTGTCAGCAGCATTTGGCATAAAGCAGCTGGGGAAACCTTTGTTACTCACGGGATGTTATTCCCTTATATTTAGAGAGGAGCTGTGCTGTGCATCCCCTCAAACTTGTCAAAAGCAATGAGAAATCATGTCTTTCCAAGGCAAATTTTACTCTTGCTCTGACAGGAGAATGTCTGCACTAATTAAATTTCATTAGTAAACCCTTTGTCTTCTCCAGGGAGGCTTGGGGAAATGCAGTCAGGCTTCTTCTGTCTGAAAACTGCTCAGACGAAACCTCCCCAACCTGCTCTCTCAACATCCACAGGAATTTTGAGTGTTCCCACTTCCTTTTGTGGTTTCATTAAAACTTTGCAGGGCTGAGGGTGGCCCCCTCAGTCCCGGGAGGACCCTGGGGTGGGCCCTCTGCCTCCCACCGTGAGCCAAGGGGGGATGGCACCGGCTGATCCCGCTCTGGAGCAGAGCTGATCCTCTCTCCCACATTCAGGAATGGATGTGAAGGGTTCCTCCAGGAGACGAGCATACAGCACCACCCAAATCGCTGACCACAAGCCTGGCAGGAAGGTGCCCGCGGCCAGTGATCCCAGCACAGCCCTGGTGAAAAACCCCCTTCGGAAAACCCACCTGCAGGACCTGCAGCAGGTCAGCCCCGACCCCTGGCAGGTGGATTTCCAGGTAGGTGATCCCTGGAGAGGGTTTACCTGCAGGTGGAAGCCAGCAAGGAGCAGCAGGAAGCAATCAGAGCCAGGGAAAGGGTGTGGCTCACACTAGTCCTAAGATATAGATAATAGATACAGTTCTGCAGCATATCACAAACACGTGGGAAACGAGCCAAGCAGAGAGCAGAGTGCCATCCTGATATCCCACAGCAGTCCCTCCCCGTGGGAGCCCAGCTTTGCCCTGCTAAATTCCTCTCCCCTCACCCTGAGTGGCCTGTGCTTCACCTTGCTGCTCCTCTGCTCCCTCTTGTCTCCCTGCAATTTGGGATTCAAACTCACTGCAAGGCTGTGGCACTTCTGTGCCTTGCAGGGAAAAGGAACTCGGTGCCAAAACAGATTCCCAGCTGGATCCACAGCCTTGTGCAGCATTAGGGCGAGATGTGGACCTGTGTGATGACACATCTGCTGAACAGGGTTATGTCCCCTGCCCGCAGCAGGGGGAATTTGGGAAGATTTTACAACTCATCTATGGGAAGGGTGATTTCCTCCCATCCTTGGCATCACTGGGATGCTCTGCTCTGCAATCAGCATCTGCAGGGCTGGAAAGACCAGCAGCACTTTAGTTCCCATGGAAACTCAGAGTGAGGGATGTTTGGGGCTTTCTTTTCCCTCATGCTGCGGGTTAGAGATCGTTGGGAGAGGGGTGGGAGGTGAGATCAGGGGGTGAAGGGGGAGCAGGGCCTGTGCTCCACAGGGAGGGATGAGACCTCTGCCTTCCAGCTGCAGCAGGGAGGGTGGTGAACGTGAGCAGTGGTAGGTTTTAGGGGTACCAGTAATCTTCCCTGTACTGGAAAGGTCCACAGAGCATCCTCCTGCTCCTGGGATGCTCAGTGCGAGGGCAGGGATGGAAACGACTCCCCTCTGGAGGGCAGCAAATGGTTAACAGCATCCATCCTGCTCTTCATTAAATGCAGCCTGCTTTTGCTCTCCCTCCTGCTGCCAGGGCTCCCAGCAGCTCTCCCAGCTCCCGGTCCTGCTGCCAGGGCTTGACATTTTCGGGGGTGTGAAGGCAAGCCCTCAGCTCCTCTCCACACGCACCGTGCTGGGAAGGAAAGGTCAGTGCCAGCAATGGGCAGCCTAAACCCCCAGCTCTATTCCCAGCTGGCTTCCTCTGGCTGGGAGGAGAGCTCAGGCAGGAGAAGGAGCAGGTTTTGAATGGAAAGGGTCTGGCAGGGGCTTCTTTGAGCAGTTTGCTTTTAAATATCTCAATATTAGCTTGGTAAGTAGCTCCTGGAGCTGTCAGCCTCCCATTTTTGCTGGTGGACTCATAGAGCACCAAAAATTATGTGGTGATGGAGGTCATGTATCATCCAGAGAAAATATTCTTTCATCCAGCATGGAGGTCCACCACTTTCTACCATCTCTGTCCATCACTGGGGTTGTGCTAGGAAAACAGAGAGTCTGTCAGGTTTAGGGGACCTTCCCACAGCCCTGGGGACAAGAATAAAACCCAGAGCTTGCAGAGGGGAACATCTGTGTGGGATGTGACACCAGAGGTGCTGGAGTGGGGGATTCATGTCTCCTGAAAGTGGAGAAATAGACTCATTAAAAAAAAAAAAAAAAGATAAAAATTCCCTTCTCCCATCCCCTGCTCCTCTCTCCTTTCGTTACTAAGCAACTGGTCCTTGATCTTTCTGTCTCTCTTCTTTCCTTTGGTTCCCAAGTGAAGTCATTAAAATGTCTGGAGGGATGAAAATCATATTTCACCTTCTGCATGTCTGGGGAAGGAGCCCCTGGGGCCAGGGTCCCTTGGGGACGGACACACTGCAGGTCTGATGGAGGGCTCTGGGCACGAATTCCAGCCAAGGGTGGGCAGAGAGGGAAGGACTTGTGTGTGTGCAGGATTGCATCCCATGCTGGGGTCGGGCAGGGAGCAGGTGGGATCAGAAGGGACAGAGCAGGTCCATGCAGGGATCAGGGAGGACAGAGCAGGTCCATGCAGGGATCAGGGAGGACAGAGCAGGTCCATGCAGGGATCAGGGAGGACAGAGCAGGTCCATGCAAGGACCAGGGAGGACAGAGCAGGTCCATCCCAGGGATCAGGGAGGACAGAGCAGGTCCTGCCATCAGCTGCAGCTGATCCAGCCCTAACATCTGCTCTGCTCTCAGCCCTTCCCAGCCAGCCCTCATGGCTCTGCCACCAGGATCCGTGGCACAGGTGCCAGGCGCCCATCCCTGCTCCACCACGGCTGTGTGTCCTTCTGCCACGACACCAACTCCCCGCCAGTGCTGGATGGGCTGCAGCAGACTCCAGGAAGGGGCTTTGAAGCACTTGATGCCAGTGTGAGCCTGCGGTCCTCGTCGGACAGCCGGAGCCCTGGGGAGCCGGGTAACTGGCGGAGCAGGAGGACTGGCGTTGCTCTGAGTGCCACCGGGCGAAAATTAGGGAGGATTAATTACGGTTTCCTGGCGGCGGTGGGGAATTCAGCTCCCGGGGATGTGATTAATGATCTGCCTCTCCCCTCTCCGCAGAGTCTGCCCAGCATCCACCCCTCACGTTCGAGATGGAGACCTCCTCCGAATGGGAGCCACAGGACCTGGACACCAGCGCTGCCTGCGGCTCCCCCAGGACCCTCTGCAAGGCGGTGGTGAAGGGGCTGAGGAACAACGAGCCCGTGCAGTGGGAAGTTCCCTTTGACATCCGCCCTCTCCTCTGGGAGCGGGAGAGCCAGGGGGACGGGGACACAGACCTGTGGAGTGAGACCTTCCACCACCTGGCAGCCAAGTCGGTCATCCGGGACTTCGAGCAGCTGGCCGAGAAGGAGTGTGAAATCGAGCACGGTAACACACTGCTGGCTGCAGGCACACCCTGCCCGGCATCTGGGGGGCTTTCCAGCAGCCTCAGGAATTAAAGCAAGAGCTGGAAGTGGTGAAGTATTAGGGAATGTCTCACACAGCTCCCAAATGATAGCTCCCTCCAGCTGCCTTGTGTTTTTCTCCCGCTTCTGCACATCAGCATGCCTGAGCTTGTGCTCCTTCACACTCCTCAGGAGCGGAGCTCAGTGATCCTTGTGGGTCCCTTCCAACTCAGTATATTCCATGATTCTACGATTCCTCTGCTTCATGCATCAGGTAGCATGGTTATTTTTAAGGAGCTGGGAGGAGGCATCAAACTCTGAGGATCCAGCAGCAGCCACACATCAGTGCCCTGGGCTGCACGTCCCTGGGTCTTGTCAAACTTCTCCTCCATGGAGTGTATCTGGGCATGTAAAATAAGAGCAGAAGAAACATTTTAGGCAGAGTTTAGAGCAGTACAGGGATACAGTCTCTGCTGGGTCTGGGAGCTGGATTCAAGGTGTGGCCTGGACTCTGAGCCTGGTGTCCCTCCCTGGCAGGGTCGGGGCGGCGGTACCAGCTCAACGCTGTCCACACCAGCAAGGCCTGTAATGTCATCAGCAAGTACACGGCGTTTGTGCCAGTGGATCTGAGCACGAGCTCCTACCTGCCCACCCTGGTCCAGTACACCCACACAGGTAACGTGGTGTGAAACGTCCTGGGAGGGAGAGTGTCACTGAGAAACCTGGCTCGGGGTAAACCCTGTGAAGCCACATCTCAGTGCTGCACCAGACTACATACCCTAGGCCATGGCTGAGCTCTTGGTGGTAAGAACCTCTTCCCATGGCCAGGGAAAAGGTCCACTCTTAGGCCTGGATGCCCAAAGATGCCCAGAGAACCACAGAATGGTCTGGTTGGAAAGGACCTTGAAGATCATCAGTCCCACCCCCTGCCATGGGCAGGGACATCTCCCACTGTCCCAGGTTGCTCCAAGCCCTGTCCAACCTGGCCTTGGACACTTCCAGGGATGGGGCAGCCACAGCTTCTCTGGGCAACCTGTGCCAGGGCCTCACCACCCTCACAGGGAGGAATTCCCTCCTAATACCTAATCTAAACCTGCTCTCCATTGGTTTGAAGCCATTCCCCCTTGTCCTGTCACTACAGTTCCTGACCAAACGCATCATCCTGTGGGTTTTGTTGCCATCGTGTGTGTGCCAGTCCCTCTCTAACCCTGGCCATTCCCTTCTCTCGTGCCAAGGGGCAGCATCCAAGCAAGGCAACCAGAGGAGCCTGAGCTCAGGAAACAGAAGGCATCGTGGCCTTTCCCCTGGACGTCCCCAGTCAGCTTGTGGCCAGAATGGAGACAATAGATTTTACAGCACGAGTAAGATTCCCTGGGGTTTTGTCTCCTTCCTGGTGATACAGATCTCAGTGGTTTGGAACATCTCTGGTCTTTTTTAATTCTGCCTTCTTCTTCGGATGCATTGCTCACCAGACACGTGTCTGGCTGGAGCTCATCTCCTCAAATGGGGAAGAAGCTTCAATTTACCCTGAAACCCTGAAATCACAGGTCATGCTGCTGACAGTCCTTGGAAGTTAATTGGCAGCCGTAACAGAGATAACACGGGGGATGAAACGGGTGTAATTAGAGGCAAGGGGATGTGAGACACTTGCTTGTCACCAAATCCTCCACTAATGAAGACGAGTTGGATTGGACCTTGTCTGGCACTGTCAGAGCTGCAGCTGAGTTAACGTGGCCCTGATGAGGCTCATTCCCCCGATGATGCCGCGGGGAGGGAGAGCGGCGGTGCCGGCAGCAGGGGCACGGCAGGGGTTTCAGCTGGGTGGTGTTCCTGATGTGGCTCCTCCATTCCAGATGCCGAGGAGAGCAGCCTGTCCCCCTCCAGCACCCCTCCCTCCTCTGCCTGGGAGCGTTGTCGTCTCCCTGAAGGTAGGAAAAGAGCTGGTGGCACTTGCCAGGGTGCAGCTGCATCAAGTCCTCTTGGGTATCTGGGCTCTTGACCAAATATTTTGCTGAGTTTTGGGGGGTTTTATAAAACTTTACGACCTATTTGGGCTTGTGAACGCAAGACCTGACTCTTTTTGGGGTACAAAGGATGAAACCTGATGCAGCTGTTGGTATAAATCTCCCCCAGGCTCATTTTTAAGAGGTGTGGGAGTTTTATTATCCACACAGGAAAAATGAGGCAAGGGGAGAGGAAGGATTTTGCCAAAGACTCAGCAGATGGACAAGCCTGCCCATGTCCCAGGACACTGTGCTCCCTTTCTCCCTCCTGTAGCATATCATTTACCCCCAGCTCTGTTTCTTCCCAGGGCCACTCCAGAGCGTGTCTGCTTCCTCTGCACAAGCCCAAAAATCCATCGAGAGGCTTTTTGCTGCCAGGTATGGACCAGCTCAACCTTAGCAGGTGCCTTTTACCTCCCTGGGTCTGAAGTGAACACAAGTGAGGGGGAGAGAGAAAGGATGTCCAGGGACAGCAGCCAGAGCTGGGACCCAGCATGATGCCACTGTCTGGGGACCGGGGAGGGCTTTTGGAGGAGAGGGTGGGAATCAGGAGGAGCATGGAGGTTACAGTCACCTTTTTATCCTCCTCAGGCTGACCCTCAATAAAACCAGGCTGCTGGTTCGAGCTGCCAAAGGGTTCATGAGTAAATCTCCAAACAGAGGGAGCAAAGCCAGCTCTGAGGGTGACAATGAGAGCATGAACTACCTTCCCCTGGTGAGCAGCTCCTTCCTGGGTCTTGTTGGGGTTGCGTGGTCATTGCAGGGGAGCAGAGGGAGGATGCCCCCGCATCTTTCCTCTTGCTGTCTCTGACAACCACGTCCAGTGGTCTGCTCAAAGACAGAGAACTGCTCCACCCATCCACACCTTTTCCCTGAACTTCCCACAAGTGGTTGGTGCCTCAGAGCTTCCCTGTGTGCCCACCATCCCTTGCAGGTGTCCCTGCAGCTGGCCTGTGGTGCCTTTCTCCTGAACTCGGCCTTCTGCAGTGCCGTCAACATCCCCATGGAGAAGCTGAAGTGGACGTCGCCCTTCGCCTGCCACCGCCTGTCCCTCAGCCCCTCCAGCTCCTACAACACCAAGAAAACCAGTCCCTCCATGGAGCACAAAAGCTTTGGCTCCAGCCAGCAGCTCCTGGGCCCCGATGGGCACGGGGAGAGTCCCACCAGCAGAGACACCGCTCGGGGGGTGGTGCTGGAAGGCCCCGGCAGCCACACGGAGGACAGCGGGCGCCTCCGGCACTCCTCGGGCAGCGCGGTGGAGAACATCTCCAGAGCCCTGGCAGCCGAGAAGGAACTGTCCCCCCCGGCCATCACCGTCCGCCGCTTCTCCTCCCCGGAGAGCGCGCTGGGCTCGGCCGAGTGGGAAGCCGACAGCGGCCGGGGCTCGGAGACAGATGGCTCCGAGGTGCAGGCACTGCTCCTCCACGTGGAGCTGCAGCAGCAGACGGAGCCCGAGGGGATGCTCTGGGCCACGGCGGTGGCCCTGGCCTGGCTGGAGCACAGCTCAGCTTCCTACTTCATCGAGTGGGAGCTGGTGGCTGCCAAAGCCAGCCTGTGGCTGAGCGGGCAGGACTTCCCGGAGGGGTCCAGCCTGGCCACAGTGAAAGCTGCAGCCCAGCAGCTCTTTGTGCTCCTCCGGCACTGGGATGAAAACCTGGAGTTCAACCTGCTGTGCTACAACCCAGGCAGTGTGTAGAGAGGGTGAGGAGGGAGGCTTGGGTGGATTACTGAGGGTGCAGGAGCAGGGACCAATCCTTAAGGAAACACCTCCAAGCCTTCAAGGAGCTCCTCTGCTGCAGGGCTGTGTGTGTTTATTAGAGCAAACCCTGTGAATGGAGCAGTCCAGGCTCCATCCTGCACTCAGCCTGGGAGGGAACCTTCAGCTGCTCTTGCTATTTATTTTCAGCTGGAGCAGCACTTCCAGCTACAGCAGTTTCCTCTGATCCTGGTTCCTTCTGGTTCCCAGAGCAGATCTTGCTGCCTACTCCACTTGCCCTGTCTGTGCTTGGCTGCCTCTTCCCAGTCCCAAATTGCTGCCAAGCCCCTGCTGCAGCCCCCCAGCCCTGAGTCCCTGCTCTCCTGAGGCTCCTGACTGGCTCCTGCCATCTCAGATGGCTTCCAGGGAAGATTAACATCTGACAACATGCTCATCACATGGATCAAAGGGAATCTGGGCTGGGAATGACCATCTGAACAGCAGCCCTGCTGACACAGCCAGGAGAATCAAGCCCAGCCATGCACCAACAAGCTGAGCCAGTTGGAGACTGGGACCAAACCCCATCCCATCCACACGGTGCTGGGCTCCCTCAGCCCCCCTGCAATCCCAGAGGGAGTTTGTGAGACCCCTTGCAGCCAATGTGTGCCTTCAAAGCTTCACAGGCAGAGCAGGGGCACCTGGGATTGAAGGATCAAGTGCCTATGGAGGGAATCACACGTCTCTGTCTCTGGCATGGCTGTGATGCCCGTGGAGCCCATCCAAAACCTGCTGCCTTTCACTCCTTTCCTTGGCATGGAGCAGCCTTGCCATGTCCCACCAGGCTTCTGTCTTGTGTCTGCATGTCTGGGGAGCAGATGGGAGGGACAGTGGGGACCCCGAGCACCCCTCTGGTCTCTGCACTTGGCGTCACCTCTCTGGGGTCCCCAGGAGCTTCCCTCTGGTCTCTGCTCTCAGTGTCAGCTCTCCAGGGTCTCCAGGCAGATCCCTCCAGTCTCTGCTCTGGTGTCACCTCTCCTGGGTGAACAAACTCTCTGGTCTCTGCTGTGGTGTCACCTCTCCGGGGTCCCAGGGAGGATCCCTCTGGTCTCTGTTCTCAGTGTCAGCTCTTCAGGGTCCTCAGGAGGATCCCTCCAGTCTCTGCTCTGGTGTCACCTCTCCAGGTCCCCAGCTGGTGATGCTCAATGGTGCTGCAGGTTTGCTGGCCAGGTGCCTCAGCACAGTCGTGTTCTCTGTTGCAGAAGTGTTGTTGTCCCAGTAAATCACAGCCTGCTTGACTTCCCAGTGTGAGTCTTTTCTTTTGGGGTGGGTTCTTGGTGGCTTTCCCTGGGGACACCTCAGCTGGCTGGATCGTTGTGTGGCTGTGCAACAAAATACCCACCCCCCAAAAAAAAAACCCCATTTTAATTTAGTGCTTGAGTTTAGATCTGGATTTCAAAGCAGAAGGTGCTCCCTTTGGGTTTTGAGGAGCTGGGTTTTGCAAACCCCACGTTGCAGAGCACTCTGTAAACCCATGTTTTAAACTCTGTAAATCCAGGGTTTTAAAAAACAGGGGAAGTTTGGTTTAATTCTTCTATGAGGCAGAGATGGAGCAGAGAATTCCTGCTGCTCTCTCTTATCAGGGCTTTCAGCAATTTACCCTGTCACCTGGGTCATTGTGAGGATGCCAAAAACCCACACCTTCCTTAATTAGCAGTGTAATTACAGGTATTAATGAAGCAGCCATCACCTTTCCCAACCCATAGCGGGATGTAGGAGCTAAGTCACCCCTTATTTTCCTCTTGGCAAACAAGGACCTGCTTCAGTGCCCTCCTACTTTTGGTGACCTCTCTATATCACAAAACCCAGAAAATTCTGGGCCAATTTTCCCCCTCTGGACACCATCTCCGGAGAGGGAGTGGGTGTCCCAAAGAGGGGAGATGGATGTCTCCAGCCACAGGGGCTCCAGAAGATCCCCCTCAGCATTCCCTTTACATCCAAGGGGATTTTCACCCCATTAAGTTATCGCCTTAAGGAAGGGCGCTCCGGTGCTGTTGCCAAGGTGACCGCAAGTGCCTAATTAAGAGAAATTAGTTTGGATACAGTTGTCAGCTGTAGCTTAACAAATAAACCTCTTTACGCTGTGTAAATAAATATTTGCACGCAGCGTCTGCACGGGGAGGGAGAGACCTCCAAGCCCCGGGCAGCATCGTGCCAAGGGGCGTTTTGGGGAGATAACCGGCCAAACTGGGGCAGCGCTGGTGCAAACCTGCACCCCTGGGGTTGTGGTGGATGGTGGGACCCCACAGAGACCCCCTCCGTGTCCCCACGCCGCGGAGGGGTGATTTTCCTGCCCAAACATCCCTCCTGCCACGGCCGCGGCTCCTCCTCCGCAGGGGCTCATTAGCCGGGAACCGGAGGAGCCTTCTCGTGCTTTGAAGGGTTATGAAACCTGCGGGAGAGGGGGAGGACGGGAGAGCTTAAAAAAGAGCCGTCGTGTGTCGTCCCCCCCCCCGCCCCACAACCAAACCATCGCCTGCCGAAAAGGGCTGGCAGCCGTTCCTGCACAGATTGTGCCTCTGCCCCCGTCCCCCGCCAACCCACCGCCGACAGGCGATGCCTCGGGGTGGAGAACTTTGCTGGGAAACGAGGGTTTTAACAGCGTTTGCCATGTGTTTGTGTGAGTGTGTCCCATTGGTAATGAGGAGAGTGGGGGGGGGCAGAGGCCACGGTGCAGCCACGGACCCACCGGAGCATCCGCAGCTATCCAGGGGCTGTTCCAGGTGCTTTTAGCTCCTGATCTCTCCAGTAGGTGCAACAGAACAACACCTACTGCGATGACGGCTTGGGGGAGGTCGGGTTCAAACCCACCAAACCAACCCTCACCCCCAAAACCTGGGCCACCGAGCTGCGTGGGGTTTGTCTTGTATTAACTACAAAATAGTTTTGCTCCGGGGATGCGTTTTTCCCTTCGATTTTTTCCCCATCCCTGGACCTGGGCATGCCGGCGGGGGATGCAGCCGGTTGGTGCTGTGGGCTCCATCGCTCCTGAAATAGAGCTCAGGGGCAGCTTTCGGGTGTCGGAGGCATCTGAGTGAAGTCATGTGGATGTTATGCAAGACTTGATGATAGGTTGTAAACAGCTATTAAAGTGATTGGCAGGCCCCGGGACGAAGTCTTGGGGGGGGGGGGGGGGAAGAAAGGGGAAAGATGAGTAATAATGATTAAAATAATTATCAAATCGAGACGTTCCATAAATTACAGGAAAAGTTTTTGCAAGGAGGGAGGAAGATGAAGAACCCGCATTCGAGCACTTCCCTGAGCTGGGGGTTGGGAGGATGGGACAAACACTGAGCAGGTAAAGTTTGGAAAGGAGGGTTTCGCTTCCTCAGACCCAGGTAAAAAGCAATTCCAGCTGAAATTTGGCAGATTTGGGCTCACTGAGTGCTGCTCGGTGCTGGCACCCCCAAAACCCAAGGGCTGAGCAGCCCGAGGAGAACAGCCCCGAGTTAATTAGGAGAAACAAGCAGATTATGGGGAAGACAGCTTCTATTTATATATAAATACTCCAGTAATCAGCAGCGAAGGGCAAGGGAAATCCAATAGAAATATGTGACTGTTTAAGAAGCTTTTTGAGAAAAACGTTACACAATCAGCTGCATTTTTCTGGCTCTCACTCCAAGACCCAGAAATTAAGGGGGAAAAAAAAAAAAAGAGTGACCCTGAGCAGAAGGAAGGAGAAGGGATTTCTAGAGGCTTCTGCCCATCAGATAAGGAGGAATGAGGAGTCTTGGGAGCCTAAAAGCCAATCCCATGGGTGCAGTGCAGCGCCCGCCAGAAGCTCACTTTGACCCCAAACTCCTCAGCTCAGCACCCAAAACCCAAAAAGTTTCAATCCTGTGGGGACAATGTGGAAATACAGACATACACAGGTGGATTTCACATGGAAAAAAGACGCCTGGAGCTTTGCTGTGTTCTCAGGGTGCTGTCAGTGGGTGCTGACACGGAGCAGAAATAGCTGCCGGTCCCCCTGCGATTTCACACGTCGCCCTCGCCACCTCCCACAGCTCTGCTGCACCCCAGCAAAACAGACACTCTGGGGAGGCTTTGGGGGGTCTCACACATGCAGTTCACTGGGCAGCACCTTCAGAATGTCTTTTAGGGGCAATCAGGTGGTCGCATCCCCATTTTGGAGCTGGGAGCTCTTCAAGGGCCTAAGGTTTGGGTTCTTTTGGGTTGTTTTCCCTCCCTGTGCTCACTCCCAGCACAGCTGCACTAAGTTTTTGTGATTTTTTTTTTTTTTATCCTGAAGGCAATATAAGCCCCAAGTCCAAGGTTTAGGGGGTCTCAGGTGATCTCAGGAGACCTCAAGGTTTAGGGGATAGGTACATGCTTTTGGTGTCTAACCCTGCCAGTGAGCTGGTTGTCCCAGTGCTCTGCTTTTTGGGACTATTTTTGTCCCTGTAGTGCCATTCCCCATGTAAGGAAGGACAATAGCAATTTGTCCCCTTGTCTGCAGGGAGCTGGATTCACTGCCCAGGGGTCACTGGTGTTTGCTTTGGGGCCTGGGTATGCCTATGGCTTTGCAACATTGATTTTAGGGGTTGCATTTAAATCAGGAGAATCACCCCTGCTGTGCAATGACCTTTTCTGGTTTTCTGTCTTCTGTGCCACCTGTAAAGTCACCTCTGCCATGGGAAGTGTGAGCTGGGCTGGGATGCACACAAGTCCTGCAAGTGCTTTTCTGCTCCATGCACAGAGTTTTGGGGCCCCTCTAATTGTCAAAGTCATGAAATATCTTCAACACATGGATGTGATATTACAGATGTTTAGAACACTAAGCTAGATGTCTGTGGGCTTCCCTGGTCATTAAATTAGGGGATTTCTTGGCTTTTTGTTGTTAACCCTTTCTGTGCACGAGGCAGGAAAATAAGGGGTGCAGGTAGCAGGAGTGTGTGTGTTTGTGGGATGGGAAGGTGTTGGGGTCAAAACATGCATCAGCCCCAATGCAGTAGGGCACAGGCCATGGAAATCCTGTAAAGGAATCCTGGAGAGGGTGTAAATCCCTTGGGAGAGGTGCTCTGGTTGGGGTTGCAGGTCCGTGCAACCCTCCCTTGCCATGTGCTTGTGATAGCTTGTGATGAGCTGGTGCCAAAGCACCACGATGAGTAGAAACAATGTGTTTTGGGGCAAAAAAAAGGGTGAGCTGCCCTGTGCAAAATTACCAGGGGTTTGGCCAAATGCACCTCTAGGTGCTGATGTGGTGCTGGTTTAAAGGCAGTGCTTATTCCTCTGGGATGAGGACTGGGAGCTGAAGGCTGGTGCTCACCCACAGGAATCCTGCTCTGCAGAGGCTCCCCAGGAGTGGGTGATGCTGCTCCCAACCTGCCCCAGCCCTGCAAGGCGCTTCCCCAACACCTGCTTGGTTAAAAGGCTTTAGAAAATGGTCTTCCCTGGGGATGACTCCAATTCCAGGTCTGGAAGTGGAGGCAGGCGAGTGTGCTGGATGCCATAGGGCTGGTGTGCAGGCTGCTCGCTGGCTCTGGGCATTCTGGCAGCTTTTCTCCAGCTGTGATGGATTGAATTCCTGCTATTTTGGGTCTCTCCAGCAAAGATGGTGAAGGGATGGGGTCAGTCATGCTTCAGGGGGGCTGCATCACCTCTTTTAGGGATGGCTCTGGCTGCACAATATCCCTGCCGTGGATCCCGCGGGATCCCCCTGCGGGATATGGGCTCTGGGCACGGATCCCATCCCACGGCACGGCTTCAGGGCCGTGATTCCCGCTCGTTTTTCCTCTTTCCTTGGGGCTGTGCTCGCTGCTGCTGCTTATGCAAGCGCCGGGAGCCTTGTGTAACAGTGCCGCAGCCGGCTGCACGGCCGCGGGGGTGGGCGGCTGCCTCCGGATCATTCCCTGGATGTGTGTTTTCCTGGCGTTCAGGGCTGTAGGGTGGGTGCCTCGGGGTCTTGTGGCTGTTTGCTCCCGGCTAGAGACAGGAAAGGCTGTAGCAGAGCTCCAGGCTTCCCGCCTGCGCTGTGAATTGAACTGGGAATGCTGATACACCTGGAATGGGCTGATGAGGGTCTGTGCTGGGCAGAGGCGACAGGATGGGGGGCAGCTTCCCAAATGCCCTGACAGGGCTGTCCTGGGGGATTTGCTTTGGGTCACAGCTCTGAGAGCTCGGTCTCAGCCTCCCCTTGCTCCTGGGGCACTGAGGTGCAAAGTGATTTTCCCTATTAAACCCTTTTTTTGCTCCTCTTGGAGCCCCTCTGACCCCCCTCCTCGTCCCTGCTTCCCAGCACCCACCAGCCGATCTGGGGCCGAACCTGTTGCTATGGCAACTGGTTGAGGATGCTGGGGATGCTGCCGGGTCTCATCCTGATCCTGCCTTTTGCCTTTCCTTATCCTGTGGCATAGGAATGGTGCATTAACCTGGGATGAGGCTGGGGATCAACCCCACCAGGAGGTTAAACTCTGTGGGGATTAAACCCAGCTCTGAGGTGTTTCCCACATGTATTTGTTCAGATACAGTGGGAATAACCCAAGGGCAGCTTTTGAAAGCTGCCTCCTTCCAAATCAG
This sequence comes from Pseudopipra pipra, assembly GCF_036250125.1. Lineage (NCBI taxonomy): Eukaryota > Metazoa > Chordata > Aves > Passeriformes > Pipridae > Pseudopipra > Pseudopipra pipra. The sequence continues at coordinate 5,689,978 of NC_087570.1, read as the reverse complement.
CCCCATCCCTTGGTGTTTTCCATCCCACTGGGGATGTCATAGGATGCTGTGGCTTGGGAATGGCTGGGACTGGATTGCACCCAGCTGGGAGCTGAGCCTCATCCCAGTTCTACCAGCACCCACCAGCCCTCACAGTGTGGGTGTCCTGAGGCTTCACCCCATCCTGGGCAGGGTCTCTGCTCTGTATGGGCTTCCCCCTGCCTGTGACCAATGGGAGTTAGTTGGTGCTTCATGTTTAAAATGATACTAAGCTGAGAAAATACTAATTAATTAGTGCTAGTTGGAAAATCCCAAGTGCTTCCTTGCAGTGGCATCAACGAGAACCTCCCGTGTGTGTGTGTGTGTGTGTGTGTGTGTGTGTGTGTTTCCCCCTCCAAACATTTTAAATATTTCCAAGGTTCCCAGGCCTGGGTTTTGTGGGATTCAGGTGTGTCCAGCCCTGTCACTGTGGCACCATCAGGAATTTGGGTGGCTGGAAGGGGCTGCTGCGGGCTGAGCCCCACCACGTGCCTCTGAGTCACAGAGTATTTATTTATATTTGTGCAGGTTTGGAGCAAAAATGGGAAACAGGGAGCTGGGGAGGGGGGGACACAAACAGCCTGCACCGGCTGCCCGGGCTGACTCAGAGCTGGATCAGCCCCATCCCTGCACCCGTGACTCACCACCGGGTATTTCGGAGTGTTGGATCACATGGCCCTGTTTGGGGGGTTATTTTTGTGGTTTGGTTATTTTCCTTCCTTTTCTTTTATTCTCCCACCCCAGGAAGGGGCTGATGCTTCAAGATGTGCTCCGGGGACCCCAGGAGGTGCTCCCAGCAGTTCCTGTGCTCCCCTTTTTCCCATGGGGATATCCCACCCTGCTCCCTCTTTCCCATGGGAAAAGGGATATCTGCAAAGTAAAGGGTCTCAAGCAGGTGTCACACATATCTCTGCCAAGTTTTTTCATATAGAGATATTATTTTAGAGATATATTAGATAATATTATACCTTATATAATGTATTATTTTTATATATTATGTAATATTATATATTATATAATATTGTGATGCATTATATACATTATATGTATTAATAATTGTAATGTTGTAGCAGGGAGAGGAGCCCAAATTCCTTTGATTTCCTTCATATTCCTGGCGTTGCTTTGCTAACAGGAATTTAACAGGGCAATTGCTGTCACAGGCACATCCCGCTGGAACCCAGGGGAGGAATTGTCTTGGAAAAATCACTGGCAGGGAAGCTTCTTCCAAAGCCAGTGAGGCTGGGAACTGGGGCAGCCCCAAGAAGGCAGTGGCCGTTCTCACCTGCCCACTGAGGGTCTGAAAACACCCAAATGTGAGGCTGCACAGGCATCCCAACCTCCCAAAAGATATAATCCCCCTCCCCAAGCACAGACTGTTTGTCTGGGAAGGCTTTGGCAGGGCTGCAGAGCCTGGTGGTGCCTCAGGTTTGTTTTTCATTCGAGCATCTGCTGCTGCATTTGGCTCCGAGTGGAATTTCGCTCATTTTTTTGGGTGAGGTGTCTCCCACTTGTTATTGTCATGCAACAGTTTGACACCTGGAGCGGTGGATAAATGAAGATGTCTGATGTTTCCCTCTTTAGTGGGAACGGCTGTTTAGAATATCCTAGAAAATTTTAACTCCAGGCAAAATGAAAATCAGGAGCCTGGGGAGACAGGCAGTTCCGCTCCCAGGCTTCCCGAGGCAGCAGCAGGAGGGATTTAGGGATTTTTCTTGCAGGATATTCCCAAGGTGGGGAGTGCCACATCCTGGGAGTGTCTTCTTGACGCCCTCCATAAAATTCCTGGTGATTCCAGTGCTCTTCCAAGCGCTGGACCAGGAGGGATTGCTGCACGTGGGGCAGCGTCGCCCAGTCCTCCGGAGGTGTTCAGATGGAGGAGGGCTCCCAAAAATCCTGTGAGTGCTCAGCACAGTCCTGGGCAGCTGAAAAGCTTGAACAGATTTGGAGAGAGAAAAGCACTTTCCCTGTCCCTCTCGGGGTCTCAGGGTGGGGATGTCCCTGGAGACACCAACAGAGCTCATGAACAGCCCTTCTCTGCCCTGTTTTCCCCCAATTTTGCTGCCTCTGCACCTAATATATGTAATTTTCCCCTGGTTTTAGATTTTTGGGTGCTGATGTGTGTCCAACTGTCCTGCATGAATAAATCAGGCGGGATCACAGAGCCTCAGTGGCCTCTAGTGGCTGTGGGACAAAGAGCCCAGGGACGGGGGACCCGCAGACCCCAAAAACCCCCAAACCAGCAGCACTTTGGGTCCACACCACCAGAACCCCCTTCTCCCAAGTGGAAACCCAAAGGTATAGGGAAATTAAGCCCCCCAAAAAGGCCCCAAGGCCAGAGTTGATGGGGGAGCACCCAGGAGGAGGGGGCTGGCCAAACCCCTCTTGTCCAGACCCATTCCCAGGCAGGGATAGGCAGAGAGATTTTGGACATCCACTGGGTTTTTCTCCTTCCTGTGTCAAAAAAGCAGGGGGGGTGGGTGGAAATCGAGTTTCTAAGCAGGGCAAAATTTCCTTCATGTCTTTACCCGTTTTTTATTTTTCTAAAGCATATTTTCTTTTTAATGCCACAGTATAAACCACAAACCCCACACGGTGAAAACAGTGGAGTGAATAGATCAAAAATGGTTTGATACCATTAGAATGACCACTTTTGTGTCTCCTCCACCAAAGGTCACTTAAGCTGCCTCCTTCTGAGTAATTGTGGTCTTTCAGCGAGAAAAGAGGGAAAAACTGACCCATTTTATTCCCCAAACCCACAGTATTTGGGGGCAGAGTGGAGCATCCCCTCTCTGCAGCCCATGCCATCCCTCCTTGCTCCCCCCCCCCATGATAAATAAATTACTTTAGGAGTGCTGGCCTAGTTTAACATGCCCTAGTTTTGATGGAGGAGGGGAAGAAAAAGAGAATATTTATTTTGGGCAGTTGCTACATCGGCGTCCTTTTGGGAAGAGTTTTGGGGGACTCACCCACTCCCCGTCCCCTGCTCTGACTGCAACCCACTGCCCTCGATTTTGGGGCATTTCTCTGTGAGATTTGCCAGCTGCTCTGGTGGTGTGGGTAATCAGTGATGGGGACATTGATCCAGCCCCAAAATGGGTGTCCATGCTCTGAGTCCCCCGGGACTGGTGTCATTCCAGGGGGTTTCCAAGAGCTGATGCCTTAAAGCGTGTGGAAAACCGAGCGGCTTTAGGGATGGATAAAAATACCCCCTGGTGCTGAGTGTGAGGGGTCAGGGTTGGCTTTGCTGGGAGAGCAACTGTTTCAGCACCTTCCCCCAGTGCCAAAGTCCCCGGGAAAATGGGATTAAAGCCTGTGTTTGGGCACGGGAGTGGGATTTTGCAAGTGCTCTGGGTGCCGCTGGGACCTTGGCGCCTTGCTTGTCAAGTTCCCCCTGGCAAATAAACCTGCAAATGGCTTTTTCCATATATTTTATTTTTTCCTCCTTTTTTTTCCCCACCCCTGCCAAAACAAGCAGCCCATATGGGCCAGGGCTGGGTGGGGCTTTTTGCAGTTTCCATGGGGATTTGGCGCTGGAGCTGCTGGGTGCTGACTCCCGGGTTTTTGTGCCTTTTTTTTTTTTTTTTTTTCCCCCTCCGATCCCTGTAACCTGAGCACGGTGACGGCACCAGGCTCCCTTCCCAGCCCCAGCATCTCCCAGCCAAGGTCACCGGGGAGACCGTAGGCAGCCGGCCGCCTGCGTTGGGCCATCTGTTAAATAATGTATGCAATAAACTCCTGCCCCGCGGCCGGTTTAATCCTTAAATCCTCCTTCAGAATATCATCTCCCGGCCACGCACGGCCGCGGGGTGCCCGGACCGGGCTCTTGGGCACATCTTTCCCCACCATCCACCCTGCATCCCTCTGTCCTCACCCCTCCACATCCCGCATCCTCCCGTAAGCGAGCTCGGCACGCCGGGCTCTCCTGCTCCATTATTTATGTGCCGTGCATGAAAGATGCATAAAAAAGGGCGGTTTATAATTTAGCAGAATCTCCTCTCCTTTCAGCCTCCCTTCCCCCTCCGGCTTCTCTGGTTCATTCCCGGCTTCTGCCGGGTGTTGAGGTGTTTTTGGGGGGCTCCCAGGCTGTGCATGGACCCCATCCCTGGAGCACCCGTGGGTGCATCTGGGTTTCAGGGCGCTTTGGGTGCTTGGAGGTTTCTTTGATGCATGGGAGAAAGTGGGAAAACGGGTCTGGCAGACCCACAGATCAGATTTTCACGCAAAAAAAGGGCTTTTTGGTAAACTTGGTTAATTAAGTGCTGCGTCCAGCCCGTGGTTATGTGTCTAACGAGCTCCCCAGCGCTGCCTCTTTGGCAGATGTGGGATGTTCTGCTCCTCTGAGGCTGCATCTGCTCTCCCCAAAGCCCTGGGCTCACCCCAGGTTCTGGTTGGGGCAAAACCCATTAGTTTTGGGGAAAAAAAATCCCTCTCAGAGACCCATCTTGTGCTTTGGAGGTGCATTGGGCCCCCCGGAATAGAAAATCCTGGGGCCAAAACTGTGTCCACAGAGTCCAACCCATGTGTGGCTCTGACCTCAGAGCTGAACCTGCTGGGGGAAATATGAAAATAATTGGGGGTTTTTCAAGGGAGCAAGTTAGCAAAGCTCCTCGTCCCATCCTGGCTGTGGGAGAGACTGTGTGGGTTAAAAATGGAGCAATAAATAGGAAAGGTGGTGGGGAGGGGAGTTCTGTGCACCAGCTCCCTGTCCCACCCCAGACTAATCCATCTGCCCCCCGTCATTCTGTACAAATCCCAGTTCAGCAGCATCCTGCTTTTATTGCAATAGATGGTTTTCTTAGCAGTAAAATCCCCACCCTAGACCCGTTTCCCACCCGTCATTGTATTTTATTCCCCTGGCACAAAGCTTGGCCGCTGCCCTCGGTGGTGTGGCAGGAGGGGGAACAGCATTTTTTAACACCAGGATTTGGATTTTGAGAGGGAGTGAGGCAATCTTGGGATGAAAAATCCCCATTTTCCACAGGTTTTCCCAGCAGTGAAGGGGAAAGGCACCTTTTTCCCCCCCATCCCCAACAGCCGCCTTCGGAACCTCACATCGAATTTTTCCGTTCAGTTTGCGCCCCTGGAGCGTTTTCCCATCAAACAAAAAAATCCCATAAATAAATATTAGTTAAAATTAATTATTCAGCCTGAACAGGGGTCTGTGCTGGAGAGTGGCAAGGTTTTCCTTAGTTATTTTGGGGTTATCTGGGGGGACAGGGAGGGACACTCACTGGGCCCCGGCAGCACGCGGGAAAACACGGCAGATCCGCACTTATAAATTTTCTTTTTTTTTTTCCGTTTTGTTTCATTTTCTTTTTTATTTTGGACATCGCAGAAATAGCCCTGTGTAGTGGATAAAAGTGCAACATACACAATATTTAAGAAAAGGAGGAAAGAAAAACCTGCCTTGAGGTCTGTCAGTCAATCGCAAACAGAAACAAGAACCAAGCCTGGGCGCCGGAGGCGCTTTTTTTTTTTTTCTCCCCTTTTTTTTTTTTTTATATATGCACATCATGCAAAATAGTTAAAAAGAAAGATTAGAAAAGAGAAGTCAGAGAAAATCCCACGAGAGATCGACCGAGCCCTAGAAAGAGCAGAAAGCCCCGAGTGCTGCTCGTCTCGGGGAGGGAATTGCTGCCCTCCAGCATCTCCAAGTGTTTGGCACTCTTGTGATTACATTAAATAATTTTTTTTATATATATATATTTTTAATACAGTCTATTAAAGAGAGGAAACTACCACAATATAAGAAAAAAAAAAAAAAGAAACCAAGATCACCCACACTACAGACTGCATGTAGTTAGAAAAGCCGAGCGTCCCCCCACCCCCCTGTACATATAAAATCTTTCCCTTTGCTCACAGCAACCGAGAAGTACAAGCTTTAAAAAATAAACCAGCAAATTCTTCCTCCAGGCCTTCCCTTTATAAAAGTTTTGATTTTTTCCCCCCATCGAGAACCTTAAAACATGACTAAAATTAAATATATATATATATATCTATTTTATATAATTTCCCAACATCCAAAGACATCAACATAAAAAAAAAATAAAAGAAAAGAAGAAATCGTACGGAAGGGGATAGCGTGGTACATCCAAGTGCACGGATTCATTTTTGCAAGATTAAATAATGTAAACAAGGTGCCCGCTGGGAACAGCCCTGGCCAGGGGGGAGACCCCGGGGGCTGCTCCCTTCCCCCCCCCCATTTTTTGCTGCCCCATTTTTTTCCTCTTACCCCCCCCAAATTTTGCACGGCACGAGGTTCATCAGCCCGAGAAAAGCAATCCCGAGTAACTCAGACCGTGGTGTGACACCTCCGTTCATCCCTCGGGGTGGGGGGGTCTGGTGCAGGTGGTTATTTTCCCAATTTTATATATATATTTTTTTTTTTTCCTCTTAATTTATTATTTTTTGATTCATTTCTGGGGTCTGCCTCGCTCGCTGCCCTCCCCTCCAGGCGCCTCCGGAGGGCAGGACGTGCCGTGGTGGTGCTGTGGGACTGCAGGAGGGCGAGGACGGCGCTCCCGGTGCTCGCTCGGGTGGTCGCTGCGGTGCTGGGGGGGTTATTTTTTGCCATTGTAAACCGACCCCCCCCCCTCCCCGCCCCGGGCTTCAGCCCAGCGTCCCCAGGGAGGCTTTAAACACCGGGAGGGGCCTTTTCGGAGAGGTTTTGCAGCACATCGTCAATTCTATCGTCTTCAATCACCACTAGAAAGCAGAAAGAGGAGCGTGAGGAAGGTTCTGCCGCCGTGGTCCCCTCGCCCAAGGTCACCACGGGGTAGGTTTCTGGGGGGTCCCACATCCCTGGTGGGGCTGGTGGCAAAGCCACACGGTGCCTGACACCCCGCGGGGTACCCAGTGCACCATGTCCTGTCTGCAGGGAGGGTACCCGGCACGGGACCTGGTGCCCTGTCCCTGAGGAAGCCCTGACAAAGGGCTTGGAGCACGGTGCCTCGTCCCCAGGAAAGGTCCCCCTCACCTCTGTGGCCTAGGAATGGTCCCTAGGGAATGGTGCCCTGTCCCTGGGGAAGGTCCCTGCTACCCTACCCCCTGGTGAAGTGCCCAGGGCACAGTGTCCTGTCCCCAGGGAAGGTTGCCGCTACCCGACGCCCTGGTGACAGTCCTTGGGATGTGATGCCTGACCCTGCAGGGAGCCTGGTGCTTCATGCCCTGTCCCAGTGGATGCTTCCTGCTGCCCTGCCTCCCAGAAAGGTGCTTAATGCCCCATCCCTGGGGAAGATCTTGGGGATATGATGCCCAGCATCCCTCTGGGAGCCCAGTGCATCATACCCCATCCCTGGGGCTGGTCCCTGCTGCCCTGCATCCCTGGGGAAGGTCCCTAGGACACAATGCCTGACATCCCACAGGGTATCCAGTGCACCATGTCCTGTCCCCAGGGGATGTTTCCTGCACCCCGGTGAGATTTCCGATGCCCAGCGAAGATGCCTGGTACACGATGCCCGACATCCCTCAGGGAGCCCAGTGCATCATACCCCACCTCTGAGGCTGATCCCCGCTGCCCTGCATCCCTGGGGAAGGTCCCTGGGACACGATGTCCGACATCCCTCAGGGCACCCAGTGCATCACGCCCTGTCCCTCGGTGTCCTGCATCCCGAGGGAAATGTCCTCGGGACGCGCCGCTCGACACCCCGCAGGGGTACCCGCTGCGTCCCACCCCATCCCTGGGGGCCGTGCCCCGCATCCCGGGCAGATCCCGGTGCCCCCTCCCGCTCCCTTTCGGTCACCCACCTCTCTTGCTGCGGCCGATCTGCCCCAGCTTGGGCGGCCGCTTGCCCTGCCCGCCGGCCAGGAGCCCGTCGCCGCCGCGGAGGCGAACGGGGAAGGGCAGCTGCCCCACGGCCGCGTCCCCCGCCAGCTGCCCCTCGCCGTAGGGCGGCCCCTCCGACATGGGGGCGGCGGGGGGGGACCCGCCGCCGCCGCCGCCCCCCGACAGCCTCCCGGGGCGCGGGGCCCGCGGGCCCGGGGCAGCGGCGCAGCGGGCGCGGGGCGGCCGCCCCGTCACATCCCGGCCCGGCCGGCGCTGCTTCGCGGCTCCGCGGCTGCGGCGGCGGCTCCGGCGGCGGCGGCGATAGAGGAGCGGGAGGCGGGACCGGGCGGGGCGGGGGCGGGACCGGCTCGGCCCCCCCGGCACCGGCGGCGGCACCGCCCCGGCGGGCTGGATCCCGCACCCCCCGGGGGATCCCCGGGGCTGCCCCGCCGCCTGCCCCGCAGCGTCCCGGGAGACCTCTGAGCTGCCTAATAGACACCCTTGGGGAGCTCGGAGCTGCTCTGCAAAACCACCTGGAGAGCCCGGGCTGCCCCACAGCACTTTTGGGGAGCTCAGAGGTGCCCCCCAACGTGCCCGGGGACCTCAGAGCTGTCCCACAGCATCCTTGGCATCCTTGGTAACCGAGGTAACTGGTTTAAATCCCAGGTAACCCAGGGCCTCCCCACAGCATCCCCAGGTAGCCCAGCACATGTCCTCAGGGATTCTGGGCTCGGCCCCACGTATGTCCTGCAGAGCCCAGCAGAAACGAGCTATCTCAGGGCTTCTGGCACTTTGTGGGGGGCTGCAACACGGGGAGAGTCTGAGTGCACTTGGCTGTGGGTCCCAAGGACATGTCCCTGCACAAGCCTTTCCTGGGGGCCTTTTGGGTCGCTGTGGGCTTTCCAAGGGGTTTTCCATGCAGTGTTGCCACAGCGTTGTGGGTCATCGAGGTTACTGCCCAGCAAAGTGAGTGATGGGAAGGTTGGGGCTCCCATTCTGGGAAAGACCACGTCTGTGTGAGGGGGTTTAGGCATCTCTGCAAAGCCAAGGTGGGGGGACAAGTGGGAACAGCAGCAAAAAACCTGTTTGTTCAGAGCGAGGTTACAGGATTTCTCTGGAATTGGGAGCCTGGCTCGTTTTGGGGCCAAGCAGGATCAGGGCACAGGAAGGACAGAGTGCCTGGTGGTGCCAGGACTGGGGTGCTACTCCTATCTCCAAACCCCTTGTTTGCTGAAATCCTGAGCTCCTGGAGCCCCTCTGCCGTGCACCCCCGCCCGCCCCCGAGCTGTCAGCTCCTTACATAAGGTTGCGGCTACGCCCGAGATATCACAGGGAAAGCTTGGAAACAGGAGGCGAAAGGTAACGGGGAAGCACAGCCCCCCCAAAGTGTATTTTTAGGCTTTGCCTGATGGCTCTGTTTCACAGGCAAAACGTTGAGGCTCGAGGCCAAATCCTGCACTGGTCTGAGGAGGGGGTGACCTCCCTGCTGCCCCCTTCGAGGGGTTTTGGGGTGGTTGGTCCCCTGGAGAGGGGGGGACGCCTCTTCCAGCAAGAGGGATTCTGTATTCTGGGTTTGACTGTGGATTTTTGAGCTGGCTCCTGGCTTTTCCCTCTGGGGTTCTGTGTTTCACAGGCTGCCTCACCGTGGCGGGCAGCCACTGCCATCTACAGCCAGTGGGTTGTGGCCCTTCCCAGCACTGGGACAACCAAGGACCCACTTTTCCTCAAACTCCAGCTGGCAGGTTGTGCCACAGAGCCAGAACGGCCTTCGGACACTGCCCGGCTGGGCTGGGCTGGTTAATGTTTAACAAGGAAACAACCCGGTTCTGTGTTAAATTCAGCTTTTCCTGCCACTCAATGGGAAACTGTTTCTTTTTATCCGTGCTGGGGGGATGTGAACAGCTCTGCCTGCCCTCAGGCATCAGAAGGAGCGAAGGGGTCTCCCCACAAATCCCAGGGGCTGCTTCAGTCCTGGGGTTTTTGACTGTTCCTGGAGGCTCCCCCACCCCCAGGAGTGTTTCTCTAATTGCCCTCCTCAGCAAATGTTAATTGCTTTGGGTCCGTTAACCCTCTTGGGTGCAGGGACTAGACAGGATTTATGGCAAAACGGGGGAGTAAGGGAAGGGAATTTTCCTTTTCTGTGTTAGTTTGGGGGTTTGGTACTGCCTGTGTCACAAGGAGACAGCAGTGACTGTCATGTCCAGTGTGGGGGGACAGGCTCCCACCCCCTCACCTGACCTCCATCATGGCATGTCCACCCCAGGGAGCACAACCCCGTCACCCCCCGGGGAATGATCTGACACACACACACTTTTCATCCTATTTTATTGCTTTACATTCTGTTTTCCATCCCAGCTCAAGCCAAGCACAGCCATCAGCCATGGTGTTCTCACCTCCCCATCCTCATGTCCTGGTGTCACAAACCCTTTTTTTGGGGGGGATCACAGAATTCCCCATGTTCACACACCCCCCATATGAGTTCTCCAACAGACCCCCCTGCTGCATCGGAGCTGTGTGGCAGCATTACAGGAATTCTGCAGCCTCTGAGAACCCTTAAACTATCTTATTTTTGTTTTCCCCACGTTTTTATCAGCCAGGCAAGAGACCACAGGCTCAGCAACCATGACACAAACCCTGAGAGTCCAAATCTTTAACAGAAGAGCTTCAAGCTGCATCTCCCCCAAGCACCTCACCCTTTGCCTCCAGAGCACAACATGATGCACGTGATCAGCTGCACAATCACCTTTTCAGACCCAGGTCTGTCAAAGCACCCGCTCCCTCAAGCTCCCTCCCCTTCCCCAAAATCCACCTCCCAAAGCAGCGAGGCGACAAGAACCCCTTCGCAAGAGACAGCTTTAAGTGCCAAGAAACTTTCCCCCCCTCCCAAGAACCACAAACAAATTAACTGTTGTACAAGGGAACCACCCTGCTGATGCCCTGCCTGCAGATGGGGCACTTTTTGGGCTCGGGGAGAGCCTGGTAGCACTCGTGGCAGGAGCAGACGTGGCCGCACTCCAGGAAGACGCAGGATTTGGTGCTGCTCAGGCAGACCACGCAGGCATTTTTGAGGGTGTCCCCGCCCTCAGCGTTCATCAGGCGCTCCTGAGCCTGCCGGAATTCCTCCTGCATCTGCTTGAGGTGCTGCCTCTCCCGGTGGTGCCGGTACTGCTTCCGCAGGAGGAAGAAGAGGACGGCGCAGGTGGCGGCACCGAAAACCACGGTCAGGATTTTCCAGAAGCGGGCACTGGACTCCTGTTTCTGCAGCAGGGAGTCGAAATCCACGGCGCTCAGGTAGTAGGGCATGCCCTGCTTTGGGGGCTGCAGCTTGATGGTGGCGTTGTCCAGCACCAGCTCTCCCACGCCGGTCAGCGCCGTGCCCACCTTCAGCATCTGCTCCGTCTCCTGGATGCCCTTGGGGCGCTCCCCGCTGATGTAGTGGCCGATGACGTCGGTGAAGGACTGGACAGAGGGGTGGAATTTCTCGTACACCGTCTCCAGGCTGAGCTCAGCTGCCTCCAGAGGCTTCACCACCCGCACGGTGACGCCGGCGCCGTCCTCGGCGGGCACCAGCTCGAAGGGGGTGGTGTTGGTTCTCTGGTGGATGATCTTCTCGTAGTCATTCCTTAGGGAGAAGGGGGGGAAGTGAACCTGCTTCCCCTCACCCCTAGGGACGACTGGGTTTTGGGGACTGACAGCTGCGGACTGACTCCGCCCTAAGCAGAGTTTATTTGATGGGGCACCTTCCCCCTCGTAGCACTGTCCAGTGTGCACAAGGCCCTCCCACCCTCACACAGCTCCTACAAGTAGTGTGGGCTCCCACCATCACTGGGGGAGGGTTGTGTCCCACCTAATCCCCTCCCTGTGGCATTCCCAGCTGTCACAAACTGCCCTGTGAGGAGAAGCACCACCTGTCACATGCCCCAGCTTGATAGGTGTTATCAAGTGGCTCATCCAAGAGCATCACCAAGCTCTTGTTTCAACAGCTCTGGTGGGCCAGGTAGCTCTGGGACCTTCCTCAGGTCCCCTGGGTGCAGATTCACCCAAATCCAACTGATTCCTGCTCTGAAAGTGGGTTTTTTTGGGAAATACCATCCTCCATAACAAGATGGGGCTGATTAATGCTCTGCCCACATTGGGTTACTCAGTGTGCTCTTCTCTTAAGACCCTCCATGAGCTCTGAAAGCCCTAAAAATTAGCCAAACATGCCCTGTTTTGGCAGCTGTCACTGGGGGGGCCACTGTGGGGTCCAGCTCTGAGGCACCTGGTCACTCTGGCCACACCTGAGGCCATTTCAGGGTGTCAGACCCCCAGAGGGCACCTCAGGTGGGCCAGGAGGAGACCATTTGTGGGCACCAGGCACGTACCAGAGGTGAGTGGTTCTGTTCCACACCATCTTGTGCTCCTGCAGCGTCAGCCTCTGAACCACCCCCTTGCAGTTCTCCACAAACTGGCTGCTCAGGGTCTCCTTCACCGACCTCACCACACCTGGAAGGGAAATCCCAGGGGCAAGTGAGTGGCTTGTTAAAACAAACAAAAAAAGAGGGACTTTGGAGAAGGGCCTGGAGTGACAAGACACAGGGAATGGCTTTCCACTGCCAGAGAGCATGGTTAGATGGGATAGTGGGAAGGAACCCTTCGCTGTGAGGGTGGGGAAGCTCTGGCACAGGCTGCCCAGAGAAGCTGTGGCTGCCCCATCCCTGGAAGTGTCCAAGGCCAGTTGGAGCAACCTGGGATAGTGGAAGGTGTCTTCGCCCACGGCAGGGGGTAGAACTGGATGAGCTTTAAGGTCTCTTCCAACCCAAACCATTCCACAATTGTCAGACGGGGTAGAAGGGCTGAGAGCCCGTGTTTTGCCTGACAGGAGTCAGTGGCCACTTGTCGGGGGAAAGATGAACTCATGGGCACAGAACGTGGGGCTAGGGATGAAATCCCCAAAGTGAGGAGCAGCTGCAGGGCGGGGGAGGGGATGATTGTGCCCCCGCCCCTTATTTGGGGCTCCGCTTCAGGCCCTGCCCCTACCTTCTATAACCGCATAGGGCACGCAGCGCCCGGGAGCCTCCAGCAGCACCGACCGCAGATCTCCGTCCAGCTGGACCCTCCTGGCGCCCTGCGGGGAGCAAACAGAGGCCGCGGCTCAGCCGGTGCGACCAGGCCGCGGCCTACGGGCCGCGCCCGTGCCCTCCCTCGCCGCACCCCTCGCACCCACCTCGAGCCCGCGGGCCACGCGGGCCTTCTGCCGGTACACGGAGTAGAGCAGGGCGGTGATGGCGGTGCTGGCGGCCAACAGCGCGGCCTGTGCGGCCGAGGGCCGCCCGCTGCCCTCCATAGCCTCCGGGCCCCGCGTTACCACGGCAACCACCGGCGCGCGATGATGACGTCAGGAGCGGCGCTCTAGCAGCGGCGGCGCTGCCATAGAGACGCGCGGTCCGCCAAGGCCGGGCGGGGGGCGCAGGGACCTCCCAGAGCTTTGCTGAGGGGACGGGGGAGCACAAAATATCCCCCACAGGGTATATGTGGGGGAGGCGGGTCAGATCCTGGCCCCATGCGGCTTTAGGGGGCTAAACCCCAGCCTTAGGGATTTGTGGGGTCGGGGTGGGTCCCACCCCCCCCAGGGTTTTTGGGGGAGACATCAAGGTCCAGCGCACGAGATCCTAAAAAGGGATTATTTCAAATCGCAGCCATCTTTTAGGATCTTGATAGCTGGACCCAAATCCTGACACCCCCAGGGTGCTGGGGGGAGCATCCCCAGCGCCCCCTGTCCTTCCCCATCCCACCCCGGGGGGCTTGGGGGGACATCAATCCCCAGCCCCACAATCCTAAAGGGGGGGATTAGCCCAAATGCCAGTCATCCCTTAGGATTTTGGTAGCTGGCTCCAAATCCTGACACTCCCAGGGTGCTGGGGGGGACCACCCTCACAGTGCTTCGGTGATGAGGGGCAGCCCAAATCCCACCACCCTACAAAACTTAGGGGCGGGTCAGACCAAAGTGTGTCCTCCCTGGGCTGTGAGGGGGGTATGCCCCCAAATTCCAGCCCTATAGCACCTTGAGGGGGGTTATGCCCCATCACTGGGCTGTGGGGCACCAGCACCCCGTGAACCCCCCCAGAGCAAGGGCTCAGCCTCAGGACGCACCCCCAGCCCTATTTTGCAAGGTCCTTCTCCCCCATCCTATGCAGGGCCACGTAAGGGTGGCAGGTCCCTGCCAGCCTTGTTGGTGGGGGGGGCACACAAGACCCTTCCCTACCCCACCTATCTCCTTGCCATTGCTTATTCTGAGGAAGCAGTAAAAGGAGAAGAAAAAGAAAAAAATAGTAATTTTCGGTAAATTGTTGCTCTTCGGAGCCTTGGCTCTGATTTTGGGGTGGGCACGGGGGGGGCTGCAGGCAAGGCCATGGTCTCCAGTGGGGGTCCAAGGGGCCAAACCCCCCTCCCAGCTGCCTGACGCAGGCGGCACAGCCGCCCCCCCAGCTCTATATTTAAAAAATCGAGTTGCCATGGCTACGGAGAGCAGCTCTCCCCAGCCCTCGGTTCCGCAGGGAGGGTGCAGAAAGCCCCTCCTCGGCTTCCTTTTCGGGGGGTAAATTCAATATAAACCCCTCCAAAATCGCCTCGGTGCCGAGCTTAACTCTTCCTCTGCCATTCTCCGGCGTCCGGGCGAGACACAGGTGGAGAAAACACACATTAATTTTATTATTATTATTATTATAATTATTATTATTATGGCCACTGCAGAGGAGGAGGCACGAGAGCAGGTTCATGTGCAGGGCTGAAGGGGTGCAAACCCACACCCGCCCCACAGCGTGTCTTCCTTGTAAGGGAGCCGCCGTCTTGTCCGGATTCACCCCCCGAGGAGCGTCCCAACACCGGCTTGGGGGCGCGGGGATGGCCCCCGACCCCTGAACCAGGGGTCTCAGCACAGCGGGTGCCGGGGGCCGCGCAGGCTGCACCCCCTCATGTCGCTGGCCAGCCGCAGCACGGCAGCTCTGCCGGGGTCCCCCAGAGGCGCCCCGGGGCCGAAGGCCTCGTCCTCGTCCTCCTCCAGGATGGAGCTGAGGCGCGGGGCGCAGCGGGCCCTCTCGGCGGGCGGGCGGTAGGGACACTTGGTGTTGAGCAGCCGCCGCAGGGGCACCAAGGGCACGATGGCGTCGCCCAGGAGCTGCTGCTGGACGTGGCGGAAATCGCTCTGCCTCTTGAGCCGCTTGAACTCGTTGAAGGCCGAGGCCGAGGTCTGGTAGAGCAGCAGGGCCATGGCGCGCGCCTTGTCGGCCTTGGAGACCAGCACGGCGTGGCAGCGCAGCACCACGGCCTTGTTCTTCACCTGGTGCCGGTACACCCAGGCGAACACCTTGGGGTGCCGGCGGTCGGCGGCGCAGTAGGTGATGCGGTGCAGCAGGTACGCGTGGCCCGGCCGCCGCGCCCCCTTCTCGCTCGGGGTCATCCGGATGCCTTGGGGCCCCAGCGTCAGCTTCATCTTGGCCCCACCGGCGCCCGCCTCGCTCTTTGCCCAGATCTTGCCCACCGCCTCCTCGGTGCAGCCCTCGCCCTTGGCGTGCAGGGTCACGGCGTTGCCCAGGTACCGCACCGTGTACGTCGGGTCCTCCTTGTTGAGCTCCACTTTCTGGCGCTTCCCGCGGAAGACGCTGCCCAGCCGCTCCAAGGGACACTCGGGCAGAAGGTCCGGGCAGGAGCGCAGGAACCCGGCCAGCAGCGCCGCGTAGCTCAGCCCCGGCCCCAGGCTCTTGCCTTTGCACTTACGTTCATTTTCCACCAGCACGAACTTGCTCCGGCGCCACGGCAGCATCTCCGCTCCGGCCTCTCACGGCTCCGCTGATCCCGGATCAGAAACAGCCCCCCCCCCGCCACCCCAACCCGCAAAATCTGAACGCGGGGGTGTCCCCACACACACACACCCCGCCCAGAGGGTGAAACCCCTACCCCGGGATGCAGCCGCCGTGTCCCCGATGCCGTGCGGTCCAGGGAGGATGCGGGGATGCTCGGCCGAGGAGCCGCCGCGCTCCGGCTGCCGCCTGCGCCTGATGCTGCTGCGGGAGCGGCTCTCCGTGGGCTGCTCCACCTCCCCGAGCACGCGGGGAGCCGCCGATGAACGTCCCCCACCGGCTCCTTGGATGCGCGCTCGCTCCCTGCTCCGGCAGGGATACAGAGGTGGGGGGAAAATAACACCCTCTCTTCACGCAGCAGCCACGCTCCTAAATGCCCAAATTCCCTGATTTCTAATCCCGGGGAGGACGATTTTAGGGAGGGTCAGATGATGGTTTCTGACCCTGGCATGATAAAATGGATTTTTTTCCCCCCAGATCTGTCGCCGGGATTTGAGGATCCTGCAGGTTTGCTGGCATTTTTTTTCCTCCAAACCACCTCCCCTCTGCTTTTTGCCTGGTTTTCCCAAGCCAGACAGACATCCTTGCTGCTCCTCTTCCTTTTGGACTGAGCTGGCTTTTAACCTGTTGCTTTTATCTCTGGCCAAGGCCCCAGGACAACTTCCCTCCAGGGAATATGAAGTGTTATTTCCCCACAGTGCAGCCTGAGGGAGATTTTTGGGGAGCGCTGTGAGATTTCAGTCCTGCATCAGAATCTGAAGCTGCTCAGGATTCAGCTGCTTTGGCTCAAACCCTGATTTCCACGGTTTTTTTGCTATCTGGGGCTTCTTATAGATGCAGCAGGGAGACCCTCCAGGCTTGGGGATGCTCCAGCTGCTTTGAGATGGAAAAATAACGTGGAGAAAGGAGGAGAAATTACACTGTGTACCCCCACTTTTAGCCCATTTGGGGAGGTAAACCAGAGCAGGGTGTTGCAGGGAGCAGGAAGCCATTTCCCAGCAGCTTCCCAGATTTTCTACGGTTTGAGTGAAGCAAACACAACCTTAAAATAGCTGCTTTGCAGGCAGACAGCACCAGCCCTGCTCCTCTCACTGCCGCGGCCTCGACAGCCTCGGAGGTTTTCACAGCCAAAATAATAAAAAATGTATGAATTTGTCTGTTTTTCAGCTTTTCTGCTGCAAACACGCGGTGTGGGGTTTGATCCCGGTGCAAGGATGGTTTTGGGGAGGTGGCAATTAGGGAATTAGTGCAAATTAGCAAGGTTTCCATCCATGCCAGCCTCTATCCTTCGTTACTTCTGCTGTCACCCTCACTGACAGAGGTAAGGACTCTTTAATTGCTCAGTGTTCATATTGACAGGGCAGGTTTAAACCCTTCCCAAAAGCTCTTTTATTTGTACATCCCACATTATTTAGTGAGGGGTCCCCCTGCTCTGATCTGCTCCCACAGTGTCTCCCCTCAGCTGCTCTGGGACTGGTTTTCCCTTTTTCTCCCTGTTTTTGGGGTAATGGAGATTGGAGTGGGGGCACAAGAGAATCTGTGGTTCACTTTATAGGGGAAAACAACCTGGATTTGCACTTTGAAAGCTGAGAAAAAGGATTCAGGGCTGTCAGTCCCTCCTCTCACTGCCTGTTGCCTTGACTGACTGCCCTTGCAAGTACCCGTTCCAGAGTGAACAAGCACCCACACAGTGCGAGGAAAGTGGGTTTCCTGGTTATTCTCTGGACAATACAGATCCCAGCTTTGGTTTCTTGGGGTGCCTGTGGCGGCCTCACTGCCCCGTGCTCCCTTCTCAGCTCCCAGAGTTTCTATGCCAACAGAAGCCACTGCCAATTTGGATGCTGCTTCTCAGCAGTGACCCAGGACCAAGATTTGCTGGCATAACCTGCAGGTAAGGTCAAAATCCTCCCAAAATTCAGCAAACCGGACAAAAATCCCAGTGATACATCCCTGGGGGCTGTGACACCCGTCCTTGCAGATAGAAAGTGGGGCAGGAAGCTCCTCGGGCCAGGGGAAAGCAGAGAAATCTTTAATTAAAAAGCAATTTACTGATCACCCAGGAACCCTTTTCCCCTGCCAGGGGCGATTCCCATGGAAGCACCAGCAGACCTGAATTTGGGCTCCAGCATAAGGGCATCCCAAAAGGGGCTTTCACCACCTGTGTCTTCAGCCAGATTTCCCTGCTGCCTGTAGCTAAAAGTCCTGGGAAAATGTGATACATATAGGTATTATTTTTAATGCTTTCAATCAAATTAATTTATTTCTTTTGATCTCACTGATCAGGAGCTGTTGTTCCTGCCCCCCCCCCCCCAGAAAGACTTAATGACATTTTCCCCTGGAGTCACAGAACCAGTTTTGAACAGGGAAGGAAAAAATCTGCGAGACAGCAGCGGAAAAATGCTCTGCCGGGACAGGGAAAGGAGGAAGCAGAAAACAAACCCCGGGATGAGTTGGAAAAAGTGAGACAGCAGGCAGGGAGGGGATGTGGGACTCCCTGATGCTTTGGGGGCCAGGGCTGTCCCTAGGGATGCTTCCTGGGGTTCGGCTGTGCGCCGGGGCGTTATCCCGCAGTCCTGGCCAGCCTGTTTTCCAGGCAAGGAAATATTTAACTGCGGCGTCAGCGGGCAGGGCAGGCGGGTGCAGGCATGGAGGGCAGCGGGCAGCGCTCAGCCCCCGCTGTGCCCCCGGGCCAGCCCCAGGGGGACCGTCTCCAGCTCCTGCTGCGCCGCAGCCGGGAGGCCAAAAATTGTGCCTACTGCCCCTACAGCCGCTTCCCGGTGGGAGCTGCGCTGCTCACGGCGGGTGGGGAGATCTTCTCCGGTAAGTCGTGGCCGTAAGAGCCCACCCTGGGATTTCTGGGAGCCCCCAGCGACCTTTTGGAAGTGCGCGGGGGTGTAGCGGGGTCATCCCGGGGTGTTGGTGTTGTGTGTCCTTCCCCCGCTGCCTCCTGGCAGCCGCCAGCCCGGAGCGAGCCAAAGATCGCGGCGGATGGGGAAGTACAGGAAATAAATAAGGGAAGCAAGGAAACTGGCTTTTCTTTGCAAATTCCCCTAAAAACAACAACAACAACAATTAAAAAAAAATTCCCCGGTGGGGTTTGGGGGGGCTGGTGCTGGGGGTTTTCCCCACAGGGTGCAACGTGGAGAACGCCTGCTACAGCCTGGGGATGTGTGCTGAGCGAGCTGCCATCCAAAAAGCCATCTCGGAGGGGCACACCAGCTTCAAGGCCATGGCCATCGCCAGGTAAGGGTGCTCTGAGAGCTGGAACAGGGAAGGATGGGATGGGGGGATAGCAGGAAAACCTCCAGTGCACCCCGTGGGCAGATTCTGCTGCAGCAGCCCCAGCGTTTGGGGGGGGGAAGAAAGTTTTTGCTTGGTTTTTTTGGAGGAATTAGGGGGGAAATCTGCTGTAGCTCCGTATTTATTGGTGCATGAAGGTCTTCTGCAGGTGTTCCCCCCTCCTCTGACCTCAGGACTGAGCTCTGTGCCCTTCTCCTTTGGCAGTGACATGGGGGACTTCATCACACCCTGCGGCGCCTGCAGACAAGTGATGAGAGAGGTGACGGCTCTTGGGGGGGCTTTGTGTCTCACCCCCTGACCCCAGACACCACCCCCTGACCCCAGAGAAGATCACTTGACTCTAGACATCATCCCTTGGCCCCAGGCATCTCCCCCTAAAACACCTAGAGGTGCCAAGGGCGGTGCAATCCCCTGTCCCCAGCCCCAGGGCTGGCTCCAGGCTCCTCAAATTGCATTATCCGCTGGGAAAGGGTTATTCCTCCCTATTCCATGTGAGTGGGTGCTTGGTGGGAATCCATTAGCTCCCCCTTCCCAGGGGGTTTTGTTCCTCCAGGTGCAGAGTTTGGCCCTGGAGTCGTTGCTCCACTTCTGGCAAGCCTGAAAAGAGGGGTTTTCCTGGAAAAGCTGAGATTCTCGCAGATCCCATCCCTCTCTCACTTCCCTCCTCCCCACAGGCACCCCAGCACCCACAGCCCATTTTTGGGTGGTTAATATTTAATGGGTTTTGGGGCTCGAGGGTGGGATTCAGGAAGCTTGGAGGCACCAGGGCTCACCCTGGGAGGTAAAAACACAGGATCTGAGCCCAAAATATCCTCTAAGGGGGTGATGCTGATAAGCCAACCCAAAATCCATGCAATAGAAGGGGATGCTCCCCCTGAACTTAGAAATAAAGGTTTATAGGAGTAATTTGGGGAAGAAGTGCAGGTTCTTCTCCCTTCTCCTTCTTCTCCCTCATCAGGCTCTTCTCCCCACTCTTCTCCTCCAGTTTGGCACAGACTGGGATGTCTACCTGACCAAAGCAGATGGCACCTACATTGTCAAGAGGCTGGAGGAGCTGCTGCCACTTTCCTTTGGCCCTGACGACCTGAAGAAGGTGTGACCAGCATGGCCACCACCATCCTTTGCCCCTGGGGCAGCAGAGGAGGATGGTTTTCCCCAGTTTCCTCGGTGTGTAAGCAGCTTTTTGGGGAAGACACAATTGGAAATGCATTTGTAGTGCTGTTCCTCTCACCTTCTGATTCAGTGTTGATTCACAGGCACTGGCTCCACCTCCCCCCGAGGAAACAACAAAATCCAATCACAGAAATTCCCTGTTATTAGTAAAAAAATGTCCAGATATCCTTGTAGCCAAGGGAGGAGTTGAGTTTGATGCATGGCTCAAGTTTGGGCTTGTTGATACAGAAACAACTCCTAAATAATCCAAAATCATTGCTTGGGAAAATTCTGGATTCTTCAGCCCTGAAGAGAGGTGAAAGCCAAAAGGAAAACTCTATCAGCCCCAGTAGTAATTAATGAGCCAGTCCAGATTAGGTGGATTGCTGGGATGGGATGGTTATTGCACTGAGCGTGTCCTTTGCTCGTTTCTCTCCAGCTTGTTTTCCTTGCTTTTGTTCCATTTATGGGGGAGAAGAGAATGAAGAATTTTTGATTGCTTCTACAGAGTTTTGTGCCTCCAGAGTAGTGCCATTTGCTGATTGTACTATTGATTTAACTATGCACAATGACGAATGAATGTGTGATATTTCCCAACCAATGCTGGGTTGGGCATTTCAGCCCATGCCCAAGCCAAATAAAAGCTGTTCTGGTTTATCTCCTGCAGTAGCAAGTGATGGAACACAGGGAATGGGGTCCTTGGGCTGTCCTGCTGCCAGGCAGGGCCAAGGGGCAGTGGATGTGACATGGGAACATCATGAGGTTCAACCTTAGAGCCCTTTCATGTGCCTTAAAGGGGACTTATAATAAAGATATAATAAAGATATAATAAAGATGAGGGTGGACTTTTTAGCAAGTCTTTTAAAGGGATAGTGGTTTTAAACTAAAAGAGGGTTGATTTAGATGTGAGGAAGAAGCTTTTTACAATGAGAGTGGTGGGGCCCTGGCACAAGTTGCCCAGAGGAGCTGTGGCTGCCTCATCCCTGGAAGTGTCCAAGGCCAGGTTGGATGGGTCCTGGAGCAACCTGGGCTAGTGGAAGGTGTCCCTGCCCGTGGCTGGGGGTGGGATGAGATGGGCTTTAAGGTCCCTCCCAACCCAAACCATTCCATGATCCTGTGATTCTGTGCTGTGCCCAGGTCAGTGCTGTGCCCTGCTCCATGCCCTGCCAAGCACAAGGCACACCCAGCTGTGCCCTGCTCCGTGCCCTGCATTGCACAGGGCTGTACCTTGCCTGCACTCTGCTCTGTGTCCTGCTCCCTGCCCTGCTCCCTGCCCTGCTCCCTGCCCTGCTCCCTGCCCTGCTCCCTGCCCTGCTCCCTGCCCTGCCCCATACTCCACTTCATGCCCCATCCCATGCCCCACTCAATGTTCCACTTCATGCCCTCCCATTCTGTACCCTATTCCATGCCCCACTCCATGCCCTAATCCATGCCCCACTCCATACTCCATTCCCTGCCCCATTCCCTGTCCCATTCCCTGCCCCATCCCATGCCCTATTCCATGACCCACTCCATCCCACGTTCCCTGCCCCATTCCCTGTCCCATTCCCTGCCCCATCCCATGCCCTATTCCATGACCCACTCCATCCCACATTCCCTGCCCCATTCCCTGTCCCATTCCATGTCCCATTCCTTGCCCTATTCCATGCCCTATTCTATGCCTCCTTCCCTGCCCCAGTCCTTGTCCCATTCCATACCTCATTCCATGCCCCATTCCCTGTCCCACTCCATGCCCCATTCTATGCCTCATTCCCTGCCCCACTCAATGCCCCGTTCCATACCCCACTACATGCCCCACTCCATGCCTCATTCCACATCCCATTCCCTGCCCCATTCCCTTCCCTTCTCCATTCCTCATTCCCTGCCCCATTCCCTGTTCCATTCCATACCCCATTCCCTGCTCCATTTCCCGTTCCATTCCATACCCCATTCCCCGCCCCATTCCCGGTTCCATTCCATACCCCATTCCCTGCCTCATTCCCCGTTCCATTCCATACCCCATTCCCGGTTCCATTCCATACCCCATTCCCTGCCCCATTCCCCATTCCATACCCCATTCCCTGCCCCATTCCCGGTTCCATTCCATACCCCATTCCCTGCCCCATTCCCCATTCCATTCCCCATTCCCTGCCCCATTCCCCGTTCCATTCCATACCCCATTCCCGGTTCCATTCCATACCCCATTCCCTGCCCCATTCCCCATTCCA
Source organism: Pseudopipra pipra (assembly GCF_036250125.1). Lineage (NCBI taxonomy): Eukaryota > Metazoa > Chordata > Aves > Passeriformes > Pipridae > Pseudopipra > Pseudopipra pipra. The sequence continues at coordinate 5,667,698 of NC_087570.1, read as the reverse complement.
TTCCCCATTCCCTGCCCCATTCCCGGTTCCATTCCATACCCCATTCCATACCCCATTCCCTGCCCCATTCCCGTTCCATTCCATACCCCATTCCCTGCCCCATTCCCTTTTCTTCCCATCCCCGTCCCGTGCCCTCTGTGGGCGTGGCCTCGCACTGCCCGTGGGCGTGGTCTCCCTCCCCATTGGTCCCGCTCTCCCTTGTCCCCGCCCCCGGCCCCGCCCCTCTGTCCCTCAGGCCGCCATGGCTGTTCGGCTGCTCCTGGCCCGGGCCCTGCGGCTGCTGCCGCGGTGCCGCCCGCCCTGCGCCCCCCGTGTCCACCCCCGCGCCGACCTCCGCGCCGACCCCCGCGCCGACCCCTGCACCGGCCTCCGCGCCGCCCCGCCGGCCTCGCCATGGCGGCCGTGGCTGTCCTGGCTGCCGGCCGCCGGCCGCCTCCTCCTGCGCGGCCCTGCGGGCGGGCTGGCGGCCGTGGCGCGGCGGGGGCCCGGCGGGGCCTGCCTGGCGCTGGCTATGGCGCTGGGGCTGGTGGAGCCGCGCCTGGAGGAGCAGCGACGGGCCGAGGCGGCGTGCCGGCATATCCAGGTGGGGAGGGGGCGACGGCGGCGGCGCCCGCAGGCACGGGGATCCCGCTGGGGAGCGCCTGGGGAGCCCTCCGTGAAGGGGGGCACTGCGGGGGGAGCCCCTCAGACATCCCTCGTGAAGGGGATGGAGGGACCTTTTTTTAGGGAGACCCTCAGAAACGCCTCGTGAAGGGCACAGAGGGGTCCTACTTTGAGGAGTCCCCCCAGGCACCCCCCATGAAGGGGATGGGGGTCCTTGCTTTGGGGAGCACCTTAGACACCCCTCATAAAGGCGAGGGGGGGATCCCGCTTTGGGGAGCCCCGCAGACACCCTCCATAAAGGGGAGGGGAGGGTCGCTGCAGTGGGGAGCACCCCACAAACACAGCTCCCCATCTTCCCTCGAGGAGGTTGGAGGGTGCAGCTGTGAGCAGCCCTCAGGCACATCCACAAAGGTGGGAACTGCTGGGAGAAGCCGCACAGGCACCTCTTCCTTCCCCAGATTAGGGTCCTGGAGAAGCCTCTTGCTCAGCAGCCCCTCGACACCCTAAAGCAGGTACTGGTGGGTCATCACGGTGGGGAGCCCCTCACTCCCTCTACCCCCACAAAGAGAGTGGGTCAGGGCCCTGCTGGTGGGGGTCTCATGTCCCAGGACACTGGTGTTGACCCCCAGGTTTATCACCTCTCCCCGAGACAGACGGGGACCCCACAGTGCTGGGCCAGGCTGTGCTGGCAGGGCTCTGGTGACGGACGGTGCTGAACATATTTCCTGGATAAAAATAGACCTTTGGTGCCCAGAGCCACCTGTCACTTGCTCCACTGGCTGGCAGACACATTCCTGTGGAGGTTCTGCCTTTCCCTGAAGTTTCTCAGGATGCTTTCTCTCCCCTGCTCTTACCAGGTAGTTCCATTTGCTGTCCCTGAATCTGTGTCCGTTTGTCCCATGACACATCCCTGCGGTGGCCACCACCACGCTGGGGCTGTAGGGAAGTGCACTGGTTTGTATCAGTACAGGTGACAATTGGGGCGCCACCAGACCTGTGCTTAAACTCCAGAACAGCCTCCTGTGTGTTGTTTTCTCACATCTCTTGATTTCCTCCCCCAGCCCGCTCCTGTCACAGATTCACTCTTATTCAACCTAACCAATCCTTGTACTTGGCTGCCAGAAAAGCTCAGGGCGTTGTTTTTCCTGTTGTTGCTCTTATTTACGTTTTCTTTTAAATGCTGTTTGCCTGATTTATTTATGGAGAGTAAGAAAAACGTAATAGTGCATCTCTTTTTAGAAGTATGCAGTTAGACTTCTCTTTACACAATCACAGAATCATGGAATGGTTTTGGATGAAGGGACCTTAAAGCTCTTCTCATTCTATCCCCTGCTGTGGGCAGGGACACCTTCCACTATCCCAGATTGCTCCAAGCCCCGTCCCACCTGGCTTTGAACACTTCCAGGGATGGGGCAGCCACAGCTTCTCTGGGCAAAATATATTTATATTCTAGATTGGCAAATGAATCTCCCTCCCCATTCCTTTTTGTCCCTCAGAAAGGGCACCTTTGGAAAAGACTGTTTTAGGAGTAGATTGTTCCAGACAAAAATACATGGTCTGCAAATTCTTTTCCTTCTGGATACAGTGATTTGAGCCCAGTGGTGAGAGCCTGATTGTGGCTTTCAGGTTGACCAACCCAACAGGATGTGTAATACCACCTAAATACCAAATTCTCCCTCGCTGGGAAGTCTGGAATAACTGAGCATGTTTTTCCGTTCTTATTCCTTTCAGACAGTGTTTGTTGGGAAGAACAAGCCTCAGAAAGATCCCCTGAGCTCCTTCCGCTGGCAGGGCTTCAAGCTGGAGGAATATCTCATCGGGCAGCCCATCGGGAAGGGCTGCAGCGCTGCCGTGTATGAGGCAGCCATTCCTTTCTCTCCCAGTCCTGGGGAATGTGTGGAGAGCAGCCATCTCCCAGCCGTGCAGCAGGATCATGGCTCAGCTTCCCAGGCAGCTGAAGAGGAGCCTGTGGTGAAACACCAACCGAAAGGGGCTTTTCCCTTAGCTATCAAAATGATGTGGAATATTTCGGTAAGGAGTCAGCTCTGAGTTCCTGTGTCTGTCACTGGGGAATTCTGGCTGGAATGTTTAATACTGGAGTGTTGAAAGCGCTAATTATGGAGTGCAGGATGAGTGTGTCACAACAAAGCTGTTGGTAGGTGACACTGGAGATGTAGAGTGTTAGGAAAGAGTCCCATAGCGAGGTAATTAGCGTTCATCGTCCTCTGGAACCTGCACTGAGAGCTCCTGCTGCTGGAGTTGTTGGGTATGGAGGGGATGTTTTGGGAAGAAAAGGTTTTCTGAAGCTGGCCCTGATGGAAAGGTCTAAGAATGGGAAAACCTGTGATTTAGGAATTGGTGTTCTGTCAGTGTCAGCACAGAGTTGGGGTTTCTTCCTGAGGAGTCACAGGGTAGGCAGTAACCTTCCTGCTGGGTCCCCCTGCCATCAGGTGACTGGCCAAGATCTGCTCCAGAGTTTCTCACCTCATGACTGGTGATCCAACCCCTCCATGTGGCTATTCCACATTAAAAAAACCCCACAGGGTTTTCCCTGTTGAAGAGGTTTAGTGGCACTTGATGTGACAAGTGGGTATTCCAAGAGAGTCTTCCAAAATGCCAACATCTGGAATCTACTGGGCTCCAGAAGTACCCTGGCATTTAGCTGTGGGCTTTTCCACTTGGGTTTGGGAGTGCAAGATGTAGCTCGGAGCACTGGCAGTCAAGGGTGCATTTGAAGTGACAAACAGGTTTCTTTCTGCAGGTAAAGGCCTTGCCACATCCCTTGGTGAAATCTTTAAGTAGTTAATTGCCTTCCCTGATTTTCAAGGGAGGGGAGTCCCTGGAATTATGTCTCAGTGATCCAGCTCCAGACACAGTGCCAGCATAAGGATTGTCTGCTTTTAGCCTGCAGTGGATGATTTTGGAGCTGAAACCAAGGTGGGGTGTGGTTGTTGTTGCAGGCTGGTTCCTCAAGTGAAGCCATCCTCGATGCCATGGGCCGAGAGCTCGTTCCAGCCACCGGAGTTGCTTTATCCGGGGAATACGGAGCTGTCTCTGGCCGCAGGTATGGACATTATGGAAATGGGGATGGTTCTCAAGTGGTGATGGACTGATTCTATCCATGGATTAATTTTGCAGCAATATGCACTGTTAAGAAGGTGGCCAGAGCTTTCTAGAATAGTTCCTGAAAGGAGATAAACCCGGCAATTATTAAGTTTGGTGTGCAGGGAATACCCACAGCTAACCTTTGTGGTCCAAAGCGTGTTGGAAGGGCATGGCAATACTTTGGGAGCATTTGGGGTCCTGCCAGGGGTCTGGTGGGTGGCTGTGGCCAGGCACTTCCTGCCCAATGCCTTAGTTTGTCTGTGTGTGAAATGTGTTGGTATCTGCTGAGTCAAAGGCTGGAGGAACCACTGATTAAAGATCATTTAAATATGCACCGTGGTGCTTTTTAATTGCAGAAATACATACATGCAGTAGGTAACAGTTTGAGTGTGTTAAACATCAAATGATTTCACTGTAATACAATTTGACTGTGAGATTTGAGAACTGGTTTGGTGTAAAATGGGTGCTGGGCAGGGAGGTTGAAACTGGGTTAGTGCAGGGAAACCAGTGAGAAGGAAAATGGAAATTGCTCAGTTCCCACTCTTTCACCTGAGTGGGAAGTGAACAAGCAGCATGAAGGTGGAAAATCTCATGGAAACTTTTAAATTACCTTAAGTTAGCTATCTTTTTGTTCAAAAATATGTCTTTTTGTTCCATTTGAGACAATGGAGTCTACAGCCCAGATTGCCTGATTTAAATTTCAAATCCATCCCGGCTGCCAATACAAATGAATAATGAATGCTGTGCCCTGTGTGGCTGGCTGGGAATGCAACAGGGCAACCAAAGGGGTATTTGACATTCAGAGGATGAGAGATCTGTGTTGCAGATGCAGACAGGTAACCTGCTTTTCATTGTAGTGAGAGCTTCCTGCCTGTGCCATAAAATAGAGGGTCTAAATCGATACTTCTGGTGTGAGGTTTACCTTATTTTGCGTCTAACAAAGTAATTTTGTTTGGATTTTTTCCTCTAGAGCTGTTGTAGCTCTTTTTGAATGGAAGAGCAGCCTCTGACTGGCTCTGACCTTGTTAGCAGCATGGAAGGTTCTGTAGGGCTTGAGTAAAATGAAAGGCTGAGTGTTATGTGTGAGGGTTTCTATCAAAGCTTCGTTTGCAGCATAGGTTAAGCACCTGTATTTCCTGTGTGGCCATGGAATATAGGGAAATCCAGTTACAGGAGAGCCTCTGTGAAGCCTTGGCTGGCTCAGTTTGCTGTGGTAGATTCTGAAATCTAGAAAAGGTACTGGGAGCTGCTGTGGTGGATCCACTCGAGCTGCAGGTGCTCTGCATCCACCTTGGAAATGCTGGGCCAAAGGTGCTACTTGGGAAATGGGTCATGAGGGCAGAGAAGCTGCTGCCCATGTTCTTCCTCACGGAATGAATTCAGGATGTGAATGTCTGACTATTTGCTTAACGTACTGTCCTGTAATCCTCGCTGTGCAGCTTTAATCTCTCTCTGATGAGGTTTCCAGTGCAGAATAAATGTGTTTGCTCGCTGCTGTGGAGCCCCTTGGTGGGGAGGATGTGCCATATTAATGGAAAGTAATTCCAGAAATAACAGCAACATGTCTGTGATCCATCAGAACCGACCAGGAGACTGATGCAGTCTGTGGTGTCTCTCCTTCCGCACAGAAAACCCATCCTTGGGAGGAAGAAGTTGCAACCCCATCCAAATATAATCCAGGTGATCCGAGCGTTCACATCCTCTGTCCCTTTGCTGCCTGGAGCCTTTGCTGACTATCCTGACATGCTTCCATTGAGCCTGAATCCCAGAGGGATCGGTCACAGCCGGACGCTCTTCTTGGTGATGAAGAAGTAGGTGGAGAGAATCTGATTAACGTGACTTGGGCACTCTGTGCTACGCAGGCCCCTGCAAAGCTCGGGCCTAGGCTGCTGCCAAAGAGCAGAGTATGCTCTTGGAAATGCCTCCCAGGACTGTTCCAAGTCCTTGAGCTTCTAACTCTGATTCCACAATGAACACAAATCGTTCTTTTTAATAATTACCCCAGATTAAAGTAAGAAATGTGGAGTTTGTCCCCATTCGCCTGCCCTCCTAAGCCTGAAGTTCACCCTTAGTCTGAGCATGCCGCTAGAGATGGAGTAGAATCAGTAATGAGATGAGCCAACACTGAGGTTGAACTGCCAGTGATAAGCTTCCAGGATGCTAATTCCCAGTTTTTCCCTGCTCTGCCTAGTTACCCGTGCACACTGCGCCAGTACCTGCGGGAGAACACTCCGGATGTTCGCCTCTCCACAATGATGATTTTACAGCTCTTGGAAGGCGTGGACCATCTTGTTCGACATGGGATAGCACACAGAGATCTCAAGTCTGACAACATCCTGGTTGAATTTGATTCTGGTACGTAGATCCCTGAGGATAAATGCCTGTTAACTTGTAGAAGGGATACAGTCGTGTAGGTATTCAGGGAAGTCTCATCCAGCTGCGTGGGGGGGGGAGAAAACATCAAACCCTTTGAAGAATCTCAGGTTTAATTTTTAGCTTGGTGTTTGGTGTCACTGCAGCAGTGGGGAAGTCATGAATCCTGTCTGTGCATGAGGTTTTGGATCATTAACATGGACACAGAGTATTGCTGAGGTGATGCATTGCATGAGCACAGCCAGCATTCACTGGAGCATCTGATAACGCCACATTTGGGGTGCTGCAGGTGCCTTTGCTTCAGGCTATTGGCTCTGTCATCTCTCCCAAGCCAAACTGCACAGAGAGCCTCTTAAAATCTTACTCCATAGCCAAGTTAATTCTGCATCACTCTGGGATGATGAAACATGGGTTGGGAGCAAGAGGAATTGACTGTTACGGCCAAAAGCATCTTTTTCATGGGCTTGTTCTGTCAGCCTCTAACGGAGATTTTAATTACCTGAGCTCATTTTCAGTGTGATTGAGATTTAAATGGGCGGGAAGCAATAGCAGGCAGGCCTGTGTAATTAGGAGTAGAAGAATTAGCTTGAAGAGTATCAGGGAGAGACAGAGAGTATGGGAATGCACCCTGCCTTCCCTGAGAGAGGGTGCACGATATGGAGGATTCCCTCTTCCCCGGGGCTCAGGATTTAGAATCATAGAATGGCCTGGGTTGGATGGGACCTTAAAGCTCATCTCATTCCAACCACCCTGCCATTGGCAGGGATACCTCCCACTAGACCAGGTTGTTCTAATCAATCAACTATCTGGATGAGGGGAGGGGATGGGAGTGCACCCTCAGTCAGTTTGCAGAGGACACCAGGCTGGGTGTTGATGTGATGTGGTGTTCAGTGCAGCCATGTCCTCCCAAACGGAACCCTAACTCTGCCAGCCCTGTGTTGTTCACAGCTGGCTGCCCCTGGCTGGTCATCACCGACTTCGGCTGCTGCCTGGCAGATGAAAAAGTTGGCCTGAGGCTGCCTTTCACCAGCTCCTACGTGGATCGGGGTGGCAACGGCTGCCTTATGGCACCAGAGGTAAGTCCCTCTGAAGTGGTGGTTTATGGTGCTGGTTTTCTGCTTGTCCTGCTGTTGGGACTAAAAGTTTTGGCGGCATAGAAGGTGTCCATGTCCTAACTTAAGTTAGGCTTGGTGAAGCCTGAGCTGAGCACTGTCCAGCAGACACCTTGAGCTCTAACAGGTGAAACATAATCAGTTGGTGTCTTTCCCCCCAAAATTTACTCTTCAGTCTTTATTCAGGCCCCTTCCTGTGCAACTATAAAGAATTATATCCAGCAGTCCTCGTGTTGCAACAGTGGTTTTTGGCTGAAGTTCAAGGCGGTTGTGAAATTATTTGCAGTTCCTTTTTATTTCTCTGATGATAACCCTAATAAAAGCCAAGACACCCTTAACTGTGCTGGACCTGGCACACCTTGCTGTGGTGTCGGTTGTTCATGTCCATGTCTCCTGTCTCCATAATTCCAGCAGGAAACAGCCCTTGGGACTCGGAGAATGCCAGTCAGTGGCAACTTAGGTGCAATGTCCAAACTCCTCCCAGCATCCCAGTGGGCTGAGCAGTGCCAGAGGCTTATTTTGTGCCAATGGGGAATATTTACACTGGAGATCTCCATGGAACCCGCCTTTGGTGTCAGTCGTTCAGTTTATTACAGGAAAAATGCCGATTTGACCATTGAAAATAAAATTTGAGCACAGAGGCCACACTCGGGCTGTTTGTTTGAGCATCCCCCTCTCTGTGGCAGGTGATCACAGCGTCACCTGGCCCAGGCACAGTGATCAACTACAGCAAAGCTGATGCTTGGGCTGTTGGAGCGATCGCCTACGAGATCCTGGGCCTGGCCAATCCTTTCTATGGCCACGGGGACTCGACTCTGGAAAGCAGGAGTTACCAGGAGGACCAGCTGCCACTCCTGCCTGATCATGTGCCCCTCGAGGTGAAGCAAGTGATAAAGATGCTGCTTCAGAGGGATCCCAACAAGGTAAGACACCGTTGTCTTCAAGATATGCCCTTTGGGAGTGTCATTTGTGGATTGTTTTGCCTTGGAGGACTGCGAGTGCAGGAGTTGATCCAGATCTCACTGCAGCCTCCACAAGGGTCAAATCTAAACAAAAAGTCTTTGCTGAGGGACAGTGGTGCTGAATCATTTCAGGGATTTCAGCAGATGTTTGTGTCAGGACTGGACCTCAGATTGGGGGTTTCACTGAGCAGCCTGACATTAATAATCACAGAGAGTTTTTAATTGACAGAGAGTTTTGTCAGTACAGATGCTCTGTGCTGGTGATGTGACTGAGTGCAGAGGGATCAGCTAACCTTCCCTCTCCCTCCTCTTGCAGAGGTTGTCTGCGAGAGTTGCTGCAAACGTGCTTCACCTGAGCCTCTGGGGTGACAGTGTTGTAGCATCCAGGACCCTGAAACCCGACCAGATGATCGCCTGGCTCCTCTGCCAGTCAGCTGCCACCCTGCTCACCAACAGGCTGGTGGATAAAAGCCGGGTAGAAACCAAAATGAAGATGTGCTTTTTGGCAAACCTCGAGTTTGAAGACCTCTGGGCAGCAATATTCCTGTTGCTGGCCTGGAGAAGCCATTCTGGGTGAAGGAACCACCTGGAACACGAGCATTTCAGTTAAATGGCACTTTCTAAAGGCACATATAGGAACCTGTCCTTTCTGTCTGCCTGGAATCCTGTAGTGCTTTAGGGAACAAACTGCAGGCCTGTGTTTAAGAGCTTGAGTTTCCTCTAGCAAGTGTTAGCACACCCTGCTTTTCTCCCTCTGCTAGAGGAGATGCCCTTGCTTCCTTACTGTCTGGGTGGGAGGGTGTGTGGACCTTGCAGGTGTCCTGAGGTACGTGGTTGGTTTTGCTCCCATTTGGGAATTCTTTCTTGACTTGTGTGTTGAGTGGAGCAGGTTCCCTTTGAGATGGGGTGGGTGGGAGGAGGCACTGTCTGCCTGCACTTTACATGGAAACATCACAACTTTAACAACACTCTGAGAAAGCTGAGCTGACAAAGGGATGTGCAGTTTCTCTGTTCTTGGGGAAACCAGTGGTGGTCTGAGGCTGCTGTTCCTGTGAGCTGCAAAATGACAAGCCTGGAAGCTTCCTGGTGAGGTGCTGCCTGGTAACACGAGCGTCAGCAGCACTGAGTACCTCACAGTTGTACGCAGGAGAGTGGAGGCACATCGTCCTCAAACCCCGCTTGTGTCTGTTCTTAACTGTTGTAGTTATGTGGTGATGCTGCTGCAGGGTCCAAGGCTGAGTCAGAATGTCCAGTGAGGGATGGTGCTCCAAACAAAATGAGGCTAAGCAGCAGCACCTGCTTGAAGAGCTTAGTGTGATGCCCTGCTGTTTTACCTGCCTGTTTTTAATTCAGTGAAATAATATCCTTTGGTGGGGAGGACAGGAGACATCAATCTTTAAATAACAACAACCATGTTTATGAAACATCATTCAATTTTGTGTCTATAAATGTGTTTAGAGGAACTTGGGGACAAAGTTATTTATGCTTGTTGCACAATAAATTGAAGATTAAGCTCTGTGGCTGTGTGGGTTCTCTCAATCCATGGTGTCTTAAACAACTGTTCAGCTCTTTCCAGTGCTGACTGTGGAACACGGTATTTTATTCCAAGTGAGTTTCCCAAAGAGGAATGGACTTTGCTTGTGGATGTGCCTGTTTTGTGCTCTCCTGCATGGTATATCTCTGGCTGCTCCTGCAGTTTCCAGGTGGAGGACAGCAGTGGCTGATGTCCCTAACCATCACGTGATAACGTTCTGCCAGGGTCCTGCACGGCCTTTCACTTCAGCAAAGAGGGAATCACAGAAAACTGAGCTCTTCGGGGAAAAAAGTTGCAAAAAAAGACCTTTGTAATATTGATTTGACCCAACCTAAGTGGGTGCTGCTTCTTCTTACAATACTGAATTCTTGCAGTGTGTCTTTGCTGCCTTGGGTTTGTTTGTGTTCTCCTGTGAGCTCTGTGCCCAGGTCTGGCAGCGAGGCACGTTCCCTGGTCACTGCCTCTGGAGCCTTTTGGAGAGTAAATACTGTCCCTGTGTGGTGGATCTCTGCTCTGAGCCCTCTTTCTGCTGTGAACATCATTCCCATGCCTTTCCCTCTCCCAGGTCTAGTCTCTACATGAGAATTAGGAGCTGGAGTCGTCTGATTTCAAGTGTGTTGGTATTCGGCCAGCCAGGATTTAATCTGTGCTGGTCAACTCCAGACACTGGAAACTTGCTTGCCCTGGCAATCATTTCATCTCTGCCCTCAAAACCAGCCTAAAATGCTTGTCCCACAGCTTGTCCCTCTGGTCCTTAAATCCCTGTTAATGCTTCCCCTGTGCTTGCATTTTGTCTGCCCATCGTTCTGCTGAGCTTGGACTTTCCTTTTGTTTTCTTTCCCTCCTGCCTTCCATTTTCATGACTCCTCAGCATTCTGGGTGCTTTTGTGAGGTGCAGGTTAAAAGTGCAAGCTGTTAATGCTACAAATGCTGCCGTGCTATCTGTGAATGCCCGAGGGGAGCCAACTGGGACGATTCCCAGTGTGTCCCCTCCTGCCCTGTCCCGCTAATCCCTGCACAGGCTCTTGGTGGAGGCGCTCAAGCCAAAGCCTCTCACTGCCGTGTTTGCTCCTGGTGTTTGCCAGGACTGTGCCATTGGGAAAGGGGGTGGCTGGGCTGGATCTCTGCCCTTCCCTGGGCAGTGGGATGTCCGACTGCACTTTGATCCCTGGAGGGAGGCTTGGCGGAGGCTGCTGGCTCTCTGCCCACCCCTGACACTCGAGTGGAGACAGAAGCGGCTCCAAAGCACCTCTCGCTGTGTTCCCTGTGGGATAGAGAGTGGGAGTCTGTGGAGCAGGATGAGGCACCTGCTCAGGGCTGCCTGCTTCCAGCTGCTGCCCTGGCAAGCTGGACCCTGCACTCGCAAGCTGACGACTGCAGTGGCCAGTGCAGTGGCTACCTCACACTGCGGCCCATGGCTCCTGGCTCCTCTGGCCGCCTCCAGCTCCTCACCCAGTGTGTCCAAGGGGTTCCTCCAGCCCCCGATCCTGGGGAGCAGGGCCCCTTGCTGCTGGGGCTCACAGTGCAACGTGCCTCCCAGTGCCCTGCTCGTGGCCCGGCCCGTGGGGGTCTGCTCCATGATGAGACTCCCCGTGCAGGCGTCGGCGCAGGGACTGGACGCGGCGTTTGTCGGTGTCCCGCTGGACACAGGTACATCCAACCGGCCGGGAGCCAGGTAAGGGTGAGCCGTGGGGAGCTGGTGCTTCGCTCTGGCACAGCTCTCCTCTGCTGAGAGGAGCTCTGCTGGGAGCTCTGCCCGGTGGCTTTTCCCAGCCGCGCCGTTCCCCAGGTTCGGCCCACGTCAGATCCGCGCGGAGTCGGCCATGGTGAGGAGGTACAACGGCAGCACCGGGGCAGCACCTTTCGACTCCCTGCGGGTCGCTGACATCGGGGACGTGAACGTGAACCTCTACAACCTGCCCGACAGCTGCCGCCTCATCCGAGAGTCCTACCAGGAGATCGTGGCCTCTGGCTGTGTGCCCCTCACCTTGGGTAAGGACCGTGTGCCCACCTGCTCAGCCAAACTCCTCCTCTTCCTCCTCCCTCCCGTCATTCAATCCAAACACAGCAGAGGGTGAGTGATGCTGGACTGACTGTTCTTTGATGCCCCTTTTAGGTCAAAAATGATGAGGATGGGTCAGTCTGTAAATACAGTCAGTGACATGTTTTTGGTGTCCTGCAGAACCACACCAGGACACATCCCTTGTGTCCATCCACCTGTGGGCGTGCCTGGCTTTGCATGAGGCTTCATTTGGGCACATGTTCAAGTTTGCAGCTGTCACAGCTTGGCATCGCTAAAGGAAGAGAATGTGTAGAGTAACGAGGGGCAAATCACCAGTTACAGCATCCTCAGAAATGGATTATGTGTTTATTTTTAAGCCCAGTCAAGGGTCCTGCTCCACTGGCTGTCCCTGCTGGCAGTCCTGCATCTCTGGTCCTCCCCAGGAAGAAAGAGGAGATAGGAAACAACCTGCACTCAGGAGCCTCAGGTTTTCCTTCGGGAGTGAAGCTCTGGAGTGCATAAATAAATGCAGGATAAATGCAAGGAGGGGAAAAAAATACCTGGGAACAGAGGTAATGAGTGCTGAGCAGCTCTTGCATTGTGTTACCCCCTCTTCCCTGTTCTGCTGCAGGTGGAGATCACACCATAACGTACCCAATCCTGCAGGCCCTGGCAGCAAAGTAAGTTTCTAAGCTGGAGGTGTAAAATAAGGAGCTGGGAAGCACCTCAGGAATGTCCCCGGTTTGCTCTCCACGCAGTGGGCAGGGCCACTGTGCACAGGGTGGGGACTAACGTGTGCACCCTGTCTGGAGCAGACACGGTCCCGTGGGCCTGGTGCACGTGGATGCTCACACGGACACGGGGGACACGGCCCTGGGGGAGAAGATCTACCACGGGACCCCGTTCCGGCGCTGTGTGGAGGAGCGGCTGCTGGACTGCAGCCGCGTGGTGCAGATCGGCATCCGAGGCTCCTCCTACGACCCCGACCCCTACGAGTACAGCCGGCAACAGGTGAGGGGATCCACAGCCGGGCTCTCCCTGCCATGAATAGGATTATAATAATATGTAATAAATATATATAACATAATATGTATTCATTATAATTTTATATAATCTATATATTTTATATGCTGTATATTTATAATGCTGTATATTTATAATTTATAATTATATATTTATATATATATAAATATATAATATATAGCATTATAAATAAATATATAAATATATAAATATATAGTAAATATATAAATATAGTAAGTATATTAAATATATATATATTTATATTATATTATATTATATTTATTTATATATTTATATTAAATATATATTTATATGTGATATATTTATAATTTATGCTATGATTATAAATGCTATATATTTATAATAATATCCAGAAAATTGTATTTATAATTTTTGTATAATTAAAAATTTATATATTTTACAATATTTATATAAGATGCAGAAGATACAAATATATAAATAATATGTAAATATACAAATATTCATAATATACAGGTTTAATATATAAATATAATATGTAAATATATAAATATATTTGATATAAATATATAGTAAATATATATTAAAAAGTACATTTATATAAAAATACATATTAAAATGCATAAATAAAATACATGGGTTTTTTGCATCTTGTCCCACATTAATGGCTTGTCCCACAGGACAACTGTCAGCTGGGTAGAGAATAAAAAAACGTGGAGAGGGAGTGGAAGGTGCTTCCAGGAGCACCTCTGCAGCTCGGCCCTGGGGTGAGGGTTGATCCCACCAGAAATGCCCAGCAGTGCAGGGGATGCTCCTCTTTCCCCCCCTTTCCCTGAGCAGGTGCCCGTGTGTCTGTGTTCCTGCAGGGTTTCCGGGTTGTCCCAGCTGAGGAGTGCTGGATGAAGTCCCTGGAGCCGCTGATGGGGGAGGTGAGGGCCCAGGTGGGGGACAGGCCCGTGTACATCAGCTTCGATATCGATGGATTGGACCCCGCGTACGCCCCGGGCACCGGCACCCCCGAGATAGCTGGGCTCACACCTGCACAGGTGAGGGGACTCCAGGGAATGCAGCTGCATTTCCCACTGGGAAAGGCATGCTTTTGCTCCCAGGTCATGCCACTAGCACAGCAAAGAGAAGGCTAAGGAAGGCCTGGGAGCATTTCCTTATGCTGATGAGGAAGGGAAGCGTGGAACTGATGAGACTTGGTCTGTAGAGGTTGGGTTTCCTTATATGAAAATGGGGAAAGCAGACCCCTGACTGGTCCACCAGGTCAGATGTTTCTTGATCCCAAATCCATTTTTTTTCCTAGGCTTTGGAGATTATTCGTGGCTGCAAAGGCCTGAACATAGTGGGGTGTGACCTTGTGGAAGTCGCACCCATGTACGACATCTCTGGTGAGTCTAAAGATCTCGAGAGTAAAACGTGCCTGGCAGAGGCAGCCACGAGTGAAAGCCATTGGATATTCATGGATTTTTTTTTTCCCCTTGTTTTGTCTTTTTTTAGGTAACACAGCCCTCCTGGGTGCAAACCTACTGTTTGAGATGCTGTGTGTTCTCCCAGGAGTGAGGACACTGTGAGGGTAGTTCCTGCCTGCTCCAGGACAACGCTGCTCCATGTCCCCAACCAGGCTTTCCATGTCCCTTTCCCCTCATCCAGCTGCAGCCAAGGTGGGCTTTGCAGCACAGAATAAATGCCATTTTCCACTAGTAAAGGTAATTTTAAGCTGAGAAGCTGTAGGGAGCAGATGGGTTTGAACACCCCATTTAACTGGGGTCTGGAGCTTTGAAATTGGTCTGGTAAAGGGACAGATGAGGCTAATAGTGTTTGGCCTCTGGAATTACTCACCCAGCTTACAGGGCTCCTGGCAAAACTCACTGGTAAAGGGTTTCTTCCATTAGGATGTGGCAGCAAGACAATGACTGTAGAGGAAGGGAGGGCAGCAAAGGGCATCTGGGGATCCTGCTGAGCATAGGGGGATGTTTGACTGAAGTTCCTGCTGGTGGAATCACCAGGAGTTTCCTATGGCAGGAGTGGTTTAATCACTCCTGGAATTTCTGAGCTGACGTGGAGGTGAAGTTAGTTTGTACATGGAAACACAAAGCCACTTCATCACACATTAAAATAAGTTTATTTTGGTTGCGAACCTGTAATTGTCTTAAAACAAAATGACATAAGTGCCTGTTCACAAATACAAAACCAAAACCAAACCAAAACAAAAAAAACAAAACAAAAACAAACAAACAAACAAAAATAAAAAGACAAGTTTGCCAAATAAGTTAATTCCCCCCTCCCAGTATCAAAAGTGCAAAATAGGTACCTAGTTTTCAGTCCTACTTGTCAAGCTGCGCTCGTGTCCTGGCTCCTGGCTGCTGTGGGTGAAGGGCAGAGACAGGGGCAGGGAGGAGTCTGGGAACAACCTCCACTCCTGTGTCCCTTCTCCTCAGCTCCGAGCGCTGTGCCATCGCTCAGGTCTCACTAGGACAGTGCACTAGGACCAAATTTCCTCAGTCTTTGGATTATGAACCACCACGCATGGAACAGAATCACAGGGGTTAGAAAATGATGGGGGGTGAGGGCTCAGGGCTGCTGGGAGAGCAGGGGCAGATCCCGGGTGTCATAGTTTGAGATTGGTCCCCCTTGAGAGTCAGGGGCTCAGAGGTGACTGGGTGCCAGGGCAGTGTTCCCTGGAGAGCCAATCACCACTCATGTTGTTTGCTTCTGCTGAAAAATCATATATCACAGCACTGGAAGCTGTTGGCAGTTGTTCTGTTGGTATCTGCTGTGTGTAGGTGGAGAAGGCCGAGGGGTGGCTGGGCTCCTTCTTCCCCCTCTCCAGGGGGAGAGGGGAGCCCTGCAGCCCCCCAGCTCTGCCTAGGCCAGAGTTAAGAGGCAGCATTTGGAGTGTGTCCTGTGAAGGAAGAGATTCACAGCACCTGAGGTAAGAGGGAGGAGGCCAGGCCCTCTTCCCCCTTCCCCCTGCAGCTGTGGGACACTTGGGACAGTGTATAACTGGACCGAGCTGCCTGTGGCCAAGGCTAGGGGGCTTTTTCCCCCCCCCACTGCATTGAGGCTGGTAGGGAGTGGATTTTAAGGCTCAGCATTAAAGCAGAGCCAAGTGGACAGGCTGCTGACTAAACAGCTCAGAGCCTGGAAATTGGATTTTGGATTTCTAATGTGGCTCAAACTGCCACACCGGGATAAGCAGCTCTGACCCTGCTCTCCAAGACAGCAAATACCTGGAGCACCACACTGGCACTAAAACCTACTAAACCAGGGGTTAGGGCAGCTTGGCATTTGCTTCAACCCAGGAAAAAGGGTTTCCATAAAACAGAAACCAGGGGCTGTGCTCCCATCCAGCCAAACCCGGCAAGGGTGGACTGCTGCAAGCGCTCCTTCAACTCGCCTCTGGCTGAAAGGGGAGGTTACCTGTGCTAAAAAGAAAATAAAAAAGGACTCTGGCAGAATTTGAAGGCTGTAAAGCCTTCTCTCCTTCCTCGGGGCAGGGCTGAATTCCCTTGCTGTAGCACAACTAGGCACTTTTTTTTCATGGATTGAGGCTTTTCTACTGGTTTCTGACCACATGAAGAGACAGCAGAGACCCAGAGAGTATTCTTTTGCTTTTGCAAATGTTGAAGAAGTTATGTGGAGCCTTCTGGTGGGCTAAAACCTATTCCAGCCACATCCTGCATGGGAAAAGCACAGGAGTAGGCAGCAATCGCTCCAGCCAAGTGAACATGAAGTCTAGAAGCACCAGGCTGGTGTTTTGTTCCCCCTCTGCTCTCCTTCAGCAGTTTTTGTGCACCTCAGAGTTCCTGGGCAGGGAGAAGACCCTGCCTTCTTTCCTTCCTTCCCTCTACTTTCTGGGGCACAGAGTCTGCTGGGCTGGAATTAATTAACCTCACATAGGGTTGGTTGGTAGCCTTTATCTGAAGTACATTTTACAGGGGTCTGAGGTACCTGCAGGGTTCAGAGCACACCAGTCTGCTCCCAGGATGGGAGGAATGCAGTGAGGCAAGGCTTTGGGAGCAACTAGGGCAGGTAGGCAGTGCAATGACGAGCATTCCCATCTTCCCATGGGATCAGCAGCTGGCTCGGAGGTCGGCACTTATTCCTACTGACTGGCTGCTCTGCTAAGATGGTCACTAAGGTGGCGAGGGCTGAAATTGGAATTAACACCATGTGCTCTGAGGGCTCTGTGTCAGGTTCAGAGCCCTGTGGGAAAGGCCACCTGCTCCCATCCCTGCACTTTGGCAGTGCTGGAGCCTGATGGCGATGGGATCCATGGAAGGAGACCTGGGTGACAGCAGTGCAAAGGAAGCACAAGCATCATGGGATTTCAGTCCTGGCCACAAAGAGAAGCCCTGCTGCCTCCCTTGATTGCTAGAAGGTTAAGCAGCCATGAGGCTGCTGCTTGCCCTCCCTCCACCTTACCCAGGACCACCCTTTCCCAGCAGTGTTGGAAGTGGCTGTTGGGGCACTGCTACAGCAAAGCACCATCCAAACCCTGTTCTAGCCTCACACAGACTTACAACTTCCAAAAGACAAAAAAAAAAAAAAAAAATATCCAAGCAAACAAACACAAAGGCAAGGCAGCAGCCTGAGTGTGGAAAAACAGAGGTTTGGGGCAAGAAGGAAATGGGCAAGAGGTGGAAACGGGCGAGAAGCTGAAACCCAACATCTCAACCCCACACCTAAACCAAAAGGAGCTTCACACACACGTGACGGTCTGATGATACAGCACTTCTGGGGCAACATTTCAAGAATACAATCGTTGAAGGATGAGGTTCCTCGATACAAAGGAAGGTTGGTTTGTACTACAGTTGGAAGGGTGTTTGCAAGGAGCCCAGGTGACTCCCTGGCAGCTACGTAGAGGTTTTTTTTACACATCTACTGGCTCATAGCAGCTTACGCCTACAATCTGAGGACGCAGGTAAAGTTATGGCTCTAGGATACATCGTCTAAAATCGACAGAAGCAGAAAAGGCATCTGAAAAATCAACGTGACATTTAAATGGCTCAACACTTTGACAGTATTTACGGCCGTGCAAAACCCTTTTCCTTCCCAGTCACGGTTCAGCCGGTGAAGCTGCACGTGGAACCAGGACACGAGGAGCATGAAACATGCAGGTCACCCACGAGCCCGCACCACAGGTGAGTCCCAGCTACAGGTTTGCTACAAGGGAGATGCTCCTGACTGGACTCTACATCACTTACCACGGGGAAAGCCGAGGAAGTACAACTGCCTGGTGGGAGGAGGCCTTTTGGAAGGGCAGGGCCTGGGAGGGTCTGCAGGGTCTTGCCAGTGTTACACCATGCACTGCACCATGGGCTAAGCACACGGGGATGGGGAGAGAGAGAACCGCGACCCGACCTGCACCACTGGCCGCGGCTGGTCCGGGCCGAGAGAAGTCACAGGGTTTTTCTTCAACTGAGGTAAAACGAGAGATGGAACAGGGGTGACTTGGGAAGCAGATGTGGCAGGACAAGAAGGGAAAAACAGACTTCTTGGCTCTTCGGTAGGACGGCGTCCGAGCGCACGATGGGTCAGTGGAGGGCAGGTGGGTGTGCTTGGCTGCGCTCCCGGGCTCCGGACGTGGGGAGATATGTTTTAGTCTCCGGCCCCAGGAGGGTTCACCTAAAACCTAAGGTCCATTCATCACGCTTGTTTGTGTATTCCTGGAAAGAGCTGTCCTTTGTCATCTTCATAAAAAGTTTGTCCCTTAGAATCTCTGTAAAATCCCTCAGTCTAACGCAGGCCACGAGGGGATATAGAACCTCTGTAAGGAACCCTCTAGGAGGCGTTCCATCCAAAAGGACAATTTGTGTAATTTGTTTTTAATGGATCTAGATCCCGGGCTGCAGGAGGGTTTCCCTCTGGCTTCCGCGTGTAGTGAGGCATCGTAATCCTCGCAGGATCCCAGGGTTCCCCCCTCATCCCCTGATCTGTGAGGCTTAAAGAGGCAGAAGTATTTCTTGTGGCCGTTCAGAGCCAGGACGTAGCCCGTGTAGTCGCGCTCCAGGAAATGCTTGTCGTACTGGTTTGGGATGGGGGCTGCATCCTGCGCAAACTCCAGCAGGTACTCCAGCCACTCTCGGTGCTTGTCCAGGCTGAGGAAGGAGAAATGAAGAGAGCTGCTCCTGGGAAAAGAGCAGAGAAGACAGTGGGATTAGCATGTGTCCTGAGCAAGGCTGGATTCCTATGGACAGGTAAGGATTTGTCAGCAAGGGCAGGGCAGTGCAGTGTTGCTGCAGCTCCTTTTCCAGCACAGGTGATGCTTGCCCAGTGTGCAGCACTGTCATGCTCTCTATCTGATGAAACATGGGTACAGCCAAAGTGGCAGCAGCGCCAGACCCATGTGGCCACCATCACTGAGTCTGGCCAGGAAAGGCCACTTGTTTTTTGGCAGCTCATTGCCACAGGTGAGCACAGAGGCTGCTCGCCAGAAATGTTTCCTCTTGGCAATGGAGCTGACCCTGCCCCTCCTGTGTTGCCAGAGCTGCCTCACACAAGTTGTTAACACAGTAACAGAAACCCAGGAGAGGCCCCAGCCTACCCTGTAAATGTGTAGACTTCCAGGGCGAACTTCTGGAGCAGGGGGGTTTTGGTCGAGTTGGACAGGATCAAGACGACGTTCATGTGGCCCGGCCTCAGGCGCACCAAGTTACTGGTGTAGTTGATGTCCGTTAGCTCAGTCACCTCAACAAAGCCCTTTTTGGGAATCCTGCTGCAGCAAAGCAGTGACTGAGTGAAAGGGGGGCAAGGGACCAGGAGCGACTGAGGACGGAGAAACTGTGACCATGTTCCTCAGCCTGTTCCCGAGCCATCCCTGTGCCCAAAGCCAGTTTAATTGGTACAACAGCCCAGTTTGGATCTTCCTCAACAAGTGGGTCAGACCTTTACCTTTTCCCCAAGCATGCTGTCTGGTGCAAACTTGGTGGGAATTGTTTAATAACCAAATTAATGTCACCTTGTCCTTGCTGGCGGGGTCCTGGCTCACACCGCTCCTCCCCACCTGGCTGTGCCGGTGCTGTTCTGCACAACAACTGCATTACATCTGTGCAACTCTGGCACTTCTCTGCTCTCCACTAACTCTCCCTGCACGGACACCCCCTGAGCAATGCTTCCACAGAAAAGACTTCTGGAGAAATTAGAGGGAACCTGTTACTCTCTTTGCTGAAGCTCACGTCGTTCTTCTCCGTCTTTGTGGCGGCTTCTTCTTTCTCCGAGGGCGGAGAGTCCCTTGTGTCGCTCGAATCACTGTGGAGGAAGGTGATTTTGTGTGTGTTTAAGGCCCTGGGTTGGACTGAGGAGCTACCCCTGAGGGCATTTTGGTGTGCACTCACCTGAAAGCCTGAACAATAACGGTGCCAAAGAGAATGAAGAGCGCGGAGAAGAGCAAGGACAGCAGCGGCATCATTTCTCGCCTGAGGGGAAGATGTGCAAAGAGCAGTCTGGCCTGTAAGTTCACATTTTCTGCCCGAATTCCAGTCCCTGTCTACCTCAAATAACAACATGTGCTTTCCCCAGAAACTCAGCTTGTTTCTCAGGGTCTTAAAGACCATCAAGTTTTTGAGTGCTGTCCTGCTCCCACCCAAAAGAGGAGGCTAAAAATGGATCTATTTTAAAATAAGGTGACAGGGAAGCAGTGAAAACCCACAATGGATGCCCAGACTGTACCAGTTACTGTGAAACAAACTGTCCCAGCAGTCTGAGATGTAGTCCAGCGAGGAGTAGAACCATCGGATAAGGAACATCTGTTTGAAAAGAATGAAAAGCAAAAAACAAATGACAAACCCACTATGCAAAGCCATCCTGTAAAAATGAGCCCAACCCTGGGCCAAATCAGCTTCAGAGCATGCAGTGAGCTTCCCTCCATGAGCAAGAAATCTTATAAGAGTCTTGCCTTGGAATTTTAGAATATAAATAATGCCTGTGAACAACCATAATGGGACTGTCCACATCCATAACACAGGTATCAGACAGCTGGAAAGGCCATGGACTTACAGGAGCGAGCTCATCATTCAGGTCTGCCACGACAGTCTCTGATGACAGAAGGCCAGGGTCCGTCCTCAGCTGGTCCAGGAGATCCAGGAGGATGAAGTTGTCCTCCTTGCTGCCTTGCCAGGCCTCCTCCAAGGCTTTGTAGGCAATCTTCCCCGCGTTATTGCGTCTCTCCAGAATGACCACCTGGATGAGCCAAGAACGTGGCAGATGTCAGAGAGGAAGGGGCTTTTTTCTATACAGATGTTCTGTTTGAAACCACTGCCCAGAATTAGGTGTCAGATCAAGGTACAGAGTGATGTAAATTAAATGACAGGGTAAAAGAAGAGGTTAAAAACAAAAGGAAACCCTCACAGCTGATCTTCCCCGGTACTTCTCATCATCCATCAGTAAGGCGTCTGCAAATTCTGGCTGCCGTTCGTTATAGATGTACACAAACTTCAGGGTGTCTTTTGTGTTGGCCACAGCAAAAGTCAAAAAGGCCTCATAAGCCTCAGCAAACTTCTCTCCTTCTCCAGTAAGCAAGACCACGCAGTGCCTGGGTGATACAACGAGATGGGGGATTAAGAGCCATTCTGGACACAAGAGGAAATGATCACCCCCTTTCTGCTAGTCAAAATCATCCCAGGGAGGCAGAAACCTCTCTGACACTGTGGATACTGAGCATGATCCAATGCAGTCATTGCCCTTTTCCCTTAGAATCAAACCAAAGGTGGCTTTAGGAGCAGCTCCAGAGCCTCAAATCAGGAGGACATGCCACTTACTTCCGCTGACGGTGAGACTTCTTGACAGGACACAGCTCCTGGAACAGCCTCTGGTTGGTGAGTCTGGCCACCATGAGGAACTTATTCTGAGAAAGGAAGTCATCAATGAGCTGCTTCTTCATCTCTCGTGCCTGGCAAGGACAAAGGAAGCAGAGGTCAGAACTGAGCAGGTGAGGAGAATAAAGCTGTTGGGTGTTCCTGTCTGAAGCTGGGGAAGGCTGCTGGCCATCGCAGTCCTCGCTGCAATCACCCAAGGTGTTGTGAGGCCTCAAGACTGGGAAGCCACCTGTGTCCACCTTCCTCAACAGCTCAGACACCAAAACTAGAGCCTGCCAAGCTTCCTCCCTCCAAACATTTGCCCTCTTTGCCTACTGAAGCCAGAGTTTATGCTGAGAACGAACACTCTTTACTCCAAAACACACCAGCGACAAACCTCTCATCGCCAGCTCAGTCAGGAAACCTCCACGCCCGTTTCCCATAAGCTCCTGGAGAGGGCTCTGACCTGCACAACGTCAGCGGGCCGGTCGATGTACTCCTTGAAGACCATCATGGTGGGACTGTAGACGTTGATGTTGTACTGGCTGGACAACTCTTCGGTGCCTCGGAGTCCCACGTACACATACCCAAAGGACAGGTAGTCTCGGTAGGCAAAGGCAGTCAGCTGGATGGGGAGAAATCCACAGTGTGTGTTTGTGGTGGAGAGTGAACATTTTCTCCCCTGAGTGCCTGTGATGACTTTGCTCTGAGAATACATCCTGCTGGTTGAATGTCACTGGGCTTGCACTGCAAGAGGTACAAACCCTTCCTCTCCCTTGCTGAACCACACTTTGAGTTCTCTCAGTCAACGTGCTGGGAGCCTCCATGGATCCACAGTTTTATTTACAGTCTGACATGGGGTTTCTCAGGAAAAGGGCTTTGCAATAGCACAAATTAGACATGCCACAAACATCTCTCATTCCTAACAAAGGTTAGTAAGCACTTGTGTTGCTGCTACCTCCAAAACCCACCCACACCTTCACATCCATGTAAGGTACATCCAGGTCAGGGCAGGGAATCAGACTCCTAACAAAGCTGGTCACCTGGCCATGCTGTTTCCAACAAACACAAATCACCCTGCTCTCCCAGAACCAGCCAATGGTGTTTGGAGGCATTGGTTGACCTCTGCTCACAGCAGTGGTGCATTTTCTTTTGGAACATCTGGATTTATAAACAAGTCAACTTGGCAGCGACAGAAATCACATTACCTTGTACAGTAATGGCACAACTGGCATATGATCAAACAGCAGGACGTGGGGCTTGTTGTCCTTCCTCCAGTCAGAGAGGAAGCGGATGTAGTTTTTATCTGTAATCTTTAAACAGAACAGGAACATCAGTTTAACCTCTGAGCAGTCAGGCAACGCTCCACCATGAGCTGTCTCAATGAGAACTGAGCCTGAAAAGGTGTCCAGGTGTTGCAGAAAGCTGACTGTGGGTTGGTCTTTCCAAGAGGTATTCCTGATTAATGAATGAATTAAAACCATCACTCCTGACCCACTCAACTCTCTCAGTTATTGCAGCCTCTGTCAATGCCATTCCAAGTCAATGCTGATGGCACTGTCATTCTTGTAACTGTTTGTTTGGACCATATTTTTTATATATCTATATCTATATCTAATGGGAAGCCAAGGGTTAACAGGCACCTACCAAACCTGAGCTTCATCAAACCTGCTCTGGTACCTCTCTGACCCAGAGGAAGGAGATAAATGGCTCCATTAGCTGTGGAAGGGGAAACAGATCCCACTTTTGGGGTGAGAACTCCAACACCCAGAGGACACCAAGTCAAATTTTTTGGGAAAGGCAGCCCTTGCTGAAGATCCCAAATGAAAACAAGGTGAGGTGAACAAGGCTGCAAGAAGGGGACAGGCAGGTGAGTGCACTGTGGGGGCTGACCTGGCCACATCGCCCTGAAAGGAGTGGTGGGTGCTTTAGGACTCCACCAAAAATCACTGGGCAAGGCTGAAATGCAGGAATATTTTATCAGTTAGAATAGAAGTTATTTTACTTATAACTTGGAAGGGCTCAAGCTGCCAGGTCCACTTTCAAAGGTCCAAATCATACCGGACAAAACAGGTCGGTGCGTTTTAGGAGACACCACCTGGGAGTTAGTGAGTGGTCTTTAATTTGTTGGATGTAATGCTGAGAAAGGAGAAGGGAAGTGAAATCCAGCAGGTTCCTAACCTAGGGATAACCTTGGTAGGGTTATCCCTTGTGGGGTGTCACAGCTGGGGGGGCAGTAGGCACTCAAGCCCCTGGCATGACCATGTAGTGGCAGGATCAGCCCTTTTGCAAGGAGAAGTGTTATGGAGCCACGTGGTGTGAAAGCTTTCCACAGCTCCAGGGTTTGGAGCTTTGTGATGCAGATCAGCTCAGGGCCCAAATTTAACAGATTAGCCACCAAAACAGCCAAGGAGAGAGAAATCTCCAGGCAGGCAGGAGAAGCAGGGTGTGATACTCCTGCTGGAACGTACCTTTTCGACAAGATTCCCCGGCAGAAGGTTCTCCACGAATTGCCGCAGGTTTTCCCGAACGACGGCGTTGTGGAAGAAGGTTATTTTCCCATTAATGAGCCCCAGCAGGGTGGGAGTGCTGTGGGCACCCAGGTGGTGGGCGAGGCGCCGCTCGTACCCTGCGTGCACGACACCGATTCCCACTCCTGGAAAAGGAGAGCAGCGGCTTCAGGTGAAAGATCCCCAGCAAACCCAAACGCCCCGTGGAAAACTGACCACCTGCTCCCTTGCCCAGCACCCTGGAGTTAGTAATGTTTGGGAAAGCATTAGGACAAATCTCTGAAGAAATCTAAAGGTTAAACAGAGTCCTGCAAAAGCTGAAGGCCAGCGCTGGATGCACACCCAGCCTTATCCTTACCCAGCGCCTCCAATTCCTGAGCGACTTCCTTCCACACGGGCTCGATGTGGATGCAGCTGAAGCACCAGTCCGAGGTGATTTTGATGAGGTAAGGTTTCTTGAAACTGTCCGGCACGATTTCATTGATGTAGTGGGAAAAGTGGAGCAAATACTTCTCGTCGGAGGTGTCGCGTCGCTCGGAATTGAAAGGGAAGTGGAAGAAGGACTCGTCGAAATAGAAGCCGTCGTGGAAACGATGGAACTGGCGATGCTGGTGCTGAGAGAAGCCCTGGCTTTCCCCAGCATCTCCATAGCGATCGAAGTTTGCCCTCTTTTCCTCGTTGGAGAGAATCTGGGAAGTGGACGATGGAAAAACCATGAGGGGGAACTGCCCTGAGCGTAATCCCTTAGTAAATGACTGCGGCTGCCTAAGGAACGTGTGGGATAAATAGTCTGGAAAAGGGAACTATCACATCCCTCCAGGCTCACTGTGGTAAACAGGGGTAAAAAAACACCAAAGTCCAAAGAAAAGGAGCTCCTAAATCCAGACTGTTGTACCCACTTCTGACACCAACAGCTCCTTGGGACGAAACATCCCACGTTGGGATTCCCTCTTTTCTGGAGCAGCTTTTGCTGGTGTCTCTTTGAACCCGGATGGTTTTCTTGGCACATCAGAAAGTGACAAAAATTTCACCAAGAAGCCAGGAGCCCCACAGAGAAACTGCATTTTTTTTTTGGCAGGGAAAGAAGGATTTACTTTTATTTCCTTGGGCTCAGCTGCCACAAACTGGGGCGGCCAATTTCCACAGCGATGTGCAAATAACTACTACTGACAATAATTTGAGGTGACCAAAGCCATGTGATGACTAATGCTGCTTACATCACCCCAAAATGCTTTTATGTGCATGTGACACGGACAAGACGCTGCCCAGCCAGGCAGGGCTCAGTGAATACTCTCTCCTCCCTCCTTTGAGGCTTTTTAGCCAGGACAGGGCAGGCCTGTGGCAAAATATTTGCAGCAGAGGCCACGCTGGTGACTCCAGTGGCTGTGTCAACAAAGCTGAGCAAACTTTTTGGGTGGGTAGTGTCCACCTCTACAGGGTCAATCACCTTTCCCATGTAGAAACACACAGGAAAAGCACAGAAAAAATAAGTTCTCTTAATGTTAACAACAGCAGGAGTTTATAAGCAGCACGTGTTACCTCGTAGGCCTTGCTAATCTGGATGAATCTGTCTTCTGCTCCTGGGTCCTTGTTTTTGTCAGGGTGCCTACAAGGCAGAACCAGAGGAAAAGGGGTCAGTGGTTCCCTGGAGGGCACAGGGAGCTGTCGGCCCCTGTTTGGAGGCGAGCAGAACATGGACAGTTACGACGTGCAGTGGCATCCCCGAGGCTGAGATCAGATTTATACCCAGCACGTGCTGTCCCTATCCAAACCCCATCCCAAAACGCAGCACTGGGATGTGTGTGGTGTGCCTGTGGACCTGTGCCTCTGTCTGATCCATCACCAACAGCCCAAGCCAAGGGAGCATGCCTCTTTCCTAGCAATGGCTCCCTTGGCTGCTGCCCCACATGTCTACTGGGTTCTTCCTTAAATCACCTCCTGCCGCAGCCCTCGGGGATGTGTCATGCAAGACAACAGCTCTGGGTGAGGTTCTTTCCCCAGGCGATGCCTCAAGCCTGCCCCTCATCACACACCATGGATGCAAGGGGTGTGACATTTGGGCACCTGATGCCTTTCCCTCCCACAGCACAGGGATTGGGTTGCCCTTGGACAGTGACATATCAAGGTGAGACTTACACCTCGGTGTATTAAAAGTTCCCTGTTGAGTAAGGGACAACTTTTTATCCCCATAGCCGGACTCTGGGAGAACTTTTTCCCCTTGTAACCAGACTCTAGAAGAACTTTCTTCCCCATAGCCAGACTCCAAGAAAACATTTTCCCCCAAAGCCTGACTCTGGGAGAATTTTCCTCCCACAGTCAAACCCTAGAAGAACTTTCCCCCCCGTAGTCAGACTCCAGGAGAACTTTTACCCCCTGTTGCCAGATCTAGGAGAATTTCCCCCCCACAGCCAGACCCTGGAAGAACTTTCCCCCCTGTAGTCAGACTCCAGGAGAACTTTTACCCCCTGTTGCCAGATCTGGGAGAATTTCCCCCCCACAGCCAGACCCTGGAAAAACTTTCCCCTCTGTAGTCAGACTCCAGGATAACTTTTACCCCCTGTTGCCAGACTCTGGGAGAATTTCCCCCCCACAGCCAGACTCTGGAAGAACTTTCCCCCGTGTAGCCTGATTCTGGGATAACTTTTCCCTCCATAGCCAAACTCCGGAAGAACTTTCCCCCCTGTAGCCCGATTCTGGAAGAACTTTCCCCCCCAAGAGCCAGCCTCGAGAGGGTTTTACAGCACAGATCGCTGGCGCGGGGGCACCCGCCCGGCTTCAGGATGGCGAGGGAGCCCCGGCGCCGCTTCCCGACCTCCCGCCGCGCCTCACCCGCGCTGCACAACCAGGCGAGGCCGCTCAGCATCCCCGCCGGGCCGTGCCCGGGCTGCGGGGCGGGGGCGAGGGGCGGGAAGGGCAGCACGTACCATTCCCGGGCGAGCCGCTTGTAGGCCTTCTTGATGTCGGCCTGGCTGGAGCCGCGGCCCACCCCCAGCACGCGGTAGGGGTCGAAGTCCCCCGGCGCGGCCGCGGGCAGGGCCGGCAGCAGCAGGAGCAGCGGCAGCAGCGGCAGCAGGAGCATCCAGGCGGCCCGTCCCGGCTCCATGTCCGGCGGGCCCCGCGGGCGGAGGCAGCGGACGGGCCGCCCTTCCCTCGCCGCCGCTTCCGGCGCGCCCGCCGCGCCCGGGGAGAGCCGGAGCTTCCGGGGACACGGGCTGGGGCTGCCCCGGCGGTGTGTGCTGCGTTAGGGGCGGTAACGGGGGCGAGGGGAAGCCCTGTGAGGACACTGATGTGTTCAGCTCTAGCAGAGGGGACTGAGGGGAGAGCTCACTGCGGTTCCACCTTCCTGGGGAGGGGCAGGCCCTGAGCTCTGCTCTGTGGGGACCGGGGACAGCACCCAGGGAATGGCCTGCAGTTGGGTCAGGGGAGCTTTAGGATCTCAGGAGAAGGTTCTTCCCCCAGAGGGTGGTTGGATACTTATTCATTTCATTTAATGGCTGGGCTTCATGAACGAAGATTTGGGAAGGGCTGTACCCACGTTTGTTGCAAGCGCGTTGGTGGCTGAAAAGGCCAACACGAGACAGGCACGTCCGGTTGCAAAAGGCACAGCAGAAAGACTCCTTAGGTGATATATTCTGCAAGGCATGATTCTGCGTTGTCTTTTCTCCTCAAGGGTGATCCTGCTGCGTTCTCAAAGGCATCAGCAGCGTTATAGATGCTGTGTCTCCAGGCCTCCTGGTTGGAGGCCAGAGCAGACCAGTTATGGTGATCAATATGGCCAAGGCTGAGATGTTGTTTCAGGGAGTCTTTGTATCTTTTCTTCAGGGCTCCTCTCTTGCGGCAGCCGGTGGCAAGTTCACCATAAAGCACGATCTTAGGGAGGGGGTGGTTGGTCCTTCATCCTTGAGACGTGCCCTGCCCAGCACAGCTGTGTTCTCAGTAACATGGCCTCAATACTTGTGACTGCTGCTTGTTCTAGAACAGATGTATTGGTCACATAATCTGGCCAGTGGATGTCTAGGATTGAACTGAGGCAGCGTTGATGGAAACGTTGGGAACTTATGATAAATAAATGTGATTTGTGAAACAAATGGGTGATTACATCAAAGTAAAACAAACGGAGTGTAAAACTTAATTACACCCCCATAAAGAAATAAAACAGACCCTTACAAGGTCAAGAGGCCCTAAAACCTCCCTACTATCCTAAGAATAAAAATATGGTAGAACTTTAAATCTTTAGGTGCCTGTTCGTCCAAAAATGCATGAATTATGACCGGTGGTAGAGATAACCCTTTTAGCTTTAGCTGTAAGAAAACCCATATATTAAATACTTAGCAAAAACCTGTAGAATGTATATGTATATGATATAATTAATATGCATGAAGTAGCTAAGATAAATACTAAATGTACCCTGTAGTAGGTGTGTGCAGATTTGGGAAACTGGTCCCCATTTCTGTCACCCAGCCGGCTGCTTGCTTTTTCCATATAATAAACTCTTACTCAAAAACTTATAGAAACTCGAGACTTTGTTTATCACAGCACTGACCAGGCTCCCCAGGGCAGTGGACACAGACCCAAGGCTGCCAGAGCTCCAGGAGAGTTTGGATGATCCTCTGGGGCACAGGGGGTGACTCTTGGGGCTGGGGCTGTGCAGGGCTGAGGGTTGGACTCCGTGGTCCTTGTGGGTCCCTTCCCACTCGGCATATTCTGTGGTGATGCTTTGGTGACCCAAACTGGCCAAAGGGATGTTCCACCCCATAGAACATCATGCCCAGTATATAAACTGGGGGGAAGTTACTGGGAACAGGCTGATTTGGGTTTGGGAAGGGGGGTCTGGCATCGGTCAGCAGGTGGTGAGGTAAGCAATTGCATTGTGCATTATTTGTTTTTCCCTTTTTATTATCAGTATTATTATAATTTACCATGGTTACTGTATTTTACTTTATTTTCAATTATTAAACTGTTCTTATCTCAACATACAAGTTTTACATTGATTCTCCTCCCCATTTCACGAGGGTGAGGAGAGAGGGGGGATGTTCAGTGGTTCTTAATTTCCATCTGGGCTTAAAACCACGACAGTCTACTAGGGAATGTGGGTTGGATGGCAGTGAGGTGGATCAATGGCACAGTTCAGAGGGATGTGATCAGTGGATTCAGTTGGAGGCCTGGAGTCAGTGGCCTTTCCCAGGGATCAGTACTGGGTCCAGTCTTATTCACCTTGTTTATCAACAGGGAATGTACCCTCAGCAGGTTTGGTGATGATACAGAACTGGAGGGAGTGGCTGGTACATCTGAAGGCTGTGCTGCCTTTCAGTGGGACCTGTCAGGCTGGAGAATTGGGCAGAGAGAATCTTAATGAGGCTCAACAAGGGCAAGTGGAGGGTCCTGTACATGGACAGGAATAACCCCAAGCACCAGCACAGGCTGAGAGTGACCTGGGAGAAGGACCTGGTGGACAACAAGCTGTCCCTGAGCGAGCAGTGTGTCCTGGGAGCCATGAAGGTCAGTGGGATCCCGAGGTGCACTGGCAGCAGGTCAGGGAGGGGATCCTGTCTCTCTGCTCAGCCCTGGGGAGGCACATCTGCAGTGCTGTGTCCAGGTCTGGGCTCCTCAGGACAGGAGGGATGTGGAGCTCCTGGAGCAGGTCCAGCAGAGGCTGTGGAGATGATGAAGGGACTGGAGCATCTCTGTGACCAGGAAAGACTGAGGGACTTGGGGCTGTTCAGCCTCCAGAGACACTGAGAGGGGACCTCAGCGATGTCTGTCAGTGTCTGCAGGGAGGGGGCAGGGGATGGACGGACCAGGCTCTGCTCGGGGGGTCCAGCAATGGGACAAGAGGGGAATGGTCCGATACTGACGCACGGGAAGTTCCACCTGAACACGAGGAAGAACTTCACAGCGCGGGTGACGGGATCGCCCGGAGAGGGCGTGGAGTCTCCATCCCCGGAGATATTAAAAACTAAAAATAAAATAATAATAATAATTAAAAAAAAAAATTTTAAAAAAGGGGCGGAATCCTGTGCCACGTGCAGGACCATCCCGGATCTCTTCCAGGGCGCGATCCCGGGATTCTGTTCCGGGCGGCGAGAGGCGGTTCCGGGGCAGGGCGGCGGTCCCGGGCGATGGAGGAGCGGCGGCGATGGAGGAGCAGCATCGCCGGGCGCTGCGGCGCGGGCGGGCCCGGCTGGTGGCGGCGCTGCGGGTGGAGCCGCTCTGGGACCCGCTGGGGCGGCGCGGCATCTTCACCCGAACCATGCTGGAGGAGCTGCAGGTGGGCCGGGGCCGGGTCACTGAGCACCCGCGGTGGCCGTGGGAGGGATCCGGGTCACTGAGCACCCGCGGTGGCCGTGGGAAGTGGTTCCTGTGTGCCCTGAACCCCGGTGACAGGCCTTGGGGTGGCTCTTTTGTCATCTCGCCCCCATGGCAGGCCCTGTGTCCCCTCACCCTGGTGACAAGCCTGCTGAGTGGTCCTTGTCCCTCCCCACCCCGAGCCCTGCAGAGAACCCCACACACCTTGTTCCTTCTTGTCCCCAGCCCCCGGTAGTGCCGGGCGTGGGGGTTCCTCCTTGAGTCCCCGTCGCAGTCTGGTGACAGGGCATCCCCATTTCCCCTCTCGGGGACAGGTGGCAGGCTTGGGGGTGTTTTACCCTGTCCTGCCCACCAGTAACAGCCTGGAGGTGCCTGTTTGTCCCCTGGGGCCAGGCTGGGAGTGCTCCCTCCCCCCTTTGCCTCCAGACCCCACGGAGGGGAGGGCTGCGTGTCCCCATGGTGATGGTTGTGGGTGGAGGGGGGTCAGGGCTGGGTGTCGGGTGGCTGCTACAGGTCTGTGTGACTGTGTCCGTGTGTCTTGTTCACCCTGTGTCCACGTGCTGGGTGCAGATCCCACATTTCCCCTCTCTGGGACCAGTCGGAAGGGCTGCCCAGATGTTGCATGAACATGTGTTTTCCTGGGCTTCCCTCCTCTGCAGGGCGCCGGCAGCCGAGGAGACCAAGCCCGGCAGCTGATCATCGACCTGGAGACTCGAGGGAAGCAGGCTTTCCCCGCGTTCCTGTCCATCCTGCGGGACACGGGGCAGGGGGATCTCGCGGACATGCTGCTCCAGGAGTGCGAGTCCCCGCTGGCGGCGCCGCAGCTGCTGGACCTGCGGCCCGTGGAGCTGGAGCTGCCAGGAGAAAAGCAGCATAAAAGTCAGTGCTAGGAGTGTGGGGGATTTTTTTTGGCAAACAGGAGCATGGTGGGTGGCAACTGGGATCCATCTTGTCGTGGGCAGTAGTCTGTGAAGTCCCAGTTTTTATTATCCTGGTAGAGGTGACCATGCAGAGCTGTTGGGAGAATCATCAAATCCCAGAGTGGTTTGGGTGAGAAGGGACCTTAAAGCTCATCTTCTTCCACTCCCTTCCATGGGCAGGGACACCTTCCAATAGCCCAGGTTGCTCCAAGCCCCGTCCAACCTGGCCCTGAACACTTCCAGGGATGGGGCAGCCACAGCTTCTCTGGGCAGCCTGTATGTCCCACTTTCCAGCAGTGGAAGCTTTTAAGCTCAGACTGTACACACGTTAGGACCACCCCCTGTATTTTTGTCCCATGTCATTACAGATGTGACCCTTCCCGAGCGTTTGTCCTTCCCAGTCCAAGCTGAGAGTGAAAAACCTCGAGCACCTGTGCCAGCCCAGGGTAAGCTGCATCCCAGGCTCTTCCAGAGAGCCAAAGGCTCATTTCCAGCAGGGTGGGAAGGGGGAATTGTGTCAGGAAAGATTGATGTGAAGTCTGAGAGTGCAATGCCTTGTTGTGGAATGTGGTGAGCTAAATCCCATGTCTGTTGTGTGTTGTAGGTTCTGCCGTTGACAAGAAGAGCCGTGACCTGGTTAGTATTTGGGTAGGCTGAAAGTGTTCCCTGTTGGCCAAAAGCTGTGTGCCTCACAGGTGGCTCCCAAAAATATCCCTGGAAGGGCTGCTTCTCACTTTGTGTTACCTGAGCAATTGCTGTGAGGTTGATGCCGCTGTAATGGGGCCAGTCGGCTTGGAGTGGGTTGACCAAGCCAGATCCTACTTAGGATTACCACAGTGATAACACAAATTCTTGCCTCCTTCTGGTGAGGTTTGATAATGATGCCTAAAAAAAATTCCCAGAAACTTCAGCTTGCTGTTGGAGATGCCACTGGGTGAAGCAGCAGCCGGTTTTCCGCAAAGGTTTTCCCCAATTTAGTGGGTTGTTTTGTGTTCCCGGCTGCTGATGAGAATGTGTGTGTGGAGAATGGATGCTCCTCCCCATCCCTAGGTTTAGAGAAATGAAAAAGCTTGAAACAAGCCACTTTAAGGGCTCCCATTCCTCACTGGTGTTGCGTCCCACTGGATTAGCCGGCAAGCACTTGGGAAAAGAGGGAGTTCAATTGTGGCGTGTCTCTGCCAGGTTTATGAGCTGAAAGCAGATCCCTGTGGGCACTGCCTGATCCTCAACAACGTCACCTTCTCCAGAGACTCACATCTGTCGACCCGAGTTGGCTCCGACCTCGACTGCGAGAAGCTGGAGCGGCGCTTCAAGGCCTTGCACTTTGATGTCCTGGCTCGGCGGGATCTGAAAGCTCAGGTGAGGCTGGCTGTGTCCTGCTGCCACAAGGGATGAGAGGTGAGCCCCTGGAAGTGATGGGAACATGTTAGGGGATGTAACCCCATGCCAACAGCATGGGGCACACAAACAAACCACTTGCATCCTCTTATTTTATTGTCGTGCTGTGATTGCGGAAGGAAAGAAGACCTTGCATGTTTTCAGCCTTCTGCCTGATTGTTGAATCCTGGCTGTGATTTGTAGGGTAATGGGTCAGGCTGTGTTTTGGGGATAGCTGGGACAGCACTGGGGCTGTGTGATTTGTCTGTCTGTACAGCCCTCAGCTGTTGTTTGAGGTGGTGAGGGGGGAGCTTGATCGTCCGCAGTGGCCTCTGGAAGTAAAACGTGGTTCTCTGCTCACCCCTCACTCCTGGTCAGAAGCAGCAGATTTCAGTGGATAAATCATGTGGAAGTGTGTTTTGGTTTATGTTGCTGTGTTGTAAAGAGTGCAGAGAGGTGAGAAATTTGTGTGATTAAAGCAGCCAATGTTAAATAAGGGCAGATACATAGAAATACGTGCTCTCTGCTGGTGGCTTTTGCCACCTGTCCTTGGGACCCACCTTATCCCGTGGCAGAGTTCTTCCAGGTCCTTCCATGCCCAATGAGAGCAGGGCCTAGCAGTAATTTGTAATATGGTTCAAAAACCTCTTTTTGTGATGTTTCCCACATAGGAAATGGTTTTGGAGCTGCAGAAGCTGGCACGGAGGGACCACAGCACCTTGGACTGCTGCATCGTGGTCATCCTTTCCCATGGCTGTCAGGTGGGTTCATCCCATCTCTCCCTTTTTTCCTCAGGCGTGGAAGGGAGGTCTCATGCAGGGCAGGAGGGAAGAAGTGGTCTGTATCTGGGTTAAAGAAAATGGGAGCTTCTCTGGTGTAGTCTGATCCAGTGTTGCCTGTGGACAAGTGTTTCTGTTGGGAAGTCAGGCCAAATAATTTGGAACTGAACAACTGGCAGAGAGTGAAGAGAGTGTGCTCAGCCTCGTACTGTGGTTGTTCACAGAATCGTGGAATATCCTGAATTAGAAGGGACCCACAGGGATCATTGAGTCCAACTCCTGGCCCTGCACAGACACCCCAACAATCCCACCCTGTCCCTGAGAGCATTGTCCAAATGCTCCTTATGCTCTGGCATCTTGGGGCCAGGCCTGAGGAGCCTGTTCCAGTGCCCAACCACCCTCTGGGTGAAGAACCTTTTCCTGATATCCAACCTAAACCTTTCCTGATACAGCTTCATGCCATTAATTAGTCCTTCCAGTTCCTCCAGCTCTGATAGGGAGATTCTATGAGCAGTAAAGCCTGTTTATTCCCAGTCAGAGCTCTTGAAGGATAAGGAGAGGAGAGGGAATGTTAAGAAAATGTTGTATGGTACAACATTTGTCCTGTTGTCCCAGAGGATGAAGAACTCAGTTGCTGGAGGAGGTGGGATAGGAGTTGGATAACAGAAGTTGGATTGCTGGATTTTAGTGTGTTCCAAATGGCTTCTGGGTGTCCCCTCGCCCTGACTTGGCCACAGGAATTTCCACAACCACCAGGATTTGTTGTGGTACCTTTTGGCCACGAAAGACCCAATGGGAAATGGGCTCCCTGGTCACCAGCCCTCCACCCCCATCACCAGCTCCTGCATTTTCCTCTTGCAGACGAGCCATATTCAGTTTCCCGGCGGCGTTTACGGAACGGATGGAAAACCCATTCCCATAGAAAAGATTGTGAACTATTTCAATGGGTCCAATTGCCCAAGTTTGAGAGGAAAACCCAAACTCTTCTTCATCCAGGCCTGTGGTGGAGGTGAATCTTTGTCTTGGCTCTGGTAGCACTGGGCTTCGGAGATGTGGTCAGGCTGTGGCTTTGGTTCCCGTTCTGTTGGTCACCTGTCTCTCTCTCCAGCTGTCTTCTCACTCCAGCTGTCCCTTCTTTTACCATGTGCTGAGTGGCTGCTCCAGCTCCTCGGCCGTAAGTCAGTGTGGAAACACAAAGTGAGGAATTTTGTACAAAACACCAATGGCTGCAGCTCGACCAGCGCAGCCGAAGGGCCAAAAAGCCTTGTTTTGTTCTAGGGCCTGTGTCCTCTTCTTTTGCCATTTTGGATGTACAGTTGTAGATCCCTTGGGTGGGGTGAACATCAGGAACTGTCTCATTGCTGCTTTTTGCAGAACAAAAAGATCGAGGCTTCATAGTGGATTGCGATTCACCCAAAGATGAAGCTCCCGGGGCTTCTTTGGAATCAGATGCGACTCCTTTTCGGGCTCCGTCGGGTAACGTGGACGAGCCAGATGCCATTGCCTGTTTGCCCACACCCAGCGACATCTTGGTCTCCTACTCAACTTTTCCAGGTGACAGTGCTTTGCTGGGCACAGGGGAATTAGCAGAAAAGTTGGAGCTTCATAGCCAAAGTCAGCGGCAGTTCAGGGCGACAGCTCTGTTGGGGCAGCAGGAACTGAGCAGGATGAGAACAGCAGGTGGGCTTTGGCATAACATTCTCCTTCTTTCTCTGAAGGTTTTGTCTCCTGGAGGGAGGCGACTGGCTCGTGGTACGTGGAGACACTGGACAGTGTGCTGGAGAGATATGCCCGTTCAGAAGACCTGCTGAACATGTTGCTGCGGGTAAATGTCTTTTTTTTTGCCTTCTTTTTGTGGTCGTGATGAAGGAAATAGTGAGGAATGTGATTAGTCAGGGTGTGGAGGCCTACAATTAAAAAAAGAATGAGGATATTGAGTGTTGACTTTAGGGATGGGCTAATTGGAGGTACTGCAGAGAGATTTAATTATGAAGAAAGTGTCTGGCCTCAGTCTGCCAAAAATCACCACGAGGTTTCTCCAGCGAGGGGTAATCCTGGCAATACAGGCTTTAATCTTTCCAAGGAAATTGCTTAAAATGGTGTAGCTTGTCCCATCCTCTAAATCCAAGCTGATGGGACTTGGGTCAGGAGCGTGTTGTGGGGTTGGAGGATGGGGTTTGGATGTCACTGTGCTGCAATTGCAGGGGAGAAGCACGAGCCCCTCTCTGCTGGCTGGTGTTCAGTGTAAGGAAACCACCTTGGGGAAGTGACAGGCACATCTGGAAGAAAATGGGTGGAAAGGAACTTGCTTTTAATTGAATTCCCAAAGGGAAGGAGGGAGTTCTGGCTCATGCCAAGAAGCACTTGCCAGAGGCAGGGGTTGGTGGTTGGGCTGAGGTTTCCTGAAAGCGTGTTCCCCTGAGTTCACTTTGCCTTTGCCAGCAAAAATGTCTCATATTAAGAGCCCTGCCATCTCTCATGTCCATAGTCCCATTCCTGACCCCTGTTCCCAAGCTTCCTGCAACAGTCAGGAGAGCATCTGCTCCCCAACCACTCTCCATCTGTTCTCAGGTGGCAAATGCTGTCTCAGCCAAGGGGAGCTACAAGCAGATCCCAGGATGTTTCAACTTCCTCCGTAAAAAATTCTACTTCATGTGTGACTGACACCTGGGCTCCGAGGTCCCTGCCAAGTGTGAGAGTTCCTTCCCTGTGGCTGGGTGGAATCTGTGCCTGCCACGACTCGGCGTCGATGCTCCCGTGGATTTTGTCTGTCTCCCGAGATATTTGTCTGAAGAAATGTGATCTGCTAACACTGTCCTTGCTGTGAAGTTGAGATGAGCTGGAGATCGTGCTGTGCCCATGGGAAATGCTGGGGATTGGAGCAGGAAGCCCCTTTTCTGGGGTACATGGAGCCTCTGGAGCCAGAGGAGAGCACCTCTGGCTCTTCACGTGGCCACACTCAGCCTCAGAGTGTTTTTCCTTGCTGATCCTGATATTTGTGTCCTGTGCTTCCCAGGTAACTGATTGATGGGATCAAGTTTGGCCCTCAGGTGTACTGGGATGAATTTTGCCATCAGTGTTTTTAATAAATGCAAAGAAAAAGCAAATCTTTTGCTGTATTCCCTCCTTTGTTCCATCTCCTGATTGCCATTTTAGCACCTTCCGAAGGCTCCTCTGAGATGGGAAGAGCAGGAGGACCTTAGCTCATGTAAATTTTGAACCCCTGCTGTTACTGGGAGAGTTTCTAGTGTGGCTGTGCCAGCCTGTGGAGCAGGTGTCCTCCTCCTTCCAAGGAATCAGTTGGGTGTTAAACAGGAGTTACAGCAGGAAACTGATGAGGATTCTTTGGAATATCAGAGCTGAGGTAAATACTTGCCCTCAGGAGCTGCTGCAGTCACCGTTTCAGGTCAGAAACCCTGGATGTGTGTGGGATTTTGGGGGAGAAAGAATCCTCAGAGCTGCCCTCGGGAGGTGCAGTGGTCTTAGGGGAAGTCTGTGTTGCTCAGGGGCAGTCAGTAGGTATTTCCCTGCTTCTTTGGGAAGCATTTCTGATACTTTTAGGAAGTTTCGTGCTGCAGGCAGAGCAATTCCCAGCCTGGGGTTTGGGTTTGGGTGAAGGGATGGCTGGGAGTTAGGAGCAGAGGGCAGGGAGCAGGAACTGCCTGCCCTAAGTGAGGGGAATTGGGGGCAGGCTCAGGTTGAGCCACATAGGGTGATGCTGGGGGTTGAAAGGCCATGGCCAAAGTGAGACAGAGAGGATCTGCTTTCTGTTCTGGTCTCTTTTCTGGTCTCAAATCCTTGTGGTGAAGCCAGAAAACTTGGCTGGGAACTGCCAATGCCCATTGCTTGCACTGCTGGGGTAAGTGAAGCTGGTTTCAGGTACCACTGGATTGCAGCATCCTGCTGGAGATCTACCTCACTATGACCCCCCAAGACCATCCAGCCAGACTCCAGCCCCTCTCCCATCAAACCACCAGCCAAACCTCGAGCCCTTGGGCTTGACAGTGGCCATGGCTCTGCCCCCACCCGAGCACGTTGTGGGATGTCTGCCCATGTCAGCCTCCCCAGGACCTCTGCACGATGGGGGGGACTCTCCCCAGCACAGGGGCAGAACCCCAGGACCACAAGACACAGCCCCGGGTTTCAGTTCCACCACAATCCCTCCAAAGAACCACACGAGACCAGATCAGCACTTTTGCCTTTATCACACTCAACACTTGAATCTCCACGTGCCGAGTCCTCAGTTGGAGCTTATTTTCTGCCAAAGACAAGACACAGGGGGGCCCACGGTGAGACCCTCGGCGGGGCAGGAGCAGTGTGGCCAACCCCTGTGCGGGGGCAGAGGAAGGGGCACCCACCTCGTTGACCCAGTTGATGTAGGCGGACACCCGGGTGAACACCGTCGGCTTCCTGATCATGTTGCAGCTCAGCCCGGAGCCGAAGCTGACGATCCCTTCCACCTCCCAGATCCCGTCCTCGCGCTGGCAGTTCAGGGGGCCGCCGGAATCGCCCTGCACGGAGAGGTACCTGCTCCACACCCAGCGCTCCTGGGCTCCCCGCTGATGCACCCCTGGCCACCCACCCCACGGCTCCATCCCCTCCCGTCCCAGTGCTGCGGTCCTGCACCGCTCAACCCCCCACCGCCGCCCTGCAGTGCCGGCACTCACGTTGCAGCCAGAGACGATGCCGTCACCGCCGGCACACACCATGGTGGTGCGCACGCTGCTGCCCCACCAGTTCCTCTGGGAGCAGGTCTCATAGTCCACCACGGGCAGCAGAGCCTGCTGCAGGACATCGGCCAGGGGCCCGTAGGCTGTAAGGACATGCAAACCTCGTACCTCACAAACCCCGTGCCTGCACCCCCTCCCCAGGCACCCTCTGGGGACCCCCTGCTTACTCCTGATGCGTCCCCAGCCGGTGACGTAGCAGGGGTAGTCGTTGGGCAGGATCTTGTCGGCCTCGGGCAGGCAGGCGGCCTGGATGGTATCGCTCTCCTGCACCTCCTCTTCCAGCTTGATCAGGGCAATGTCATTGCTGTGGGGACAGATGAGATGAGGATCGGTCCCAGGCTGTGGGGATGGGGGTCCCTGGCAGCAACACCCTCCATCCATCTCTGACATATCCCATCCCCTACATGATGAGGAAGGAGTTCCAATTCTCATGGACGATCGTCTTCTCCACACCCACGGTCACCGAGCCAGGCTCATCCTCCGACAGGACCTGCTTGCCCAGCACCACACGGTACGTCAGTGAAGAGCTGCCCAGGGAAAAAAGCAGGGTGTCAGCCCCCACAAATGCCTTACCTCCATGGCACAGACCTCACCCAGCACCCTGACACCCACCTGATGCAGTGGGCGGCCGTCAGCACCCACTGAGGGGCAATCAGGGTCCCGCCACAAGTGTGGTACCAAGACCCAGAGCTCTCGTACTGCAGTGAGATCTGTGATGGCAGAGGCACGGGGTCAGGGCAGGAATGTCCCCACCCCTGTCCCCACCCTCATCCCTGTGCCCCCCTTACCTGCCAGGGCCAGCTGTGGGCTACGGCGTCTTCACCGCCCACCACGCGGGTGCCCAGCTGTGGTGGCACGGCCGGCTGGCCGCATCCATAGGCTGTGTGACACCCAGAACAGGGGTATCAGAGGCTGCCTGAGCCCATGCCCAGGGCCATGGCAGGCACCAGGGTCCCGTTCCCCCCTGCCCCGTCCCCTCCCCATCCCCTGCACCCACCGTAGCCCAGCAGCACGACGAGACAGATGGCTCCCAGCATGGTTATGCTTGACCAAAGGTGCTGCACTGGGGCTGCTCACCCTTCTTATAGGGCCTGGGGACCTTGGAGTGGCCCCTCCCGCCGCTGCCATGTGGGGACTCTCCCACACTGGGGGCAGAGGGCTCCTCAGCCCCATCGCCCCATCTTATCACGCTCCCTGGGAACGGCCACATCTGCCCATCGTGTGCTGGCACCATGATGGGACGTGGCAGAGACACCTGGCCCTGCTCTGGGGTGGGCAGGGTCCCTCCTGGGGGGCAGCTGGTGGGTGCCCCATTCACACTGCTCTCTGTGGGGTGCTGGTCAGCCCTGCTGTACCCCAAACTCGAGCACCAACTGCCCCAGGGCACAGCCCCCTACACCACCACCCCTCAGGGACAAGGTCCTGTTATCTCATGCTCGACGTGGCCAAGACCAGCCAAACCCCACAGGTGCCACAGGGTTGCTCAGGGGGCAGGTGCCAGCAGTGCTGCTGATGGCCTTCGAGAGCACCATGTCCCCACACCTGGGTCCCTGCTGCTTCCCATGCCAATGTCCCCACATTGCCAAGCGTCACCCCCATTCCCTGCCACCTCCTGCAGTGGCCACCTGGTGCCCACGGTCACACCCCACTCCCCAGGCTCCTTCCCCCCACCCAAGCCCCCACCACTGACATGCCCGTCCCACGGCTGCAACCACAGCACCCAGCACTTAAGAAATATAATATTTATTTGGGATTAAATTAAAAAAAACATAACACACCCCCTATATCGCCACTCAGGGGACAGTGTGGGACAAATGTGGGTCTTTACAGCCACCCACCAACAGAGGAGCCTCAATGATGATGATGGCAACCACTTGTGGCCACCATGCTCACCCTCCCAGGCTGAATACAACATGAAAAAACATAACACAGCCCCACGAGCCAGCAGCTGCCTTTCTGCATGTCTTCGACCAAAACAAAGAGAGACACAGCTCCTGGGGGCTCCATGCCAGCAGGGTGGGCACCCACCCCCCAGCACCACACACACACACACCCCACACACACACACAGAGCCCATCTGCCAGCACCCAGCACTCACCACAACCTTTGTCATCCGTGACACGTGGCAATACCGACAGACACTGAGCCAGTGTGGCCACCACAACACCCACCACGGCCACCTGGGCAAGCCCCCATCCTGCAAACTTCCCAGTGCACACACAACAGACAACAGTCCAGGCACAGGTGTCCCAGGGACGGGCATTCCGGACACGGCTCCCCTGGGACTCAGCAGCAGCAACCCCCGGTGCAGCTGCGGGCATGGAACAGGGGCTGCTCAGGGTGGGGGGCATGCTGGGTATGGGGGGGGCACGAACAACACCTACAGACACCACAGCAAGAGGGGAGGGAGGAGTTGGGGCCGACCGGGCTCTGCCAGCAAGGTGGGCGCTGTGCCGAGCCCGCGCCGGGATCTCGTTGGCAGCCGGAGCAGCACGTGGCTCTGGCATCGCTCCCGGCATGGTTATCACGTGGCACATGCAGCGTTCCCAGCCCGGGCACCGCTGACCAGTCCTGCCCAGCCCCGTCACTGCGTGAAGGTGGACTGCAGCTCCTTGAAGGCCGCCTTCCTCTGCTTCAGCTCCTCCGCCTGCTTCTTCTTCTCCTCCTGCTCAGCCCTGATCTCCTCCTCAAAGCGGCTGGCTTCGTTGATGGCTTGTGCCTGCGGATGGACACGTCCAGCTGGGACCCCTGCCAAGCCCTCCTGCACACCCCCACATCTCCACCTCCCACCCACCCATCACCCAGCACCAAACTGCCCTCATGCATCACCGTCCTGCAGTGGGACCCCTCTGCCCAGCACCTGCCTCACCTTGGCCTCGAAGAAGTTCTTGGCGCCTTTCACCCCCTCTGTGGAGACGTCAATCTCAGAGAGCCGGGCCAGGGCGTGCAACCCGCTGTCCTCCTGCAGCTCTCCTGCTGCTGCCTTCCGGAAAATGAGCAGGAACTGCGAGGGGAGACAGTGGTATCAGCTTCCTACAGACCCCAAAGCCTCCATGGTCCCTCCCCACCTTCTCTCCACCATGAACAGTGGCTGGGGACACCTCCCTGCCAGCGTGGAGCCCCTCAGCCCCTCTCACCCCTCACCTCTCGAAAGCTGAGCTTGCTGTCCAGGTCTTCATCCACCTCCTTGATCATGTTCTTCAGGCCCAGGTGTGTCTGTGGAGCCCCCAGCTTCTCCATCATCAGCTTCAGCTCCATCAGGTCAATGAAGCCGTCCTTCCCTGCGTCGTATCTGTGGGATGGAGGCAGAGCCCATGCAGCCCCCTGCACTGACCCCCCCAGCACCAGACCCCCTGCATGCACTCACACTGGCCAGGGAATGAGGAGGGATCAGCAAGGACTTGGGCACTGATGATCTCCGGCAGCTTTCCAGACCACAGGGAAGCTGCCTCCGCACCGCTAACAACCCCCTGGAGCATTATCCAGGATCGTGTCTGTGCGGCACTTGGCAGGAGAACCTGCCAGGATGCTGCCAAACCTGCTGCTGGCTCCCTGTGCCAGGAGCCTGAGCACATGCTCCCCTTGGCTGCGACACAGGATAACAGGCCATGGGGCTAATGCCACTGGGCACTGCTCCCCATGTCACCATCTCCCCCTCCTCCTCACTGTGACACCTCCAGGTGACCCATCCCCACTGCCCAGAGCCTCTGACATCCCATGCTCCAACATGGCCAGGTGCCTGGGCTTGGCCAAGAGCTCCAGATGCAGCTCTGCTCACCAATCCTGCCTTTGGACCCTCTCAGGAGCAACCTGCTCTAGTGGAAGGTGTCTCTGCCCATGGCAGGGAGACCTTCTTGGGGGGTCCCTCCTTAGACCCCTGCCTGTGGCAACACCACTGTCCCCTCCAGCCTCCCACCAACAGCCCCTCTGTCCCCTCCCTGTCTGTGCACGTGGTGCCATAGGCTGTGCCGGCAGCACACTGGCATGGCACAGTGGGATCCCAGTGGGGAGCCAGCACAGAGCCATGCTTGGTACAGCTCCACATGCTGGAGGTGGGCAGCTACACGCTGCACTCGTTGTGACAGGGCTTTTTTTTTGTGTGCCTTGTCACTGCAGCAGCCACGCAGAGCCCCGGCTCCCCACGCCGCAGGTCCGTGACTCATCTGAACCTTCCCTGCTGCCGCCTGCTCTGTCCGTGTCTCCAGCAGTGCCTTCCTGATCTCCCAAGCTGACAGGGACCCCAAAATACAGCTGGCCCTGCTCTGGCCATGCTCACCTCTGCCTGCTGCTGCCATCACCCTGGGAGTGGGGCTGTGGGCTCAGACCTCACATGGTTTCTGCCTCCAAGACCCCTCTCGGAGCATAGAACCATAGAGTCATGGAATGGGGTTGCAAAGGACCCTAAAGACCATCCAGTTCCACCCTCTGCCATGGTTGCTCCTTCTACTATTCAAAGTTGCTTCAGCCTGGCCTTGGACACTTCCAGGGATGGGGCAGCCACGGCATCTCTGGGCAACCTGTGCCAGGGCCTCACCACCCTTAAGGGAAAAATGTGTTCCTAACATGCAATCTAACCCTGCCCTCTGTCAGTTTGAAGCCATTGCCATTCCCCCTTGTCCTATCACTCCATGCCCTTGTCCAAAGTCTCTCTCCATCCCACATCCCACATCCCACAGAGAGTTTCCCTGCAAGGGGCGACTTGCCCAGCTGGAGGGCACTTCCTTGCTCTCAGTCCCCTCCTCCATGTTTTTTTGGGACGCCAGCATCCCTCAGCATCTCCCAAAGGGCACCATCTCCCCTGTGGCAAGAAAAAAACCCTTCTACACATCACTTTTTCCTTTACACAGCCGGATTGCCACATCGCTAGGACAGCAGCAGCAGCAGCGAGGTCAGCGTGACAGGGCTCTGCTCCAGAGCATCCTTCCCTTGGGTGACCCACACCCCCTCCCCCGGCTCCCAAACCTCCCCGGCGCTGCTCCTTTCGCTGCAGCGAGACGCCGCAGCTGTCAGAGCAAACACGTCTGCTCCACACACCCGCTCCGTCGCCTGCGCGGCGCCGACACCCGCACCGCCATCTGCGCCGCGGCCGGAGCACCCCCGGCACGGCCACCCATCGCCTCCGGCACCGGGAGCCGCAGCTGTGCCCCCCTCCCGGGACCCCGAGCTGTGCCCGCACGCCGCAGGCTCCCTTCTGCTGCAGTCCCAGGAGATGGTCGCAGCAACCCGCACGTCTGGCTCGCTGCCATGTCCGGGCGGTGGGTTACAGCCCCCTCCGGGAAGACAGGGAGCAGGGAGACTCCCTGCACTTCCAGGGGTGATGGCAGGGTGTGCGTGCACCCTTACACAGCCCCCCAACCTCGGGTTTCGAGGGTCGCTGCCTCCATCCTTTCCGCTTCCTCCATCCCCTGGGTCATGTCCGAGCGAGACCACCCGGGACGCTGACGCAGATCCCCCCCGGTGCCAGACGGGATGGGGGGTACTGGCATGCCGCAAATATGCCTTCGCCTGCACCATCTCCGTGCTTCCCGGGGTCCCGCTGCCTCCACGCCTCCCGCACAAAGC
Source organism: Pseudopipra pipra (assembly GCF_036250125.1). Taxonomy (NCBI): domain Eukaryota; kingdom Metazoa; phylum Chordata; class Aves; order Passeriformes; family Pipridae; genus Pseudopipra; species Pseudopipra pipra. The sequence goes on along the minus strand of NC_087570.1, from coordinate 5,624,020 downwards.
ACCCAACGCGCGCTCCATGGGGATGCTCCGGGCTGTCCCGCTCGCCCCTGCCTACTCCCGCGCATTCCCAGCAGGACCACGGGATGCAGTCACCCCGATTTCTGGCTCCCCACGGAAATTTCCAGGGTTCGGGGTTTGCCGTCAGCTCCCCCCCCCCCCCCTCGTCCTCAGGGGCCGGGGGCCGAGCTCGTGCTCGGAGTCACGCTCCGCCACGCGTGGTGGCACGCAGCGGGCAGGGATGCTGGGGACACGCCAGCCTGGCAGCTGCGGGCCCGGCGGCGCCAGGGAAGGCGGGGGGTCCCTCAGTGCTGCAGCAGAGGGAATGCGGGGGGCCCTGGTCCCATCTTCCAGCCCCCCTTCTCTGGCCTCAGACCACCATGGGGGACGGGAGGTCCCTCTTTGCAAGAATTTAGAGGTGCGCAGGAATGTTTCCTGCCAGGAGCTGGGGGAAGGCGTCTCCGCCATCAATCCTGTGAGGGGCTTGGGAAAAGAGGGGTATCCCTGGCATTCCTCCTGAGAGAAGAAGGAAGGGGGGCTGTCCTGCAAGGAATTGGGGCTGCCCCGGCATCCCTCTTGCAGAGAGCTGGGGCTGGGGGAGCCTCCTGCACAGAGCCGGGGGATCCCTCCTGCAGAGTTGGAGAGGCCTGGAGGCACCTCTCGCAAGGGACGGGGGGTCCGTCCCGCAAAGAATGGGGGGTCCCGCCCGCAGGCACGGGGCGGGAGGCGCTGGGGCATCTGCCCTGCCAGGAGCCGGGATGCCGGGGATGCAAGAGCACGGATGCCGAGGATGCAAGGGCAGGGATGCCGGGATGCCGGAGGTGCGGGATGCCGGGGGTCTCCCGTCCGCCCCGGCGCTGCCACCCGGGGAACTCCCCCCTCCCAGTCCCCCGCACTCACTGTCGGAAGAGCCGCTCCATGTCGCGGAGCTGCCGCCGGGAGAACTCGCGGAACTCCCCGGCGGGGCTGAAGACGCGGCGGCCGCCGCCGCCCCCGGGCGAGCCCTCGCCCACCGCCCGCCCCGCGGGGCTGCCCGGCGCCGGCCCCGGCCGCGGCCCCCGGCCCCGCCGCCCCTCCGGCTCCTCCGCCGCCGCCGCCATGGTGCGGTGCCCGGATGGCCGCGCCGCTCCGCCCCGCTCCGCCCCGGGGCCGGGCTGCGGCCCCCCGGCTCCCGCACCCGCACTGGGGGGGCTCCGGCTGCCCGCCCCCCGCCAGCCCGTCACCGTCCCCTCGGACCGCCCCGGGGCCCGGCTGCGACACCCCGGCTCCCGCACGGGCACGGGAGGGGTCCCTGCCCCGCCGCCCTCTGTCAGCCCATCACCATCCCTTCGGACCCCCCCCTCCTCGGGCATCACCGGCGGTACTCATCCATCCCCCCGTGGGATCACCATGGGATGATCTTTAGGGTCCCTTTCAACTCAAACCTGTCTGTGATCCCCCAGGGTCCCCACTGGCATCACCAGTAGGTCCCATTCCCCAGTGGGACTCCCCCAGGACCATCTTTAGAGTCTCTTCCAACCCAAACCATCTCATAATTCCATGATTCCACAGGCTCCAAGGAGGGGAAGGGGCTTCTGCAGCCCCCGGTGCACACACAGCACCTGTGCTCCTACCAGCTCCTTCCATTCCCAACCCAGGGTTTGGGATGGTGAGGACATGCAGACATGGAGCGGCCTGACACCCCCGGAGGATGCTCACAGCAGCCTCTTTAGCCTCCATCAGGCAATCAAGGTCATGCCTCACCCCAAAATAAGCCCAGGCATGCAGACAGGGAAGCATCCAGCTTCTCCCAGCTTAGGGAGGGGGGAAACCAGGCCACATCGATGACCAGAGCCCACAGCACCACCACTTCCATTAGGGATTGGCCGCTGTGCACCCCTGGGTGCTGCGCACGCCCACAGCCCTACATCAGCCTGCTGCAGCCCTCCATGCTGCTGCTTCCAGACCTTTTTATCCTATTAAAAAATAAAGACCAAAAAACCCCCAGCGGGCCTTTGCTCACATCCAAATTATCCTCGGCTGAAGTGATGCAGAGGACTCGGCACACGGATGCTGAGGCGGAGCGGCTGCAGGGATGACATGCTTTGGAGCTGCCTGTTCCCTGCAGGGAGACCCCAAAACACTGCTGCTCCCCAGAAACCAGGGTCTGCTCTCACCCTTGTTAATGACAAGAGGAGCAGTGGGACCTCAGTCGATGCCAACAGTGGGTGGCAAAGGACCCTGTGCCATCACCCCATCCCAACCCACGGGCACGTCGCTCTCATCTCCCCAGCTTGTCCTCGTGCTGCTGCTGTACCACTGTGGCTGACATGGGTTCTCTTCTTCCCCCTTCCTGTGTGGCAGCTCCACTGCTCCTGGGGTGTTCCAGGAATTCTGGAATTCCATACTACATCATGTCCTATGATCCAGTTCCCCCAAGGCACCGCAGGGACCAGAGGATATGGGAGTTGCAAGGGATATTTCAAGCTGTGTGTGCTCGAGGCCACTTCAGCCAAGGAAAGGACAGACCCCACACAATTGACTTCACACATCATGGCTGTATTTACACACACAAATACATATACACACATGTATAGGCTGGGTTGTATCCTCACCACCTCTTCCATTGCCATAAATCCCACCATGCTGTGTGGGGGACAGACTGCTGGCAAATTAGGTCCTACACACTGTACTGTCACACCAGTGTGCCCAGGAGCTACAGGATACCAACAGGAGCTACTCGAAGTGCACCCACATCTCAAGCCTGCTCCACCATCACAGAGTTTATAGGGGTGACTCGTTCCTACCGCAGACCATCACCTGCTGCACACCCCTGTGGTGCCTCCCCTGTGAGCTTCCCTTCTTGACAACATCTGCTCTGTGCTCTTTGGCTCTTGGCTTACCTGAGCAGAGAGGCTTTGTGGCTCCAGGCTGCAGAACAGAAACACATCAGACACAGCATTCACCGTGAGAGGTCCTGACAGTCATGTGTGACTTGCATCTCTCCCTCACCCCAGCACATGGCCCAAACCCACTGCTACAGGTGCCTGCACCACCTCCAATTTTGGCAGTGTGATGCTGCCATGACGCTGAGCTGGCTGAGCAGCAGGACCCTGGGACCTCCAGCCTCTTGGGGTGGTCTGACCAACCACTCCATCTGTGCTTCCAACAGACTGTTGTACAAAGTGCAGGAGTTGGGTGTCACCTGCTCCTGCCCCACTCACCTTGTGCCGTTTGGCCGCTCGTCGCAGCCTCTTCTCCTGCTCCAGCTGGAGCTGTGTCCTCTCCAGAGCCTCTCGCAGCAGAGCCTTCTCTTCTGCCTCCCTGTGGGCTTCATCTTCCAGGTTGGACATCTCCTCCTGACACCTTCGCAGGGACGCTTGGTTCTGCCTGTGCAAAACAGGAGGGGGGATTCTGTTGGTCTGTTGCCTGCATCGACCCCCCAACGCCCAGCTGGGCCCTCCCACACCTGCCCTGGTCCTGCTGACACTGACCCTCCTCCCCAGGCTCCAGCCACCCCAGACAAGGGAGTCTGCCAAGGTTTCCCCAGCTCTACCACTGCTCAAACACATCAGGCCACACAAGGTACCAGTGCAGAAAACTGGGAGAACCTTTCCCCATTTCTCCTAGCATTTAATTTTTATACCATGGCCATGCTGTGACTGGTCCTAGGCAGACACATGACCCGGCAAGGTGCCACATCCCTTGGCATTTCAGGACCAGGTCTCACTGGGAACTGTGACCTTGCTTTTCCACACCTTAGCTGCTCCATGCTTCCCTCATAATCTTTTAGCATTTCTTCTTTCCTTTCCAGGCGATGCTGGAGGTTCCTGATCTTTTTGTACAGCAGCTCCAGGGCCCTCTGTCTCTGCAGTCCCACTTCTTCCCTCTCCTCCAGAGGAAGGTGCTGCAGAGGCTGCATTCCTGACAGCTCCTTCATCTCCATCAGGCTTCCCAGAGCACCGATCACATCAAGGTACTGAGGGAAGAAGAGGGAATGCATTATTTACCAGGTTTGCTGCATTCCATCACGCTGCTCAGCCATCTGCTTTCCGTCTGCTCTCCTGAGGAGATGACAGTGTCCCAAAGAAAGTGGGTCTGTGTTCCATTCCCAGCTGCACACCTTATTGGGATTGGATTGTTTCCTTTTCCAACATGACCATTTCCCTGCTGGATGTTTTCCTGTCCTTTTGGGAGGGAAGAGACCCCACCAGCTGTACTACTCACAGACCCCTCCTCTGGCAGCCTCCTCCATTGGGCCCCAGCCTCTCTCATATCATTTAGTTGGCACCTACATTGGGGAAGGTCTCTGTCCTCACCAACCCTGCCTCTTCTTGCAGATCAGCCCTGAATGCCCAGGGGAACACCCCAAAGGCCTGCAGTGGAAAGGGGAGAATGATGTGCCGTGGCACATTCTGGGGTCCTGAGATGTCCTGGTAGACACCCAATGTGCCCTGGACCACAAAATCATAGAACATTGTAAGGGACCTTTAAAGGTCATCTAATCCAACCCCCATGCCATGTCTTCAACTGGACCACAGAGCATTTCAGCCTCAGTGGTCCTGCACAGCCCTGCCAGTCACCCACCTCTGAAATGTGCTCACAAACCTTCTAAACTCTACACCCACTGGGCACTTACACACACTCTACACGTGATTTACCACCTCTGTCCCTGACGTACCATCTTCTCACTGGGGTCTGTCACCTCAGCCATCTCCAAACTCGCTGCCCTATTGGTGATCCTGAGGGACCCCCCATTAGGAACGTGGCCAGGAGCCTGCACAGACAGGGAAAGACTTACTTAGCATCTCTGACAGCCTCATTCTCTCTATTCCAGGGAATACTTTTCCAACTAAGCCACAGGAACCACAGCCCCCAAACTGCCTTCTTACCTTGCCAGCCTTCAATTTTGTTCCTGACATGGGTGCAGGCTCCATCTCAAGCCCTGTGTGCTGGACTATCTCCTCCGGTAAGTCTTTCACCCGTGGCTCCAAACCCTTCTTCACAGCACCTGGAGGCAAGCAGCCACCAAACTGTGGTGCAACATGTCGTGGCTTCACATCTCAGCCACTTTGAGGCTGGCCAGCTTTTCCCAGCTTCCCTGGGAGGGTGGTGAGGCCCTGGCACAGGTTACTCAGAGAAGCTGTGGCTTCCCCATCCTTGAAAGTGTCCAAGGCCAGGTTGGATGGGGCTTGGAGCAACCTGGGACACTGGAAGGTGTCCCTGCCCATGGCAGAGGGCAGAATGAGATGAGCTTTAAGGTCCCTTCCCACCCAAATCATTCCATGATTCTAACTGTTCCATGCCTGTTCACCTGAGCTCTGCCTCTTCTCCAGCATCTTTACTCTCTCCCGGAGCTCAGCCAAACCTTCCTTTTGCCGCTGGATCGTTTCCTGGTGCCTGAGGCCTCGGCATTTTGCACCGAGGTCAGCCAAGTCCAACGGGGGCACCTGGAAGAAGCAGCCCAGCTTGTCCTCACCCAGCCTGCAGCTGGCTCAGCACAAGCTCAGCTTAAGCACAGCCTCGCTGCCAGGCACTGGTCACTTGGCACATGCCAAGAGCAAAGCCTAAGGAGTATCTCCATGGATTTGGAGGGGTATAAGAGACTTGTCAGAGACCCCTTTCCTGCTCCACTGTGCCACAGTGAGGACATGGGCCCTGCAAATGTTCCAGAGAGCCTAGAGAGGGATAGTGCATGTCTGTGAACAGCCATGGTGGCATTTTTCTCTTGCCCTTTGCGCAACCACAGAGCACTTACCATCTACACACAAACACCAGTACACTTTCTAGACTGTGTTCCTACACAATCGTGGGCATTATTCTCTATCACTCGTGCACACAGACGTGTGCACTGCCCTCTCCCAGCCCAGTCCAGATTCCTGCATTATGACAAACATCCAAAAACCTGTGGTGGGGCTGGCCCATCATCCCGCCCTGTGCAGGGTAATGATGGCTGCAGACCCCCAGCTCTGGGTCCAGCCACTGTCGCGCCACAGCTCTGCCGAACAGCACGTCCAGCACTCGGCCCTTCCCCTCCCCGTCCCCGCCTGTGGAGCAGGACGGGCGATACCTCCCGCCCTCCCTCAGTCAGCTGGCTGTGAGTCACCGCGGCCCCCGCAGCCCGCCGGCCCCGCTGCTGGCTGCCACCGTTCCTGCACAGAATGTACAATTCCCACAGTCCCTCCATCTGCTGCTGCCACCACCTGCGAGTTCTTCCCTTTTCCAGCCACGGGGAAATCAAATAGGAGTTTGGCACAGGGGAATGAGGAGCGTTTCTTCCTGTCCTGTGCAACAAGCTGCCCCTACTCCTGCATGTACCACTCCAGAACTGGTTCTGCATCACCTGTACAGCATCTCAGGCTCCACGAGTTGGAAAAGGAGAAGGAGGGAACGCTCCCATGTTGCCATCCCCTCTAATTGCCAATTAGCACAGCAATTAGCACACACAACACTTTGCTGTTCCAAAGCGCTGTGCAAACAGCTCATTAAGCAGCAGCAACGCCGGGGCTGCAGCACGAGAACCCCGGATCTCGGGCTTGGGGAATGTGATGCTCCCACCCTCCTGCCAGTGTGGAGCAGAGAAGGTCACCAGGCCTCACAGCAGTGCTGAGAAACAGCGCCGATGCCATCAGTGCTCTTGGCAAACCCACCCCTCGGGGCCCTCCGTGGAGACTCACCCTCTGGGAGGCTTCACCCACCCGCACTGGTGTCCTGGGAGCATCCTCAGGCTTTTCCACCGTTTGTTGGGAAGCGTCCCTCAGCACCTGGCAGCGGGCCTGGGCTCGCCTGTGCCAAGACACAAGACACTGTGGGACCCCATGAGGGATGGAACATGCCGAGGGCATGTTCTATCACATGTTCCATGTGACCCGAACAGCTTGGGGAGAGCAGCACTCTGGGCACCCACTGATGACTACCATGGTGTGGGTGGGAACACTCTCTTAGTTACAACTGACTTGGTTACACATCTGCTGGCACAAGCTCCACTAAACCCCCATTTCGGTTCCCATGGCAGTGGATATCAGTGCAATGGAGCTGAGCTCCATCCTGATGCTCTCACATGTGCCTTTTGTTCTGGGGAGAACCCTAAACACCATCAGCTGCTGGGCACCCACAGAGTGGCATTGGTGGAACCTTGGCTCATGTCACTGTGTACCTTAACTCTTCAGCTGCTGCTTTCAGGGATCGATCCTTCTCCTCCACAAGGTTGGACATCTGGGATAGCTTCTCCCTGAGCTGGTTCACTTCCCGCTCCCGGTGCTTCAGGCGGCTCTGGTTCTTCTCCAGCTCCACCTTCTGCTCCTCGCTCAGCTCCCCTAAGTGCAAAACAGCCTCGTGGGATGCTGGCTGACTCATCACCCAGTCCTGGGGGATCTGCAGCTGGCATTCATGGATACATCCCCTTTTTCCAGTCCCCCCTCATGCAAGCTGGCAGCAATAATGGGGTTCATCCCTGCAGAGCTTCACAGCTTCACAGAGCCCTTCACAGCTGCCCTCAGATCCTGGGCCACGCCAACAGGACATTCTGGTTTACTAAATCCCAGGACGATTCCTTGTTGAGACATTTTCCTTCAGATTGGAGAGGAACAGGTTGCCAGCATTTTCTGACTTGCATCCTTTGACCTCTGCACATTCACAGTCCTGCCCATGGAGGAAAGCCAAGCAGGGCTCTCCCAGTCCACTGGCCTGGGACAATTCCAGCTCCAAGGAGCTCACCAGCGTGATTTTGAGGAAGATGGTCTTAGTTTTGTCCCCCTGATCTTCCTTTGCTTACCCTCCTCACTCAGCATCACTGCTATTGCTTAGCCAAGGATGGGAAGAAATTCACCTTCCCAAAGGGAACAGACTGCCTGCTTTGCTCCCAGCAGGACAACAGCATTGCCAGAGGATGGTCACATCAGCTTCCCAAGTCCTGTGTGCACCCACTGCACTGACACCACCCCTTGTCACTGCTTGGGGGAGGGCTGGGACAATGACACCCACCTCTCATGTCTGACACTCTGGCTCTGCTCTCTGACAGCTCCCTGCTGAGCCTGCCAATGAAGGCCTCCTTTTCCAGAAGCATGCTCTGTGCCACTGCCAGTTCCTCCTGCAGTTTCCTGGGAAAGATCAGTGCAAATCTCACAGCTCACTGGGAGGCCTCATTTCACGGAGCACACACACACCTTCCTGCACTGCATCTTCTGAGGAACACTCACACATTCCTTTTTTCCCTGCCTTTTGCTCCCCTGGGGTCACCCTGTGCAGTGGGTCTGGCCACCTCGCTCACTCTTGCCTGGAGCCATCTGGATGGGATGGCACATCCTCATGTGCTGTCAGGATGCTCCACGCCCTCAGGAACACCTCTGCCTAGCAAAGGGACTAAAGAGTCCCATCCCAGACTAAAAAGATCTTGGGACAAGTCTCCTTGGACTTCTTTAGGCTCTCCCAGTGGTCCCTGCTCTTCTCCAAGCCTCTCTGACCACCACCAGTGAGAGCTGCTCACCTCAGACAAATGTGTGACTCCATGGCAGGACAAACCTCCAGCCAAGTTCCCGATGCTGACCTGTGGGCACCGCGCTGAATTACTACAGGACACGAGAAAATAAGGCCCATTACTTCTTTGTAACACTTGCACACTTGTTCTGCTGCTTCTGCAACACAGATCCTTTCCTTCAGGGCAGCTTCAAGGACTGAGGACTGTCTCCTTGGGAAATCCATGTCTCTTAGAGCCCATTTCCACAGTGCTTGGGCAGTTCCCAACATCCTGTCTGGCTTGGGATCTCTTCTGCCTGGGTGCAACCCAAAGTGCTCCTCCAGTCTTGTTGGTTTAGAGGGTAAAAAGCCCTTCTCCAGTGGCAAAGCCCTTTTTACCAACAGTTTCCAAACCCACCAAACAATGAAATGGCCTCTGCAGGGACTCATGGACCTCGTCCTGCACGTGGGCAAAGCTCCATCCAACACCCTACCCAACGCTTTCCATAGCAGCAGATTCACTGCTCCCTCTCCATAAACATTCCATGTTAACCCAGCAGGTTCCTGGTACAGGTGCATCCCATACAACCCTTACCTACCTTCCATTTTTTCCACAAGTGCTGCCTTTTCCTCCTCCAGCATCTTCTGCTCCTGTGTGGCCTCCAGCAGCCTGTCCTCTAAAGCCACGATGGTCAGGGAATGCTGCTTGCTTTGCTCCCTATATCCTGCTATTTCTTCCTGCAGTTTCTGCCTCTGTAGCTCCTTGTCCTCCTGGACAGCCCTGAGCTGCTCATCCTGTACAAGCACCTGCTGCTGTAGCAACACCTGGGAAACAAGAGCTGGGAGATTGGCTGGAGGCACTGGTGGTTTCCTTTGGGATCACCAGCAGTGTCATCTCTCCTGGCTAGCTCTTGGAAGGACGGAGGGGAGAGAAGGATTTCAGGGATGGGGGAACCCTTCTTCATCAACACTGCACCCTCCACCTGCACACACAGGTTGGTGAAGTACCTCTCGGGCAGTGGTTTCCTCCAGCTCATGCAAAGCTTCTTTCAGTTTGCCCTCTATCACCTCCTGCTCCTCTGCCTTCCTTGCTGTTGCCTACAGGATGAAATTAGCAGTAATTAAGCTATCCAGGAATCCACCTTTCTCTCTGCAGATATTCATCTCTGTGTATTTGGGGGGGGGAAAAACCTCTGTCCACTGATTTGGGCCCCTGGAGCACCACATTACAACACACATTCCCATTTCTTCACTCCAGGGGTGAGCTGTCCTGCTTCACTTCCCATGCTCACCTCATTCATGCTTTTCAGGTGGCTTTCCAGCTCTTGGATCTTCTTCTGCTCTTCCTCCACACATTTCTTGCACTTGTCCTTCTCCTCAGCAAGAGTGCTTTCTAGAATCTGGGAATTGATAGATCACAGCTTCAGCACAGAAAAAATCACGACCTTAGGAAAAAGACCTCAGGTCCAGGGAGGAAAGCAGCAGGGAGGGTCACTGCTCCAGAGCAGGGGCAGGTGATGGGAGAAAAGCCTGGCAGGACCCAAGGTGACTCAGTGAGGGGGTGGATGGGAGCACCTAGGGAAAGGTACATCCAAGAGACAGGAAGAAGCTGCTTGGCTGCTCCTTTCCTGAGTCCTTAGAAAACTCAACACCAGGAAACCACCATTCCTGAGGCACCAGACACAGAAGCACACTAGAAACTGTGTTACAAGGCCTGCTGTCCTCACCACAACACAGACATGGCAAAACACCAACCTGCACCCTCACTAACACTGCATCCCACACCAGAGCCACCAGCATTGTGGCCTGGGCTTTCCTGGGATGGAGGGGGACTGCTGGTCCCTGCTTCCCAGGGGGTGTCCTTTTCCAGCTAAAACAGACCCAACAGGAGCTCAGCATGGGGAGGGAGAGAGCAGAGGGCTTGAGAGGAAGCTTCCCTAAGCTCACACATCAGGATGATGCTCCTTGCTTTCCCCTTTCTCCCAGGGACTGACTGGCACCCATGCATCCTGTTACCCACAGGTGCTTCCCAGTACCACCATGGATACTTTGAGGGAGTTTACATCACCTGCATTCATACAGGAGGATATTCTATATCCTCTTGGGATCCCATCGGGCTCTTAGGACTGCACCCAGACAGTTCAAAGCTAGAGATAATAACCAACACTCTCACAGACACCCATTTTTCCCACATATAACATTCCCTTTCCAAACCACCAACCATGCCACTCTACCTCTTTGTTCTCCTTGTCCTTTTCCAGGATAATTTGCTGGATTTTTATCTCCAAGTCTTGCTCATGTTTTGCTTCCAGCTCCTTTGTGTGCTCCTGTAGCATCTCTGCCTGTGACTGCTGGAGCCTCTCTAATTGCTCCTACAGGGAGACACCGAGGTATTAAAGGAAGTGTGTCAGCAGCAGGGGAAGAAATAAACCTCCTGTGAACATTCACTCACAAACAATTCCCAAAAGAGTCTCCTTTCCCCTGCATTTCCTGCAGACCCAGGCACCTTGGCCACTGCACATCCCCAGTCCAGATCCCACACTGGCTCACTTGGGATTACTATCATGTTTAACCATAGAAAGATTCCAAATCTACGTGGTTCATGTACATAAATATTTCTGTACCTGCAACAGCTGATTCCTCTGTGCCACTTCCTGAGTCTTTTCCAACAAGCTCCTGAAAGCAGCCAACAGCCCTGCAGAAGTCAACACAACCTCGCTGTGTGGGGTGCTCACACACCATATTAGGGATATTAGGGAAAATTTCTTCATGGAGAGGATGGTCAGGCATTGGAACAGCCTGCCCAGGGCAGTGGTGGAGTCACCATCCCCCAAAGTGTTCAAAAGGTGTGTGGATGTGGCACTTGGGAACAGGGTTGAGTGGTGGCCTTGGCAGTGCTGGGTTAATGGTTGGACTTGATGACCTTGGAGGTATTTTCCAGCCTTAAAAATTCTGTGATTCCATGATTTTCTCTACAAGGAGCGGCTCATGCTGGATTTTCTCCTCTACATCTGGCTAGCTAGGACAACCCACCTTGTGCAGGTGTTCCCAGGGATGCCCAGCAGGACACAGACCTTGGCCAGAGGTGCACAGGTCCATCCCTGCACTGGCCAGGAGCTGCTCCATGTCCTCCAGCCAGGAGAGGGGGACACGTGCCATGTCCACCACTGCTGTCCTGATGGCTGAGATGGACGGATCCAGGGACACCACCTCCAGTTGCTCCAGCTTCTCTTGCAGGTTGGTGCTGCTGCAGGAGCTCCTCAGGCAAGCCTGGAAAAAATGGAACCAGTGGGGAACAAGCCAGTCTCCACAGTCAGGGGCTTTCAGGGACTTGGCAAATGACACAACCTCACTGAACATCTCAGGCCAGGTTGGACAGGGCTTGGAGCAACCTGGTGTAGCGAAAGGTGTCCCCATCCATGGCAGGGGGTGCAATGAAATGAGCTTTAAGGTCCCTTCCGGCCCAAACTATTCTAGGATTCTATGGCAAACTGCTGGGAACAGCCACATGAACGCTTTGGGATGACACTCTGCTTCAGGGTCATACCTTTAACCTATCCTCAGGCCAACAAAATGCCTTGTGCCACCATCTCCCAACTGCCACTTGGTCCTCAGTATTTAAAGGACTGACCTGGAGCTCCTGCAGGGAATTCTTGAGCACCTCAATGTTTGCAGACACCTCCTTCTCCTTCATGAGCCTGGAGCTTAACTCCTCCTGCAGACACTTCTCCCTCTCATGACTCTGCTGGTTCTCATCACAGATTTGCCTGACCTTCTCTATCACCTGGCAAAGGTGGAGGAAGAAGAGGATAAGGCACTATATTCATATCCTTTTCCAGCTGAGGGACCATGGATGGTCTCAGCAAGAAACAATCGAGACTTGCTGCAAACTGGCAACCACGCCAGGCCCCTGGGCTTGCCCCTGCTGCAGCCCACTGACTCCATCCAAGCTGTGGGACACAAAAAGGACTGTCTCCTTCACATCATGGAGCAGTGCCATTAACCTGGGACAGCCACAGCACAGCTCCTCATCTGCAGAAGCTGGGATGCCACCAGCCCTACTGAGCACAGAGCAGGCACTGCGGCTGTTCTGCAGCATCTGCCTTGAGCTGCACTGGGTGTTGGAGGCACCATGAGCTGGTATCCAACTCACCTGCTCCTCTGTTATGGATTTCCCTGTGCTGCCTGCTGCTGATGGAGAACAGACTTGCATCACTTGGGTCTTGAAGGACTCCAGCTGCAGCAAGGATTGACGCAGGAAAACAAACGTCACTGATCACTGAGGCTAATTGATCATCTCTGAGGATAACTGATCATCGATACCTAGCATGATGTTGCTCTGCAAAGGGCTGTCCCCGCCAGAGCAGCATTACTCAGGCACACAGGAGGGTTTGTGTGGGTCCCAGACAGCATAACCAGGATTATAGAATCCTTTTTTGTATCCTGTTAAACTGCTCTGTCATCTACGCTGCCCACACTTATCCTGTGGATAAGCCTTTTATACTTCACCTGACGACAAGTCCCATGCCAGGGTTTGGTGCTCAGGACTCTGTGTTTTCGTTCCTGCACCACATCCTTCCCCATGGGAAGCCCTGTCCCTGTGCTGCCCCCGGCCCCGGGGGTGATGTTCCCATCCCTGCCCATCCCTACCTGCTCCCCTGCCCGCCGCAGCTCCGCTCGCAGCAGCCGCTCCCTGCGCCCCATCTCCCGCAGCTGCACCGCCTGCCGGGCACCGGCTGCCTTCAGCTCCTCCTCCGCCTGCAACCACCGCAGCACTGTGATTTTTCCCCTGGACTCAGCGCTGGTGAGGCCACCCCTGCAGTGCTCTGTCCAGTTCTGGGCCCCTCAGCTCAGGAAGGACATGGAGGGGCTGGAGCAGGTGCAGAGAAGAGCAACAAGGCTGGGGAAGGGACTGGAGCACAAGTGCTGTGAGGAGAGGCTGAGGGAGCTGGGGGGGCTCAGCCTGGAGAAGAGGAGGCTCAGGGGAGACCTCCTCACTCTCTGCAACTCCCTGACAGGAGGGGGGAGCCGGGGGGGGTTGGTCTCTTTTCCCAGGCAACCATCAGCAAGACAAGAGGGCTGAGTCTTAAACTGTGCCAGGGGAGGTTTAGGTTGGATATTAGAAAGAATTTCTTTCCAGAGAGGGTGCTCAGCCATTGGAATGGGCTGCCCAGGGAAGTGGTGGATTCTCCATCCCTGGAGATTTTTAAAAAGAGACTGGATGTGGCATCAGTGCCATGGGCTGGGAACCACAGCGGGGTTGGATCAAGGGTTGGACTTGATGATCTCGAAGGTCCCTTCCAACCCAGCTGATTCTATGATTGGCACCTCAGAGTGACATCTGAAAACCATGCCATGGGCACTTCGACCTCAGCTACCCACTATTCCCATCGGACAACTCCAAAGGTAGCTTTGGAACACCAGGAGACAGGCAGCAATCCCATTGCAGGGGTGGGATTGCAGCATCAGAGCCTTCACGGCACTTTTTGCGTGGGTCTGGTCCCTGGGACATTGTCCATCCTTGACTTCCTCACCCAACACCCACACAGGGCACTCTGCTATCTGAATTATTTCTTCCTCTCTCAGTGTCCACGGCAGAGCTCAGAACATTTGGATCTCCTGCCTGTACAGGACCCCCTGCCTGTACTCCTGACCCAGGAGCCTGCTCCTGGGACCTGATGGTCCTCATCCCACCCACCTCTCACCCCTGTCAGGCAGCTGAGAGACCTGCCATGGGCTCACCAGGGCACTCCTGCCCTCTGTGTGCCCCCCTCAGCCAGCCACTAACCTGGGCTTTCTCAGCCAGCTGATTTTGGACGTTCTCCTGCTTGGCACAATGCTTCTGGATTTCCATCTGCAGCCCCTCCAGGTCCCGTTCCAGCTCCCCAATGCGCTGCAAAAGCCCAGGGAGGGCAGGGGTCTCACCAGAGGAACTGGGCATTGCCTCTCTGGAAAACTTCCACTCATAAGCAAGATGTTTTCCCCATCTAACCCACTTTGCTTAGCCTGGAATTCCCTTCTAACCCATATTTACTGTGGTTTTATCAGCTTACCAGCAGAATTCCAACCTGATTTCTGGTCACATCCCCCCTGCATTGTAACACAGCATTACAAATCCAACTGAGTTTACACTTCCCCGGGTGGTTAGTCCCATTATGTGCCTTCCAGTGCAGGAGCTGAATTCCAAACAACTCCCTTACAATGCCCAGTTAATTATTCCCTGGCTGATGCATTCCTGCAGCCACTGCTTAGCCCTGTGCTCCATCACCCCAAAATATTTCCAACTCACATTTCGACAGCTGATTATTTCTTGCTCTCCGAGCTCACGCTTCGTCTCCTCTTTAATTCTCGAGCACTAGAAGGAAAGGCAACCAAGGAAAATATCCACCAGGGCAGTGACACCATCACTCCTGCTGTGAATGGAACACTGGCACAGGCTGCCCAGGGCAGTGGTGGAGTTGCCATCCCTGGAGGGATTTACAAGAGGTGCAGATGTGGCATGTGGGGATGTGGGTTAATGGTGGCCTTGGCAGTGCCAGGGGAATGGTTGCACTCAATGATCTCAGAGGTTATTTCCAAACTCAGCCATTCTGTGATTCCCAGGCAATCCCTGGCAATCCCATAGAGCCTGTGCAGCCTCTGCCCCTTATCACACTGCTGATGCAGCTCTGCCAGCTGAGGAGGAGCTGCACATACAGAGAGACAACCTGCTGCACAAGCCACTTTCTTTAAGGGAAAATCCAGGCCCAGGCCACAGGGAGTCCCACCCCCAGTGATGGGGTTTCCATGGCTCCTCGGGAGGATCTTGGCATGAGAGCTTTGTGTGAACAAACAGTTCCTGTGCTCACAGGAATCCAGGGCACACAGTGATGCTGAGTGAGGAGGGAGATGGAGCTGGGGAAGGGGACCCTGATCTATGGCCATCACCTGGTGTGACCATGGGACCATCACCACCACATCCCAGTGGCACAGTTGTGTGACTCCTGTTTGTGTGCAGCCAGGACTCACCTCAGGACCTCCCAACAAACAGCCACCCACATACAGCTGCTACAACCCTCACAAGGGAGAAGTACAACTCTTCTCCACCTGCTTTCCCACCTTAAACCCCTATGTGAGACCATAAATTACTGATGCCCTCGTTAGTCCTGCCAACCTTGGCAGAAACAACTGCCAGCTGGTTGTCCTTCTCTCGATTTTCCTTCTTCAGTTTTTCAATCTCTTGCTGGAGCTGCTGAATTTTCTGCTCCTTTTGCAGGACCTCCCTTTGCAGGCTGCTCACCAGACCTGGGAAAAACAACTCTGGTGAGAGATTACACAAGTGCAACATTCAGATGAAATACTGGGAAGGAATCCTTCCCTGTGAGAGTGCTGAGGCCCTGGCACAGGTTGCCTGGAGAAGCTGTGGCTGCTCCATCCCTGGAAGTGTCCAAGGCCAGGTTGGACAGTGCTTGGAGCAACCTGGGCTAGTGGAAGGTGTCCCTCTCTATGCCAGGGTGTTGGAACAAGATGTTCTTTAAGGTCCCTTCCAACCCAAACCATTCTGGGATTCTCTGATTTCTACAAGCCACTACAAATCAGTTGTTGCCTGGACAGCTTGGCCAATGCTTGCTTTTATCCAGAGCCAGTCCTAAACTGCTTCATGCCCTGACCCAGAGCTCCAGGGACACAGTACCTGCACTCAAAGCCTGGTCCTTCTTCAACTTCTCACTTTCTCTCCGGAGCCTCCCAATCTCCAGGTCTCTTTCATAGAGGGAATGGCTGAAAACCTGGCTCGAGCCTTTCTGCAGGTCACTGATCTGCAAAACACAGATTCACTGTGTTCCTCACCCAGTCACTCACTGATTCCCCTCCAGAGAGGGAAATCTGGCACATCCAGGTCCTGGTTTGATGGGATTGCTCTTTAGCATCTTTGACTAACTCTCGGGAGTCATTGCTTCAAATAGAATCACCTTAAATGTGCTTTGGCTGTTCCTGATGAAATCCTAATGCCAGAGGCATGGAGGAGGAAGGAAGGAAAAAAGGAAGAAAGAAAAAAAAGGAGGGAGAGAAGGAAAAAAACCCCACCTCCCTCATTTCCCTTGGTTTCAGACACGGGACCTGCTTTTCCCCAAACCTTTGTTGCATTACAAACTTGTATCAGAGAGGTGTTTTCCCTGCTTGGTGCCTATGGAAGTATCTGCTACCTGTTCCCTCAGGGCTTTGATCTCCTCTGTTTTGGCTCCCAGCTCTTGGTTGAAGGCCAGCAGTTTCTGGGTCAGTTCAACCTCGTTCCTCGCCGCCGCCTGGGCCAGTTTCTTTGCCATGGCCGCGACCTCCTCCTGCAGATCTCTTATCACCACGTCTTTGCGCTTTGACTCTGCTTCCAAACCAGAGAGGTGACCCATTTCCTTCTCCAGCTGCAGCAGCTTCTCACCCTGAGGGCAGATTGCAGGTGCCATTGGCCAGTCTGCAGCTACTCCTGCCCAGGGGTACCCGCTCATGGCCATCAGTGCCGTGCTCACCCGGCTTCCCACACCCTCCAGCCACCCACTGTCCCCATCCTCTGAGCAGACCCCTCAGGAGGCAGTCCCCACACCCTGCTGGGACTCCTGGTGGGACACACAGCCAGCTGGCAGGGTTCTCCTGCTCTGCCAAGGACCAGGACAGGGATGGCATTCCTCACTCTCTCCCCAGCATCACCTTCTCCTGCTGGAGGAGATCAGTGTTGTGAGTCCCCAGGGAAGGGGCTCCCCCCACACTGCTTGCACAATCACCTGAGAAGCTGGTTGAGACTGGAAGAAAGCAAAAACAGCAGCAGTAAATATCAGCATGAGAGGTGGTTGCAGGCAGCAGAAATGCTCCCTGCAGCATTCTTTGTCCCAAAACTACTCCAAGGCAGTGGCCACTGTTCAGAGCATGAGCTTGGTTCACAACCAGCAGGGAAACCACCTATTTGGCACTAAAATGACACTTACAGCACAGTCTGCACAACAGAGAGGAATAATTCACCTATGGGAACCAGAAAAGCCTCAGAGCAGCAGAGACACAGCAGAGAAAAGCTCCTCTGATTTTCCAGCACTGCTCAGCCCCACAGAAAGCTGTGCATTTTTGTCATGGGGATCCTTTTGGCTCTGTTCCCCAAAAAGCAGAGGGGTATGTGCCAACCTGGGGCGTATGTGTCCCTCCCTTTGCCCTCACGGTGGTTTCCAGTTCAGCCACTGCTGGGAGTGCAAGGTGCTGCCCCTGGCTTTGCACATTTAAACCCTACTATTGACTTTGTGTTGCTTATGACTTCAAAAAACCCAACCCCAAACAGGAAAATCACAGCATGGTGCATCAGGCCACAGCATTAACGGCAAAAGTCATGTTCTCCAGCTACTCTATTCCCCCAAACCCTCACCTTTGCTTTGTTGCTTATCATATACTTTATTTCCAGAGGTGTATCAGCTACGGATAGACTTTAAAGTTCCTGCACTTGAGGCAGCCACTTCAAAGGAGGAAAAAAACACCACTTCAAACAGGAGTCAGGAATAGGTACATGAGTCACTGGTGCAGATAAAATCAGTCATCGCCCTTCTGGGTCACATACCAGGAAAAAGGAAGAGGAAACATCCCTCTGCAGAGGCAATAGCACTCCCTTTGGGGTGTCACAGCTCATTTCTTCCCTGACCCAAATGCCACCCAGGACCACACACAATCTCTGATTAGCTCCACTGGACATGGACTCACAGCTGGTTGCTCAACACTTATCACTTCCCCACTCCAGTCAACTCCACTCAGCACCAAGTTGCTCTGTGAGGACACCAGGACACAAATGTTCGGGTTTGGGATCATGGATTACCTGGCCTCACCGCAGAGCTCCTGCTGAAGGTGTCCAGAGAGGCAGTGCTGGCCACGCTCCTGTCCCAGGCGCTCAGGGGTCTCCTCGGCAGAGGAGGATGGGGCTGGTGGCCGAGGGCTCCTGGAGTGCCACTGCCTGGAGAGCCAGGGGAATGCTGCCCCTGCAGTGAGGGCAGGCGGGGAGGAGACACGGGAGCCGAGGGTTTGGGCTCTGCAACCACCTGGAGCTGCCCCG
Organism: Pseudopipra pipra; assembly: GCF_036250125.1. Lineage (NCBI taxonomy): Eukaryota > Metazoa > Chordata > Aves > Passeriformes > Pipridae > Pseudopipra > Pseudopipra pipra. Next base: position 5,605,536 of record NC_087570.1, on the reverse strand, counting down.
CCCACCCCGTGCGACGTTTCAAGGGGGGACAGGACACCTAGGATGGGAAAAGATCCGTGTTATCAGCAAGGATTTTAGCCCTGGATTCATGTGCACCATGCCATACAAAGCCCAGGCACAGATCTCAGTGGAAGCATGGTTTTAGTCCTTTAGTCCTTTCCCATTTCCATTGCCCAAGGATCAGATTTTAATCAGGGCATTCAGACTCTTTGCTGAAGCAGAAGGAAATCACTGAGGTTTGCTGCTTTTTGAGCTTTTCCCTCTCCATCTCTGCCCTAATTCTGCACATCATTTGCACGATCTAGAGATGCTCCTCTCACAGCTCTCCTGGCTCACACATGGTCCTACTTCATCGTTTCTGCCATTCACCCCACTGAACCAAAGCCTCTCATTGTGCTCCTGTCTTCCCATCACATTTACCAGACCTTATGCTGGGCATGTCAGGCCCAGATTTAGGACACTGCTGTTCTCCTGAGCTTTCCAGTACAATGAGGACAAGCCACTGTCAAGGTCTGCACTAAACATCTGCCAACACAGCATTGGACCTGGCCTGGATGTGGGCCCTCCAACATCTGGGTGTTAACAGAGCCCAAACCCCCAGGGAATGCTCCCTGCCACTCCAGCACCTTCCCTTCTCCTGGAGCACGTCCAAGCCCTGTTGCTTTTGCTCATGCTGCTCCCCATAGCTCTTGCTCACAGCAGGATTCCACGAAAGCCTTCCACTGTCCCTGTCTTGGCCCTTATCCTGCGCTTGGAGGCACGGCGGGATGTGATTCCCAGCCGGGTGCTGCTCCTCTGTACAACATGTTCCTCTAAGACTCGAGAGGAGTGATCTCTCCCTCTGTTAGACACCTCACAGGGTGCAACTCCGAGCTGGTTCCTTCCCTGCAGTCAGCAGGGTCAGGCTTCAAAGCTGCTCCTCCACAGGAGGATCAGAGAGCCCAGAGTAAGGAATAGGCACCCCACAGGCATCCTCTGCATTGCTGTGCAAACCTGCTTCTCTGTGTGCACCCTGCCTTTGGGAATTCAGTTGCTCACTGCTCCAGCAGGGTTTGGCATTACCTCACCAGCATCTTGGATTCTTCAAGAGCCACAGTAATAAAAAATGATACTGGAACTTATCAGTTGCTGTAGGTTTGATGTAAAACCCAACTTCCCTCCCACTAAGTGGCTTGGGAAGAAACATAAAAGGCAAATAGAGGAAAAGCACATTTTCCAGATCTACCTTCTCTCACGCACCGTTGTCCCGTGTTTTTCCGTTTCCCTGCCGAACCGCCAGAGTTTCTTCAGCAGAGGGAGCTCCAGCTTTTCATTTCCCCCCCTCGCCTTTCCTCAGGATTGCCCAGACCTGGGAACCTGTTCCTGCTCTCGGAGCCTTCCCTGGGCAGCAGCACCCACCCACCTTTCCTTGGCAACTTTCCCTAGACATCCCCATCCACGCTTCCCTGGGCATCCTTCCAGGGGCAACAGCATCCACCCTTCCCTGGGCACCTTTCCTTGGGCAGTAAAACCCACACACCTTTCCCTGGGTACTTCTCCCTGGGATGAGCACACCATCCTTCCTCAAGATACCCTTCCCTGGGCAGATCCACCCATTCTTCCCTGGGCACCTTTCCCTGGGCAGAACAACTCACCCACCCTTCCATGGGCACTCTTCCCTGGGATCAGCAAGCACTCCATCCTTCCCAGGGCAGGAGAACCCCATCCTTTCCTGGGCACCTTTCCTCGGGCAGTAGAACTCACCCACACTTCCCTGGGATCAGCAAGCACCCCATCCCTCCCTGGGCACCCTTCCCTGGGATCAGCAAGCACCCCATCCCTCCCTGGGCACCCTTCCCCAGGATCAGCAAGCACCCCATCCCTCCCTGGGCACCCTTCCCAGGGCAGCCCCACCCAGCCTCACCTGGGCAGCCCCATCCAGCACCAGCTCGAAGGCCGCTCCCGCGGTGCCGAAGCGCAGGATGTCCCCTGGCCTCACCCCCACGGCCGCATTCTGGACCTGGCAGCTGTTCACAAAGGTGCCATGGGGGGAGTTGAAGTCCTGAAGGATGAAGCTGTTGTCGGAGGCGGAGAATTCCAGGGCTGCGTGACGATCTGCGACACCTGCGGACTGGGAGCGGGCAGTGGGCGGGCAGGGAACGCTGCTGGAGGCGGCTCCAGGTTTGTCCCTGCTTTGCCAAGCCCCCTTTCTGGTCATAAATCCCACCACAATTTGCATGGAGGACTCCAGCACGTCCTCCTCCCTGCATGCAAAGCACCCTCTGTTTTAGGATGATCAGCTGCCCCGCCCCTACCTGCAGGACGATGTCGGCCCCTCTGTGGCTCCCGATGGTCGTGGTGTGGGGTTTCAGCTGGAAACACCCCTCCGAGCTCCGTAGAAAGGCTCTCATTGCCCAGCCCCCAAACCTGCAAGGCTTCCCCAAAAAATCCCAACTCCTCACTCAGCAACCCCCCACCCAACACACAACCTGAGCCACGAGTGGCCCAAACAACTCAAACACTAAAAACCGTGCGAAATGACCCCAAAAGCGGCTCTGTCCCAGCCAGCAGTGCTGCTGCAGCCTGGCAGTAGCCTTGGAAACCTCAGCCACGCTGGGGCCCGCTGCTGCCTGTCTGGGTGAGTTTTTCCCCTTTGTTTTGTTTAGTTTTTTTTTTCCTCCTTCTCCTTTTTCCAAGCAACTGGCCTGGCAGCACAACAGAGCTCCGCGCCGGCGCGGCCGCAGCTCTCGGTGCCAGCTGGTGACACACGTGGGAATGTGCATCACAAACCTCACTGCCACCTGCCAGGGCTGCCAAAGAACCTTTGAGTCCCCGTTTAACTTATTTTTTTTATTTAATATCACACACACACACACACACAAACACGTTTTGCAACCACAGGCAAGGGGATAAATGTTGCTGCCAGGTGATGGGGAGGCTGTCACCCATCAGTGCTTCTCCATCCATATTCCTTGGTCCCAGGCTGTCAGGAACTCTTTTTCAGCAGACAAAGGGAAACCCCCCCACCTTTGCCACTAACACCCCCCAGTTTGGCCTCTCCAGTCCTGCAAGATTCTATCATATTAATAATAATTAAAAAAATAATTTAATTAATTAATCATCTCGTTAATTTTGAGGAAGAAGCAGAAGATTTTGCAAAGAAGAGCTCTGCAAACCTCTGTCAGTTTGAAGCCATTCCCTTTCGTCCTGTCACTCCAGGCCCTTGCCCAAAGTCCCTCTGCAGCTCTCTTGGAGCTCCCATTAGGTACTGCAAGGTGCTCTAAGGTCTCCCTGGAGCCTTCTCTTCTCCAGGCTGAACTCACAAGTTGTCCTGGAATGTGAGTTACCTTCTGGAGACGCTGAGACACAAGTGCAATGTTAAACACATCCTGATTTCTCACCTACTAGTGTGGTCCACCTTGGACAACCAGCCTGAGGTTGGGGTAAGATGAATTTGCTGCTAGGTGCGTGTGGAAGAGACAGCTGTGCTCTCTCCACCCTCTTCTCCATCACCCTCACCTTCAGGAATAACCATTCCCTTACAGTGCAACAGGGATAAGCCATCCTAGGATAATGATGGTCATGGCTCCTGCACTTCTCAGCATCCCACATCTCCCTTTGCTTCCCAAATACCATCAAAGGACAAGCATGAAAGTAGCCAGAGATGCTCATTAGCCATTTGGGCATTTTTGGTATAACTATTGCTTGAGTCACAGCTCATGTCACTGCAGTCACTGCACTTCATGGCAGTCTTCCAGCTCTTTTCCTACATGGGACACTGGGAAAGATGATGTTTTTGCCAGTCTATTTCATCAAATGGGATTTTCTGGCAAAGAAGCTCAATAAAACTTCACCTTCCAACTGCTCAGACAAGAAACTTCACTTTATTCGCCCAGATTTTCTAGGACAACTGTTAGGGCTGTATTTCTTCACTGAGGAGACAGGACTTCATTCCCAGTGGGCTCTCAGGGGCACACATGCCTGGGACACAACCTCCAAGGAGCTGCACCACCTTTACATCTCCTCAACAACACCCACACAGGACCCCCCACCCCACATCCCTCTGTCTGGGGTATATTCTGCTTTGTTTCCTTCTCTTCAGTAAGAGAGTCCCTTAGTTAATGAGGTTATTTTGCCCATCTGAGAAGGTGCCTTGGGGCACAGCAAAGTGAAACTCCTGTGATGCAACAACAGAAACTGAGAGATGCAATGGGAAATAACCATTAACAAGGGAAACCTGTTGGATGGATTTGGACCAGCATATCTTTGCCTTCATTTTGGTCACTTGGACTCCTCTCATATCAACCACAGCATCAAGTCAACCTCTGCTGACCACTCCATAACACGGACATGGTTTAGTGGTGGACTTGGCAGCGCTGGGTTAACGGTTGATGTTCTTGGGAGATCTTTTCCAACCTAAATGGTTCTATTGTTCTATGATAACATCAATATCAGCATCACACCAACAAAGCCACCTCCACATCCCTCTCAGACCATCCAAGGGAGCCTGTGGATGGATGTGTTGATGAGTTTGTGGCCAATGGCTTTGCCCAGAGGGCAGCGTGGAGCTGGGATGCCCATGGAGTTGGGATGCCCATGGAGCTGGGATGCCCATGGAGCTGGGATGCCCATGGAGCTGGGATGCCTATGGAGCTGGGATGCCCATGGACCTGGGATGCCCATGGAGCTGGGATGCCCATGGAGCATCTCCCTTACAACAACCAATGGATTATAAACCTTGGGAAGGACTAACCACCCCCGAGTGCACACACACACACACACAAACACAACGTACAAAACATTTATTCAGCCCCAGTCTGCCCGCACAGGATGCTCAGCAGTGGTTTCACCCTGCACCCCTGGCACTGGTGCAGCTCCCAAACCCCCCCGAGTTACCCACTCGCCTCGAACGGAGCACAAAACACAACAGGGAAAGCGAGGCAGGAAATCCATCCCCTACCCGAGGAGCACGGGGCCCCTTTCAGCTGCTTCCCACCAGCCAGCAGAGACCTTGGCAGGAGTCAGGGCTGGCCCTGGGCCACCAGCCCAACCCAGCTGGGAGGGGGGGAAAGCCGTGGTGCTGCTCTGGCAACGCGCTTTCCCTTCCTCAGAAAGAAAAGACACCCCAAAAAAAAAGGAACATTTCGCTTTTCCACTTGGAAAAATCCTTCTTCAATATCAGTTTGGTGGCTTGGAAAAGTCTTGCTGGAGGTGAGAGGCAGAGGAGGTGAGAGGATGCATTGGGTGGTTTTATATCAAACACAATAAGTGACACTTTTGGTACATCCAGCCTTCATTTACTTCAGAGCAGCAGAACCTGTGGCATTCAGGCTTCTTTCCCCACAGTCTTTTGTAAAACCCAGTCCCAGGGAAAAAGTGTCCCATCCTTGTGCTGCAGTGCTACCACACCCATCACATCCTCCACGTGGCAGCTCCCAGGGAGCCCTGGCTGCTTCTGCACCCACAGACCAAGCCCCTCTTGGCCTGGTGGGTTTATAAAAACCCTCAACCCAGCAGCATCACAGATCCCTCCTTTTTTTTTTCTTTTAAGGCATTTGCTGGCTCACCGGCGCTTTCTCCTGGATCTCCTCGTACTTGGGCGGAGGGGTGAGGGGCTCTATCGTGACAGGGACAGTGCTGTTCCCCTGGTCCAGGTTTAGCCTGATGTCCTTCAGGTGCAGCTTCTCCGACTTGATCCTCCGGACCTTCAGCGGCTTCAGGCGCTTGCTGAGGCGGGAGCTGTGCCGGCTGGGCTGTCTCTCCGTGCCTGGCTCCGTGCCTGCAGCTCCTGGAGCCTGGCTGCTCTCATCCAGCCCCGTCAGAGACTCGTAGGAGGGCAGGGAGACGCTCAGCCTGTTGCTCCTGTCCGAGTCTCTGGGCTCCGAGTAGCCCGTGTTCATCACCTCCTCGTAGCTGGGGACGTAGTACTGGGAAGACGCGTCTTCATCCTCTTCTTGACTGGAGGGGAGAGAGTTAAGGCTGTGGGCACAACATCATTTCAGCTTTGCTGTGGAGAGGAAAGAATAAAACCACTCCTCCCTCAAAGGCTTAACTAATTATTTGCCCTTCTGCATTATATACCAGCCCCTTTTTGCTTGACAGAACAAATCATGACCCCACTTATGTTCAGACACATTTTGTTTCCTTATGTCATATGCTCGTCTTTGATCATCTCTGCCCACAAACCCCTTTTCTATTGCCTAGCAGTGAATTATTCCTTCAAAAGAATACCAATTTCTCTCCTCCTCTCTCAAAAATCAGTCAAAATACATTTGAAAGGGACATCACCTATCTTCCTTTGTTGTTCTGATGTCTTTTGGGTTGGGTACCTTGAGGTAAAGAGATTCTGCAAAGAGATTTAGCCCTGCACTATGTCACTGTCTATGCACAGGTTTGCACATCAACATTTGCCATTTCTTTGGCATTGTGAAGTTATCTTTTCAATCTAATAGGGAAAATTGGTTTTCTGGGTGGATCTGCAGACCCTGACAACAGCCAGCAGAGCCATCATCCTCTCCTGCCCCCTTGTATCCCACATTGTCCCAACACCTCCCTGCCTCCCTCTGCACAGTGTTTGTCCAGCCTGTCCCTGCAGCAGCAGCCTTTGCTCTGCTCCATGCAGATCCCTGAGCAAACAGCAGAGCCCTGTAGACTTTCACCAGGTCTAAACTCCATGGCCAGCCTCCAAGGCTGCTGGGCACGTCGGCTGCACCCAGTGAGACAGCACCTCTGCTGCACCTCCAGCTCCTCTCCCAGCGTGTGGCAGGAGCCTGCTCTCTGTGTTATCCATCACCCACCCCCCCGGGTTCCCTCTCAGCACTCTCCCATGTGCCAACCCAGCCAGGAGTGGCACATCTCAGCAACACTGGCTTGGCCACAGCTCTGTCTAGACCCCATTTTATACACCAACAAGGCTCCCTTCCACCTACACAGCTCCATAAATACAGCTGGAGTCATTCCTTTCCCATCTCCAGCACACATCAGAAAACCCCAAACCACGACACGTGCTTGCTTATTTCAGCACACGCTGCCACCAGCCTTCCTCCCCTTGATCCAGACCTCACTGAGCAGCAACAACAGCCCCTGGTGTCATTCCCACCCCCGCTCCCGCTCCCTTTCTCCCCGGAACACCTCACCTGTCCTCCTGCTGCGAGGGCTCCACAGACACGTGGCGCTGCACGTGGGCGATGGCCATTTCCTCGCTCTGCCTCTTCTTGTCCCGGACGTTGAGGCAGAGGGAGACCAGGAGCAGGAGCAGCCCTGCTCCCACCAACACGTAGGCCACCGAGAAGGTCTTGCTCTTCAAGATGCCCCCGGAGCCGCGGTCGGGTTTGCTGCTGTTCCCGGCGTGGGTGGCGGGTTTTTCGGGGGGGCCGAAGCCCGGGACGAGGTTCCAGACGGCCATGATGATGCCGAGGACGAGCATCCCCAGCCCGATGGCTGTCAGGGCGTAGTGTGAGCCGTTGGCCCGGGACTGGGCCATCACTCCCGCTGCTGGATGGCCGGGCTGTCCCCTCCTCACAGCATGGCTCGGGGCAGGGGGGCTGCAGCCCTGCTAACATGCCCTCCCCGGGCAGGATGTGAGCTCTGGGAAGAGAAGGAAAGTGATGGTTAGTCCATGGCAAAATGCAAAGTCTTTGCAGTCATAGTAGCCACGATGATATTGTTTCATTTATGTAACACTGGAAATCTCACCCTGCCCTGCCTGTGGAGAGGACCTTGGGATATAACAAGGCAGCTGGATCCTTGCTGGCCATTCCCATCCCCGCCCTTTGCTACTTTCTCAGCCGTGATAATCACCAACCTTTGGAAACAATCAAATTACTGATGCTTGCTAAGGGCTTAGATTGCCCGTCCTTAGGAGTGTGATAACTGACTTCTTCACAGCACCAAAAAAGGCCACCCAAATCAACTTCAATGCAAATTGACAATCAACTTGTCAATGCAAACCAACCTGGAAACGCTCAGAAACACATCTCTAGCAGAACAGCTTCTCCCTTTCCCTACAACTGGGACGGAGCAGGGCTGCTCACGGCGCTGGCTGCCTGCCCTGCGATGCCTTCCTGCCCGGAGAACACAAACCAGAACTGCCTCTCTCCCTGTGGCTTCCCCCAGCTGCTGCCAGCAACGGCTGCTGGGATGGTGAACCCTTGTAGGGCCCTGAGCTCACTTCAGGCCGGTGCTCACCCTGCCTGCAGCAACACACACACACACACGGGTGGTGAGTGCCCTGGCTGCATCCCATGGGAATGTCCGAGCACTGGCATTCCCGACCAGCCAGCCACGGGTGGGAACTCCCCCTCCACTGCCTCCACTGGATGTTTTCTGAGTTGCCAGGACCAGACGTGCTCATTTTCTAAATATAAACTCATGGAGCCACGTCTCCTGCCCGCTCACTTCCCTGACCTCGGGTGCTGTGACCCACGGGTGACAACTTGGATCCTCAGAGCAGAACATCCACATAAAGCCTCGCAGCTTTATGGATGTGCCAACACCATGCCAGGGATCCCTCCTTCCCTCCCTGGCTTCTGGATGCTGGTTTGGGCTCGAGGTCACCCTGGGCTGTGCTGCTGTAGGTGCTGTATCCACGTCACCTACACACCCTCCAGCTCAACCCTCTGGCTCAAAAGCTGCATGTTTGCTTGTTTAGCTTGAGTGCACGCCCAGTTTGCAGGGTCAAGGGCCAGAATAGAGCAGCACTCCTAGAAAACAGACCAGCTCCAGCAGGAAAAGACATGCACATAAGCCTGGAGAGGAGGAATCTGCAGAGAAACTTCCCTGCTCACTGCTGGTGCCCAGCATGGCTGGAGATACTCCCACAGGGTGTCCCAGCCCCTTTGGACACATCCCCAGACCCGTGTGGGTCCAGGCAGGGCAGAGTCTTGGCTCCTGTGGTTTGTCCTGGGTTATGGGACACACGAGCTTCTGAGCTCTGCCCAAAGGGAGCTGCTGGGAGGCAGGATGGGGCAAGCCTGTTGTTCCCCATGGCACAGCTCAGCACTGTGCCCAGCCCCAGGACCAGGCTGCTGCCATGTGCTCCTCGGGGAGGGCATCCCCTGATCCCAGCTTTAATTCCACCCCAGTGAACAGCTGCTGAAGATGTGGAAAACTCTGCATCTGAAATGTCCTCACCAGTATTCCAAGAGCCATCCTCCCACCCAAGCCCTTACACTGTGACTGGTGGTCCCAGCACTGGCCTCTGCCCTCCCACACAAAGGTTTCATTCTCCATTTGTGCCCTGTGGGTTTTTCTCCTTACCTGTTGATCCAAACAGGCTCCCATCCTCGTCACAAACACATTGGCCAGCCAGGAGTTCACTTGAGAACTGCTGGGATGGCCTGGGGGCAGGAAAATTTTGCTGCACCCACGGTGGGCAGAGAACACACACAGGGCTGCTCGCATTTACCCACGGTGTCTAAACCTCTGTGCCTGTTCACAATCTCTGCGGCTTCCCTCAGGCACCTCAGTCCTGGAAGTGGCAGGATTTCAGCTCCTACATCACCTCTGTGCCTGGAAGTTTTCCACAGACGCCTCACAGTGCTACCCTGCAGCCCAGCAATCAGATTAAAACAGAAGACTTGCTATTCCAGTCTGTATCTCCATTGAATTAGCTGCTCTCCTGGCTTTCCAGAGCTGCTTCTATCTCTGATCCAACAGCTATCCTGGAGCCCTGACATCACAGCTGGAGAAGGGAGCTACTGCTGCCTCTGTCTGGGGTCCAGCATCCCCAGAGCTGTCTGGATGCTCATCCCTCAGTCACAGAATGGTTTGGGTGGGACAGAACTTTAAAGCTCATCCAGTTCCAACCCCTGCCATGGGCAGGGACACCTTCCACTATCCCAGGTTGCTCCAAGCCCCATCCAACCTGGCCTTGGACACTTCCAGGGATGGGGCAGCCACAGCTTCTCTGGGCAACCTGTGCCAGGGCCTCCCTACCCTCACAGGGAAGAATTTCTTCATCATATCCAATCTAAATCAACCCTCTTTTACTTTAAAACCATCTCCCCTTGTCCTTTCACAACAGGCCATGCTGAAAAGTTTGTCCCCAGCAGGTGGGCAAGCAGTGCCTGAGTGCTCCAGCCCCCTCCAGCCCCATTCCCTTTCCCTCTGCCCACAGCATGGGATCCTCCCTGCAGCCAGACCCCCTCCATCTCGTCCCCCACACTCCTGTGCCCTGCCCTGGCAATGATTTACACCAGGATTCCAAATCATTAAACTCCACCGGCGCACCTTCAAAGCCAGAGGGGCATCCACAGCTCCTCCGGGCTTCCCGCACCTCTCCCCAAATCCTGCAGGCTGCCAGAGCCCAGGGACGCTTCCTGACTTTTCTTGGCACATTTCCAAGTGTTAATTGGGCATGGGAGGGCTCGGGATAAGCCTGTTCTCAGCACCACACGCCACCACGCCTGGATGTGCCCGGAAGGCTTTGGCACAGGCACCCAGGTGGAGCAGCAGCAGGGAGCACCTTCCCTTCCATGGGAGACAGACCCACCCAACGGGGTCAGCCCTAGATCATGCCCCATATCCCGGTGCTCCCAGAGAAATGCCAGCCCCACTGGCTGACTGACAAGGAAGCCCGACACCCTCCGCTGCCCACAGCAGCGCCCACGCTCCTCTGCCCTCCACAACCTTTGGATTTTTCCCCTCCCATGACATCACCTTCCTGCTCACGCTCCAGCAGCAACACCTTTGTCACGGGATCACAAGAGATGAGTCTGCAGTTCAGGGAACAGGTCAAACCCCGACACAGTGACATGGGATGAGCTCCAGGGCTTCCTCGCTCCCGAGGAGTCACTGAAGAACAGTGCATGGCTCCCAACACACCTCCATGGAGCAACACATCCCCTCGGAGCTGCCTCCCAAAAACAGGGTGCAACCCCAGCACTGGTCATAAAAACCAAAACTAACTGTTTGGAAATTTAAAAAAAAAAACAAACAAAACCATTCTCTAACTATCCAAGGATCCCAGAGTCTCCTCTCTGTTAGATTACAAGGCTCTACCTTCTTCCTCATGCTTCCACCCAGACAATCTGCTCATTAACCCCCTTCCCTGCTAATTGCTGACCTTGACACATCCTCAGGAGCTCTTTCCTGCGGTGGCCCTCATTACACAAGGGCCCAACCCACCAGGAGCACAAAAGTCCATGTGGGGTTGGAAAAACGACAGCCAGGACATGGATGATATTTTCACAGGATCCCAGAACAGTTTGGGTTGGAAGGAACCTTAAAGAGCATCTTGTTCCAAGCCCCTGCCACCGTTTCTCTTTTTGTTTTTTTGGCCCTTCTTGCTGCCCCCTTACACTTGTCCCAGGAAAAGGGATGTTTCTTGCCAGATGCAGCCCAAGGAATGTGGGGAACACATTGCTGATTTAGCCAATTTCTGATCTTTTGGACAAATCCCAACCCATTTTAGAGCATCCCATCAGGGAATAGAAACCTGGAGGGGTAGCCCCGTGCAGACCATCAGGGCTTTTCCACGTTTTGCTTACACTTCCTGCCTAGAGCACAAAAGAATGCATCCACATCCATCACTCCCGACATTCCCTGCAGACATTTAAGAGCTATTTAACCCTCTTTTTCCCTTACGCTTCATTTTTAACAACCCCTCCTCGGCTGCACCTCGCAGTCAGCGCCGGGAGAGCAGCGGTGCTTTCCTCAAACCCTGCCCAAGGCTCTCCCCCTCTCCCACCCCAGAGGGAGCCAGGAGGGGGGCCCTGACTCTGCCACTTCCTGCAAAACAAGGGCGTCACGGGAAAGCCCATTCCCGGGCTCAGGATGCTGCAATCCAGCCCATTCCCGGGCTCAGGATGCTGCAATCCACCCGGCTGGCCGCAGTGACAGGGCACACAAAACACCCCATGTCCACGACACCGTTCCCAAGCCATCTCCCTGTGCTGCATCCTTCGGAACTCCGGGGATTGCCAAGGGTTTCTGAAGTGGCAGGGCTCACACAGGCCACAGTAGCCGTACTCCTGAGCTGTAATCATGACTCTGCAGCAGCCATTGCCTTGACCTTTGCCACTGAGATATAAGAAACTGCCTCCCAGACTCTCTTCTCCCCATAATTCCATTATATCCATCCGAGCGGCGCCTGCTGGAAAGCGGTAATGGACAGGCACAGAGAGTCCTTTTACGTTTGTGTTTCAGGACGTTTGCATTTATTCCTGGGGACAATGTGCTGCTGTGGGCACCGAGGCTGTGCTGGCACCGGCCCACAGCAGGTCAGCGAGCCCTCGCTGTGTCCCAGCCACCGTGTGAACAGTGTCCCCTGGCTCTTCCTGAGCCAGGCTCACACTGGGACCTAGTGCCAGCCTAAGGCTTCCAGGCCCAGCTCTGCTAAACCAGGGATGGGGGTTTGAGGTGCTCACCTCTCTCCGGGGAGCTGAATTCCCTGTGTGCCTAGGCCTGGGAAAGCACGCCTGCCTGGGAAAATCTCAGCACTTGGACTCTTTCTCCTTCCCGCTTTCCTTTGGGCACCACTGTGCACCTCTGAGCTTGGATTTATTTCTTTTTTAAATTCTCCTAATCTGCTGTTTCCTCTGAGATAAAGCCACTCCTCCACAGCCTCCCCCTGGTTTTTGTTCTAGGACCTCTCCCCACCTCCATGCCAGAGAACACCCAGATAACACACTCTCCTCCAGAGCCTTCCAGCACTCAGAGACATTATCCATCTGCCCTTTTGATGCCCTCCGAAGCCAAACCCAGCATTCCTGTTTCCTCACAGCCCTCCTGGAGTGCTCTAAGCAGCTCCTGTGACACCACAGCAGCCCCTGGAGCCTTATCTCCCCTTGCTGAAAGCCACTAACCTGACACATCACACTGCCATCGGCCTCACCAGCACTGCCCTCCTCATCCTCATACTGGATTTTCAGCAACACCTTTTACCCAAATGCAGCATCACCTCTCCCCATGCTTTTTCAAAAGGTTCTCCAACAAGTGTGACCCACAAAGAAAACCTATTGTGGATGGCTAAGGAGCCCACAAGGCAGGAAGGGAGCGAGAGGTGATGCCAGGGCACACGGAGCTGGCCAGGCAGCCAAGGGACACAGAGCAGCCAGGCACAAAGCAGGAGTGTTCCGCAGCGTGGGCACAGGTATTTTGATAGGGATGGAGGTTTTCTGGGAATTGTGTCACTACATGCCACCTGCACTGCTCATACAAGGATATTCAGTTGCTTCCGCAGAGCCTCGGCACCAGTTTCTGCCTCTTAAATACACAGGGAACAAGAAAAGTGTGGAGCAGCACTGGGAGACAGACACACACCCGGGCTGCCGGAGGGATCCCTCCTCCCAGACTCCTGCTGGAGTGCAGGCAGACAGCCCTGCCCAGCCCTGGCCCCCTGGCATCTCCTCGTGTCACCGCCACGGCGCCGAACACCAACACTCAGCTCTCTTCAGGGCACCCGTGGCCAAACATTCCTCCTTCCCCAGGCACTTGCCTTCCTAAGGGTTTTCCCACCCGTGTAATTACACAGCTAAAATCAAAGGCATGTCACATACTTCCGAGTCACCTCAGTCCAGGGCTGGGTTCACCAGCCCCACACCCTGTTCCTCACTGACACCTGGGAGGTTTCCCTTTCTGGCTGTCATGCCAAGATACCCAGGGCTGTGGACGGCTGCAGGATGCTTGGATATGCTGTAAAGGGATGTGTTGTGGCCACATCCCATCAGGCAGTGGCCAAGGTCTGCTCCAGAGAGCTTTAAGCTGGAAAGCCAGGACCACACCTCTTGGTGCAGCTTCACCTCTCTCAGGCTTCATCCGCTACGCAGAGGCGAGGGTAGCCCGTCTCCCATGGGACACACTCCTGGAACTGCTGGTTTCTGCTCACATATTCGCACTTCCCAACAAACCCAGCTACACAGCAATGCTCTCCCCCACCCCATCACCTCCAAAATTCAAATACCAACGTCAGCATACAACCACTTGTGAGACACCTGTGGCTCTGCTGAACCCTCAAAGCCTCCAGGCCGCTCTTTCTTCAGCAGGAATGTCATGACAGGAAGAGCTGAGCCCCCACTGACCGGCGCCCGGCTCCGACCTGCCCTGCGCAGGTCTCCTTCTCCTTGGCTTTGTTTGCTTTCCTGGCTCACACACGGCCCCTGCACCTTCCCGGGGACGGACGTACCCGAGCCGTGGGCTCGTGATCCGTGACACTCCTGCTGAGCTGCCACCCACGGGACCCGGCTTGAGGGGCACCGGCGGGTTTGGCGTGGGGGTCACCCGGCACCCTCCCTGCTGCTGCTCCTTCCCAAAACGGCCGAAACCATCCTTCCCTGAAGTGCCAGCTGATCCTTCCCAAAACGGCAGCCACTCCTCCCCCCACGCTCAGCACGGCACCCCGATGCTCACAAGGGCCGAGGAGGGTGCCCCGAGCCCACGTGTCCCCAAGGGGTGACCCCAAGGCACCGCTGCCCCCCAAACCCCGGCGCTCCGACCCCCCAGTGCCCAGCCCCCGCTTCGGGGGTGACTTCCCCCGCTTCGGGGGGGTTTGTTCCTGCTTTGTGGCGTGTTTCCCCCCGCTTTGCCCGTGTTCCCCGCACTTTGGAGGTTACCCCAGCCCAGCCCGCGACTCCGACGCCCTCCCGGTCCCTCTCCCGGTCCCCGCTCCCGGCGGGACCGAGCCCAGCCCGCCCCGTTCCCGGCTCCCAGCGCTCCGGTGGCTCCCAGCCCGGCGGTCCCGTCCCTGCTCGGCCCAGGGGGTCCCGTCGGTTCCCAGCTCCCCCCAGCCCCACGTACCTCCCCGGCGGCGGCGGCTGCGGAGGGTCCGTGCGGGGCCGCTCCGCCCTCCCGGCCCGGCCCTCCCGGGGCGGCGCTTCCCGGGACCGGCCCCGCCGCTCCCCGGGCTCTGTTCCGGGAAACCGGGACAGCGGAGGGGGCAGCGGCGAGGAGAGCCCCTCAAACCAGCGCAGAGACCCGCAAACCATCGGGGAGACCCCTCCAAACCACCCTCCCCCCAAACCGGGTGCGGGTCCCAGCCGGGGATGCCGATGGGGTCACCTCCTCGGAGCACCGTGTAGCCCCTGCTCTAAACATCACAGCCCCCCATCTCCAGTTTAATAGAACCTCAAAATGGTTTGGTCGGAAAGGAACCTTAAAGCCCATCCAGTTTCACCCCCTGCCTTGGACAGGGACACCTCCCACTAGCCCAGGTTGCCCCAAACCCCGTCCAACCCGGCCTTGGACACTTCCAGAGATGGGGCAGCCACAGCTTCTCTGGGCAACCTGTGTCAGGGCTTCACCACCCTCACAGGGAAGGATTTCTTCCCAACATCTAACTAAAGTTTTAGTTTTCAATCTGTAGTTTAAAACCCAGCTTGTGAGGCATCTGCATTATGAAACCAGCTTGTGTGGAGCCTTTCCTCTATCAGTTCCCATTTCTGTGTGCAGAAGTCCCGTTTTGAGGAACCCAACTGCTCAGGCTCATCACTCCATTCACCAAGGCAAAGCTGACATCCCCACAAAGCCTGTGCTCCCAGGGAGCCTGGAAAGTGCTTTTTATCAGTCTGCTGCCCTCTACAAACACTCGCAGTTAACCACCTGCTTGCCAGGAAGAGCCATTCCGGGCATGGCCCTCACCATGGCTACTGGCCATGTGCCTTGTCCTCATAGCCAGACAGTCCCGTGGTTTCCAGACTGAACTGCAGGGACCAGACCTGAGCTTTGGCAAAACCTGTTGCAACTAATGCCGTGTCCAGTGTCACCTCTCCCCGAATGCCATCCCAACAACAACTGTGATGCATTTTTCCAGGCCCTTCTCACACCCAGCCATAATAATAAACACCAACAAAGACTCAAATTCTGTCAGAGATGACACTGCAGTTTTTCCTGTCCCTTAAGCCCTGCAAGTCCTTGCAAAGGCAAAAGCCATCACGAACCCAACGAAACTTGTCACATCTCCTGGCGTGACTCAGCGCACCACAGCCCTGCCTCGGGGCCACCGGTGTTCAGGATTCTTGGGAAACCCCCCCTGCTTCCCTGCAGCCCTCCCTCCCAGCACAGTCCCTCGTGAAGCTGACAGTATTTCCCACTGACTCACCTGCCCTGGCGCACGGCAGCGATACCTTCCTCCTCTAATCAAAGAGCAATCCCGAGAGTTGTTCTATAAAAAGAAATAGTTATTAAGCATAGCTGCATATTTGTTTTTTTTTTAACTCATATGGATTGTTTTGCATTTTCCGGCTCGGCCCACCGGCTCAGGCAAATTCACCCCACTTCAGGCAAATTCCCTCCTCTCCTGCCCCACCTTCCTGTGTCAAACACAGGCCTGTCATCCCAAGCAGCTCTGTCAGTCAGGAGACATAACAGGGAATTATTTTCTGTATAAGAAAGCAGGGGGAACACGGACTTCACACACTGACTGCCCCTGATCAGGCGCAGGGAGAGATCTGAGCCAGGTCACCCCCCTGCAGAGAGGCCCTGGAGACTGTGAGCACAGAGGGGACATTCATAACTTGGCTCCTCAGGTTCCCACTCCACAAAGCTGAATTTTGGCCAGAAATGGGCTTTTCAGTGGCAGTGGAGCAGGATCAAGGCGGGAGAGACTTGCTCAGACCCCTTGGATGGCTGCTAAGGCACCTGCCCTTCCCTTCCACACGCTCCTCTGGGGGATAACACATTCACATCCATCTCTTGGTCTCGCCTTTCCAGCTCCAGCAGCCATCCCAGTGGGGGGATTTATCTATGGCAGCTCAACGCCTCCCCTTGCAAACACTCCCTGCCCAGTCCAGGGCAGGCTGGGACCTCTCCAGGGTGTTTATCCAGCCAGATATGCAGGATACAGAGCACAGGAATGCCAAGGGGGGAAGTGAAGCCCCACTGGACCCACCAGCAGGTAACAAAAGGGCCTTTCAGAAGGGCATCTGATGCCCTGGTACGTGCAGAGGTGCCAGGGGCTCACATTACCCTGCCTTGGAGGCAGAAATGGCTCACTGACAGTTTTCCTTGCTTTTTCCTGCTCAAAAGTGCTCAGCATGTATTATAAAGTCACCACTGAGAGCCTGGCCATATCCCAGGATTCCTCCAAACCTTTCCAACAGTGAGCCAAAAGCACTGCTCTGGGTGACACGTTGCTCCTGGATACCTGCAGTTGGATGGCTTGTCCTGAAAGAGGGAAAGCCCATCCCTGGGAGTCAGGTCAGCAGAGCCACCAGACTCCACGTATATATTATATGATATATAACAAGGTCATGGGGTGATAGGACAAGGGGTAGATCTCGATTAGATAGGAAGAAATTGGAAGAGAGTGTTGAGGAAGGATGTCTATCTACATTAGGATTAGAATGTCTATTTAGATCTAGATTACATTGGAAGGAATAGGAAGAGGGTGGTGAGGCCCTGGCACAGGTTGCCCAGAGATGTTGTGGCTGCCCCATCCCTGGAAGTGTTCAAGGCCAGGTTGGATGGGGCTTGGAGCAATCTGGGATAGTGGAGGGTGTCCCTGCCCATGGCAGGGAGTGGAACTGGATGAGATTTAAAGTCCCTTCCAACTGAAACCATTCTGGGATTCTATGATTAGAGAGAGACTTAGCAGCTAATTAGCACCAGAAATACAATATAAATATATAAATATGTTATATATAATGGAACATGGCAGAGCCCCAGCTTTGCCCCCAGGATAAGAGTCCATCCCAGCCTGCTCCACGATGGGCTCCCTCAGATCCCAGTTCCCAGCCCACACACACTGGTCCATACTGGTATCTCTCTTCATCATGCCTGAGTTTCTACACCCCAATTTAGAGACTCTCTGCCGGGGCTGCAGGCTGGGAACCTGCCGTGCAAGTGGGAAAAAGGAGGAAAACCAGCCACTCGGGAGGCATTTCCGCAGGCTCCCGGTGGGAGGGTGTGACCCGCCGGCATCTCCCGGCCAGGAGCGGAGCCGGCGGCCCCGGGACGTGGCGCAGAGCTCGGCGCTTCCAGTACAACCAGTTCAACCACCGCGCCAGGTCACCGTCTGCATTTCAAGCACACGCACGTCTGCAACCTGGAAAACAGCTAAATAAAGCTGCCGTGTTTAACAGAGAGAATAATCAGTAACCTGCTGCTGCTTCCTCCTGGAGCCGACCCGGGGGCTGCTGCATCCCATCGGGGAAGCTCTGCCTTGGTCAGGGACTCGGGAATAGGAGACCCGGGGTTTGAGGATAAAAGGGCTGGGAGAGAAGAGCTCCGGTGGTGTCGTGCAGGTGGGTATTAAAAAAAGCTGAGCAGGCATTTAATGTAGCTTTTCAGAATTAGGAGCAGATGGTGAGCGAGGGCTTGTGCCCAAGAATGGGGAAGTGCTGGCAAATCACTCACCAGCGATGATAAAGCTCCAAGGAAATCTTCCTACCTGGATATGGGGCCTGATCACAGCTCTGGTGTCCTGGTTGGATGGAGCAGAACCACTTGGTCTGTGCTGCTGGAGGTGTCAGGTCAGGGCAGTGGGAAGCCAAGGACAGGGGCTGCTGTGGGGACAGCTGCAGGGACAATGGCAGAGCAGGATATCCCAAAGGATAACTGCATCAAAGGATGCTCTTGGGGATCCCCTGGGCTGTGCAGGCAAGGACTCAAAGGCACTTCCAGCATTGGCTTCATACACAAGAAGCAGCAGTAGAAGACACCTTCAGGGAAAACACTGAAAATGGGTGAATTAGTGACAGGCACATTCCTGAATTTCAGCAATCCCGAGCAATAAACCAACAGCCTCAGTGGTGGCCCTTGACACCAGCATTTGGGGAGATACCACCATCACCCCCACTCTGTGACCGACCCCATCTTAAACCCCACCAACCTCCTGATGATTTATTCAGCTATCTGGTGTATACCAGTTCAGCTCTTTATCACCAAAAATCTAGCCCGGGGAGGCGAGATCACCTGCTAAAGCCATGGGGTGAGTCAGTGCCAAGGCAGGAAACCTCCCAGACTCACCCCTGTTTGACCTCTCAACCCCACTCCTGACCCACATGTTACCCACCAGGTGAACACGGCTCAGGTTGTAACATCAGCAGAGATGGTGTCAGGACCAGCATGGCTGGGTTACACACCAGCAAAGGGGTGCTGGAGTCCCAGAGTGCCCCCTCTGTGGGGTACCCCAGCCATCCCACCAACACAACACCCCGTGCCCTGGCAGGGCGCTGGGATATTTTAGACCTTTCTCGGTCTGAAGTCCTCACGGGGGAAGAGGCGCTTGTGAGCGTCTGCACAACAACGTGCCCGGTTCAAAGTGCACCAGCGCGGCGAGGCACACCTTAAACAAACACACACGGGGCGTAGAAACTCGGGGACTGCTCACACGGTGGCAGCAGCGCAGCACCCAGCACAGCGGGGATGCAGCAGGGATGAGGCTGACTGAGGGGGATGCAGCAGGGATGCAGCAGGGATGAGGCTGAAGTGAGGGGGATGCAGCAGGGATGAGGCTGAAGAGATGCAGCAGGGATGCAGCAGGGAGGGAGATGCAGCAGGGATGCAGCAGGGATGAGGCTGACTGAGGGGGATGCAGCAGGGATGCAGCAGGGATGAGGCTGAAGAGAGGGGGATGCAGCAGGGATGCAGCAGGGATGAGGCTGAAGTGAGGGGGATGCAGCAGGGATGCAGCAGGATGAGGCTGACTGAGGGGATGCAGCAGGGATGCAGCAGAGATGAGGCTGACTGAGGGGGATGCAGCAGGGATGAGGCTGAAGTGAGGGGGATGCAGCAGGGGTAAGGGTGACGTGAGGGGGATGCAGCAGGGAGGCAGCAGGGATGAGGCTGATGTAGGGGAATGCAGCAGCCAGGGACAGGCTCCTGCAGCCTCCACTGCCAGGGGAATGCAGACTGGGAGGGATAAAGCCACCAAGGAAACCCCCCCTCAGCCCAGGACATCACTCCTAGATCCAGGGAATGAGGTCCCTTTGCTTGCCATGGCTCTGGAGCAGGAGGTGACACCCGTGTCCCCCTCCCCAGGGTCCAGCATGGTCCCCACGGCACTGGGACAAAACTGGTGAACAGCAGAAGCCTTGCCAGGACTGGTGTGACACCCACAGCTCTGCCACATTCCTGGCTCCCAAAGGGCAGAGCTTTTAAAACCACGGATGGGATGGATGCACACCCACATCCCATCCCATACACAAAGGGAAACACCAAATATTTGCAGGGAATTCCTTCAAATGCAGCAAATCCCACCCCTGTCCGTGCCCAGCTCATGTCTGCCGTGCTCAGCAGTTACCCTTTAATGCCACATTTAATTCCCATTAGTGCTGGATTCCAGCTGCTGGAGAGCCAGCTGGCTTCTCCTGAGTTTTTCCTATTTTTCTTTGCTTCGACTCTCTCCATTTCAGACGATGGTGGCTCTTACCTCCTCTGCAGCTTCTCCCAAACCCAGAAGGCTGTTTCTGTTGAAAAAAAAAAAAAGAAAAGGTACATCTCTTCATCTGTACCCTCATTATAGGCTCAAAGAACAAGAAAATCATTGCAAGTTGTCTTTGCTCTGGCGAACACAGCAATTGACCCCAAAATGGTGTCAGGCCCCTCTGCAGTGCTGGCACAGCCCTACAAGTGACCAGTGTAATTGAAATAATAATAGGAATAATAATTATTATTTATTATTTATAGTTGCTACTATTATAACTATAGTTATATATTATTATAATGATTTATCAATCTCTAAATTAATATCAATAATTTATCCATTAATAAAAGTTAGAGCACAACATTTTTTTATTTCTCCATCCCTTCTCCTTTTCTTTGTCCTTCTGTAGATGAGGGGGACATCTCCTGGCTGTTCACCCACATTCCCAGATCTTTACTTACCTCAAACCCTTGAAATCCCCACTTTATACGGATGCAGACTGTCCCAGCCTCCTGCCAGGATCACTGCATCCAGTGCTGCCTGGCAGCTGGTCCAGCTTCTCCTGCATTCCCCCATCACCCTGGAGCCCCCCAAATTCATGTGGCAGTCAGGGTGTCCTGCACCCCAACGCCAACACCAGCCCAGGCTCTCCATCTGCCAAGCAACAAAACCACGTGGAGTTCATCTGTACTTTAAAATAAGCTTTATTTAGATCTTTTATAATTTTATATTTGCATCCATGCCTTCAAGGATTCTCCCCCGCTCACGGGGGGAAAAGTTAAATCTAATGTTACCCATAATTCATATGCTATTTAGCGAAGTTCTCTTTTAAATAAATCATCCTCTTAGTAATTTTTAGAATTATTTCCTAATTTACAAAAAAGCTGAAATGCAAAGGAAACTACTCGGTAACAAGGAGATTGCTCATCTCTTCTGGTGGTTTAGAGTTTAAATTATAAAAATGCAAGGAGAACCAAAACAAAAAAAAACC
Source organism: Pseudopipra pipra (assembly GCF_036250125.1). Lineage (NCBI taxonomy): Eukaryota > Metazoa > Chordata > Aves > Passeriformes > Pipridae > Pseudopipra > Pseudopipra pipra. The sequence goes on along the minus strand of NC_087570.1, from coordinate 5,584,264 downwards.
CAACAGAACAAAAACCCCCCCAAAAAAAGAACAAAATGTATAAAAATGCTTCTCTGCAGAGAAAAGATGCCACGGGGCAAAGCCTGCCCTGCCACCCCAGGAGAGCCTGGGGGGCTGGTCCCTCTGACACCCCCTCCACGGCCTCTCTGCATCATCCCACGAGCAGGAACACACGGCGCGAGGGCATCGGCGATTTGAGACAAAACACCCTTTTTTTATCTCAACCAGGGCGCCCGTTATCGGAATTAAGAAAAATAATACACTATTATAGTTCATTAAATAAATCTTAATACATTTTTTTTTTTTTAAGAGCTTAAAATTATATCATAAGCATTAAAGCATAAGGTACTTATCTTGGCATAAGCGGAGAGCGCGCGGGCGCGTGTTAGTGGAGAGGGGAAGCGGCCGCCGCGCTGGGGGAGGTGGTTTCGGGGCGTTTCCAAGGGATTTTTTTGGAAGCACAAGCTCCACCTGTGCTTCAAAATCACCCCAGGGCCAGAAAAACCTCCCCTGCAGGATATTCGTACCGATTTCCCCGTGCCCACCCCCCCCCCATGGCGGCGGTAACATCCCAAACTGGAGCGGGGTGGCCGGCCCTGTCTGGGAAACGTCTTGGGATAAGGGATATCTCGGGATATCCCCTTTCCCCTGCTCCCAGCTCATGCCGGATCCCCCGAAATTTTACTTGAAGCAAAGGGTGAGGCCCTCAAAAGCAGGGAAAAAACAGCAGGCAAAGCTCCCACCAGCTTCCCCCCCGTCGGATTTCCCGGCACGTTTTTAGGTTTGCGTTTTCCAAGGCGTTAAGTGCTCCTGGGGCAGCCGAGGGAGCCCCGGGGTGGGGGGGTCCACGGCTCCGACACCCCCCAATTCCCCCCTTCCCTCCCCAACAGCAGCTTCCCAGGACAATACAGTACAAACACCCCCTTCCTCCTCCCACCCCATCCCAACCGACGTGGAAAAATATAAAAATCCCAAAACTTCTGCAATAATTTAGTTAGAATAGCTCCTCTGGGTTTGTGCAAATAAATTAAAACAACTAAAAAGGAACGTTAAAACACTTATTTCCAGACCGGCAGGCGTTACAACCAGCCCGGGTGCTCGGCCAGGAAGACATCACAGCGAAGGAGATCTTTTGTTGTTGTTGTTGTTGTTTTTGTGTGTTTTCCCTCTAAGGTCCCTCAGCTGGGCAGGTCCTTCGTCCCCAGGCGAGGACATCCCGCGGGCTGGGCTCCGGAAAACAGCGGGTTTCGGACAAGAGACGTCACAAGCACAAAGTGCACAATATTTCTGGTATTTACAGAGACACAGCAGTCCTTCAAGTTTCAAGTTTTGTCAAAAGAAGAAAGAGAAAAGAACAACGACGACAAAAAAAAAAAACAAAAAACAAAAAAACAAAGCCACCAAACCCAAAACAAAACGAAAAAACACCCCCCAAAAACTGACGAACCGAAGCGACAACAAAAGGAGTTACCGGGATGGGAAAAAAATAATGAAAAAAAAAACACGGAAAAAGAAAAAAAAAAAGGGGGAAAACTGAAGTTACGACACAGCTGCATCGCTCCCAAGACAACAGGTAACACGTCCACAGGTGGGGGATATGTACAGTGGCACCCGCCTGCCACGGGGGGTCACCAGTCCGCGTCCTCCTCGATGTAGTAGTCGGGGGCCGTCCCGTCGAAGAGCCCCGGGTCGAGGGATTTGCGCTGCTTCCCCCGAGCAAACACCCTGGAGATGGAGCCAAAGCCCATCTTCTCTTTCTTCTTTTTCCGTTTTTGGTCTTCCAGGTCCTCTAGAGACTGTGGGAGGAGAGGACACGGGTTTGGGTATCCGGCTCTTCCTTCACCCCTCCCCACCCGCTCACACCGGGGATGATGGACCACACGGTCCCAGCTCCAAATAATATTTGAGTCCGGGTCCCGAAAAGTATTTGCATCCAGATCCCCCAAAAAATATTTGCATCCAGGTCCAGAGCAATGTTATTTCGGTGCTGGACCGAAATAAAATAATATTCCTGAAATTCGTGTGGTGGAATTTGCAGCAAAATTGGAACAGCTCCCCTCCCCCTCCCCCCCAATTTCTGGGATTTTGGCTTAACTCAACTGGTTCGGGATTTTGGCTCCAGGAATAGATCAGAACAAGGGTCTGTCCACAGCTTGAAAAACTATCCCAAGGGTTTAGGGTCAAAACCAGAAGAATAACCTGCTTTGCCTGTGCCTTACAGAAATCAAGACCCCAAAGGGCCCTGAGCACAGCAAATGCCTAAGGCATTACATGGATTTTGGGGCAAATTATAGGATTCTGAGACATCAAAGACTCACAATTTGAGATGACTTCAATTAATTTTTTGAAAGACCCCAAAGTGGTACCTCTGAGCCCTCCCAAAGTGTTTTCTAGCACAGGAGGGGGTTCTCACAAGCAGGATTTGAGAGGATTTGTGCCCTACCTGTACGATTGGGTTGTGCAAGTTCTTCTGTACCGGTCCAGGACTGTCCCCCTGTGGCAGAAAGAGACGGATCCATTGGATCAGCCCCAACATAGCCCGAGACCTCCCACTTCCACGGCAAAAAGCAGCTTGTTTGGGCAGCTGAACTGCGGTGGGGCTTGGATAAAACCCCAGGAAAGCACCTTTCGGGGTCAGCAAAGCTCCAGGTTGCCCCACACCCCAAACCCAACGTTGTTTTGGGAAGCAGAGGACCCGCAGAACCCCCGGAGCCCGTTCCTGGGGCAGCAAGCCCCCCAGCCCACAGTGCCTTACGTTGCAGAGCGAGTGTGTTCGATGCCGGGGGGAGTTGATGTCGCTCGGCGTGGACGACCGGTCGCCCTCGGCCGCGGAGGCGTCGGAGATGATGGAGGGCTGCCGGGAATGGCAGGGGCTCACTCTGACCGCTGGAAGGCAGGGAGGGACACGGGGAGTTAAAATCACGCCAGCAAACCCTCTAATTCACGCCTAAAAAAAACTATTTAGCGAGGGGTTTACCCATTTTTTTCCTCCCCGTAAGGGGGTTTGGCAATAAGGACCTGCCCACCTTGCCGGTCCGCCGAGTGCTGGGGGTGTGAGTGGTAGAGGGTCTGCTGGCTCTGCCGGATGGCGGCGGTCAGCGGGAGGTCAGCCTGCATCACCCACTCCTGGTTCCCGTTCAGCACCGTCTCGCCCGGCATGGCCAAGGAATGGCGCTTGGGGACGTCCTTGGTCAGCGTGGCCAGGGATTGCTTGGCCTGGGGGAGGACACCAAGGTGATGGTGATGGAGCAGGAAAACCGTATGAACGTCTCCTGGAGCAGCAGAACAAGCAGCAACACATTGCACCCAACTCACCCACCCCTGGGCAAGTAAATACCCAAACTGTGCTGTAACCTGTGCTAAGGATCACAGAATATGCTGAGTTGGAAGGGATCCATCAGGATCATTGAGTCCAACTCCTGGCCCTGTGCAGGACACCCCAACAATCCCACCACGTGCCTGAGAGCGTTGTCCAAACGCTTCTTCAACTCAGACAGTCCTGGTGCTGTGACCACTTCCCTGGGGAGCCTGTTCCAGTGCTCAGCCACCCTCTGGGTGAAAAACATTTTCCTGATATCCAACCTAAACCTCCCCCAGCTCAACTCCAGCCGTTTTGAGTCCTGTCACTGGTCACAAGAGAGAAGAGATGGGTACCTGCACCTGCACTGCCCCTCAGGAGGATGCTGAAGGCTACAATGATGTCTCCCCTCAGCCTCTCCTCTCCAGGCTGAACAAACCAACTGCCCTCAGCGGTTCCTCATAAGGCTTCCCCTCCAAACCCTTCCCCATCCTCCTGGCTCTCCTTTAGATGCTATCTAGTAATGTCTTTTCTGTACTGTGGTGCCCAAAGCTGCACACAGAACTCAAGGTGAGGGACTCAAGGTGAGGGACTCAAGGTGAGGCCAAGCTCCTTTCTAGTGATGGAATTTTTTTCCTCCCCAGTATTGCAGTAATGCAGCCACTGCAGCAACCCCTCAGGTTTGTATCAGCCCCCCAGCTCACCATGGCCAGCTCAGCCTCCAGCTCCTTCATGCGGTTGTCTTTCAGGTCGAGCTGGGAGCGCAGGGCACTGGCGTGGTCCGTCGCCTCCTTGGCCTGTCGCCGCAGCTCCCACTTCTCCCGCTCCAGGAGGTCCTTCTCCTTCGCCAGGGCTTTCACTGCGTCCTCGCTCTCCTGCCAGGACACGGGGTGGCCATCAGGAAGGGAAAATCCATGTGCTAACACAAGCCCCTCTGCAATGACCCTCTCAGGGACCATCCAACCACGAGCGGTACCTTTGGGGTCATGAGAGCCCTGTGCTGGCAGGGATGGCATCCCTTTTTGGGGAGCACCAGGATGCAGCCAGTCCCCCAAAAAGCAATGCTCACTGAGCACCTTGTTAAAATTACACGGGATTTCGCATGTCTGGCTCCATTCCCTCTAGTATTTCACAGAATCACAGAATATTCTGAGTTGGAAGGGACCCACAAGGATCATTGAGTCCAACTCTTAAGGTCATACTGGGCTCAAACCCACAACCTTGCTGTTATTAGCACTGTGCTCTAACTAACTGAGCTAATCTCAAGCTTAACCTGCCGTGGTCCACCCCAGCCCCAGCAAGAGCCCAGCTGGGATTTCAGAGGGTTTTGGCCTGATTACAAACCAGGTTTCACACTCAACTTGCTGCCAGCCCCCTGTGCCACGAGACCATGGTGCTGGGCTCCCACACTCACTTTCCTGTGCTGCTCGTAGTTGCGGATGAAGTCCCGGAGCTGCTCCTCCCGGCTCTCCAGCGTGGCGTACAGCTGCTGCATCTGGCTCACCAGGTCTGTCTTCTCCCCCTTCAAGCGCTTGCGGTCGGCTTTCATGGCTGTGGGAGAGAGGGTGGATTGAGCACGGAGGGCACAGCAGCCCCTTGCTTCCACATCTTTTATTTTTTAAGGCAAGGAAGGACATTGAGGTGCTGGAGCAGGTCCAGAGAAGAGCAACGAGGCTGGAGAAGGGACTGGAGCACAAGTGCTGTGAGGAGAGGCTGAGGGAGCTGGGGGGGCTCAGCCTGGAGAGGAGGCTCAGGGGAGACCTCCTCACTCTCTGCAACTCCCTGACAGGAGGGGGGAGCCGGGGGGGGTTGGTCTCTTTTTCCAGGCAACCATCAGCAAGACAAGAGGGCTCGGTCTCAAGTTGTGCCAGGGGAGGCTTAGGTTGGATATTAGAAAGAATTTCTTTCCAGAGAGGGTGGTCAGACACTGGAATGGGCTGCCCAGGGAAGTGGTGGATTCTCTGTCCCTGGAGGTGTTTAAGATAAGACTGGATGTGGCATCAGTGCCATGGGCTGGGAACCACAGCGGGGTTGGATCAAGGGTTGGACTTGATGATCTCGGAGGTCCCTTCCAACCCAGCTGATTCTATGATTCTATGAAAAAGTACCAAAAGTACGATCCCAGGGGCTGGGCTGGGAGAAGATGCCTGATTCGCCCCCAATCGCTGCAGCCCCAAAACACCCATCGTGTCGCCACCACGGCTCCTCATCATCGACCCCCCTTCCAAGGGGCAGCTCAGCCCCCTGGAAAAGGAGATTCCGGAGCAAAACTGCTGCCTCAGCCTCAGGGCCCGGCACAGGAAAAGCTGCTGCTCCCTTCCCAGGATAAATAAACCACAGCCCGTTTATTTTTAGCTGCGGGGCGGATTCCGGCAGCGCTCCCACGAGCCCAGGGCACGGCTCCCCCAGCGTCCCCTTCCAGCTCAATGATGCTGGGTTGGGATGAGGGGAAAGAGCAGGAGCACCACAGGATGCAATGGGGTGTTTCAACAGCACTGAGAGGAACCCAAAACCTTCCAGTTTTCCCTGTGCCAGTCACCAGTGAGGGATGCTCGCTGACCACCGACACCGGGACAGCGGCGGAAGGCTGGTAATCCAGGGGGAATTACAGAAGTACGAGGTAGGAGAAGGACTTTCAGTCATTTCTGTACATTAATGCTTTACCCAACCTTGAACTTGGTCCTTGGCAGCACTGCAGAAATGCCCTGTAGCTCCCTGCTCCAGATACACCCCATCCCCACCAAAATAATATCCAGTTCAGGGATCAGAATACAAATATTGCTTTTTATTATACATTCATGCTTTTCAACCCTGAGGAAGTGCTGTTCCTAAGGGAGCAGGATGGTATGAAACACGATCTGTCCCTCCAACACTCCCTGCACTCACTGTGATCAGCTGAGTCTTGCAAGTTGCCCCTCTATAATAAAAAAAAAATATCCTAAACCCCCTTGAACTCACCAGAAAAACCAGCCCCGAAGCTCCAGGAGCTGCCTGCACTACAAAAACCACCAGAAGATGATGCAGCATCACAAGTGGGACCTGTCTCCATGCACACATCCCACCTTTTTCCATTAGATTACAGAAATCCATGGTGGGCGTTTCAGCCCACGTTGTGTTTTCTACACCCTGCGATGAGTCACTTCACTGGGGGCTTAAACCACAGCCCAGCCTGTCTCCCCTGGTGAGGCATGTGTGGGATAAAGACAATATACACGAAATACCAGGAAACCAGACCCTGTCATGCTTCAAAGGGATTGATTTGCCTCAGGCACCTTTGGCACCCTTGGTTTGGTGCCTTGTGCCAGCACAGGGATGTTCTGCTCCCACCCTCCTCTGCTTGGGGACCCTCAGTAAGTCATTTCCACCTGTGTGCAAGCAGGGAGAGCATCATTACCAGCCCCCAGGCACCCTCAGGCAGAATAACCTGATAACACTGATCACCCAGCCCTGACATGTGCTGGAATAGCCCCCAAAATAAGAGCAGCCCCTCCACTCACCCAGCTCTGTGCACCTCCTGCATCCCACCCCAGCTTGTCACAATCACCAGCTCAGAGAGCTTCACTCAGGTAGGAACTTCCTTCTGTGCACTGGTTTTATTCTACTTTTTCACTGTTTTTTTGCTGTAAGTGTGTGCTGAGGATAAAGAAAGTGCTCAGGATGGAACCATGAGGAAGGGAGAGGGCTTGCAGATCAGAGGATAAAAAGGTGGGAAAAATAATTAAATCAGACTAAATAGCGGAAGAAGAGGGAGATGTCTGGGACAACAGAGATTTTTATCTGTTAGAAACCAAGAGATGAAACTCTTCAGACAAACTACTCTGCCATTAAGCATCAGAGGTAAAACAAAACACAGAAAACCAGGTAGGAAATGCCACAAAAATTCATATTGTGCCATAACAGGGAGCTCTTGGGAGTCTTCTTCATTCACTTCAGTGAACACAGCTCCTCCTGGGACCACTCAGCCCCTTCTGACACCGGGACTTCCCTTACTTTTATTCTCAGCTTAAGAAATCACTACAGAAACCCTCTAAAAACAATCACAACCACATCTAAGTCTTTGAAAAAGCCCTCTCCTGCTGCCTGTGTGTATTTAACCACAACCTTCCTCTGCCCAGTTCTTTCACTGGAACTAAAAACTTGCTGAAAAAGAAAAATTAACGATGAGTTGACTGAGCCACACCGAGGTGAGATCCAGACCCCACAGACACATATTCACATATATTTAATTTCCTCGAGGATAATGAGAGGTTCTTATAAAAGTTTAAGTCACATTTGCCACTCTTTGATGCTGGAGGTGACAAAAGACTCCCAACGAATTTAATTAAATAGTGAGTCCCCCATAGCATACAAATTCCTTTAATTAGTGGCAGCATTCAGGGCCTTTAAAGATTTACAGAAAACACTTCATCACTCACCCATAAAAAAAATAAAGGTGCTCATAAGTACTATTAGGAGAAGGGTAACTATCTCCCAAGGTTGCATATATATCAACTTACTGATATTTACCAATATTTACGCCAATGCATCAGTACTGCAAGAAGATTATGAAGTTTGGGTGTTGTAAGAGTAGATTTTTTTTTCTGTTAACCCAACAGGACAATTTGCCATTTGTTTCAGTTCATATTTGAGAGATTTGCTAAAATTAACACACTTTTTTTTCCTCCCCTCTATTACTCTCCCTCCTCCAAAACCGATTAGCTCCTAAGCTTAAAGAAGATTTATCAGTCATTTGAGAACTTCATTCCAAACCAAATTAATGGGAAATTAATTGAAAAAGGCAGGAGAAAAATAAAAAGTGAGGCAGAAGTGAGCCACGAGGGCTGCCAGGAGCTCCTGGACCAAACCCCACTTGCTGCAGCAGCTTAATTCCTCCCCAGCAAACGAGCCCAGCTAATTACTCGGTCGGGGAAAACGAGCCTTTGCAATCCACGGCGCGACGGCAGGGCCAGCCAAGGAGGAATAAAGCAGATTTTCACTGGCTATCTGGGCCATCCAAGGAGGTGAAATGGCTTTTTCCTTTAATCTGATGATCCAGGGTGAGCTTTCTATATCCCAACCTCCCCCACGAATATCCAAATAAACTCCCGCCCAGCTCATCGGCGCGGGGGGCTCTGGCCAAACCTCCGACCTGTTCATAAGACAAGAAGCAAGAAATCCTAAACCCAGACCATGAGTGGAAAGTAATTCTCTTATTTGCATTATTTATTTTCCCCTCCTACCCAAGGCACGTGGCAGAAGGAGAGGGGGGGACCCACCAGCCCCCTCTGGACTCGGCAGCTCAGCACCAGCCTCAGCAGCAAGGGATGGGGGAGATGGGCTGGGTGAACCCCCCAGCTCTCACTCCACCCCCCTATCCCCACCTGCACAAGTCACCCTGTGTTATTTGAGCTTCCACCTCCTGCCACATGATCCATCCCTTGAGCACTGGTCCTCTGGGAGAAGGATGATGGACACAGAGACGTAACGGGACCAGCTCCGCGCTGGGCTCTTCCTGCTGCCAAAACAATTAAAAATCCACCCCCTCAGTGCCTTTTATTTCCAGCTCTACGTGATGAGCCAAAATCCAGCTGCTCCACAGGAGCGGCACAGCCTTGTCTGAGGCAGCAGCACGGATGGAACCACCCAGAGATGCCACCACTGATGGTTGCTGCTACTACGTGGCCCCAGTCTGGCCTCACCATCTAACAACTTCCAGCTGGGAATTAGCTCCTGCATCCTAAAACCAGGCACCTCCCCTCAGGATGGGGGCTGCTATAAATACCACCCCTCCCCTTTGAAATTCATAATATCAAATTAAGGGAAAATAAATGATAGAATATCCTGAGTGGGAAGGGACCTACACGGATCACTGAAGTCCAGCTCCTGGCCATGTCAGGTGATGGTGGCCACACCATCCAGATGAGCTTTTGGAGGACATAATAATTACCTTGATATTACATGATATTAGATGAAAAACACAGAAACATCATCTCTGCCCAGCTTCACATTCCTGGAATGAGGCAGCAGAGCCCAAACACACATCAGGGCACTGGCAGCAGATGCAGCCTGCCTCTGACCCTCCAAAGAGCAGCTTCCCATGACTCCCATCCACTTCCAAGCCCTTCTCTCGCCCCATACAATGTGAATTTTCATGCCAGGAACAGAATCAGAGCTTCCTTTATCACTTACTGAATCATACCCTGGATTTTGTAACGCAGCAAAGGGCATCCTCAGGGAGCACTGCTCAAACCTCAGCGATGCCCCGCGCAACAGGGACATGTAAACCCATCCTGTCCCATTAACACGCACTTAATTTCTCCTGTTTCTCCCTCCCAACCATGAAATTCAATATTGTCACCATGACTAACCCATAAAATCGGTCAGCCCTGTGCAGGGATCTCAGAGCTGTTCCTTGCTTTGTACTTAAATCGTTCGCTCCTTGGGTGCAGCCGTCACGTCAGGAAGATCTTGACGTTGAAGATGTCAATGTTACGTGGTGTCAGGCAGAGCCAGCACTCACTCCTGGGGGTGCAGAGGCATGGAGCAGGCAGGAAATTAGAGTCCAAAGTCAAATTTCAGGAAAAAGCTAGGAGAGGCGTTTCACCTTGGGGGAATTTACCTGGAAACACCCTGCTACGAGGCCAAGGGCTTTCCAAACCTGACCCCAAGGGCCAACAAGGTGACCAATGACTTCTGAAAATTTAAGGTGGGTCTTCAAAAGAGAACAACAGGTTTTCTGTACAGAGCTCCATGTCCTTATGATGGAAAAGGCTTCCCTGCTTGGGTCCATGGCTGGAACATCCATCTGTCAGAACATCTATTCTCTGGGACACCCATCTTCCAGGACATCCATCTTCTGGGACACCCATCCACCCATTTCTCTGCTACCCACCCCATCACTGCAGCAACCTGAGGGTGCTGTGAGTTCCTCCAGGAGGTTCTTCCCAGCCCAAACACCACCCCTGGGAAGGTCACGGCTCTAAGATACGGGTTACCACCTATTTGTGGAGCAGACACAAAGTCAGTTCACACCTTCCCGAGCAGCAGGGAAAGGTAGCCTGAGGTTTCCACTTTGGCACTCAGAAAGGAAACAGAAACCAGGTTTGCTCTCTGCATGATAATCCTGCAGGCAAGTTCCAGCATATGGGATAAACCTTCCTAGAAATGGGGTTTCTGCCATTAGCCCACATGCTCATGGATGTCACCTGGCCAAGAGGCTCCTCGAGCCCCCAGGCGCTCGGGCACCATCCCTGCCCACAGCAGGACCAGCAGTAATAAAGCTGTCTGCAACTTCTCCCTTTGGGGATTCCCACATCAGAAATCCAGACCACATCCATAACTTTCCAGCCAGGGCTGGGGAAATAATAATAACTGCATTGATGCTGGAAGCACGATTCAGAGTCCCAGTCCCGGCAAAGGAGGAGAGGGACATAGGATGTAGCACTGTGGAATTTTAATTAGATGTTAATTGATTTTAAAAAAAGTGCAAGGGCTGGAATTAGCCCAGGAAAAAGTGGAATAACGATGGATAAAGCACATGCTGCCAGGGATACAGAAATTGGTCGAGTTAATCCTGCAGAGCATCCTGTGCTGGGCCAGATCCCTCCCTCCCTCCGCAGCAAGGGCTTGGTAACATGGCACAGGGAAGATGCTGCACGGTCTGATCAGCTCTATCCCCGTGCCAAATGCTGTTGGAAAGGGCTGGGAATGCACCTCCAAAGGGGGACCCTCCACCCAGACCATCACAAACCAAACCCTGTGAGGCCCCGCAAAATAAAGGCTCTCAAAAGGTGCTGCAGCCCCCAAAAGCAAACCCCACTGGCAAACCCCCTCCGCTCCACAGCCCAGTGAGCCAAGATCCATCTGAACCAGCTGTGCTGCACTTCCAGGCCCCGAGCCAGCACCGATGACAGCCTTCCATAGAATCTGTCTGCTAATGACATTCCGCAGGACCCAGCGTGGATCGCGGGACGCTGCAGGCACAGGGATGGGGCGGCCGACGCTGCCGGACACAGGGCTGTGCAGGGATGCAGGGAGGCAGGGATGTTGGGAGGCAGGGATGCAGGGAGGCAGGGATGCAGGCTGTGAGCGGGAAGCTGCTCTTGGGAGGTGCTTTCTGCCCGCAGAACACGACTGTCACAGATCCCTGAACTACAGGACAGCACGGCCAAGTTTCCCTGCGCTCCTGGCTCTGGCTTATCCCACAGTTCCTTAACACAGAGCCACCACTTCCTCGGTGTGTCCATCAGCAGATGCATTTCTCCTGGCAGAACCAGTCACCAGGTGCTGGTTTTCCTCCCCTTTTGGCTACGTTTCTCTACGGACAGTTTTTCATGGAAAGGAAAAAGGACTTTTTTTTCCCCCCTCCAGCTGCTGATCCCGTTTTCACTTTATCCGTCCCAGTCACCGTGCCAAACCTGCTCTGCTGCCCAGCACCTCCAGCCCAGCCAGCTTTTCCAAATGACTCAAAAGCCTCCCAATATTGCAGAGGAGGGAAGAAGCATCGACTGAAAAAGGCTTCACGCAATGTGCCTTTCCAAGTGCCAGCTGACATTCCCTCTCCCTAGGCACCACACCTGCAGAGAAGTCCTGGAAAACCAACCCCAGGGGCTCCAACTGTGGCAAATAAAAGCCCAATAAAAAAACCCAACATTATATTATTTAAATATTTAAATTGTTATTTAAATAATCACGATTTTCAAGCCAAATTAACTTTTTCTCCTCCACAGAAGCTCGTACGACCTCACCGCAGCTTCTTAGATGACTTCTTGCTCTTATTTCTTTTTTGCACATGTATTACAATAGTTCTGCTTTTCTGCATTTTGCATTAATCAGCAGTTCCCCTTCCACACACAGAGAGCAAATATTCCCTAATTAAGGTTTTTCTCCTCCAATTACAGTTCTATAAACCCAGAGCATTTCCTGCTGCCGGAGGCTGCACCGCTGGCGTCGGGGGAGGCAGGATTTTGAAGGTATTTTGGCTGCTACTGATACGTGGGGATGCTTGGGTAAATCAGACAGCGATCACATAAAATTTTCTGAACTCCCTTCCCCAAACACTGACTCAGCCCAATTCCCTGCCTTCCCGAGCATCTCGGCATCCCGGACAGGGGGAGATGTGGTGGCCCCCTGAGCTCCCCACGTGCTGCTCAGCCTCTGAGCCTGAAAACTTCTGACAGCTTCTCCTCATAATCCGCAAACATGAGCTGACAAGTGCAAGTTATACTCGGTATGTTGGGGATTTGAGATGATATTTAGAGCCACGGCGCTGCCAGGGTTTGACGTGTGAGAGCTTTCCCTGCTCAGGATCATCCCCTGGCTCCAGCTAACAAACCATCCTGCTTGGATTTATTGTCAGCTCGTTTTTGGGGTGGAAAAGCTGCAGTGTTGCGTTTTGCTCTGCACAGCCCAGTCCCGGGGCTTGCTGTGCTGGTGAGGGAGGGAGAGCATGGCCCTGACTGCCACAAAAACATCCAAACCAGGCATGGAGGAAGGAGGAGACCCTCACATCACCTGGAGGTAACTCCACGCGGGATAAGGAAAATTGCAGTCACCAGGAAACTCACTGCTTCCCTAACAAGTCTGAGGGGCTCAAATCCAACCCACCCCCACCTCCAGCTGCATTTCAGCTGCTGCCCTGGCTCTGCTCTACAGCTGTGAAGGAATTCCTTTGCAATGCTGCAAACAGCCCCCATTTCCCAGCCCATCACTGCACCCCAGCCCCTCTTGGCCCCACACCCCCCCTTGCAGGGGCAGGAGATCAGGGGGTCCCAGGGAGACCAAACCCCCCCCCACATGCACATGGTGAGCGCACTCTGCACAGCCCAAATGAAAAGGATGGCTTTCCCTTCCCTCATTGAACAACTCCTTGGAAGTTTAGGGTGCTGGGGAGAGGTGCAGGAGAAGAAGGAGGCGCAGCCTTACCCTGCAGAGCCTCCTTGGCACGTGCCAGCTCCTGCTCCTTCTGCGCCAGCTGCACCTTCAGCTCGGTGGCCGAGAGCACCTCCGGGGACTTGCTGCCGTGCGTCTCCTCCAGGTCCTTGGTCAGCATTTCCTTCATTTGCCGGAGCAGGTGGACCTCCTCCTGCAGCTGGGCCACCTCCTCCCGCAGCAGCGCTGGAGGAAGAGGAGACACAATGCGAGGAAGTGAGTGACGGCTCCCGGCACAGCCCCCGCTGGAAACTCAAACCCCAGGGAAACGCCGCTGGGGTGACCCCTCCCCGCCGGCAAAACTGCTCTGCACAAAGCCCAAACCCGGCGTTATTCTGGGAACAGAGGGGGAGGGGGAGGGATGACACGGGAAGGCGCCGGGAGGGAGGGGGAAGTCTCCACTGGGTGCTGCTTTTGCATTAAAAAAATTAAAAATAAATGTTAATGTAAGGATAATAAACAAAGAAGCACTTTTCCATGCAAAGCACTCACTGACAGGGTGCTCACATGTCTGGGATCCAACAGAGCCTCCTGAGCTCCATTAAGTCCCACACACCTCAGCTCTGCCACCCACGTGCTCAGGGCACACTCAGTAAAAACCAACAAACCCACTGTGAGACAGGAAAAGGGAAGATGACACTTCCACATGCAGACCTGAACCCTGAATTTTGCAGATTTACACCCAGTGACTGCTCACTCCTCCGAGCAGCTGCACTGCAGGAGCATCCCAGCAGATCCCAGCCTGGATCCCCTCCACAACAGGCACTGGAGGAAAGCTCCAGACATGTCTTTTCCTACAGCCACATCCACTGTTTAATGTAATAATAATGCCATTTCTACATTGCACCCATCGCCCTCATCGTGCAAAACACTTGGGGCTGTGTGTGCACCCCTGCAATCCTCCAGCCAAGTTTGGTTTGCTTTCCTTCCCCTTTAAAAAACAAGCAGAGAAAAGCCCTTACTTATCCCAAAGTAGCTTATTGATTTCACAGAATCACAGAATGGTTTGGGTTGGAAGGGACCTTAAAGACAGGCATGTCCAACCCTCCTGCCATGGGCAGGGACACCTTCCACTAGACCAGGTTGCTCCAAGCCCTGTCCAACCTGGCCTTGGACACTTCCAGGGATGGGACATCCACATCCTCTCAGGTTTGCACCGTGCCCATGGACACGGGGAGAAGAAAATACCCACCTCGACACACACTCCACAGTCACAAGAAATATTAAATAAAAATTAAAACCACACACCCCTCTCCAAGCTACCACAACTGGGTCCTCTCCCCAGTGTCCCTGTGTAGCAGCCAGCCCAGGGGACACCAACTGGGCGTGGAATATCGGGGGTTTTCCCCCTTATTTGTCCCTGGGTCCCTCTGCACTGTGCTGCCCGCTCCGCTTCCCTTCGGGCACCGCTGGCGGAGCGAGGCCGGGAGGTGACGCCGGCGGCAGGACAGGGAGAGGCGGCTCCTCCCCGGCAGCTGCGCCAGGAAGGCATAAAATCTGCTTCACATACTTGAAATGCTTCCCGAATGAAAACTGGCAAGGCCCCATTCTGTAAATTATTCAGCAATAAAGTCACTAACGAGGAACAGTCGAGCCCCAGGCCGGGGGGTTTGGTGCAGCCCAAAGTGCTTTCTTGAAATCTGTGCAAAACAGCAAGAACAAGAGGCGGCCAAGGCCAACAGGATCTTCCCCAGGGATGGCAGAAATGTCCCCTCCAGCCTCTGGGAACCCGGAGAGGATGTGAAGGGCTCATACACGGTGGAATATTTACTGTGTAACACTCACCCTGTGCCTTCCCCGGACACAGAAAGTCCCATAAAACACCCCTGGCTGCAACAAATTGCTCATTTTTTTCCCCCACTGGTAACTCATTTCCACCTTTCCTTACATGCCACTTCACCCAGGAGACACAGAGGGGTATTCCCAGGAAAAAATCAACCAGCATAGGAGGATGGGGCAGGGCAGCTCGCACCAATCCCAATGGATTCCTGGAAACTGCAGCATTTTGGTGGGAACCAAGAAAATCCCCACATGGCAGGGACCCCTCTCGGGAAGGGAGAGGGGAAACAAGACCAAGAACAGGCAGTCCAGGGGGGAATTCTGCAGCAGAGACTCCCAGAGGGGTCCCTGGGCCCCAAAACTCCTTGCTGTAACACACACTATACAGTGCAGTCTGCCAGAACTGCACCATTCCCCTCTGGTCCCAGTTGGAAAATAGTGAAGAAACCCCAAAGCATCTATCCTCCAAAGCAGGCAACAAGGGAATTTCAACCCCAACTTCATGCTCAGCTCCCACTCCCAGTAGAAACTGCTGAAGGATCAGAATCCAAGATCTGTGGGAAGCTGTAAATGCAATCTGGAGAAGAGCATGAGGCACCACGCTCCCCAAGCCACCAGCTGCAAGCCAAAGTCTATGGAGAACATGAATTATTGAACCTGGGATCAGCCATATATCCTAAATTATTACTTTTTTATAGATATAATTTGAGATATACATATCTGTACAAAAATGGATTATGCTTTGCAATATATAGTTATTTTTATTTTTTTATATATATATATATAAATAAAATTATTTATATGGCAAACCCAAATCAGTTTTGAATATATATATCTTTATATATATATAAAATTGGAAAGTACAATCCATGCAGCCAAGGCTTGAAAGGAAAGTTCCTCTTTCTAACTCCCTCCCAGGGCTGCTACCAACGTCATAGAACCCCAGAATGGTTTGGGTTGGAAGGGACCTTAAAGACCATCCAGTTCTACCCCCTGCCATGGGCAGGGACACCTTCTACTAGCCCAGGTTGCTCCAAGCCCTGTCCAGCCTGGCCTTGAACACTTCCAGGGCTGGGGCAGCCACAGCTTCTCTGGGCAACCTGTGCCAGGGCCTCCCCACCCTCACAGGGAGGAATTTCTTCCCAATATCCCATCTGACCCTTCCCTCTCTCAGTGTGAAGCCATTCCCCCTTGGCCTGTCACTCCATGTCCTTGTCAGAATTCTCTTTCCAGCTTCTGCATTTTTGCAAGAGGGGGGTCCCAAGCTGGGGAGCTACTTAACAATCAGAGATGCTCTTTAAAATACAAACTCAACTCATCTCTAGGTCTTGAATCCTTATTTTCTTCTAGTAATGCTCTTTACAACCCTTCCATTTCCCGTTTCAGGACAGAGGTGTATGCAGATGTGTATTTATCCTGCTGACATCCTGGATAAAACCACCCTCTTGACTCGTGCCCAGCAAAGCAAAAACCATCTCACTGGTAAACTCACAAAAGCGGCACAAAATGCAGCTTTCACCTGAGACAGTAATTTACCAACGTGAGCCTTGTCGTTTGTACTGCATCCATCTTTCATACGTCCCCTCTGTGTACAGCAATCGTGTCAGCTGAGTTACACGGGGGAAAAAAGGCTTTTAAATGGATGTCTTTAAAGTGATGCCTGTTCCAAGGCCAGCAAAAAGCTTTGCTGCTGCACAGAGAGAGTGGATCTGCTGCCCAGAGGAGGCCAAGATGGGATTTGCAGGAGCAGGAGTGGAAACTTCAGCCCCAAATGCTGTCTGGAGGTGTTCACCACAATCACGAAAACTCCAAAAAATCTGATTTGCGCTGTCTGTTAACACCAATCAGTGGCTGAAGCATAAAGGATGCAGAATCCAGCAGTGTCATAGAAGTTTAATGCTATCAACTGAAATATAATTAACAGCCAATTATTTCGGCGGGAATGGTAGTTTTCATCAATTAGTCTGGGAAATGTTTAAATTACATTAATTTCATTGCTGCCTGCTCGCAGCAGATTTGGAAGGGGTTGGAATGACTGATGGGGCTTGTCCAAGTGAGGCAATGCCTCCTTCTTCCCTGGGTGGTCAGGAATTACAGTAAGCACCCAATTCCCCCCAAATAAAGGTTAAGAAGAGAAGGGGATAAGCACAAGGGCCTGAAATGTGTCCATCACCACTTCAGTGCAGTCCTGCTGCTGTGCATCCCCAGCACATCCCCTGTAACATCTCCTGCAGCACTGAGGTGCCCCCTATGACTTCAGAGGAGCTGTTGGCCACCAGTGCTCCCTTCTGGATGGGCACCAGGGTGCTCAGTAGAGCTTCTTGGGCTAAAAACGTGGATTTTGGCTCCACACATCCATCTTTTACTTTTAAAGAAGCTTTTAATACCACCCTGTGCTGCTGCAAGCGAGCGAGCTGTCACACCTGGACATGAAGTACAGACACTCCTTAGCGATTTTGGGTTAAAGCTTCCACCCAGTGAGAGCAAATCCTTCAAACACCATTTCGGAGCACTTCCTGAGTTAGACACCAGCTTGACCTTGGCGCTTCCACATTGTCACAGCTCCGGGAGAGGACCCCCGGTCATGAGCCCCGACCTCGCACCATCAACCAGTGCTCGCACCGATGGGGCAGGACATGCAGAGACCACCTGCTTGCCAAGTCACCCCCTGTTTCCTGGCACTCCCCACCTTCAAAAATAATGATTATTTTCACCACGCAGAGTCCTACTCTCTCGTCTTCCCTGGCCACATGCTGGTGGGATGTAATAAAACCTGATATAAACCCCCTGTGCCGGCAGGAGGGGTGGGGGGGCAGCGGGGTTCGGGGGGCACAGGGGTTCGGGGCCAGGCTGGGGGTTGTGAAAGGCTTCCAGAAGCACACACCATACGACACCACCGGCCAGTGGGCTAAGACCCCCGCGGCAGCCCCCGCAGCCCTCCGCCAGCTCCCGGCTCCCTCCAACTTCTCCGCGACACAAAATGGACAACGGGGCACCGGGACCCGCCCGCCCCGACCCTCCCCAAGGCCACGGGGGCACGAAGCCCCTCGCCCCTGCCCCTCTCTCGCCATGGACAGCACGGCCACCCCCCGCCACCTCCCCGCGGCCCCGGGCAGCTCCCAGGCGTTGTTTTGTTTCTCCCAGGAGGAAGCGAGCTCCAAGCACAAAGCGAGCGAGGGGAAGCCGTGCACGCCGGGCTGCGTCCTCCCCCACGCCGGGGACCCCCCCGGGGGACCCCCTTACCTGCGTGGGCTAAGCAGGGGCACAGCACCCTGCCCCGAGCATCGTCGCCGGCCGCCCCTCGCCGCCCGCGGGGACAATGGGCCGGGCGCGGAGCGGAGCCCTGCTCGCAGCGGCAGCTCCCCGGCTTGTTCTCCTCCTGCTCCGACCTCATGGCGGGGGTCCCCGGGCTCGGGGGTCCCCGCGGCCGGGGGTCCCCGCGTGGGGTGGGTCCTCCCCGGCACGACACGGCGCCGCGCGGAAGTGCAGCCCGAGCGCTACCTGCGCCGGGAATTTGACCCTTCGCCGGTCGCTCCTGCAGGGCTTGATGTCACGGCACGGGAGGAGTGGCTTTGCCCCCGCACGGCCCAAGGTGTGCGGGACGGGGCCCCGCAGCAGCGGCCGCCGAGGGCTCTCCGGGAGCCCCGCGCCGCGCAGGAACCCGCGGCCGGCCGGCGGCGGAAATGATTCCCGGCTGGAATCATCATCCATCGCTCCCGCCGCTGCCACCCACCGAGCGGAGCGCCCGCCGCGTCCCAGCGGCACCATCGCGACCCATGGTCGCGATACTCGGCCAGCGCCGCCAGCACAGGGGGGGAACTGAGGCAGGACAGGGGTGACAGTCCCCGGTGCCAGCGCACACCAGGGCCACGGGTACCTCGGGTACCGACACTCCCCGGGCCGGCTCGTCCTCGCAAGGCAAATACGGGCAATGTTCTTGCCCACAGTGCGGTTGTTATTAATGTTATTTTATCCACGTGGGATGGGGGACACAGAAAATCCCATCGAGAAACCGGTGACCACCTGCTTTTTGTAATAAAAACACACCGCAACAACCAAGCTCTGTGAAACCCAGCAGACTCGTGTGGCTTTTTCAGAGAATCATTAAGGTTGGAAAAGACTTCCAAGATCAAGTCCAACCTTCAACCAAATACCACCATGCCAATTACACCATATCCCAAAGTGCCACATCCCCTCGCTTTCCATCCAGGGATGGTGACTCCACCACTTCCCCAGGGAGACTCTTCCAATACTTATCCACTCTTTCAGTGAACAAATTTTTCCTAATATAAATATTTTTTGCTCTCTACAGTCCATGCTGCACTATTACCTGCCTTCACCCTGCTGCCTGAGCTGCCTGTTTCCAAGCCCTCCACATCACACCCACTTTTTTGAAGTTATTCACACCAAAGATGTAAGAATGGGCAGAAGCACTTTGGGTTTATAAATTTGTGCCTGTCTCTTTGCTGTTATTCTCTCTAGATGAACACTGCCCAGACAGCCCAGGGATGGTTTACAGGCAGGCCCAGCACGCTGCTGGCACACACCTCTCACTGTGCCCAGGAAGGTAACACTTGCACAAAGATCAGAAAACACAATCCAAGACAAAAAAAATCATCAATATTCCATTTTACAACAGCTCATGGCATGCAAAGCCTCTGCCAGCCACCCTGAACACACCTCCCCCGCCCTACAGCAGCATCATCTCAGGCATGGGGAAACTGAGGCACACCCCATGTCCACGGGCCTTGACGATTTTGGGAAGTGGGTGACACTACAGCCACAGGAGGAGTGAGCTGCCCCAGCTAGGAAGGGATGCAGCCACAGCCACCTCATACACCCAGGTCAATAAACCAGGTCATCACCCACTCTGTGACCCTCTGGGCCCCACGCTGTGCTGCCGGGCATTGCCCCCTCCCTATCCTGCTGCTTCCTCGCCAGCAGCTTTGGAAGGGGAAGGGAGCTGGTTTTGTTGTGCAACAAGCCCTGGTTCTCATTGCAACAGGCTGGCAGTGCCATGCAGCCCGGGGCACTGCCCCCAGCACCGCTGCCAGCTGTGCGATGCCCCTGTCACCCCAGCCCCTGCCATCACCCACCTCGGCTCCTGGAACCCCGGGAAGGATCTGCATCACCTCCCATCGCTCCCTGTTTGCACAACTCCCCTCCCCGGGGATCAAGTCGGAGCGAGCCCATTGCCGATTCAGCTCAGGATGCAGCGGGAACGCTGCCACGGCCACGGGAGCAAGGAATCCCTGCCAGCTTTGGGAGCACCTGCAGGTTTAA
Source organism: Pseudopipra pipra (assembly GCF_036250125.1). Taxonomy (NCBI): domain Eukaryota; kingdom Metazoa; phylum Chordata; class Aves; order Passeriformes; family Pipridae; genus Pseudopipra; species Pseudopipra pipra. The sequence continues at coordinate 5,563,995 of NC_087570.1, read as the reverse complement.
TCCTGCTCTGTGTGTGCAAATCCCTGCTCCCCGGTGCAAAGGTGCCCGTGGCCCTGGTGTGACGTGCCAGGGCACAGGAAGGTGCTGAGTCGCAGTGCCGAGAACCAAAGCAGAGGGAGGAGGTTCTCCACGTCACGGGCATTGCACAAGCCCCAGGCTCCCCAGGAGCAGCTCCTCGGAGCCTCCTCCCTGGCAGAGGAGCCCGCTGAGTGAGTGGGAATGCTGGGCTGGGCTCTACCTGACTTCTGCTGACTAATGGTGGCCCAGCAGCGTCATCCACACCCACAGCAGCCAGTGCAGCCAGACAGAGCAGCACTGCTGCTCTTTGACCCACCAATGCCACCCGCAGGGATTCCCAGGCGATTAACAATCTCTTTGGAAGGCACATGGAAAAATGGTGCTGGTTAAGTAAAAGATGGCACACGCCTCAGCCAGGTCTGTGTGGTGCTGCTGGGCTCCGGGCATTGAGCTGTGTCTCTGTGTTAAACTGGAGTTGGGGTCTGGGTCTCCTCTCCTTGCTCTGGATCAAGCCATAACTCTGTATCTGGGGGTGGTCCCTGGCCCTTATCCAGGAGGAAGACATGGCTGGGGAGGTATTTCTATCCCTGGAGTCACTTTCTGTGGATCCTAGCTGCCACTAGTGCTGGGAAAGGGACAGGTGCCAGTGTCAGTGCAGGAGATCTGGCCCTTTATTCCAAACTGGCCAACCTCCTTCAACCCTCCCTAGCCAAGACCCTTCTGCAGGGCCAGGAGGGACCCTTCCCACCCAGGCCTGATCAGAAGGTCTCTTCAGGCTGATTCAAATCGTTCAGCCTCCACTGGAGGCCAAACCTGTATCACGTGTCCCATCTCCAGCTTCCTGGGCCTGGAGGTCCCACTCTGGAGGTTATGGCTCTGAAGCAAGTCAGCTACAGGCAGTCACAGCCAAAAAATGTCCCAAATCCTTCAAGATCAGGCTGAAAATCCCAACCATCACCCCCAAGGGCCAAGCCCACCAGAGATTGGTAACAGAGAGTCAAGTTGGGGTCAAAAAGTTTTCAAGCTCTGGCACAGGCTGCCCGGGGCAGTGGTGGAATCACTATCCCTGGAGGGATTTAACAGACCTGTAGATGTGACACTTGGGGACATGGTTTAGTGGTGGCCTTGGCAGTGCTGGGGGAATGGTTGGACTCAACGAGCTTAGAGGGCTTTTCCAATCTGAATGATTCTGTGATTCTATGAAAAATCACTTCAACTTCAGCATCGTGACTCCGAAGGGAACCGATCTCCCTGCAACACGTAATAGTAGTTGGTAGCTGATTAAATGCAGCTTGAGCACATGGATGAGCTGTACATCACTGCCCTGGAGGCACCAACACCTGCAGTGACTGCTGAATAACCTCAGCCCTGCCAGAAGAATCTCTGCAGAAGGTCAGTGATGCATCCGTGTACCTTCGGATTGGAGTTGGTCAGTGCAGAGCCAGGACCTGGAGAACAAGCTGCCCACAAAACCCACCAGAAACATAAAAATCTAGAGACCTCATATGAGGCCTGCAGCAAAATGCCACCTAATTCCAGGAAAACTTACCAACACCTCTCCCCATGCCCACGGAAACCCCCTTCTCCATCCCCGTCTCTCGCAAAGTAAAGATAACGGAGCGAGGAGATGTTTCGAAACAGAGCCGATTTCTTTTTTTCCCCCTGGTTTTCCTCTCAAGGAAAACTCCTCTCAAAAAAAATGACAGATTTTCATCAAACACTTCACTCACTGCAAATTGGCGTTGTCACCGAGGAGAGCGCTCGGCTGGGAATTTTGGAGGCGCTTCGGGAACCTCCGCCTGCTTTTTGCCGAGTCAAAAACCCGACGGTGGCGAGGTTGGAGAACGTAACGCGTGAGGCAGGGATTAATTAACATCGATCTGGCTCCAAAACCAGAGGCAGGGAGAGTAATTTTCATTCAGGAACTTGGCACCGTTTAGCACCTCCTCCTCCTCCGGCGCTCCCGGAGTATTTTAAGCTCCTGAAAATCGCACGTGCGTCGCCCAGAGTTTTTGTAGTGATTAATTAAAACCTCAACGGAGAGAAAAATCCAAATTTTTTATTGTGGCCCTACCCAGGCCATACTCAGTGACTTCCCCCTTCTTCAAAATAGCACTGCAAAAGCTGTTTACTGTGTAAAGAGTCAAAAAAAGGGGCAAACATCATCATGCTGGTTCCAATCTCACTTGGTACAACTTCCTGAGCTCATCACAGTTATTTCTATTGTCTTTTTAATTTTATCATGACAATTATAGTTATCAGCACAGACATTTTATGCCTAACTTCTGGGTTCTGTACAATATCTTCATTCAAATGCTAAAAGGCTGTAATGAGACTGAGATAATGGCCCACAAATATAAATGATACAGATCAGAATAGAAGGAATTTGGTTAAAAAGGAAAACAAATAGAAATTATCCATCCTAATTAGCATTCAAAGACAGTAACTGGGGGGGGGGGAGGGAATGATGTGTTATGGAAAGGGTTGCTCCACCTGGTACCTGAACCCCAACAGAACCTGCTGTGCTGCTGTCACATCTGGATCCAGTGGCAAATGTCACAGACCCTTTCCCACCCTTCCCAGCTTTGTCAGCACTAACGAGGTGAGGGATGGCAGCAGCAGCAGGACATTTGTGGCCGTGGAGGGGACAGGGTGGGCATCGATCAGCCAAACGTGAGTTCTGCGAGAGCTCTGAACCGCTGAACCCCACCAGAATCAATATTTTCCCTTCTAAACCAACGCTGGGGGGAAAAGCACATCTCATATGGATTCAGTGTTATTCTGGGTTTTACATTATTCATTGAACCTCATCCCATGTCACGCTGCAGTGAATATATTACCATATATGATGACAAAAAATTACACCACTCCTGCAAACACACGATAGAGCACCAGGCCGGGCTGCTAAAGGAGCCGCTCGCTCTGCAGTGGCTCATTAGCAACCTGTAATTAAGTTGCTGTACACTGAGGTTGTGCCTGTGCCACCAGCCACTTCGTGGGGAGAGAGGAGCAAAATAATAACAATAATAATTATAAAGCGAAAATAATAATAAATCAGGCAGCAACACACCCTGGAGCTGCGCGGTGGGTCTCAAACTTCGGGAAACATTTCCTTGTGGAAGCCTTATCTCACCCACAGCACACCCAGGGATGTCACTGCAGGGCCACCAAGGGCCACCATGTCCCCAGAGCCACTCAGCTCAGCCCACCCCAGCAGGGACCATGGGGGCACTGGCAGGGAAGGAGCTCCACGCAGAGAAATAACAGGGAAAATCGGGAGCCTGCCTGGAAAAGTTAATGATTTATCCCCACATATAAATGTGCTGCTATTTCTAAAAATGCCTTTTCACCCTCAATGCCACGTGTGATTGGGATGGGGCTGTAGGTGGGCAGCTCCACTCTGAGTTTGGCTCCTGTCTTCATAACCAGATGCTACTGCCTTTTTTCAATTATTTTACTAGCAGCTGCCCTATAGCTTCCAGAAAGTTTCAAACAAGCAATTTTAATGATCTCTTTTCATTAACCACTCCATCCATATGTATAATTATATATATGTATATTAGGGAATTCAGTGTAGAAAACAGCTTTTTATGATACCTGCACAACCTGCCACGTTCACCAACACGACCAAAACTTACCCAAACCCCATTTCTTTACACCCAAAACCTGCTGCTCACCAGGCAAGAGACTTGCTCACGTGCACAGACTCCAAATGATGCTAAAAGACAATTTTTGGTTGCTTGCAGGAATTGCAAAGGGAAAAATAAGTGGGAATAAAGCCTGGCTGGGATGGCTGGGCTCTGCAAGGCAGGTTAGGAAAGCCTGGGGGAGCTGCAGGGATCAATGACCCCGTGAGCCTGGACCCATCCCGTTCCCCTCCTGTCCACTGCCTGTATCAACAGAATATTTATAAATCAATTGAAAGCAATTAATCAGCTGGAGGAAGATAAGGGATAATGAAGAAAAGAGATTAGCTGGCGATGCACAAACAGGGCTCCTCCGGGGAGGAACTGCTGTGGTTGGAAGCCTCCTCTGCAAAGCCTATTAGCTCCACTTAAAAAAGAAATTTAAAAGAGGCAACCTGAATAATTAAAAGGAAGAGTTAATGGCTCGTGCTAACAGCTCCTAAAAACCTGCAGCAGCCATGGCTGGGAACCAGAGGGGCCTGCAGATGAACCACTGCTCCACGCTGGGGAGGGATGCTCGGCCACAGCTGGATTCCTGCATCCCTGGATCCCCTGGTGTGATGGAGCCAGGAAGGCTCACATGGACACTGGGAGCTGCAGCGTCCTGCTGGGTTCACTTAAGTGACCAATGCCTTCAAGCTGAGTTATAAATAATAACAGAGAAATGAGTCCAGGACTTGAGGGGAAGCCTCCAGGGATGTGAGTCCTAATATTACCCACTGGACGTATCCTGTGGCAGCATTCCAGTCACCAACCCGCTCCTTGTCGGCTAAGCCAGGGCTAAATATACTTCTGGGTTGATCCCCAACTAAAAAAATTAACCTCTGGGCAGAGCAGTCAACATTTCTGCCATTTTCTGTATGTTTTCCTACTGATTTTTCCACCCTAATCCTTCCACACCAAACTCTGGAAAGGGGAGGCTCAGGGCAGGACCAGGAGCGCTTTCCTTGTCCATATTGCTGCTGTTAATTATTTATTTCACACCTCAGAACATGCCAACACCAGGGCTGGGCTTATTCCAGTCCACAGGACCAGCACCACCACCAAGAACTGGGGGCTTTTGGCTAAAATAACACCCCGAAGCTGCCACTTTGCTTTTGAGGAGCACCCAAAAAATGCCCCATCCCACAGCTCAGACCTGCATCCTGTGGGAAAATTTCCAAGGGGTGCCTACAAGGAATTTTTGGGGAAATTTTCAGCCTCCTCCAGTGCTGTGAGATCCCACCTGAGAGCTGGCACCCAGGTGGCATCTTAATCAGGAAGAGCCACCAATTCAGAGGCTAAAGACTGAATTTCAGTGCAATACTTGCCTTTTTCAAGCAGTACTCAACGAAATTGTCAGGCCAGGGCTGGAGCTCACAGGTTTTTTTCGTCAGCATCTCCCCACCTTCCTTGCCAACTTGCAAGGCAGCAGTTTAACCTTCAAGGTAAAACTCTAATTCATTTAGTAACAGCCCTTATCTACAGGCTGGGGGCAGAATAATTCCATGGAGAACAATATAGAATAGATAAAAATAACTGCACTGCAGCACGGAGCAGGGCAGGAGGAGCAGCTTCCTCCCTGCCCAGAGATTTAATGGCAAGTGATGGGCTGGGAGCAGGAAAACTCTGCCAATTCTGATGTTTAAAGGGCTCATGTTGATTTAAAAAGATAAGTCTTGTCTTGGTGGGTTTGAAGGCACAGGCTGAGCCCACATCAGGCTCCTCCAGCAGTCCCAGTGCATCCTGCTCACTGCCCTGAGGGACCCAGAACCCCCTTTCAAAAACTGTATTTTTCCCCTATTTTTTTTTTAACTAAATAAAATAAAACCTGAATGTCTTTCCAAGTACCTAAGCAGCAAAAGGGAGGTAATATTTTATGTGTGCACCTCTTATTGAACTTCCAATCTGTGCTCTCATTAAAAGTTTTCACAGCAAAGTTTGTCTTTCCCCGATGGGAGGTGCAGGGCAAAAATCAAGCACCTGGAGGTTTTAAATCACTTTTTTTCTCCCACCAAAATTTTAGTACCACACTAAATACCATGACACACCTGGCTGGGATGAGGTGCCCCATAAAATTACAGAATCCCAGGGTGTTTTGGGTGGCAAGAAGAGGAAAAGAAGGGAGAGATTCTTGGAGCAAGATGTGCAGCAACAGCAACTGCCAGTTTTCATCTCTTCATCACAAATCTCATAGTAATGATTGAATTTGGATTATTCTTTTCTTTCTTCCTCTCTCAAACTTCATTTTTTTTTAAATCAGGCTCATGAAAAATCTCAGCTTATAAATAAATTTTTGTGAAGAGTATAGAAAAGACTCCTGCATTTCCCCCTGTGTGCTGCACAGACTCAGCAAGCACAGAAAGCAGGAGGAACCCTCATCCCTTCCACATCTACTTTATAACCCAAACCAGGATTTTCGAATAGCCAGAGCCAGAAAATGAAAATAAGGACTACATGATCCTAGGAGACAGGTACCCAAGAAGCAATCGTATTAACTCAAAGCTAAATAGGATCAAGAGCAATAATTCCAGTTTGGCTTTTCAACATGGTACTTGAGGAAGACAAAAAAGATGATGTTTCCCCTATTTATTCCCATAAAGGCTCCAAAGTCATCCACCTTTTCTGCACTGCCCTCACAGGACCTCTCCCGAGCTGTGCCCAGCACTGGGCATTTTCCCAGAAAAAAATATTGTTGTACTGAAAAAACGAGGCCAATAATAACAAAAACATACCCAAAGCAAGGGGGGGGATTTGGAGGAGATCAAAAAAGCCACTGGGCAAATGCAATTCCTCAAACTTGGTCCAAGCACCAGAGTGGGGGACCAGGATGTGAGGGAAGGGGCACCCAAAGGACTCCAGGATTAGGTTTAAAACTGGGAAAATTAAAGAAATAACTGGTCATTCACAGCCCAGACACCCACTACCCCCCCTACACACTGCTGAGCACACCCAAAAGATTTCAAAGACCCCAAATTCTTCAAAGTTATTTTTTCCCTTAGTAAAACAGGGAGGTTTTTTAATAATCCAGCTGTTCCGTGCTGGGACAGAACAGTGGCCAAGTCCCCTCTCCCAGGGCTGCCTGCAAGCCCAAAAGGAAAAGTATCTATATAGTTCAGGCTGGGTGAAAAGGTCTCCATCCAACAGCTCAGTATTTCTAAATATAAAAGTTTCAGTGGTGCTTCAAATAATTCAGAAGCATCAGGAGAGGCACAACGAGGCCCCAGACTGAGCCACGTTTGGAAACTGCTCCTTTCACCAATTTCCCCCCCAGCCACGCCACAAAAATGATGGAAAAAAAATCCCTTTGTTTTTTTTAAGCAAGATTCACCCTCGCACCACAGTCCCCACAGGAGCACAAATATTTGATGCAATCGGAAAGAAAACAAAACCGTCCCGAAATGACAACTGAGAGGGAAACAATCTGGGAAATTTTAACCTTCAAAATCTGTCTCTTAATTCTGGTTGTGATTTCTGCAAGCGAGGGAGGAGAAAAAAAAAAAAAAAACACAGCCCAAGTGGTGTCTGCTTCTGCCTTACAAAGGCAACTTTAAATGGGATTTTAAAAGAACATGACCGGGCTGGAGTTAATGCTATTAAAATTCAAAGTGCAAAGACAACCCATAATCCTGGGCACTTCCTGGGACAAGAATCCGATCAGGCAACACACAGTGCTTTGGGGCTGCTCCCTGCTATTGATTTCCTTTTATTGGAGGGGGAAAAAAAGGGAGAAGGATCCACAAGGAAACCCAAACCTCTTCAGTAAACTCAGCCAGCCCGCTCAACACCCCCAGCTCAGTGAGCAGAAAGGAAACCGCTGGCAAACTGCACTCAGAGTCAAAAAACATTAAAAAAAAAAAAGAGATTTGGAGACAAAATCATCCCCTGGGCTGTCAAACCTGCCCAGGCATGGATCTGCCTGCCTGGAGAGCAGCAGCAGGGCACGTCCTGGAGCGAGGCAGGGAGCAGGGATGTGGGGATGCAGAGGCAGAACATTCCCAGAGCATCCACAGCAGGACATGGCCTGTGAGCACGAGATATTTCCCTCTAAAAACCACAGACCTGCACCGCTGCCCTCAGAGCTCTGGACACCTGAAATCCCAAACTTGGTCATGATTCTGCACCTCCCTTTCTTGCTCTGCATCTGTAGGAGCCACTGAAGGATCATTTAAGAGGAAACAAGCAGAAATACAGCTACTTGTATTTATACACACACGGTACTTTTAATAATTTTTTTAAGCACGTGGTCAAACACTACCTTGATTTTATACCAATTAATGCCACAGCCAGAGATTTTCCTCTGTTCTTCAGCCACTTGCAAAATCCTCCGGAAAGAATTGCTGGGGGTTATAGAGGAATTATGTTGGTTAGTGAGCCAGTTATTATCCCTCTGATAAGAGGAGCTGATCTGGGTGGAGAGGCATTGGCTCGACACTATTTGCAAAGAAAAATTAAAGCAGAGATAGTGGCAGGTTTGCTCAGCTCCTGCCTTATCTCCAAAGCGTGGCACAGATATTATTTGATCCAGCTCCGGCCGGGGAAGAAAAGAAGGGCTCCAGGGGAATTCAGCAAAGGCAGTTTTTCCAGGCATTGGCAGCTTTAAGCACCGTGGAGAAAATCAAAATACAGCAACAGAGACGCCCAGAGGGATCTGCACACTGGGAGTTTTGGAACAGACACCTGGAAATTGGGTGTCCTGTGACTGTTATAAGGGGAAAAGTCATATAAACCACACCGGCCCACCTGCAAGGTTTAGGTGTCATAAATTCCCTTCCTTAGTGGAAATAACTGAGCTGGACAGGCTGGAAGAAGCCTGGGGGGAGGCTGCACTCCCAGGAGGGCTGGAAGTGTTAACTGCCTTCTGGAGAAATCCTCAGAGTTCAGTCTTCCAGCACCCCAGCAGCATCTCCTGGGATGACGTGTCCAAAAGAAACTCTCCTCCACCTTCAGGGCCATAAATAGGGCAGGAGTGGATGTTAGCTCTGATGTTTCAGTTAGGAACTGCTACGAAATGATTTGCAATTGAGAAAAGATTGGTTTTTTAAATTTTTATACCCCTTTTATTTTAGATTTAGAGTCACCAGTAAAGCTCCCTGGAGCTGCTGGTTTCCCTAAGCCCGGCTGGGAGAGGGGCAGCACCACACAAAGCCCTCCTCAGCTTCAACAGAGATGAAAAAGGAGTGCAGGACAATGAGGTTTGTCCCAAAGCCACCTTTTCCCTGGGAATTGCACCTTTTTGGGACCAGGTTCTTTTCCACCCTCCTTAGCTGCTCTCATCATCTAGGCTCAGTCAATTATTTGTTTTATTATTTGCTCTCATTATTTGGGTTCAGTCAATACCACCAGGTCCCATTTATACCTTCCAAGGGGTTTATAAACCTTCCCCACCCTGTAACAGGAGCATGAGCAGGTTTACAAGCAGGAGTCTCTCTCCAAAAGTGCTCCAGGGAGGAAAAGGGCATCCTTGGGGGAATAGGCACATTTTAAGGGCTGGGGTTTTAAGTTATTTTAAGACATTTTTTAATCCATATTGTCTAGACCTGAGGACCAGACAAACGGCATCTGCTCCAGCCACTTCTCGTGGTCTCTGCTCCACTTTTGCAGCAGAGGAAGGAAGGAAAAACAGATCAAAAGAGCCATGTGGGGAAAATAATGAGTTTGGATTGTGCCAGCAGCACAAGGTACAACAGACAGTGAAGGAGGAACAGAGAAATCCATAAGTAATGCTGAGATGCCTTTACCCACTACCAGGCTTTTGAGTACACCAGGTATTTGAGGGAAGATACAGGTAAACCCAGAGGAACTGCAAACCTGTTGCAAATGGGAATTAAAAGCTTAATTTTTAGACAACCAAGGGGGATTTTGGGAACAGTAACACTGCCTGATCTAAAGAAGCAATAATGGGCCACAGAAGTAACACAAAGTCTGAGCCCTCAGAGCCAGCAGCATTCCCTTGGGCACAGGGATCACCCACAGCAGGATTAGGGGTGATGCAGGAAGCAAACCCCACAAAGGGAAGATGGGCTGATGGACGGCTCTGCAAGCACTGCCAAAATATTTTACAGAGCAGCTGTGCATTAATGAAAACACAGAGAATCACCCCAGCTCCCAGCCTGAATCCCAGCCATCCACATATGGCATTTCCCTGGCTAGGTAATTGCCACAAAGCCTATTAGCTTCCATAGCAGTTGTTGGAGAGTCATTAGGACAAACCAAATGAGAGGTTAAAATCTCCTGTACACACTGTTTTAATAATGACAGCCCCTTTATACTCTGCAACATCCAGCAAGGGAGGGCTGAGGGAGGGAGCCAGGTTGGCAAAGGGGATGCTCAGCCCCCCCAAGGGCTGCAAATTGATTTCCTCCCCCCACCATCTTCTGCAGGACAATTATTTCTTGCTCCTTGGACTCAACCATGTAGGATTTCACTGTCAGGACACACGTTGTTACCCTCAGCTCACACGGGCACAGTCCCACCAGCTCCTGTGGATTCTGTGATGCACCACGGACCCTGCACTTCCCAGGCCTCTCCATCTTCTGGAGGGGTTCCCAAGGATAATTTAATGCAGTCTAATGTAATATTTTACACATGAAGACCTTCAGAATTTGCTTAATTCAAAATCAAAATCGTGTTTTAAATTGATAACCAAAGTGGGGGGAAACCAGCACACTCCAAAATGATATTTGCAAGAGATAATTCCACACGTGAAGACTCTCCATCATCTCCCCATCCTCCAGTTCTCCTCTTATCTATCCCCAAAGCTGCAAATGGTAACTTCAAAGCCAAACACTGTTTCCCAACTGGAAATCCAGTGGGCTGGTCCCCAGTGGATGTGGGGAGCTGGGATGCTCAGCCCCAGGCAGCGTGTCCCTGGAACTTGTGAGACCCCTTTTCACTCAGGGACCCCTCACCCTAGAATGACCACTATGCCTTTCTGCACACAGAAACACATCTGTTACCTCAGCTGTGCCTTCCCACAGAAAATTCCAAGGAGCCAAACCCACCCTTGGCACGGCAGCATCGCTCCTCCATGGACAGGGAACTTCATCATCCTCAGTACAAGACATTCAACATCCCAGAAATGAGAAGCTCCAGGAGGACACAGGGAGCTGGGAAATGCTCCATCCAACTGGATTAAGCTCCAAAATCATCTTTGGAGATGCAGTTAAGCAGCAGCTCTGCCCGGAGCAGCCAGGGCACTACAGATGCAAGCACAGACTTCATTCCTACCCGTGCAACAGACCCCTGGCATTTATCTCCTCTGCCTAAAGATCTGCTGGAGCCCAGGGGATCTCACCATGAATCAGCATCAGCCAGGGCTTGGCTGACTCAACCCCCCCCTCAGCACAGCAGCCTTAATTCCCCCCAGAAGAAGAACTGCAGCAAAACCCGGAGCAAGAAGCAGCAATTTCAGAAGAGCTGCAACCCTGGGCTGTGCAGCTCCAACATCTCACATGAAAGGGAGGAATTTCCCTCCCAGTGAATAGCGGTTTATACATTCTTTGGCAGCCTGTTACCATTAGCAAACACAATCTGTATTTCTGCCTCGCTCATTTGTTTGCCAAGAGCATTGGAAAGGAATATTTTACCCGCCGCCAGATAAAATCTGTAAGCGAGCGTGCACAGCGTCTCACTGCAGGTACAAGGCTTGTTCCTGCAAAAGGACACCTGGATGAACGCCACCTGAATAAATCTCACCCCCAAAATGGATCTGAAGAGCTCAACACGTGGCTGGGAGGGGGCAAGGAAGTGCCACAGCATCCCAGCCCCTCTCCTGGCCTGGGATAAAAGGTGGTGGGAATACGAAGGGGGGAATTGAGCTGAGCCAGGGCATGGTTAAAAAGCACATGTTGGATGAGGATGGAAAAGATAAAAAGCCCTCCAGCCCCCCAACTCGAGCTGCCACCTGTGGTACTGCTTCAGGGAATGCCAGTCCCTGCCAGCACCTGGAGCTTCCCTGATTTTTGCCTTCCTACAGCTCTGGCCCAATCTCAGCCTGGACACAGCAACCCTGGGTTTAAACCTCAGCCCACCTTCCTGGACACAGCAACCCCGGGTTTAAACCTCAGCCCACCTTCCTGGACACAGCAACCCCGGGTTTAAACCTCAGCCCAGCTTCCTGGACACAGCAACCCTGGGTTTAAACCCAGCTGCTTTCAGTTCATGCCCCAGTTCCTCTGCTTGGACATCATTTAAACAAAACTCCCTGAAAATGCCCAAACCAGACATTTGTGGTTCCACAAGTATTTTTTTTTCCCCCTCCCCTTGGTGATCTGTATATCAAACACACTTCCCTCATGAAAAAACAGAGAGGAAAAGGTTTGTTTAAGTTCTTTTCTCTATCCCCTGACCCAGATCCTGCATCCAGCCGAGCCTGACCCGCATCCCTAGAGCAGCAGAGGTGATGCCCTGAACACACACGGGAAGAGATCCTGGGAAAGGGGAGCAGCCAGCTCACAAAGTCCCATCATCCAGCCCCAGCACACTTAAAAGGCCTCTTTTCTTTTTCCTAGATTTTTTAATTTAATTTTTTCCCCATTTCCTGCCCGGATCCTGCTCCTACAGCTGGGACAGCACACGCTCCCACGCAGAACTCCCCCAAACCTGCACCAGGGACTATTCCTATGGGAAACAGCAATGCCTGGAGCCCCAGCAAGGGAAAAAGCACCCCCAGAATGACACAAACTCTCAATATCAGCTCCCTGACAGCCTTTTTGGGAGACTCCCCCTCCCCAGCAGCCCCATAGCCAGGCCAGAATTACAGACCTGCAACTGGGAAGCTCCCAAATCCCCCTGGCAATTCCCACAGCCATCCGGTCCCACCTTTCATTTCCAGCTCAACCTTTCCCCTCTTTACTTTGCTTCCAAGTTCAGTTGAAGACATTAACCTAATTATAATTATCCCTGGCACTGCTTTCGTCTCCTTCTCACTCCCCCTGAATTCAGGCAATGCCGATTTTGCAGCTTATCCCAAAATTTCCTCCCTGTTTGTTTGATTTTCTTTTTTTTTTTTTTTTTTTTTTAATTGCAACAGCTCCATTTCAGCCAAAAGGCACGAGAAAGGGAGATGCTGTAGGGGAGTGAGAATAAATGGAAAAAGTTGTGCCAAGGGTGGTATGAGGGGAAAAAAGCATTAGTTTAAATGAAGCATTAGGAATACATCCACTCCCCGGATGCTGTTTGAGCTGAGGGGGGGGTGATTTTGGAAAAGGCTGGCAGGCATGGAGCAGGCAGCTCAGTTTGATTCCTTGCTGGCAGCCTGGAGGTAATTTGGGGAGCAGGGAGAATCTCCCCCTTTTCACCTCTGCCAGCCATGTGCCCGGAGATGCTGGAGAGCTGGGATCCCTCACTTCAGGGTGTATTTTCAGCAGCTATTTAAGAGCTTAGTGGGATTTTCAGGAGCACCTAAGCTGTTTAGGTGCCTAAATCCCATTGAGAGTCCCTTTGAACACTGCTACCTTCCTAAATCCCAGCCTGTGTTTATGAGTGTCATTAGACATTAAATACCTCCAGCCACACGTCCTAATCCCAGGGCTGGGAAGCTGCTGACCATTGAGCCAATCCAGCTTTGCAATATGTGGGCAGAGGAGCCTCATCTGGGCACCTCCATCCCTTCCCTGTCTGACTGGGAGCACGGGTTGCTCCCTTTTTCCCCCCCCTCTTGCTCTATCTCAGTGGAGATCACTATCTACAAAGTCTCTCTGAAATGGGTGTACTACAAAAAACCTGCATTTCCTCCTGCTCCACACAGGCCCCCAGCCCTGTCCCAGCGTGGGATAAACCTCGAAAACAAGGGACAACCCACGAGGGAGATGCTGGTGCCCCCTGGGCACAGGGATGCAGCTCCAGTTTTTGGAGGTGCCCAGTGCTCCAGCTGTGGGTGCTGCAAGGCTGACCCCAGGTGCTGCACATCCCCCGTGGCAAACACACCACCACTCCAAATTTGGGGTGATTTTTCCCTTTTGGAGGTTGTAAGGAGAGGGGATGCAGCTGCAAGGGGTGCAGACCCTCCCAGCTTCCTTCCCCCACCCTTGAGGCAATTTAATTCTATGAACCTCTCTGATAATCCAGGGAAAGAACATGTTGGAGCGTGTTTGGCTTCTCTCGTGTCAAATACACTTTAATTGGTGATAATTTCTGCATGTTGCTATATCCAGGTGAAAATGAACCCTCTGAGCTCCTCTCTGCTCTGCAGCTTAATGCTCCCCAGTGATTCAGTATTAAAAACAAGGGGTTGGAGCAATGGGAATAAAAAAAAAAATCAACTTTTAAAGGGCAGCTCTCCCAAAAGCATCACAAGATGTTTAAGCTTAGCTATGACCTAGGAGCAGGCAGCAAATTCCAGTTTAATAACAGTATGGGATTTAGGGAGATTCTCCCCTTCTTCTGGTGAATGGAGGAGGGACATGAGGCATTAATGCAGCACCCAGGGGGGCACATTCCCATCTTTTATCCCACATACAGGCACAGCAGCCAGCCTCTCCAGGTGCTCAGGGGAGGATGCACAGCTCTCCATCACCTCCTCCAAGCTGTAATATTTTGATCAATACCTTTATTCACATCCAGGGGAGGATGGCAGTGCCTGCTGTTTGCTTCTCCACCCCTCCAACAAACAGGATAAACCCAGGAGGGAGGGAGCCCTCCCCTCACCCCCCGGCAAATCAACAGTGACACGGATGGTTTGGGAATTATCTGCTGGGAGAGGAATTATTGACCTGGGCTACAAGTGGATGAGCAGCCAGAGCTGGCACAGAAACCTGAATGGGGTGGTGATTAATTCACACACACACACACACAGAGAGCTGAATTTATGGAATATTTTCATTTCTTGATTTATTCTTTAATTACACCAGATGGTGTTGAGGTCTCTGCCTTCTCCCCCTCCCCAAGCTGGCTCTCACCACCTTGATCTTCTGCAAGGGCAATGTTAGGGGGGCTCTGGTGTGGGGGGCTCTGTCAGGACAAGCCATGGGAACATCAGAAAGTGAAGAAGATGTGATGGAACCACAAAGCCACATCAGCTCCTCCTGCAGGGGTGAGTTTTAAGCAGCATTTAGTCACCACCCTGGGGAAAATATGTTGCAGGTCCCTGAGGTTTCCAGCCCCCCTGTACTGTCTCCCCAGTGCCCACCACCTCTGTGGGTCCCACCTCGATGCTGAAATGGAGCTGGCAGGTGGGAACAGCAATAATTCACATATTCCTCAGGGAGTGCCAGCAAGAAAAGCACAAATCTTCCCTTTGAGCTGTGTGTGAAAGGTAGTCTTTGTGCTCAGGAGCATCAAGTGTGTTTGGAATCCGTGCTGGAAATCTGAATCCAATCTGATGGGCGCTTTCATTTTATTTTTTCCAAAACAAGCCCAACATCTCTGTATAAACAAAACCTGCCAAAGCTCCTGTTCTCCCTCACCTGCCTGATTGTTTCTCCCCCCCCCCCCTTTGCTTTACTGTATCAAAATAAACAAACACCATCTATTGATTCCGACTGTTCTCGGAAGATTTGTGGCAGAAAGCTGATGTTCCCCCAGTTATTGTGGAGAGATAACTGCACATCCACTGCTTGGAAACGCTCCCTTGGAACAAGAAAAGAGATAAAAAAAGTGGCTGTATCATAGCAAAGGACATGCTTTGCTTCCTCACACTGGAAGGAAGTGTGAAGTATGACTTTGTTAATAATTCATTTTGACAAGTCTCCATCCTTCCTGCCTTTTTTTTTTTTTTTTTTTTTTTTTTTTTTAAAATCCAGGATACGCTGGGAAAAAATCAATACAAGAAATAAAGAGTTTGGCTTTTCTTTTATCTTCCAGAAAGCAGCAGGGCTCACAGACCCTGCATCTCCTTGCACCCAGCACGTCCAACCATTTCCACCTGCACAAATACATTTTTCTGCTGCACCCACACAGTGGCACGAAATTAAAGGCTTTGCTCTCCCAGGTACCTTCTGCAACCCACGAAACTACAAATTAACCTTTTGCTTTCAGAGTAATTAATGCTGCAACACCACTAATGACCTGGTTGGATCCCAATACACCAGAGAACTGCTGCAGCCTGACTGGGATGCCCTTGGTCTGTACTGGAGGCAGGATTATAATCTTCTTAAAGAACACTGTTTAGCTTGATAATTGCCTTACATTGTAAAATCCTGCACAGAAAAACTTGCCCTGCAGCACATTTGATGCATTTTGGTCCTTGGCCAGGCTCTGCACAAGTCCAGTGGACTCTCCTGTCTTTATTCCCCCTTAAATTTTACTTTTTGGGGGGTTTCTATATGGTTACCACAGCAGGATTTGGTACGTTTCACACACAGGGAATGAAAGCACCAGTGAAACACGACAGAAACCACAATATAAGGTCCTCTAGGACCAAAAATCACATGAAATCACACAAGAGAAATCTGGATTAAATCAACCACGATAGTTTAAACTGAGCTACCTTCAACCTAAACCCAGAATGCAGCCCAAACTAACACCAGCCTCAGGTTCCTGAGGTTTATTCAACACCACAAACCTCATCCCCACAACCCAGACTGATGGTCAGGCCCCCCCAGGGTCATCACCCCTATATTCCATTTACCTTCACTGGCAACTCTATTAAAAATCTCAAATGCCCCACTCATAAAACACCCAGATTTTGTCACAAATCCACTCTGAGTTGACCTCTGGCCATCAATAATGGAGTGTTTCTGCTTGATGGGCAGCCCAGGGAGGGAGGGAGCCCTAAACCACAGCCGTGGGCAGCATCCTCTGCCACTCAGGTCTTCCAAAACCCACCCTTCCTGTTAATCTGTTAATGAACAACTTACAGACAAATTCAGCATATAGCAATATATAGGAAAAAATATATAGGGAAGACCCAAGGGAAGGTTTTCAAAGCAGGTGCTGGAAATCAGGAGCTTCATCCAAGCCCAATCAGGGTCAATACCACCTCCAGCTACACAAAACAACCCCACAGGTGGCTTGTAACAAAATTCTCTTTAGTCACAAAGCCCTGAAGTTCATTTGCACTAAACTGCTGCTCCAAAAACATTGGGATTTGCCCCCAAAACCCAGGACTGTTGGTGAGGCACAACCACCCCAGGTGGTTCCCCTCCAGGAGGACTCTGTGCCTGCAGCTGCATTGCCTGAGGCTGGAAACAAGCTCCCTGCTGCCTATCAGGCTGCTTGCTTTTTTTTTTTTTCCATTATAAGACTCATGATCACTGCTTTAAAGAGGGAATTAAACTGATGGATTGTGGATGATGCAAAACCTCGACGTCCTGGGAAGCTGCACAAATAAACATTATCAGAGTAACTAAAAGGGGAGACAAGCTGATTTTGACACTAAGTGGGATTGAGATGGTCTGAGTTTTCTCCATCTTCCCTAAATCACACATATTGCTGCTGCACAGTCCTGGTATCACCCACTTACAGAACCACCTGCGAATCAATCACTTTGCAGGAAAGGGATTGATTGGAGCAACTTCAACACGGAGAACTTGCCTCGTGTTTCCACTGAGGAGACCAAGCCACGGCCACCCATCTCCCACCACCTTTGCCAGCCTCAGACTGGGATCAGACACATCCTCAGACCTCAAAAGGGAAGGGATAATTTTTTGGCAGAAGTGCAAAATCAGCACTAATCACATTGTCAGGGTATCAGCTCACACTTGCTGCCAACAAATCGGGCCAGTTGTGCATCTGCAGTTGCTCATTTGGCCACTAACCTGCTTTAGCAATTACAGATAATTAAAACATCACTCTGCAGTCATCACGATTCAAATCACTCCCTGTAAGAGGAGCGTGGTGAGGTTTGATTTCTGGTGTGCCCACCTCCTGTTCTGGAGCTCAGCTGGAAGATGAAGGATGGGGGGAACCTGCAAAGGTGTAAATCAGAGCACTTCCATCTGCTGATTTTGACACTGTTTTTTCCATCTGCTCTGTAGCAGCACAACTTACACCAACAGGAGAGGTGATGAGTGCTGGAAGGTAAGAAGGACCAAACAACCCCTGTGCTCTGTGCAGTGATGCTGTTTTCAATTTGCAGGCCAAAAATACCAGGCTAAAAAAAACCCAGATAGACACAATATAGATTCTGAAATCTAAGGAACACAGGTAATTTCATCGGCTGGGGGAACGCAGTGCCAAAGCCACTGCAAGCCACGGAGAAGAGCTGGACCTTTGCTGACCACCCCAGCAGACCAGGTTAACACCTGCCCCCTCTGACTGCACATCAAGGAGACAATTTTTGTGATCCAAATGTCCCCAGGCCGGCAAAGGTTATCGAAATACCAGGGTTCGGAGGAAGGGGGATGTTCCAGCACCGCTCCCTAATAACAAACACCAAAGCAGTCCCTTCCAGGAGAAGGAGATAAAGAATTTCTTCCTCCACTGGCAATAAATCAAAGGGCACTGTTCAGCTGATGGGAATTGATTTTTCTCCCTTCCTTTGCACTCAGAGCGAGGCGGGACCGTGGCAAAAGCCTCCAGACACGACAGAGCCCAATCGATGGCAGGGAGGGGACGGGGTGGGGACGTTCAGCACCAACACAGGGCATCACTGTCCCTCCTGCAGCACCACTCAGGGTGCACCCCGGTCCTGCCCTGCCAGCCCAGATGGAGAGACTCACAGAATGGAATCACAGAGGTTGGGAAAACCCTCTAAGATCAAGTCCAACCATTAACTCAGCACTGCCAAGGCCACCCCTAACCCACATCCCCAAGCACCACATCTCCACGTCTTTTAAATCCCTCCAGGGATGGGGACTCCATCACTGCCCTGGGCAGCCTGTTCTAGTGCTGGACAACCCTTTCAGTGAAGCAACTCTTTCCTAATATTCAACCTAAACCTCCCCTGGTGCAATTTGAGGCTGTTTCCTCTTGTCCTATCTCTTGTTACCTGGGAGAAGAGACCAATCCCCACCTGGCTAAAACCTCCCCTAGGGGAGCTTTTGGGGAGTGAAGCCCCAGTAAAGCCCTTCTCAAAAACCGAGGGCATGAGTGAACTTGGAGTTGGCAATGAATGAGATTTGATCCGAATAAAAAGAGGAGAAACAACTTCCCTTTAGCACAAGCTGAGCAAACGCCATAAGGGGTGAGAACGGAGCTGGAGAGGGACAGGATGGGGGACAAACCCCTTGCACTCTCCTGCCCTCACAAATAATAATTAGGAGCCTGTCTGGCTGCCCAGAAAAAACCACCTAAAACACGGCTCCAGTTCTAATCCACTGTTAATTAAAAAGATTTTCACTATAGGCTCCATCAAACCCAAACCTCTTCGGCTTTTTATCTGCACAGAAGGAAAGGAGGGGGGAAAAAACCCAAGCTGTGTGTAATGCAGATGATCCAGAGATCGATCCCTCTCTCGCCCTACAAAGTCTTTAGTGAGAATCACTGGAATGTAACGATTTATTTCCCCCTCCTTCCGTGCCAACCATGGAGCAGCCGCAGGACGGGGGGTGTTGGATTGATCCTGCTTCCCCCTGAACCCCCACAACAGCCTAAGGTGGCTGTGTGTATAAGCAGAGGCCTGATTTAACAGGTTATAAAGCTCCACTGTTGTCTCACTATCGACTTTCATTGCGGTGCATAAAACTTTTAATGAGGAATAAACTGATATTTCCACGGGAGGACCCGGGATCTGCTCCACCGTGAGCAGTCATGGCAAACACCACGTTTCTGAAATCCAGAAGGAAAAAGGCACCAAGGTGTATTTATGCCAGAGTTCAGCTGGGATTGGCACTTAAAGTGATGGTCCCCTGCAGTGGAACTTGGTGATGTTGGGCAAGACACGGGTGGTGGGACCACTGCGGGCGATGCCCAGCACGTGGCTTTGCACCTGCACGTGCTGCCATGGAAAGCAGAGCCTGGAAAAGATGGAAGGAAGAGTTCAGCTGCTCCAAACCACAGAGCTTTTCACACAGCCTTTGGTTTTCACTGTGTCCCTGTGCTTTGGCAGCAGTTGAGCTGCACCCCATGGTAGAGCCATCTCTGTGCTGTCCAGATTTATATCAGCCAAACCCAGCAGGGAGTCCCCTACACATCCACCTGCTGTGCCCCAAGGAAGGCATGGGGGGTAAAATCCAGAAAATAAATGCATTGCAACAAAGAACAAAGAAAGAAGAAAAAAGTGTCATTAGGAGGAAGTGCTGCCCTGTCCCACTGTATCTTCATCCCTGTGCCCCCAGCTTCTGAAAACCCCTTCAAGCACTGCCTTGGTGTGGGCTCTCCCACCTTTCCTCCAGCCCCACTATGCCCAAGGCAGCTTCTCTGTGGCTGCCCAAAAATGCCAGCAAGGTGATGGCCTTGGGAGGAGAATGATGGCAGAGCCCACGTGAGCACAAAGGGGACCTCATGGCCACCATGGGGGACAGGAGATGATCTCCATGCTGTGCACCAACCCCTGCCCCCAGATGTGCTGCCAGATGAGATGGCTGCTGCACATCTGGATAAATCCCTTTTTTTTCCCTCCCCTTATCAGGAGAGGCAGGTCAAAGCACAAACATTTCAAAAATGATGTCCAGGAATGCCCTTTCCACAGTCATGCCATGGACAAAGCCCTGGATTTATCTCTCTCTCCCTCCCACATTCCCATCCACACACTCCAAGCACTGCCATTCCCACACCCACACACTGCTGCTCTCCTGTTCCAGTGATACACCTGAGCAGATCTACCTGGAAATTACTATTTTTAATACAGATTCAGACTCACAGGGGTATTATTATTACTTTTAGTACGGAGAACCACTCCTTGCTTTTTGCCAGCTCCCACTTGCCACTTTGCAGCAGACCCGGATTGATGACTTTGTCTTTTGTCCATCACTTTCCATCAGCAATTTCCTGCCAAGAGGAGCACACAAATTGCATGGGAAGGTGGTACACGTGTTCCCACGTCTGACAGCCCTCCTGATAAGATGATGGGCACAGTTTCCTTCTGTGATATCCCCTCACAGAGCTCTGCCCCAAACCATCACAACGTGCCAACGCGCTGCCTTCTCCTCACAGGGGAGTGGAGGGATCCTTCAGTACATTAACTAACAAGTGCTGGAGCAAATGTAGGTAAATCTCATCTTCTACCCCTTCTTTGACTTTTGCACTGACTGTTAGGGGGAGAAGAAAACCAGCTCCTCGAAGGTGAAGCTTTGATAGTCAGTGCCCTGTGAGAAATCCTGGTTTCTGCAGTGACATTCAAGGAACTGAAGACAAATGTGTATATCCTGTATATCCAAACAGGGCACTTAGGCTACAGGAAAACAACTCTAGGTAGTAATTGTAGCACTTGTAAAATAATAAAGATCTTTATGAGCTTCCAGGTTGCCACTGATGGTTAATAACACACATCCTAGTGCTGTTGGACAATGGTATTTGGAGAGTGGTGCCTTGTGCTGCAGCTTTGGGCTGGAGGAGGCAGCTGCTGGGCCAAGGGATGCAGCCACATCCCCACCCAAAGGGTTTTGAAACCCCAAACAAAGCAAAAACCAGCAGGACAGCTGACTTTGCGGCGTGTTTATTTTTGATCAGAGAAAAGGGAGGCAAAATAAACTGTATTTTGCAATGAAAAAGCATCCAGGTTTCCCTCCACTCTGGGATGGAGGGGTCATGTGAGTGTCTGCCTTTGCTTTGGATATAGCCCAGAGCTGCTGAGTGCTCCCAAAACCCAAGTGAACGAGTTGGGAAATAACAGCTGGCACATTCCTCTGCATTTTTTTTTTTCATTCCTGCTTTATTTTCCAAGCAAGCAAGAGCCAGCTCCTTCCCCCTCGGCAGTCCTGGCACTTTTCACGACACAATTTCCTCACCAGGATTTCCTGGAAACACACACAGCCCTTGACCTGAGGCAGGGAAGTGGGCACAAGATCCTTCCAGCATTTTTGCTCAAGCAGCACCATTCTGGTGGGTGCTAACACTGTGCAGAGCACACACATGGCCATGGGAACACCCTTCCCATCGCCCACGCTGTGCTCTCCAACCCTGATAGTGCACAGCTCTCTCTTAGCTAATGCCCTGGGTATTTTCCTGGAGAGGAGCTAAGGGCTGTGGAATGAGCTGGTAGCTCAGGGAACAGAGTACAACAGCTCATCTTGTCTGGAAAAGGTACACAGTGTTCAGAAACTGGCATTTTTATAGCCTTTAAAATTGCTCACTTCTGAAACTGCCACAGCATCTCATGAATGGAGAAGAACCGAGAGAAACAGCTCAGCCCTGGCAGGAGGGGGGAAAAAGAAAAAAAAGATCCAAACCCTTCAACTCTCCCTCCCCAAAGTACCCTCCTTAGCTTTAATAACTCATTATCGTATTATGAAGCGAAGACTGACAGGATTATGGTGTTTAGTAATATCATAATGGATGTGAGCCAGCCTTCCAGAGAGCTTTTTGTGCTCCTGCTTTGTACTGACCTGGCCTCAGACCTGGGGTTTGCACCCCAGTGTGCTCTCAAAGACAAACACCCACTGCTCCACATCACTAAACACACATGCATTTAGTAAATATACGCTTAGTAAATTATATATATATGAAAATATATATATTATCTAGCACAGGTAGGAGGGAATTTCAGACTGTGATGTTTTCTGGCTGCTTCCACTCAGACAAATAGATTATACAATCCTTCAGCAGCAAAATAAACAGCTTAGAGCAAATAAGAGGCTTAACATGCTGGTATTCTGGCTGGGCTGGCCATGACTGAAGCCCCCAAGCCCATCCCCTCCTGCTCCCTCTGCACAGCCCAGGGACCTGCCCTGGTTTTAGCCCCTTGGATCACCCAGCACTGAGTGCAGCTGGATTTTGTTTTCTTTTGCTCTGTTGCTGCTCTCCAGCACATCAGACTTGGGCAGAGTTTCTCGTGGCACAGATCAAAGCAGAAAGGGGAAACCTTCCGAGAACAAATGGATGCTCCCATGCTCCACGACACCACAGAGCTGTCCTGAGCTTCACAGAATCACACTTTGGGTTGCAAGGGACCTTAAAGATCTTTCAGTTCCAA
Source organism: Pseudopipra pipra (assembly GCF_036250125.1). Classification (NCBI taxonomy): domain Eukaryota; kingdom Metazoa; phylum Chordata; class Aves; order Passeriformes; family Pipridae; genus Pseudopipra; species Pseudopipra pipra. The sequence continues at coordinate 5,541,357 of NC_087570.1, read as the reverse complement.
CCCCCTGCCATGGGCAGGGACATCTTCCACTAGACCAGGCTGCTCCAAGCCCTGTCCAGCCTGACTTCATTCCCAAGATGAGTTTCAAGCACTCCCAGGTCTTACCCCTGTCTCTTCATCCCTTACTAAAAGGAAACTAACTCCACAGGAGAAAAACCAGAGTATGTACCCGAAGTTGTTGAATGCACAGGAAGGCAAAGCAAGAGAAAGCATGTTTTCCTCCAGCTTTTCTCAATTAGAGCAGCAAACGAGTTTTCATGCCAGCAGAATTAGAGTTGAGACCAAAGGCATGGTTTAAATGTGAAAACGAGAGCCAGTCTGGGGGGTTTGCTTTGTTGCAAATAAGTAGATGCATTTTTGCAATTCCAGGTTGATTTCTAAGCTTCCTTTCTCCAGAGGAGAGCACAACCACGTCCTGCCTTCCCAACCCAGCACAAACTGGGGCTGTGTTTCTTCTCCCAAACACATGGATGATTTCTGCCTCATTAACACCCTCCTCCAGCCCTTCCCTTCCTTGGAGGTTGGACTAGGTGACCTTTGAAGGTCCCTCCCAACCCGAAGTATTCTATGATTCTTTGCTTCTCACCCCATCACCACCACCTCTCACTGATTTCATGGCTCTGACATCACCCTCAAGGCTGCACCCCATCACCCATCACATGGCATTTCTGGGAACACCTGCGGCTCTGCTGCCCTTTCCAAGAGTTTGGCAGCATCACAGGAGCGGTCAGAGAGACATTCATCCACATTACTACTAAATAAACACAACTTTTTAATTTCCAGAGGCAATCCTGCACAAGAGAGAAGGGGATATTGCAGCACGAGCGAGAGGAGGTTGCGTTTTGCTCTTTTCTCCAGCATTTTCACACCATCCCTCCCTCTCCCAGCCACGGTATTGAATCAGAAACGTGCAGCTTCATCAAGGCTTACTTTGTCTAAACAGGATTTGGGGTCTCTAAGGGCCGCTGAAGAATATCATGTTTAAAGAGAGATGTTAAATCTCAGGACAATAAGGGATGTGTTAATGCACCGAGAGCCAAGTTCCTTCGCTGCCACTCTCCTCTTTCCAGACAAAATTACACAGATTAAAAGACACACATGAGAACTGGATCACCCCACTCCCTTGCCAAGTGATCAAATTAACTTCCTACAACCCATCCCGAATTCTTACATTTCACACTTGTGAACTCTTGCCAGGAAACACAGGAAACTATTTCCTAGCTGGGAATGAAACAGTCCCCGCGGCCAAGGACGGAGCCCGTGGCCAACACCAACACCTAACCCAGAGCACGGGATGGAGGAAAGGAAGCACTGCCATGAAATTCTCCATGAGGACAATTTATATGCAGTGGGACTCCTTTCACAGCTTCAGCTTCCTCACAGACAGAAGTAATTTTCCAACCCCCCCCCAAAAAAAAAAACTTTCATGGGATATGGGTCGATTTAAGAAGAGCAAGTCCAGGAATAAGGAAACTTTTGAGAAATTTGCACTGGAGGAAGAGCCCTAAGGTGAAGGCCAGTGAGGAGGGATCTGGCCTTGCTTCCACATCTCATCACCCCTGGCAGGAGGGGGTGGCACATTCTCTGGCCACACTCTGCAAAGCCAACAAGCCACACTGCTGAGGTGTGTGCTTCGTGCTGGCCCCCTCACCAGTCAATAAGGAATATCTCAGGCTTCAACAAGGCTGTGAGATGCCTCTAGACCCCAGTCTGTGCCATGTTTATGTGCTGTAATGGCCCTCCCCTCTGCTTCAAGCCTCCTTATGCAGAGAAACCTCCAGTGAAAGCAGTGGGAGGCTCTTTATTGCCTCAGCTCCAATCAATACAAACAGTGCTCGGCAATGCCAACCACCACAGTGAATTCTGGCTCCCCAACAGCACCATTTCTACAGTTTTCTACCCTTTTCACTGCAAAAAGAGGTTAAAAGAAAGCAGGCAGAGGGTACTGGAGCTGTCACTTCCAGGATGAACCCACCAAACCCTGAGCCAAGGACTCAGCTCCAAGCTGGGCCACGATTTACATGGAACCATCCAGGACATCAGCCACCAGCCACTGCTCTTCTAAAGGCTGGAGGGAGCTGACAGCAATCCCTGCACGTGCCCAGCTCTCCTCCTCTGCTGGAACAATAATTCCTTCACAATAAGGAAGCCCTGGGAGCTGTGCTGCCCAGCAGGACACAGAGGACTCGAGTCACCCCTGCCCTTACACCAACCTCTGCCATCGACAACCAAACCTGAAAGGACTGACCACAAGAATTTTGATTTAATGCCATCTGCAAAACCTCTGAACTCCCACCCAGCAGGAGGCACAGCAGCTGGGATTTCCAAAGACTCCGGGGGAACCTGAGCTCCCAGATCATCTGGGTTCCTGGGATACTTCAGAGTAAACCTTAAGCCAGCTTAACTCAAAGCACAAGAGTCTTCCCTTACGTTATAAAATCCTACTTCAGACCCTGAGAAAACACAGCAGCGCCAGAAATGCATCTGAAAAATCCAGAGTTAAGCAGTTCTTGAGGATGGTACCACTTTTACCTGAAGTGAGCACTGAATTGTCTTAAAAAGTATGTTAATTATCAGGGTTTCACCAAGTTTATTAAACAGTTCCTACCCAGACTCTACCACAGACAAGTCCTCAGCCCTGCAAGTTTCTAAAGGGCTTCCATTCAGTAATTACAGCCTCGCCTAAGCCACTGGATGGCCCGTTAACCTCATTTGACTCTCCTGTTATAATTACTGAGCTCACTTTAACAGGTGATTTGGCAGAGCTGTCACTGCCTCAGAGTTTAATACACCTTCATTCACAAGTGCCACACACGTGTGATTCTCTCCTGGTCCCCAGAGCAGCCCAGAGGACCACGAGTGGGATTTTCTGGAGCATCCCAGGACCATGTGTGAGGTATCAGCATTTACACACCTGAGCTGGGCACTGGCAGGACAAATGGATGGCTTTACTCCAAGTGACTTTGGGATAAGGTGTGGGATGGCAGCTTAACACAGAGAGGTGGGAGAGGAGGAGTAGACAAGGTAATTCTGGCCAGCAGTGGCAGGATATTAGACTTGCAATAGACATATTTTATATATATATATATACACACACACACACAGAAATATATCACAGAATTATAGAATGGTTTGGGCTGGAAGGGACCTTAAAGATCACCCAGTTCCAACCCCCTGCCATGGGCAGGGACACCTTCCACTAGCCCAGGTTGCTCCAAGTCCTGTCCAACCTGGCCTTGGACACTTCCAGGGATGGGGCAGCCACAGCTTCTCTGGGCAACCTGTGCCAGGGCCTCCCCACCCTCACAGGGAAGAATTTCTTCCTAATATCTAATCTAAAACTCTGTCAGGTTAGAGCCATCCCCCCTTGTCCTACCAAGCTGTTACCCACTGTCCTGCCAGCCAGGACCTGCTGCTCCAGGACTGGAATGAGTCCCTGGATGACCCCACGTGTGTCTCCAAGCAAGGTCTGACTCAGAGTGGTGCTGTTTCAGGGTAACTATGAACCCTTGCAAGCCAGAGCTCTGCCTGGGACCTCATTCCCCACCACTCCTCCTACCTGTGGCCTCAGTAAGTGCTTTGTGGTTTTCCTTCCAAACCAGGACTCTCTGCAAGCACTGGAAGAGGACATGGACTCCAGCCAGGCTGCAAAGAGCACTTCTTTTCCCTGGCTGTGTCTGTTTGTACAGGGCTAGATCATGACATTTGTCAGTGTTAACAATGCAGGCCCCTCCAGAGACCCATTCACTCAACAGGGCTGCAAATGGGATTGGTAAGAAATTAATTTAGGGTGCAGTAATATATCAAAAAGGAGGTGGAAATAAAATAAGGTCCCAGCCCTGCTGTAACAGGGATGTCAGCTGGCCAAAGCACCAGCAGCAAGACCATGGTAATGATAAAAACCATGGAAAATGCACCACAGTCACCTCTGCAAACCAAATGCCAGGAAAAAAACCCAAACCAACCCACTCTTGAATGGTAATCACTGGGTTAAAGAGTGATCCAAAGTTTAAAATGCCTCCTGATGATACATTTCTACAGTCTTTCTTCAGGTTCTAAATGTATTCATTCTCTGTTTCCCATAAATCTGGGCTTTCTTTTTAATCTTCTTATGATATTGTGGGGGAGAAGGACTCTCATTTCATAAACTATGCACTTAAGACAATAGCCAATAAAAGCCAACAGATTCCCATACAAAGGACTTCAGAAGAGCTGACAAGGACGAGATGCCACAGGATGAGAGGAGGCGGAGGACTGCAGAAGAGGCTTTCCAGTGCAGAGGAGGTTACACAGCCCACTAAGCCCCAACTTGCTTGAAAAGCAGTTTTCAGATGGGTATGAGAAAAAAGAACAGAATCAGAGTTAGCTTAGAAATCGCTTTCCTTTATAAGCTTGAGAAAGGGGAGAAGAAAGGGAGAAAGAGCTTAAATCCAAGCCAGCAGAACATGAGTCCTCCTGAGGGTACCTCCAAGGCTCGAGGGGTCCTGCCTGTTTTGGCAGGGAGGGAGCAGAAATCCCTCAGCCTGGCAGAGAATCTGTGGAGGCCCCTGAGACAGCAGCAAGTCCCTTTTTTTTTGCAGGAAACTAGACTTAAAACCCAACCCAGCTGTGGGTGCTGCTGAAAGTACCTGGCAGCTACATAAACCAGCACAGGTCCTGCACTACTTGTTGGTGCCTTCAGTCCTAGCATTTGGGAAGGAAACATCATAAACCTGTCCCAGGGATTTACATCCCTGCTCTTCCTTCCCCACCCTGCTCACAGGGTGCACGTTGCTCCATCCAAGAGTGGAGGTTGGGACACACACACACACAAACAAAACCATCCTCGTGTTTTACAAGGGATGGCCAATTCCTCTTTCAGAAGAGAAAACTGAGCCCCATCCGTGGCTGCTGTGACTCTAAATGCTTGGGAGAGAGCTGCCATATGGGTTCAGATTTATCACTTGTGTTTCCTAACTTGCACATCTGTTTTCTATAAGTAGCTGTCCAAGCCAATGCATCTCCCCTTTCCTCTCGAACCGCCCACAGAGCTTTTCAAGGACAAATCGTCCTTCCTTTCCATGATTATCTGCTTACTGGTCTCCACTATGTCACCTTAACAACCTAAAGTGCTACTCACAGAAATCCAGAGTGGGCATTGCCCTCTGAGAGCAGGGTAGCACATGCAGTGGTCACTGGGGGTGGATTTAATCAGGATGCTGAATGAGAAGCCAGTGATCTGTTCCCATCAGCAACCCAGGAAACTCCCTGTCAGCTCCTTAAATTCCATTAAAGTCAACAAAATTATTCCCACTGCCCTGTGTCAGGACATCTTCTCCTAAACTGAAAGCTGAACGCAGGAATCTGAGAGAAAAGGGGAATTTCTCCAAGGACAGAAGCACTGGGAAAGTGGCACAGAGCCAAGGGGGGTCATGGGGAACTAATGAGACTTCCCAGACCCTGGCTCATCTGGACATGAGGAATGTGTGGCATGCAGAGGGCAAAAAGGGCCAACTCAGATCTGGGAGAGCTTGGGTACTGTGGATGGCCACTGGAGCAACAAACCCTTATTGCTTTGAAATTTTAATGAAGAGCCAACAATGAAAAAAAAAGCAAAAACAAAGGCGACCTCAAACATTTCTCTGCCAAAAAATGTTGTGTACAATCCACTACGCCTTCCTTCCTCAGGGTTTATAGGACACTTGGTACTGAAGCACTGGGATAAATGGAATAAAATAGTTGAGGGGAAAGAGCCAGAAAGAAAACAGAAAGAGCTAGGAGGAAATGAATTTGAAAGTTAAGGACACAGCTCTGCACGTCCCACCAGCCTTGGGGGCAGTGGTGTCACCAGCACTGGGGGGATGGCTGGGACAGAACCACAGACAACACAGTTATTCCATCATCCCAACCTGGGAATGCACCTGAGGGCAACAGCTGATTTCACATCATTCAGCAGGTCCAAGTGACTGGGAGATGGGCAAGTGCAAGGTGTGACATCAGTGGAAAATGTTATGAGAAGAGGGCACAGGTGCCATCTTCCCTCTTCAGGCTGCGAGGGGCTCTCAGCAGGACACATTCTGCTGCAAGAGAAGTGCAATTAAGCAGTAAAATAGCTTTAAAATAAAATAATATGCTCAGCTGTTCATGGTGCCTTTCAGCAGAAGGACACAGGGTGGGCCACGGCCATCCACAAGCAGCCCCTCAAGGGTTAAAGAGCAGGCTCTTGGAGATGCAAAATGGGGAGATTATAGTGAGTGTATAAAGAGCGATAAGAGAACCAGCAGAGGCTGAAACAGAGATTGGAGAGGATATTTGAGAATAAACTCTCACAGAAGAAATAAAAGGTCAGTGAATGGAGACGGTGACTTCTCTAAGAAATGGCACAAGTGCTTTCCTGACACAAATATTGACAGGAGAGAGAGATATGTAAAATTTATTCATCTCCCTGCCCTGGTAGCACGGAGAGACAAGGACCATCTGAACAGGGGGACGTGAGGAATGAAAAAAAGCAGGATAACTGAGCAGGTAATCAAAGCCAGGGGCCACTTGGGGCAGGCAGGAGTCACCCAAGCAGGACACCTCAATTAATATTTACACTAAAATCCAACAAGAAAAAAAGAATCATATCTCAAGATGTCTCTGAATTCACCAAACTGCACTGCAAAGGATTAAACAGTAACGGTGCAGCCCAGAGAGGACAGACAAAATATTAAGCAGAATTAAGCCTTAAAGGATGTTATGGTCCTTGGAGGAAAATGAGCTCAATTTCTTTTATCCTTATGTTTTACAGCAACTTTAAAAAGCCTTTTTCTTCAGAGGATGCTCTGCAGTGACTTTCAGACCAGGCTTTCAGCAGCTGACACCCCCCTCTTCTCTAAGTACATAATGTAAATTACAGTGATCACAAACAGTGTTGCCATTGAAGGAGCTTTATTTTGAAACACTTTCTGCTGCAGTAGTGGCAGAAGAAATTACAATCCGCCTTTGCCCCTGAAATGTAGATATACAGGAAGAGAGCCATTCATTTTAATTCCAGGCTAATGATTCTCTCTTTCCATCATCGCATTTAATTCCTCGAAGAGCTCTGTTTCCAGAGTTATTTCACAAGTCTTCCTCCTACGTCTCAGTTAATTATTACTGACAAAACAGCGAAACGTGAAGCACTACTCTCACTTTAGAGATATTGAGATGATGTCCCACTGCTGCTGGGGTGGGTGAAGATGGAGATTTGAAGGTATCCAGAGCCACTTTTTCCTGCAAAATGATGCCCTTCCCCAGCATCACCAGCCGGGCTGCAGAACAGGGAAAACAAACCCTCGACTTTTTTTTCATCGAAAAAGAAAGGAAAAATTAACAAAGCAGCTTGTTTTCTCCTGCTGGACTTCATGAACCAAGAAAAAGCAGATTCTCTGCCTTCTGCTATGTCTAGACAGCACGTTTTTGTACCATCCCAGCCCTACTTGCCCATCAATAGTCTTTAAATATTGAGGAGGGCTCCTGCTGCCTTCGCTGCTGCTCATTCTTGACCCACACCCCACGTCCAGGGATGGCCAAGGCCATCAAGAAGAGGTGGCACAGTTGCTTAAGTGCATGGTGCAGCCCCTGGGAAGCATATCCAGCCCAGCTTGAGCCCTTAATTATTAATATTATTTAGACAGTGCTGTCGGGGAGCAAAAGAGAAAGGCTTGGCCCACCGCTGTGTGTCACAGGCAGACTTTGAGCAGCTGCCCCACTGTTTGCACGGCTCTGTGCTCATGGCCAGCAGCTACCCCAGGCTGGGACCCAGGGATTAACTTTCCAGCATCAAAAGGCTCTTAGAGGCATCTCTTGCTTCGCTGGCTGAGCTCGCAGGGAAAACCTCAGGTGGCACAAAACACGCTGCTGGGGGAAATCAGCACCAGGGGTTTGATTGTGTCATTTCCCTGCGAGCTGAGGGCTGAGGTTGAGAGCAAAGCCCTGATGGACAGCCTGGCATTGAGGACTGTGAGGGCACATCAGCAAAGTTGGGAACTGAGTTTTACTGTGTGGGTGGTGAGACACTGGAATGAGTTGCCCAGGGAGGCTGGGGATGGCCCAGCCCTGGCAGTGCTCAAAGCCAGAGTGGATAAAGCCTTGAGCAACCTGGTCTGGTGGGAGGTGTCCCTGCCCATGGCAAGGGGGGTGGGACTAGGTGATCTTTAAGATCCATTCCAACCCTTAACGTTCTATGATTCTAAGTGGATCCAGGTCTAAGTCCCATTTCTTTCTTTATGACCACACGGGATGTTCTCAAAGCAACTGAGAAACATTCAGCCCAAACTGCAGCCAAGCCTGGATGTGGCTCTTCCTTGGTTTTTAGGTGCTGCAGCACACACCCAGGAGCTGTTTAGAGCACTACTGGATGGATCCAGCCATTATTTCAACCATCAGCTGGAATTTTATTTGCCATGCTGGGAGGTTTCTCTACCCCTGGAGTCCTGGCAGCTTTGCTGGAGGCTCTTGGCTTCACCCAGGGGAGTCCATCTCCTTCCCACTGCTGTGCTCTGCCTTCCCCCCAGTTACAGACCACTCTCCTTCCTTTGTTCGTGGAGGACAGCTTTGTTCTCTGCATAATAACAGGTGATTTAGCAGCTGTCACATTCAGGGGCTGGAGGATTTGAAGGCAAGCTGTGTGGAGTAAAATGTGCTCCTGGAATCCCTTTTGTTGTCACGTCCACCAGATCCAAAGGATGACAGAGGAGGCAAAATTCCTTTTAATGGCAGAAAGACTCCACTTGTCCATACACTCAGCTTGCAGCCCCGGACTTGCACTCCCAGCCCTCCTCACTGAGAGACACAGACACAGACCAAAGGATGCTCAAAAGCACCCAAGACCAATGCACAGGTCTCATCTGAGGCTGCCCTGTGCTTGTTAACAGTCAGTTATTTGGGATGGATGCAGTGACACCTCCATTCCTTGCAGAATGAGCTGCCACAGCCAATATTGCCCCCCTAGGCCTGTGTGCCTGGATGGACACCCTACTCACTGCTGCATCATCCTTCCCTGAGGTACCAGCCCCTGCCTCCAGACCAGAACCAGCCACGCTTGGCATCACTTGGAGTTTTGCAATAAGAAGTAAATAAGCAGAGAAACAACCCACAAGTAACTTAGTAACAAACCCACAAAAAAGTCCACCAAGTTATCCCAGCTGCCACACTCCACCCCAGCCAACTCCAAAATCCATTCCAATCCCAATTTATCCCTCCCCTCTCCACATCCAGCCCGACCCTCCCACCCTGCCCCAGGCATGAGCCCCAAAAATATAAAATATACAAATACTTCAGTCTCTCCATATTTCATGACAAACAGTAAAACACAACGAACAAGCACCAGGGAGGGGTGGAAGGAAACACTGATTCAAAATCAACACAATTCCTTTTCTTCTGGTGCCCCAGACCTGGCATGCACTGGGTTATATTGATTTAAAAGTGGGGGTCATTAGGCTGCGGGCTGGATCCCATCAGTGGCATGAGGTAGGAATTAACACCCCATCAGGCCACTCTGAGGTGCAATACCCAGTTACAATGATCAGCCAGGTTGGAAAAGACCTCTGAGATCATCAAGTCCAACCCTTGATCCAGCAGTGCCAGGGTTACCAGACCATGGCACTGGTGCCACATCCAGTCTCATCTTAAAAACCTCCAGGGACAGCGAATCCACCACTTCCCTGGGCAGCCCATTCCAATTCCTGATTACCCTCTCTGTAAAGAATTTCTTCCTAATATCCAACCTAAACCACTCCTGGCACAGTTTAAGACCGTGCCCTCTTGTCTGGGAGAAGAGACCAACCCCCACCGGGCTACAACCTCCTTTCAGGTAGCTGTAGATAAAATCACTTAGCCAGTTTTCCCCCCCATCCCTTCTTAGATTCCCAGCTCCCTGCCACCCCCTTCTCCACCTCTCCAGCTCAGCCATTCCCGTGTCTCCGGGCGACTCTTCTTCCCTTTTCCATCAATCCAACAAACACGCAGGCATTTCATGGCAATCCACACCACCCGGACAATGAAATCAGAAGGGAACAAAAGAGCAAACCTCGCTGCTCCATGGCCTCGGCGGGCAGACAATGGTCCCAGCTGCTTCCCGGGAAGCACCCAGCCACAAAGAGCCCAGCTCCCGGACCGGGAGAGGGTCCCGGCTCCCTGGGGGGCAGGAGGTTGTCACTGGAATATGCATCTCATTGGTTACCTGTCAGCTTTCCTGGGCGGTTATAAAGTGCAGCCGCCGCCCGAGGGTACAATGGGATGTAATAACGAGACGGCCCTTCCACAGAGGAGCTTTGATTAGGGGATGGGAACTGGCAGCATCCGCTGGCTTTCGAAAAAACACACACGCTCAGAGCTGTAAAATAAAGGGATGGCCAGGAATGTGGTCGCTTTTTTTTTCAGGCTAGGGGGGATGGAAGAGAGAAATAAATCACAACCGTCGTTTCTCGCTTTAATCTCTCCATCTCGCGCCCCTTTGGAGGTCCCGTGGTTGCTGTCCCTCTAGGCTCAGACATTATTTCCCAGCTCCTCAGGTATGTTAGAAAAATGACATGTTGTAATACCAGGGAATTACAGCCCGCAGAGGGGGAAGGAGGAAAACTCCCTGCCCCACAAATCACTGCCAGCGTCTCCCACCAGCAGCTCGAGCTGCAGCCTGGGGAGGCACCTGCAAATTCCTCTGTGCCATGAGTGGGATCCACCTTTTCCATGGGCACTATCTCCAACTCACTGCAAGACACTTAGACAAAAACATGACTGAAATATTGCAGCACCTTGGTGACTCCAGACCCTGTGAGCAGGGATCATTTTGTCCCAGCTAAATGGAATTTTTGTGGCTGGTAACACAACTTGCTGCACCTTCCCCCTACCCCCATTCCAGCATCACCACGCCCTGGCTTCCCAGATGTCAGATGTCCAGGCTGGCACTGGGACGTGGCAGAGACCAGCAGAAAGGTATTTTGCCTCCCCCCCCAGGTGAAGGAAAACATGTGCAAAAAAGATGGGCACGAGAAAACCCTGGGGTTTGGAATGCCAACTGGAAGAAATAAAACCTGACTAATAAAGCACAGGCTGGGGAGGACACTATGGATGCAAGGGATGCAAGGGCAGGGAGGAGAGCAGCGTGCAGGTTAATGAACATGCCAACCCACGACTCCACAAGAAATCCAATTCAATCAATCTGTCTGCGAAGGACACGCAGCGAGACAATGGGAGAAAGGAGGCTGAAGGGAAGCTGTTGGCTCTATCACCCACTTTTCAGCCCAAAAAGGAAGGTGAAAGACGGTTACCCACTGACAAACAGGTATTTCCCTCAAGCAATCAGATCTGCAAGGTTATTTCCAAGCAGCCAGTGATGCTCAACCACATGAGGATTTGCTCAGGGCAAGCGTTTGGCCAGGCATGGGGCAGGATTTGGGGTTGGAAAAGGGTTGCTGGTGGTGAGGATGAGCTGCCTGCTCTTGTGAGGGCATTACAGAAGTAAAGCAGCATTTTGCAGGCTCAGCACAGCTCTTCCTTTCAGCACGAAACCCATAAACAACGGCCCAATGGCTTAACAGGGCTGAAATATGATGGTATTCAAAGGGGATGGCAGGAGGATTAACAGCCCTTCTCCCTCCAGCTCGCTGCTGAAGCCGTGTTAGGACTGGAGAGTCAATGCCATGCTCAGGTTTTACATCTCCATTAAGCACAAGGCAGTGGTGGGTTGGTGGGGGAAGGATTTCTCCTCTCCATGTCCACGGTGGGGACACAGGATACAGCTCCCACCCACCACTGCTGACACCAGGAGAGGCTGGGAATGGGATGGCCACCACTCAGGCACCCCATCCTTGTGAAAGGCTCAACAAGGAGATTTTTTACCTTGACCAAGGGAATCAAACAGGTATGATGGTCATTAAGGCCAGAGACAGCTCCTCAACAGGGAACTCATCTCACCAGAGCTGATTTGGACAGAGGTGAGTGATTACAGGGTGTTTGACCAGATGCTGAATCAACACTAGGATCTAACAGCAAAGTCTGCTAGGAGGCTTTGTCATATTATAATACACAGGAAAGAAAAAAAAGAAACATTTAAAGAGCAAACAAATGCAAAGTGTCATTATATTTCCTCTGTTTGCTGTGCAGAAATGAGGCTCCACCACACCTCAGGAGACCAGCAAGGACTTTCCACTCACATAACCCTACCTGTGGCCACTTTGACTCCTGGGGATCACCAGCCAGGAAATGTGTGAACCTCAGTCTGCAAATTCTTCTTGATAAGCTGCAGGTTTGAAACTTTACACTCTTCATCTGCATTGATGCACTTTTTAAAACAGAAATGAGCTCGGACAACGGTTCCTATTTTTATGGGCTGATCCACCCACACATCTGGTCACCACTTGAGATTTCAAGCCAACTTCTCAAAATTGCAAAGAGCTATCCCAGCCCTGCACCACTGATTTGAGCTGTTTTACATGACATAAATATTTATATGGTTACTGTAAGTATCCTTCAATGACCGAAGTTATTGCATTTCAGAGGATCTATATTTAAAGAACACAATACACTGATGGGGACACAGCTTTAAATTTTAAGTAGTGTGTTCCTCCTCACATGTTCACAGACACACACCCATGCTCCAGAATTCCCATATTCTCCTCAAAGCTCAGTGCCTCACGTCCCAAACTGAGCATCCCTGGTGACACCTGGGTACCTGCCCACCACCTCCAGGGAGGAAAGGGCAGTAACAGCACCACTGTGAAAAACATATATTTATAACAGCACTGGATTTGCCATTTTCTGTACGAAGCCAGAATGAAAAGCAGTTTATTTTTATTCAAATAAACTGAGAGCATCACTGCCTGTGAGACAGACACACTGGTTTACACCAATCCCAACTGCTTCTCTCCCATTCCCTTGGATGAACTGGAATTCAGTTTCCCTCTGTGAACCTGTTATTTCTAACTGCCTGATATTGAAATATCAGCTCTTCTTCTCTGCTTTCTGAACCACCTTACTAAGTGTGATGCAAGGTTAGAAAGAAGAATAATAAAACTGGATTAGGAAATAATAAACTGGGATTAAAATACCTTCATAAATCATTTCAAGCTCCCTACGTGTGGATGGGTCTAATTACTGGAGAAGAATAAAAGATACACCTCATTTGGGTCACTGCAATCATCTTTCTTAGCAGAAAAAAAACCCAAACCATGATGAATTATTAGCTAGAGAAGTAAGTCAAGAGGTTTTCAGGTTAAACAGGGAAGCAGTGGAAGAGGGAAATCAGGGAACTGACTGCTATCCCCATCCATCCCTGAAGTTTGGTTAATCCCTTTCCCTCTCTTTTTTTCCTGACTTAAGTAAAGCAAAAAATAAACACATCTTACTACCTGCGGTGTGCAAACTCAGCCCTGACTCATCTGCAAGCTCCTCTAATAGAAGGAACACAAATAGAGCAGAGGGGGAGAAAAACAGCACCAAGTGGGAAAACGAAGAGGGAGGGAAGGAGGGGAGGGAGCTTTTGCTGTCCTCCTAAAGCAGTGCCCCACAGCTGCTCCATTCATAAATATTTCACCGGGACGAACTCAGCTGCCAAATCTGAACCACTGCTTTGATGAAAAATATAAAAAGGCTTTTCCATTAGTGCTTCTGATGTTCTTTGCATACGGAATAATGAATGCGGGAGATTCATCTCCTTCCCTTCCTCTGTCCTCCCTCTCCTCGGCCTTTTATCTGGCACAGCCTCCCGAGGACAGGGAGGAATCAGGATTTTGGGCAGGGGGACAGAGCAGAGCCATTTTCCATGGAAACTGAGTCACATTTGAGTTGGAAAAGCCCTCCAAAATCCTCCAGTCCAACCCATAACCCAGCACTGCCAAGGCCACCACGTCCCCAAGTGCCACATCTCCATGTGCTTTAAATCCCACCAGGGATGGTGACTCCACCACTGCCCTGGGCAGCCTTTTCCAGAGCTTGACAACCCTTTTGGTGAAGCAATTTTTCATAATATCCCACCTAAATCTCCCCTGTTACAATTTGAGGCCATTTCCTCTCATCCTATCATCTCCTCTTGTCCTATCTCCCTGTTCTGCCTTTTTCCACCTCAGGGGGCAAGACAGCAAGAAAATGGGGGTACCCCTGGGTTTTTTGGATGCTGTTGGCTCTCCACACAGTTTCCACCTGGCTGGACAATACTGAGCATCACAACTCTGCCAGGAGTTGCTCAGCAGAACGTGAGCAGGAGTTTCAAAGCCCTTCTAAAGCATCGAACCACAGCTCCCAGGTGCTCCCCAACCTCTGCCCACATGGCACAGCAGGCTCCAGCCTGGATCCCATGAGGAGGAAACAACACCCTGTGCCCTCATCTAGGGCTGTCCTGAGCTCCCCTGCATCATTTGAGGGAATCTCAGAGGAGAAAGGAAACTTCCCCACCGCTCCAGGGAGCAAGGGATGCAGCGCGGAGGCAAAACCAAAACAGAGGAAACTGTACGTGACCTTCTTAGTGCTCTCAGGAACTTAATAGCTCAACATTTATCTTAACTCAGCAGAGATGTGCCAGGGATAAAGTATCCATCTCCCAGTGCACCAGCCCCGGCCTTTCCAACCCGCCGCTGCCGAGCTTTAAATTGCAGCTTTTATCACCTTCCCGCACGTCTGCCGTAGCAGGGCATCCAAAGCAATTAAATCCAACCTATTTTTTCCCCACTTTTATTCCTTGAAGTGGAGCTTTCTTGTGTGGGGCAGAGATTACAGGGTTTTTGGACTGGATTTTGATTCACGTTTATTTTCCATGAAGGACTCGACCGCGCTCATCTCCTCCTCCTCCTCCCACGGAGCTCCCTACGCGTTCCACAAACCCGGCGAAGAGAAACTGGAAAGCAGTTTAAAGGAAAACAAACAGAAACTGATGCCTTGCAGAATTTGTGCAACAAAGAGTCCTGGGAAACACAGAAAGCATTTTAAGGGGACTTGAAAGGGAGCGAGGCCTTATCGGCGCGAGCGGGACGCCAATGTTTGCAGGAGAGTTATCACTGCACATTATTCATCCTCCTGGTTTGTATTTATTAGGAACGATTAGGAAACCCATCACCCGCAGAGCTGTGGGGCTTCCTGGCAGCACTAACACAGCAGAAGGTCTCCTGTGCCCAGGGACCAGTGGCTTCTCCTTTGGGAGTGGTGGGGCTCGGTCCGGGGGTCCTTCACCCCATTTTCTCCTCCATAATCCCAATGTTTGGGAGATGCCTCAGTTTCAGCTGGAGGACACGGAGGTCTTGGACACTTGGTGGCCTCATGGTCACAAATGGGGCCATCCCAAAAGGATCCACAGGGACACAGAAGTGCTCCTGCCTCACCTGGATTATTAGAGCAAGTGGTGCTCCTACTTTTCAGATCAGAGGGAACTGGCTCCTCCCAAGCACTGAAGATCAATGCATTTCTTTGCTCCTGAAAACCCAGCAGACAAGAGGAAAAAGTTGCCAAGGAGACCCCAGTACAGCACACGTGGCCCTGGTTTTTCCCTGCTATTCTGCAGGTGCTCTCTTTTCATCTTTTTTAGCCCAAACTTCCCTCCCACCTGCCTCTTTCACATTAACCTGCCTCTGAGCACACCATCCAACTGCCCCTGTAACACAGAATAATACACTGCATTTTCTCTGCTTGCTTCAAACCAAGCAACCACAGAAGAAATTAGCTGAGGGGGAAAAAAAAAAAAAATCTATTTCCCATCCAAACTTCCACTTCCCAGAGGAATTTAGCTTTTTGAATTATGGCACCTTCTCCAGGCAAACAAGCCCTTCTGAAGGGCAAGGCTCAAGACACTGCAGGGATGCAGATTTTCAAACCATTCATTATGCAAATGGCTCATTTATTGCTGCTGAGCTGAAAGCAGGAATTCCAGGCATGCAAATAAAAATAGTCGGGGAGCAAAAGCCAGTAAGTTCCTGATGGCATCTGCTGACTTGGGTAACACGCAGCACGGACCCTGCAGGCAGCACTTTACGGTGGAGTTTCAAACTACAGGTTGAAATTGGTCTGCAACCACCACCAGTGACTCCCTGGGCTCTGCAGGACCAGCAGCATCTCCAGCTGGAAGTTCTGCCAGCGCTGCAGACCCTGCCATAACCCTATTGATCCCAAAATCTTACTCATCGCAAGATCCCTGAGCTAAGCAAGGCCTGAAATTCAATAATTCAGCGGGACTGGACACGAGGGGTAGAGCTGAGGTGTGAAGGGGTTACAGGAGATTTCATTGACAGGGTTGCAACAGCGCCAGAGCTGCAAAGCTTTCCCCAAAACTTCAATAAACCGCCCGGTGCTGGGTGGGAACGAATGCTAATTAGCATCTGATAAAGACTGGGAGAGAGAATCTGGCTGGGAAAGGAGACAAAACTCAAAATTAGCCATGCAGGCGGGAAATTTTAAGCAGGACTATCCTGGGAACAGCCTGCCTCCACATTTCTCTTCTCACGGTGCCTGGAAGCACAAGGAGAGTCGTGTGTAGGATGCTCTGTGGCCAAGGATGAGTCTTTGTCCTCCAGGAACTGAATCATGTACAAACATTTCTGAGGCCCAGCGCCTTCCAGCTACTGAATCTAATTCAGGTCCAAGTCCTGGAAATGACCTGGCACAGGGTATCAGTGCACATTGCAGCCACGGGAAATAATAAGGAATTTAAAAAGCAAAACAGAAACACTGAGCTGAGCATTAAAGAACCTTTCAAGTTCAAACATGGGGGAAAAAAATGCGATGCCGAGCCAGTCCAACGTCAGCACTCAAGGTCAAATGGAAAAAGAAATCTCCGTGGATTTGCCTTTAGCAGGCTATTGTTAGTGCCACGATGTTTAATATCATTAACACAGAATCATTATGTAAATTCCGGTTTTTCAGCTCAGTTGTGGCTATCACAAGTTAGTTTTAATGTAGAAGCAAAGTAAAAGCAGCTGGCGCACTGACCCGGGCTCGGCACGCTCAGCACTCACAACTCTCCCACTGAATACAAGATTTGCTCGGTTTTATGTGCCCCAGTATCCTTGCACAGCATCAGCAAAAGTCTAGTCCAAAATGTGATACAAGTCTCACTGCAATTTTCGCTGCCAAGTGACTGAAATGACAAGAGAGATCCCGGCAGGAGCTGGTCGAACGTTCATCTACGAGCAGATTAATTGCTAAGACAGAAAGGTCCTGATACACAATCACCCGACAACAATCGGGTAATCACTCATTATGTGTCTATTACTCAAAGTCCTGGAGCTGGCAGGACACTTAAATCTGGAGCCACATCAACCCAAGCGATGACAGATATTGTTTCCTGCCTCAAAACAGCTGAGCTCAGCAATTTCAGACCCGGGAACTGAAAAGAATAAATTTACCTGGGCCTGTAATTTCACAGCAATAGCTGTAGTATATTAAAAAAAAAAAAAATAAAACAAAAGGTTTCTCTGATGGAGAGACTGTTCCTGGCTTCAAACAAGAACATAAGCAATAATGTACGTGCAACAATACTCGGATTGACCGCGTTTCAATGAGCATTCACACACACGGCCTCAGCAGATGAAGGACAAGTGCTATGGGCTGAATGGGCTCCATTGACTAGAGCTAATTAGCTGTATAAGCATATGCAAGACCAGGACCTAAATTTGTTCTCTGCCTCCTGGGACACCGATAACTCCTCTTTGTGATTGTTGTGCAGTGCAGAGAGAGCAGGTCTAAGGCAATGCTATAACCCCTGCCTGCCATAAGGCATTTTTTTCTTGTAGAGATGGGAAACAGCAGCTCAAGTACAAGTAGAGCCTTGTCCACACCCTTGTCACAGGTTATTGTCAGATCTGAAAGCAGGACTCATCCCTCCTGAGCTGCCACTAAATGATGTTAGCACCCAGCCACGCAAAACACCACCAAAATATTTGCTGTGATCAACCAGCACAATAATGGATCACGGATCTGATAATCCAAAGCTGCATCCAGCAGGAATAGGCTCTCATTTCCCTCATCCAAAACACATACTGCCACAGCAGTGTGATCCAATAATGGATCATGGATCTGATAATCCAAAGCCGCATCCAGCAGGAACAGGCTCTCATTTCCCTCATCCAAAACACATACTGCCACAGCAGAAGATGCAGGCTGTCATTACAGGCTTGATCCCGTGACTTTTATTTGCACGGTGGAGCTTTGGCACAATCTGCTCTCGTCTGGCTGGTCCCTTTGAGGCGACGGGAAACGGGAGCAGCAGCTTAGTGGAGTGGAGTGTTAGAGGAATTTAAACACATCAAAACATGAGGAACCTCCACCAGATCGCTCTGAAACATGGCTTTTGCAGGAGACTGAGGCAGACAGTCATGCTTATGCCCATGTCTTCCAAAAATCCAGCCCCAGCTGCGGCTCCTCTCTTCTCATCCCCAGCCAGAGCGCAAAGCAAATACCCCAAAGGAATAAAACCAACCTGGCAACTGAATGTTGCTCTGACCCGCCTTAGGAGAACAGAGCTTGCAAAGAGCTCTGGAGATCCTTGTGTGCACAAGGAAAGGAAATGACCGTCAAGGTCTTTATCCCATCCTGACTGGAATTACTGGCAAAGTTCCCACCGGCTGCAGGAATGGGGCTGAAAATGTTGCAGAGCACAGAGTCAGTGACAACGAGGGCTAAAGGGACTTGACAGACACAAGAAGAGGCACATCCTCCATGAGATGACACAGCTGTGTTGGTGCCATGGCTGTGCCCAACACTGCAAGCCAAAATCCCACCTCTCCCTTCCACACTAGCACCCCAAACCCCCACATCTGACATGCTTAAAAGATAAAAACTGATGTCCAGTTTGCACCTTTCCGACAGGATTTGGCCCATATCTACTTATGTTGTTATTTATAACTGAAACACACAGTAATCACACCAAGTTCCTACCAGATTTTATTCCTTCCTTAATCTAAACATAAAGTCATAAGAGTAAGATATTTGCTGTAAGGAAATGAGCTGTCAAGTGATTTACGGTTTAGCTTTGTCTCTGTCTCAACAGCTCAAAGTCTTCTCCAAGACCCTATTTTTAGCAAGCTGTAAAAATGAAAGGCAGTAAGGGACAGAGGAGAAGCCAGGAGTTGAGAAATGTATAGAGGAAACTTATTTAATTTCTTCATTATCCTAATGCACCTCTAACAGCTGTATCTGGGTACCATGTGGACAATCACAGGCAGTGTTATATTGCTTTTACTGCTTAAAGGTGTCTTTACATATGAGATCAGCCTGATCAGCCACAGCTCAAGAAGAAGCAGTGCTGGGGAGATGTCCCTGGGTTTGGGCTTGTTTGCTGGGATTTGGGAGTTGGGTTTTTGTTGGGTTTGGGTTTTGGTTGGCTTTTATTAATAATGGCCAAAATGGCTTCACATGGTGTGTGGATGCTAGACAAGATCATAATCAGCTGGAGGCAAAATTAGGCTTTGCTTTATTCTGAGGATGGCTCACGTAGAAATCCACATGTTGCCCCCATTTCTCTTATCACCTAGCTCAACTGTAAAAATCAATAAAAGCAGTTGCCTTATTCACATTTTATTGGTCATTCAAGCCAAAATTATTCTAGTAATTCCCTTCAACAAGAACGAAGGTCTTCTATTGCATAAATTTTATTTCCAGTACCTTCACTTGCAAATGATGACAATAATTATTCTAAGTCCCATATAGCACTTTCCACACAAGAGCTTTGAGGGCTTTAACAATGGGAAGTTATTACCAGAGCTTTAACAATAGAAAGTTATTACCAGCATCCTTATTTGTGAGAATGAGGCACAGAAAGATCAAACAAATTGCTGAAGATCATTCAGCAGCTCGCTGGCAACGCCAGGAACAGAACTGTAATCTCCTAACCCTCCATCCAGAGCTGATTGGGCCAGGGAAAAGAAAAAGCATCCTTGAAACATGAATGAAAAGGGAGAGGCTTGTTTTTAAAAGTGCTGAAAATGAGCTTGTCCAAAAGGCACAGTGATGGCAAATGTCTGAACTTTGATAAAACTCTGAGAGAGATTAAATGATGCTATTAACTATTGCATAGTGGGGAAATGGATAAACAGAGAAGGGATGTGCCTTCTGGCCACTTTCTCATTCCCTTTGGGATGTCCCACGGAGAAACCCCAACAATCACATACCCAGTAATTACAAACAATGTCACATTTAAGGATTATAACTCTTTTCTTTACCTCATCTTTCTTCTTCCCTTTGTTTTGGCCCCTGAAGCGTCCAAGTTGACGTATCCAAAATCAACACACAATTCTGACCATCTTGGCCGACGCAGTTTGCTCAGAAGCACCAAACACACACTAAGTCTCCATGAAACTCTTTTTCTCTCAGAAGCATTTTAGGAGACGATTTATTTAGGAGGAAGAACAGACCTTAATCAGCAGGAGAACCATGGAGAAACAGAATATTCATACGAAGCCACATCCTGAAACCAAACAGGATGAAGTCCTCCGGGGCATCCATTAAGGAGATTGCCCAGCGGAAAGGAAATTCAGCAAACCAGATTATCCCTAACAGGCTTATCCGCTGGAAAAAATCATCACAGCAGCGACAAGAGAGTTCTGAGAGACAATTAAAGAAAGGTAGGGGAGAGGGGAGATTGTAACAGGGTGACAAGGAGGGAGAAGCCATAAAATACAGATTGTCACGGCTGATCAGACGTAAGGACATTACACGACCCATCACACGTCTGGGAGAGGAAAGGGGAGCCGAGATGTTCACAGCGCCTCGTGTCTGCGGCTTTGCCAGGGGCAGAACTGCTTTTATCTTCTTTAATACAGCAAGAAGAAGAATTCCCCTGCTAGTTCACTTGACAGGCATGAACTGGATCAAAAGAGCTTCCAGCAGCAGCACCCCACCCCTCCTCACAGCCCAGCCCTGTGTCCATGGTTCCATCCCGCAGCAGAAGGAGCAGCCTTCTCCAAAGCGTGATCCCAAACGTTTGAACCCATGGCAAACCTCCAACAAACTGAAAATGCATGAAGGAATAAAGTTCACTGGATGGTTTTGGACTGGAAACCACAAGAGATGGTTAAATTCTTCCCACTAGAGGAAACCACTGCTCCTTGAGCAGGACCATGGCGGAAACAATGAGCACAGAGCTTTTGCTCTGCGCTGCATCCTTGCTGGGATTACAAGACTTTCTCTTACAGGTTTAAGTTATTTCCAACCCAGATTGTTCTTAAACCTCTGATGTTAAGTCAGAGCACAACAGCAGACAAGAGAAAGAACCCTAAATCTGTATGTCCCCTCTCCCTTACCTTCAAAGTATCGCTGCCCCCACGTGCACCTCAGCAGTGGAACCAGACAGAAAAACAAGAAAAAAAAATTCCACAGGGGAAAAGATGAGACTCCTGGCATGGGAAGATGTCCATGCCATCATCTCTGGCTGAGGATGGGACAAGCAGGGACAGACAGATTAAGGGATTTGCCAGAGCTTATGACATGGACATCTTTCCACTGACTTCACTAGGCTTTGGACCAAATTCCTGTACAAAGAGCTGCACTCAAGAGCTATCAAGGAGATTAATTCATTAGCATTTTTTTAGTACTTTTAGATCCTCGAGTGAAAGGGGCTATCAAACTGTAAAGTCATTTTATTAGTGATAACAGTCAAAGAACAGCAAGTTGAATCCTTCAGTCTAAAGCCTTACAGTACAAATGGGTTTGTAACACGAAGACACCACAAAGTGCTAAGAGATATTAAAACTTCCTTGAATAGACTTACACTAGACACTAGTTTTCTAAGATTCCTTTCAACTCCACAAATTCTGATGGTAATTTTTTAATTTTCATGTAGCAGGATGAACCCAAACCCACTCAGGGAAAGCAGGAGGATGTTGCAGCCCCTGAAAGGCTCCTCACTGGTGTCAGCAGAGTTGATGTGCTTGGTATGCTGTGTCAGGACACTGACCACGGGGGACCCTGCAGCCCTGAATTCCTCCCATCATCTTGGGAAGCAGAAAACAAGGCTATCACAGGCTCTGTGCACACAGTTCTCCAAAATTATCCAAGGGAATGGCACACAGGCAGTGCAAGAGGATACAAGGCAAGGAGCTGGCACGGCTGCAGGCTGGCCTTGCATGCGGATACTTCTCCAAAATGAGATCTCAAGCCTATAAAAACATTGGCAGCAGGGGCCGGAAGATGCACAGTGTACTCTTCTATCGCTTTGCTGGTGGAATAGACTTCATCCTGTTCCCTCTGGCCCCAGATCAAGCACAACTCCTCACAGGAATTTTCCATTATCCTGTGGCAAACACACCAGGGCAATCCGGCCGCTTAACCGACTTACACTGTGACCTCCCTCCTCAGCACAGCGAGATCGTGCACGAGCACCAGCCAGTTCTCCTACAATGAGCCAACTCCAACAGCACAGCCCAAGTGAACCGGGGCTGGAAAACACCACAACCCAAGTGAACTGGGGCTGGAATTCCCAGGCTGCCTGACAGGACTGCAATGGGGCAATGGAGCCATCCTGAGTCTCCTTTGCTCCAGCTCTGCTCTCCTGGCAGATGCTCCCGTCTCCTGCTTGTGGCTGCTAAGGCCCTAATTTATTTCCACAGTCCAACAGACTCAAAACCAGGGAAAACATGGAAGCCCTCAGCATCCCTCCTCTGCTTCCACTTTGGTAAATCCTTTTCTTGCCCTGCTTTTTTACTAGGCTGTGAACTCGTCTCCAAATCTGTACAACCATCCAACTATCCCAACTATCCCTCACAGCTGGATCTCCACAGGAAAGGCACCAGCAGCTGCCAAATTCACCCCCCCCCCCCAGTAACTCGAAGGAGAACAATCCCATCACTTCAGCTCCCACCCTCAGGCAGAGGGGCTCTGGAAACACATGCAAACCCCACAACACCTTTGTGGATACAGAGATTATCAATTAATGCAAGTGTCCTTGAACCACCAAGGAGCAGGAACCCCCCTGGCATCCCGGGGAGGGGACTGCCCGAGGCGCGCTCAGGGCGCCGATAAACACACGGAGCTTATCCTGCCTTTCCCTCCGCCACGTTTATTTGCTCAAGAAAAATGCTCGGCATCTTCCTCATCCCTGCTCATTTCCGATGTGGTTTCTGCTTTCCCCGGGGTCACAGGCAGTGACAGGCATCCCCGAGGCTTGTTTGTGTTTGGAGCCATCTGCCAGTGCAGGGAGGGCTGGAGTGGTCTGCAGTGAGAGGGAGCCACTGTGGTTTCCTCGGTAGGGGTGACCAAGTGACAAAAAACCACTCGGTTTGCTCCCTCTTCCCAGAGATCTGGTCTCAAATAATGCAATGGCTCAGCTCCAGCTACATCATCTCTCCCAGCAGCGTGGTTTGTGTTATCTGGGGGAAGGCAGAAGGCTGCAGCTCCACAAACACGTGTTTAATTCCACGGCAGTGCATCCTCTGCTCCGCTCAGCCTGGTTTGCAGGGGAGGGGGAATACTGGGATGTTTCACCCAGGGACACCCACACCAGAGTCCTGACAGTCTGCAGGTGCTCACTCTGTCCCCTCGGCCACCACACCCTTAAAAACCAGTCTGCAGATGAACTAAAACAGCCTTAACCCTACAAACAGCCTCTGGATGATGGAGAGGGACCGGCTCCGCTGCCAGCTCTGCGGGGGGGAGAGGAGAAACTGTCCCCAGCCAGGGACAGGCACACAAAGGCCACATTGTCCCACACTGCAATTAACTCCAGGGGAAAAAAAAGGCCAAGGCTATTTGTGAAAGGACATATCCAGCAAACAGCGGGTCCATGCCCAGCTTGTGCACCCAAAAAGCCCATTTGGTGCACAGACCCCCCTGTCTGCCCAGGGAGCTGCAATTTCAATATTATCACCCCCAGCTTACACTCGCTGGCGTTTTTCTAACACAAGTTTTACAGAGGAAACAAGATCCAAAGGCTTTCAAACACTCTTTACGAGGCACTTTCCTCAGGCTGGAAGGGATGAAGTTGTTGGGAATATCACGAAACAAGTGGCACATCACCTCTTTGAAACCCAAATAGCAAGAGACCACATCAAGTCTTCAAATATTAATCTGTACTTACCAACTAATCAGCACTGACAAAAATAACCCATCTAATTATCAGAACACTGCCACCTAAATAATGAATTATATGCCTTATTAAAAAGTATAATAGATTAGAGGACGTGAAACAATTGCAATTAGTAAAACAAGAGACGCTGGGAAACAAAAAAACCCTACAAGTGTGATCTGAATTGTATAAATTAATGTTCCAAAATAGCGACTGATCTCCTCCAACACATCAAAAGGCAGGAACTTTTGAAGCCTACTGCAATTCAATAAATGCAATTCACCTTAAAATTGCTGAAAACTCATAACATATTAAGACATTGTCCTTGCTGCTCAGTGTTGCTTTGTCCATGACACCTCCCCAGCCTGGGGGGGCTCATTACTGGGAGTGAGTCCTTACTGGGAGCCATCCCACTCCTGTGCATGTAATTGCTTCATTAAGAGGAGATGGGGTGGGGAACAGGGATGCTGCTGCAGATAACAGCCAGGGGAACGAGGGATGCCTTCAAGCACTCAAAAGGAAGTGTTCTCACTTTCCTTTAATATCACCAGGTCCCTCTGGGCTGCACATTAACCACACTCAGCCCCTGCCCTATATAAGGTACGAGGTGGGGAGGAAGGTGAGGGGCACACACACACAAACCTGTCTCTCACTGAAGGTGAGGGGCACACCCACCAAACCTGTCTCTCACTGAAGGTGAGGGGCACACACACAATCCTGTCTCTCACTGAAGGTGAGGGGCACACCCACCAAACCTGTCTCTCACTGAAGGTGAGGGGCACACACACAATCCTGTCTCTCACTGAAGGTGAGGGGCACACACACAATCCTGTCTCTCACTGAAGGTGAGGGGCACACACACAATCCTGTCTCTCACTGAAGGTGAGGGGCACACACACCAAACCTGTCTCTCACTGAAGGTGAGGGGCACACACACCAAACCTGTCTCGCTGCTCTTGGTCCAGTTCTCCATCCCTGTGCTCTCCCACATGTACCCCCATGGACAAGGTGATGTTTCCTCATCACACTCTTTGGTGAATCACACCCAGGAACTCGTGTTTAGCACTTTGCTTCTTGCCTCAGCCATCATTACCAACACAACCTATATATATTTGGCTCTAAATTGAAAGAGTGTGTGTTTAGATGGGATATGAGGAAGAAATTCTTCCCTGGGAGGGTGGGGAGGCCCTGGCACAGGCTGCCCAGAGAAGCTGTGGCTGCCCCATCCCTGGGAGTGTCCAAGGGTAGGTTGGACAGGGCTTGGAGCAATGTGGGATAGTGAAAGGTGTCCCTGCCCATGGTGGGACTGGATGATCTTTAAGGGTTGCTTTCAACCCATTCTGGGGATTCTGTGTTCTTTGCAGAGATTCCATAACAGATGTTTCTTCTCTGATCCCAAGCTGGACCTGGTCTTTCCAATCCATGGTCTGTGAGATCCTCCAAGCCCTCCACCCCTCTCTGCAGTCTTCAAACATCAAGGGCTGAATAAACCCCTGAAATGCTGTTGGCTTTCTTCTTTTTCCAGGACTACTGCTGTTACACTCTCTGCAATATTTACCTTTCAAGGGCTTTAATGCTTGCTGCAGTCCTGGCATCACTCAGATGCAGAACAGCAGAACACACTCCTAATTGTACCCCAAGGTATAGCAAAAAGAGAAAATGTAGCACAAGAAAAGAAGAAAGCTTTAGTGAAAAAACCTGTCAATTGCAAAATATTTTTTAAATAAATAAAAGAAATCCAAAACTCTGTCTCTGAGATGGTATAATAGCACCTGAACAGTGTAACTGATCTTTAAAATAGTATCTTCCTTCCGACCAAGAAGAAGAATAGTGAGCTGGTGAGATTCTTCTTCATTTTCCAGCAGCCTTTTAATCACCTGAGTGCTGTTCGTGTGGACTGGGGGTTATGACAAGGACAAAGTAACTCACTTCCTGTCCAAAATTAATTTTATTTAGCTCAGCCCTGAATAATTAATGTCATTCCCTGCAAACACGTCCCCAAATGCCTCCCTCCAATAACCTGCACCAAGAAAGAGAGGCTTTTGGTTAAACTGTCCCTTGTAATGCTCAATATCACCCTGTTTGTGGCACTTTTCTCCTCACAAATAATCAACAGGTACCTTTACTAAAACAAAGCATCTTTGGTTTAATAAATACACTAGTTCTAGCTTACTCCACCTTTAAAAATGAGGGTGTCCCCCCCCCCAAAATGCATTAACACTTCACACAAAAATGTTTTCCATCTGAGCTCACTTTTAAGGGAGAGTTTCAGCTGGAGACAATTAAGGAAGGGCAGGAATACAACCCAAAAGCAGAGGGAAGGGGGTAGTGCATGGACAGGGGCTGAGAGCCCACTATACACCCCTCTCCTGTACATTCATTTAACGTGAAGCACCTGGCTGGTGGGGCACTGAACATCTCATGCAGGAACACTTGTATGTGTGGATCCTTCAAGAGAAACTTCGAGCCAGCCTTGAATCCACGGATTTTGCATTATGCCAGGAAACAAACATTTTCAATGCAAACCAAAAATGTACAACCTCTTGCCTACTTGCAGCTCTGCCACTGAGTGTGGGAAGGAGAAAACGACTGGAAATGGAGTTAACTCCAACCCAAGGTGAAGCCAAGTTGTTTGTTTTCATTACTAAAACCCACAGAAAAGAAATGCAAAACACGAAACAGCCGAAAGCCAACGGTGAAATTCACATTCAGGCGGAGGATTTTCCGAGGGTAAATGTTTGTTTTTATCCCAGTGCACTCGGGTCAGCTTGAATTTATGTTAATACCATCAACAGAGCAGCGCCAAAATCAACGCCTGACAGCCTGCAGGTTGGGGGGTTTTTAAAATATGAATCTGTCCTCCATTCTAAATCATTGTCCTGACTGCTGCTTGCAACACTAAGTTTATCATCAGTAGTGAATTTAATTAACGTGTTGTTTCTCCCTTCAACCAGATCATTAATAGAGTTGGTAAATCAAACGTGCCATTGTGCTCCATGACACTGGGTTTGTGATATTCCCCAGGGGTCAGAGGACACATAAACTGAGGGATGAAATTCATTGAGACATAAATACAGCATCCTCATCTGTGACAGTCGGATACAATCACACTCCAGTAACATGAGCATTATGTAAGAGAACATTGTCTCTGGCCTGTTCCACAGAAATGCCACAAGAGCAATACAGAAAAACACAAAAACTGGTGACATTCCATTGCATGCATGGCTTCTCATTCTCCTTTCATTTGTGCTGCCAGACCAGTAATATTTACTTTTGTTTCAAAGCTCAGGTAGAAAATGATACTACCAGGGCAGTATTTTTATTTATTTTAAATGAAGGACGGAGGCTTAAAATGGGGAACACTCTATTTGTCCTCCTTGAGACTAGGATCTTTTGCCCCTTCTTGTGAGAACTGGATGGATGGAGCTTTGAGCAACCTGGTCTAATGGAAGGTGTTGGAACTCCATGGTCTTTAAGGTCCCTCCATCCCAAACCAGTCCGTGATTCTATAATTGAGCTGGTCCACACATGCTTTCCCACTCTACAGCCCCTGGCTTTAATAAAAGCATTAATAAAAAAATAAGTATCAGGAGGTTGTGATGGAAACTGAAAACCAAATACATCA
The DNA here is from genome assembly GCF_036250125.1 of Pseudopipra pipra. Taxonomy (NCBI): domain Eukaryota; kingdom Metazoa; phylum Chordata; class Aves; order Passeriformes; family Pipridae; genus Pseudopipra; species Pseudopipra pipra. The sequence continues at coordinate 5,513,752 of NC_087570.1, read as the reverse complement.
GCCAGCATCAGCTTTGAACCACCCTGTCCAAACCAGCCCCACACAGAGGGTCCCAGACTCTCTGTCTCCACCACAGATATCCAGCACAGTGACCTGACCCCCCATCCCATGGTTCACCAAATTCCTCAGCTACTTGGTTTTGCACACGAAGGATCCATCAGAAAGCATCTTTAACAATAATAATAATAATAATAATGGAACAAAAAACAACAAACCTTGTCCCTGTGCAATCACATGCCTTGACTTTTCCTGCTGCTTTTCTCTCAGGTTTGTGCCGAGCTGCCTGGCTGAGGAGAACATCCCACCCCGGAGAGCACCAGCAGCGGGGAAGGCTCCCATGGGGAGTGATTTAAATGCTAATGAACAAGGGCAAGGCTGGGTTCATTCACCTGACAGCACTCACCTCCTCACCGCCTTCACCTGGAGGACCTGCAAGATCAGGGTCCTGGATGCAGGTCACGACCCCAAAAAATCAGAGAAGGTCTCAGTGGATGCTCTTGGACACCAAGACTCGACAGAAGAGACGCTCCCTGAGTGGGTCACGGAGATGTGTTGGGCAATGAGCAGTGCTGGGAACACCCTTGAGGAACCAACCCTGCTTGCAGGCACCTCCAGACGTGATTTGACGTAAGCACTGACAGCCTCTACCAAACACAACCCTTAATTACACCTAAGTGGCGATGCAGCCACGGGGGAGATCAAGGGGATGGGTGGGATCATCTCTCCCCCTTCCCGCCCGCTCATGTTACAGCAGTGGGGAAAGACCAGCACCTCCTGAGGGCTGTGCATCCCCTCCTGGGATATCTGAAGTGTCTGGGGAGAAAGGCCCTGTGGAGGTACCAGTCCCTCCCGTGACCGGCCCGGACAAGCCCCGAACCTGCCGGAGGGCTCAGCTCCGGCGTGACGAGTCTCGCTGTGGGAGCCCTGCCAAGGTTCAAGGGCTTCGCAATTAACTTTCACAACAAACCAAAGCCTCAAGAGCTTTTAATCTCCAAATAAGTAGGAGATGTGGGCCCACGCCAAGGCTTTTGTGCCCCGGTTTATCGGCGAGGCGCTGATAAGGACCTCGCTGCCGAGCGCCTGTCTGAGCGCGGCCACACAACGGGAGCTCCCCTTATCCACCTTCATTTCCACAGCAGGAGAACAGGGAAAGGCACGGGGTTAGCTGTGCAACAGGTTAAGGCACAGGGAACATCTGCTTAGCACTGCAACCTCATGCAAATAAGCCCGAAGGAAACGCTGAAGAGCAGAGATAGAAATTCCAGCGCGGGTACCATCCGCTGCAAAAATCAGATTGGGCTGTTCTCCATCATAAAAAGAAAAAAAAAAAAAAGAAATTAAAAAATATATACACTCGAGACTTCATCAGAAAGTAGCTGATCGTCCCTGCCAACCATCAGTTACAAGAGGTGAAATAACTAACAAAGCAAGCCCGTGCTTGCCTGAATAAACAGGCAGGAAGGAAACTGCTGCGTGCGGATCCCAGCCCGGCAGGATCCTCATCAGGATTCTCCGCCGGCAGCGGCACTTGTCACCCAGACAGACGGACCCCGCGCTCCTGCTGGCGGAGTTCAGCGCCTGACCAGCACCTCGTCGTGATCGTACTGCCAATGACACCCAGAACAACCGGCCATGGGTAACACGACTCCTGCACACCCTCCCTCTCATGTGCCCGCAGCAGCACAGGAGCACACACGCCGGCCTCTGCTTCCCCCAGCAATATTTTGGGCAAAATTCAGAAAGAATTCACTGTATATTGCCCAGGATAATATTTTGGCATCCTCCTTGACTTACTTCGATCCTCAGCCACAGCATCTGCAGTACCCCACACCTCATCTTCCCACCTTTGTTCCCAGACAGACTGGAATAAAGAAAAACCTTCATGGTTTTATCCCATGTTTATAAAGCTCTGCGGTGGTTTGTTTTCCCTATCATTTTTTACTCATTTTCAACGATGAAAACTTTTTGGTGATATTAATTACCAACTTAATCCTGCTTTCCTAATGACATACACACAGATTTACCACGAGCTCAGAGCAGCTCTGCTAAATCAGGGGTAAACCCAATGTACTGTAGAGGGTTATACCTTTTTATTAGTCTTTCCTGTTGGTCTAATTAATGGTATTACCCTCTGAACTGTGTACACACACTTAAAGAAATTTAAAATATGCTGAAAAAACTCCATGAAGGAACCAGAGGATGCTTAATAATTTCCTACCAGTTATCTCCACTGGTAGCCAACAATACCCAACTAGCTCTTCTTACTCAAGATACTTGATTTGATAAGTGGCTTTGACCACTGATATATGAAAAATAGCATGAACAAAATTATCTTCAGAGCATCACTTGATTTTTCTGCTTCCCCTCTTCTCACCAGATTGCCACAAGGGTATCAACACTCATTTGCTGATTCAAGTCCAGGAAAGATGAAAAACATCACTGCAAAATAAGCTTGTACTTACATCGGCAGAAACGACAGGAAAATGAATCAACAAATGAGAGCCACCTCACAAAAACTGCAGTTAAGCAAAATATCCCCCAATTTGGATTCTTTATGTACAGCTGCAACCAAAAGGAACCGGAATAAATCACAGCAAGTTTTCAAGGCTCAGATAATTTTCCCTCTTCAAGAGAATCCAGAGGTTCAGCTGCTCCCAGCTTGGAATGCACTGGAGGATCCAAACCCAGCATTTTGGAAGGAAGGGCTGACTTCAAGCACACTGACTGTGGTGGGGCCAAGGATGGTTCCTGCAGCAGGTATCTACCAACACAAGAGCCAAAGCCCCTGACACATCCTGGTCGTGGGACAGGTCCCTGCAACCACACAGGTGCCAAAATACTTCTCCAGACCTTCCGGCCTCATGGGCTTGGCCCACACTGTGGATGAGGTCACCCCTGCTCTCAGAGGTGTTTAACAAGTTCCCTTCTCAACCCTAACCCACCTCCTGACGTAAGGATGGCACCAAGGGGTGGAACTGACCCTTAGAAATTAAGGGAACCTTGGCAGCAGCACCAAATCCCACGTGTCCAAGAACCAGGGACATCAGCAGGTTGATGAAGGCCCTCAAAGAGGCACAGCACTGCAAATTTACACCCCAAGGGTGTAAATTCTGCTTTTACTGCTCCCAAGACTACCTTGGAGGGTCTGTTACCAACAAGGATTTACTCGATTTCTCCCTGCACAATATTCCCCATCCGCTGAAACATTCAAAGACAGGTTTGACTGAACGTTGTGATGAGGTCAAAGGCATCTGTGCTGACATCACAGTATGGACAGGCTGTCACTGGCACGACAGCCAGCTCTGCTCAGCTGATATTATCTGTGTTGTTTAAAGCTGCCAACGAGCAGAGTTAATGTGTTATCTGCATATGGGATTTTAATCCTGCAGGGTGGTCATTACCACAGCACTGTCAGGCTAATTAACAGGTAGAGCTCTCATGGCTTTTTTTTTTTATGCATGTTTCCCCAACCAAAATAAAACAAATACAAAATAATCACAACCATGTACCCAGATTGTGCATCAGGCTGTTTCCAGGAGCTACAGTCACCCTGGTCCAGGGCAGTCTAAAGCCTGGCAGCACAGGGAGCACTGCACTCCACAAACCACAACAGCATCAAATAAACCTCAGCCCAAGGTAATACAGCTCCATTTAAATGGAAAAAAAAAAGAGAGAGAGAAAAAAAATCTTTAAGGAACCTACAAGATATTCAAACCTCTTTAGTAAAGTGCTTTCCATTAATCCTGCCACATGCCTAATGCTGAATCAAAGATGTTCAGTAAATGCACCTATCAGAGGAATTATGCCCAAAATCAAACTGGTCCCTAATGAATGCACTCAGAAATGACAGCGATAAGCAGGGCACAGAAGATGTGTTAAATTACATCATTTACCAAAATACCCTGGAAATGATGCATGTCCAAGGAGGAAAAGAGCATAAAAAGGTTCTCTGCAAAGGTGGCAAAATGCAAAGTGCTTTCTGAAGCTTCGCTCTGCCTGAAAGGAACAATGAAAGGGACTCAGTGCCACACTTGGAGCAACCTCAGCAGCTGCTCAGAGCCACACACTTGTGTCGGGAGCAACGGGCTCTGCAGACCTTGACACAGCTCCAGAAAAACCTGAGCAGCTTGTGAGCAACTTCTGGGAGCTCGAGTGAGTCCTGGAGCTGGACTGAGGCCAGGCAATGACATGGGCATGAGAACATCAGCAAGCAGGGCAAGGTGGCAGCTCATAACCCCTGTTCCAGCATGCCCTGTTAACCCCATTCCCTGCTCATTAAGCAGCTCCTAAACTGGGGCAGACAGCACTGGGCAGCGAGCTGGGGACATCCCCAGATGGTGACACTCAGCTCCTCCTCATTGCCAGGCTCAGTCCCACACTGCCTCACCCAGCAGCTGCAAAACCCACCAAAAGCCTCTGTGTACAACAGCATCAGGACATCAGGGCCTTGCAGGAATCCCCCCTGAAGCCAGCACAACTGCCTGGCTTTTTCTTTTTGCTAATATCACAACACACTACCCCAAAATAGAACTTTTTGATATTAAGTACAGCTTTTTCACTGAATAAGTGGACTTTCTGTGGTTTCTCAGATCCATGACACTATGAGCTTCGTATTTTTGAGTTTTTTTCCCCACAGGAGCTGCACAGCTTTGGCCCCACCACCTCCCTCTGCTTTTCATGGAAATTTAAGAACCCCATTAATCAGCCCTCTCACCCTGAGCTGTCAGTTTTGGACCTCTCTCACCACGAAAGGAGATCGTGCAGGAAACCCAAGCTCATTTGAACAAACCCTGTGTGGCTTTAAAACGAGCTCCCTTCCCCTGGATGACAACAATGATCTTTGCAGATTCAATTACACGATGCAAATGTGGTGGGGAGTCACTGCCACGGCTCCACCTGAAGCAGCTCCCCCTCTCCTGCCTCAGCAACCACTTTGGCAGGGAGAAAAACAACGACAAATTTTGGCAAAGCCATTTAGCAGCTCCAGATATGTTGTGGAGGATATAAAAGGTCAAGGAATTAATGTTTAGAATCCACAGCCGGATGAAACAACAGGTTTTGCCCGGGCAGATAATGCAATAATTGACAAACATAAAAGCAAATAATTGGGTGCATTTAAGGCTAGAACAAACAACGAGGAACACACAGAGAGGGGATATTTTGCCATCACAGGATGAGGAATCTGTTTTCTGAACGTGCTGCTGTTACACAAAAATCACACAGACGTTGTTCAGCTCCAGGGGAGCATCCAGAGCCCAGTGAGTAACTCCGAGCTGGGCTCTGCTCATCCTCACCCTCCCTGAGGAACCACTCCAGCAAAGCACTGCAGAGGGACACAGCTCCAAGATGAAAACAGGTGCCCCAAGGTCTTCTCTGACAGCACTGCTGTGCCCAGACCCCACACACCAGGCTGTGCCAGCCCTGCCAAAACACACCGTGCCCTCCCTCCTTCCCCATCTGAGGGCAGCTGCTACTCAAAATTCAAAAAAATGCAGCTGCATTTGGAGATTTTCCTACTGAAAACCTCAGTGTGGTCCACTAAAACCTTTACAGCAGCCCTCTAGGTTTCTTCCAAGATGTTCCTTTTCCCCTCCTGCAACTTAAGAGAGCGTCTAGACCATTAAATGTAGACATCAAAAGTAAGTTCCACAAATCTATTCCTCGAATCAATTCGCTTTGCTTTCCACCCCTAATAGAGAACAGCTCCCTGGAAAACAGGCAAACCCTTCCTGTGCTTGTGTGCCTGCAGCAAAGTTTGACCCATAACAGAATCTCACAACAATCAGAAACACCCTCAAAAAAAAAAAACAAACCATTTTATGGCGGGAGGGCAGAGACCACTCAAACCAGCCAAGGATCAGGAGCAGAACCTTACAAAGACCTTTTAACTCAGCCCTAAAGGATATGAAATGCTCCTGTGCACACTTGAAAAAAAGCAGACAACACCAAAACTAAGCATTTGGGGATATTCTGCTGTTAAAAGGCACCAAGGAAGCTGTTACTTGGGGAATTAGCTTGTGGCACGGCTGCTGCCCAGACCCAGGGCTGGGATTCCCACTCAGCCCATTGGTGATGGCCAGCAGTAATCCCACACTGCTTTTCCCAGCTAATTTCCAAGGGAGAATGGTGGGCAGTTTGCTTAAAAACAAAAGGCTGGAGGAGAAGTGTGCAGGGACACTGCCAGCCCTCACCCTTCATCATCTCTGTACATGAATGCCCTGCACACTCACAGGAACTCACCACTGCAAAACTCTCCAGCTGTATGGTGACCAAAGGAAGGTATTATTTAATATTTAATATACTGGCTGAAACTAAAAAGTAATGAAAGAGAGGTCCACTTCTGCAAACCCCATGGTTTGATAAGAATTAAAAGGCAAAGGGAACCAGAGACTCAAGTTTTAGGTTTTCAGTTCCAAACCCCAATGGTCTCAATCTGCTGGAGCAGAGGTGCAAGTTCCATTTCACCCTTTCCTTCAAAAAAACTACGTCCCAGCAATGTCAGCTCCCCAGGTTTCATTGCTGCTGCAAAAGAGAGTCAGAGAAAAACCTGCAGATAGGCATCAGGACACCACTGTGCTCCCTTGCAGTCTTTACATCCCACATATTCACACCAAATACTATTTCCCCCCCTCCAATATATGTTATTTTCTGCAGAAAGGTGATTTAACTCCCTGGTGAGGGAGGACACACGTTCTCCCTGGTGATGGAGAGGTTTGGGATTCTCCCCCAGATGTCCCAGCAAAGTGGGACAATAAAGAGGAGAGGGCAGAGGGCAGCAGCAGCACAGGCTGTGACACATCAGCTCCCTGTCAGACAACCCTGAGGGTTCAGCTCCCAGATCTGGCCTCTAAAACCTGTGAAATTTTGATTTAGAGGGAGAAGTGGCATGAAAAGATGGGAGTCAGAGTGACTCTGTAAGGACCAAGGATGAGAAATGGATTTACAGATGCCCTCAGAAGAGATGCTACTTCCAGAAAAAATGTTTGCAGAAGCACCAAGGGACAGGGATGATTCTCCAAGACTGGGATGAGCCCAGCACTGGATCACATCACAGCAGAGCATCACTCACATCCTTTTCCCTTCTTCAGTGACAGAGGTGAACCTCTCCCAAACACTGGGTCTCCTGGGTGCCCACAGGACATCCATGATGCCTTTATGACAGCATCACACTCCCCTTCACCTTTCTGTAGGCATCTCTGCTCCCTTCCCATTGCCCAAGTGATCCAAAAGCAAAATCCAGCCTCGTGTACTTAGAATCTGGGCCTGACCATGTATCTAAAAAGCAAACCTCAAGAGCTTTTTCCATTTCTCAGGGCAAACATGGCCCTGCCCACTACAGCTCTCCCACCACGCAGGTGTCAGAAATCCTCATGACAAACCCCATTTTGCATTAATTGCTCTGTGCAAAAACATTTCTCTGCTGCAGCTCAGCTTCTGCACTCCAAGGCAGAGGTCTCTGCAGTTTAGCAGTTTTCAGACACAGACACAGCTGAAAACAAGCAACCTGCCCCAAAAGCCACCCACAATGAGTCCACATGGGAGCAGCCAGCCCAGAGGCTTCTCACAGGGATCTGGGGGAGGAGAGCATTAACAAGATTAGGGAAATCAGCCATTTATCAGATTATAGAAGCCAGAGCTGGACTGAGGGCTATCAGGATGTCCCCAGGAGCTGCAGCCCCCAGCCAGTCATGCTCAATTATGATCAATACCTCTGCAAAGTTGTTCCCACCTCCTGGAAGGCCTCTGCTCTCTCAGGTCCCCTGGGATCACAGCCCATCACCATCACTCAACCTCAGCCTCTGGCCCCAGGGAGACACCCCAAATCCTCACCCTCACACCCCCAAGCCTCCCATTACCCCCCTTGGCCTTGGGTGCACAAAAAAAACCTAGGGAAGAGCTTTTCTTCCCCTTTGCACCTCCTGCAAACAAACTGACCACGGAAAAGGCTTCAGCCAAAGCTTTCAAAAGTTATTCCATGTCTATTCTGGCGAGACAGCTTCTTTTTCCTTAGAAAACCTAAAACCATCCCATGTCCTGCTACCACAGGACACATCTCCAGTCTAGCTGGAGGTCTCTAGACCTGTTGGTTCCACAAAATCCACCTCAATGGGTACATGAAAGATTCAGCCACAAACACTCGAGCAAAATTCTACAGCAAGAAAAAGTAGGAATGGATTGCAAAGCAACAAGGAGCAACACCCTGGGCCTTCAGCATCCCATGGGTGAGGACACATCCTGAAAAATGAGGCCTCTGGCTGCCCAGCTCCCCAGGGTTTTGTGAGCAGACACAGCCCCAGCCTGGCTCACGCCGCGTCAGGAGCACTCCGGTTCTGCGTCAGTCCCACGGCACTTATCTCACACTCCCCTGTCAACAAAGTATGGGGATTGAATTTTAACAAGCTGGAGGCTGAAGTTCTGCTCTGTGTCGTGCTAGTGCTGAGCTCAGTGCCTGGTGTGCAGTGATCTGCTCTGTGCAGGGGGAGCAGGGATAACCCAAGGAAAGATGTTTGCCCGCCAAGGCTGGGCAAGGAGCCCCCGCCCCAAGGCTGTAAAGCCTCTGCTGGCACCTCAGAGAGTTGCATGTTCAGGATGCAGATTTTTCTGCATCACCTGGCCCCAGTGACAGAGAATACTGAGTTCACTGATGGATCTGGAGTAAAAAAGAATAAGTAATGGCAGGACAGACTGTCCTTCTGGATGATGCCCAGCCCCAGCAGTGACTATCTGAGAGTGCCTGAATCCAACAGACAAAATCACACTTAACCTAAGACCCAGACCTGCTTCTACCTCCCTCTCCCCACCTGCAAGTCTAACACTGTTTTCATAGTTATGCTTCAAACTGAAGAATTGAAAACCCTGGATTAAGTCCTTCTTCAGCTTCAGAGTTTACTCAAGCTTACTCATCCTCAGGAGCTTCACTAAAACTCCCCTGGACAAGCCCTAGAGCAATGGTAATCTAAGTATTATGCTAACCATGCCAGATGAGGCTTTTGAATAGGAAAACTCCAGAAAAGATATTTAAATTAACATCTTCAAAGACTAAGATGTAGCAGGGACCTGAAGTGGTATCTGCAGCCAGTTCCTTGCCTCTAAAGCAACCATGGGAACATTGCTAAGCACAAATTGATTTCCCAGCACAGGCATTTGTTTCAGAGCATGAAACTAGTTGCTCCCTCACCCTCTGAACTACACAGGACAGAGGGAAATAAAGCAGGAAATGATTAGAAAGATTAATAGTACAGCAAGACCTTGATCTTGTGATAAAATGCTCCTGATACCCAACTGGGCAGCAGTATCCAAATTCCTCAGGCTTCTTTACAGTATCAGCTCTCCAACTCTGAAAGAACAAATAGCAGGGAGGATTTCTGAAGAGATGAAAATGGTACATTTTCAACAGCCTGAGATGATTACCCACAAAATAGCAACAGCACAGAGGTAACTGATTGCCTCCCGGGCAAAAGTCAAAGTCTTTGCATCGTGGCTATGAAAGGATACCGAGATCAAAGGGAAAAAGGGAAAACTCTATTTTAGGCTGTCAGGAGCATAAAGGTCCTTCTGGCCCCTTGGCATCATGAGATACCAAGACACAACTGAAATCCTTCTTATGCTGCACCTGCCCAAGATCACTGTGCAGGAAGGAGAAACCCTTTATTCCAGGAGCAGGATGCAGCTCCTGCTTCATTCCCAGCTGAATTTTGGCAGCACCCATGCAAACACCACCACTCCCACCAACAGGAGCCAGGACACAGCAACCACAGTGTGCCACTGGTGCCCTGAAATAGGAAGTGAGATAAGCCAAACGCTGAGTGAGGTGTTATTAATAACACTTAGCTATTGATTGCACGTTACATCTTCAAGCACTTCACCAACACTAATTAATTAAGGTGTTTTCCATTTAATGTGGGAAGGAGACTACAGCAAAAACATATGGCTAAATGGACTGACTGCCTGATTGAGCACAGCAAGTCATCACCCAGACTTCGGATTTCCACAGACACTGCTTTTTGAAACCAAAGTACTGAAAACACAGGTGCAGGTTGGGCAAAGACACAAAGCCAAAAGATCAGAGGTGCACCCAGCACAGACAGGGAGGTCACGGCTGACCACTGACCTGCCACAGCACCTGCTGGGATGCTCTGTTTGCATCCCCCCCCTCATCCCCAGCATCCCACCCCACCACTGCAGCCTGACCTGCACCACCAGGCACATCTTTTGCTCACAACCAATCCAGCCCACCCTAATTCCAACAAGAGCTGCGACACGAGGGTGCTGACACGCGGCCGCACTGACGTTCCCCAGCGCTGACTGTAATTGCTGTGCTAAGAGCTGGGGACATGAAGTATTGATTTCCACCCTGATCTGCATCCAAGTTTAGAGAGGCTGCAGCCAAAATACTTCTCCCAGCAAACTCGCCTTTTAAAAGAGACTGTCAGGACTGAGAGGTTCGAATGATTAACGCTCTCGCTGAGGACTGTAACAATGCACAAGCTCCATTCCTGCCCACCTACGCACACCCACCATCCTGCTCTCCCTCTTTGCTGAATTCTTCCAGTTTTGATTTAAATTACGGAAAAGAGGCCCTCGAAGTGTACCTTGCCACGGCAAAAATAGCTCATTGTAGCACAGAGAAGTCTCATTGTGCACAAAAGGGGCAGAGCTATTACCTCGAGCTGTCTCAAGCTGTACCATAATTATACAAATAACACATTTGACAAACTCAGGATTAATTACCGACTGAGCAGGGCACAGAGACACGCTCACCTCCTTCCACACGACTTGGGACTGACCTGGAGCACCTGCCTACAGTGCTCTGATCAGCAAGCTCCTTCCTATGAAAGAGTAGAAATCCTTCCCCGTGAGGGTGGGGAGGCTCCAGCACAGGTTGCCCAGAGAAGCTGTGGCTGCCCCATCCCTGGAAGTGTCCAAGGCCAGGTTGGACAGGGCTTGGAGCAACCTGGGGTAGTGGAAGGTGTCCCTGCCCATGGCAGGAGGGTTGAAACAACATAAGCCTTAAGGTCCCTTCTGACCCAAACCATTCCATGATTCTATAAGCAAAGGGACTTGGTGATTCCACCACGTGCTCCTGCACCAGGACCAAAGCTTTGGCCATCCAAGCATTGCCACCATACCCCAAATTTGCACTTGCAGGTAAGTGGCTGCCACCCCATTCCCCATCCTCCTGCCTGCCTTTAATATATTTGCATAAATCAAACAGCTTGGCAGCCCTCCTACTTAGAAGACACACAACAGCAGAGCTATTCAGAGATTCTTGTTTTCACCCCATCCTTCCGAACATCGTCTCCAAATCCTTGAGGAAAAGCATATGGCTCACTATAGATATCTCAGGCCTGTCTATACAAACACAGAGTGATGCAGCAGAGCATTTATGGCAGTGTATAAACAATAGTACCAAACTCAGGGAGGAAACACAAAGCAGAGCAAATCTAATTGGTGGGGTTTGTGGAGATCAAGTACTCTCCCCCCTCTCCTCCCTAAGCATGATGAACACAACACTCTTCAGGTGTAATTTTACACTTAACTGATTGGCTTCTGCTACAAAACCAGTGGTACATGGCTGGGCATATGACAGTTTTAGTATTGGCCTCTTAAATTTGTTGTGAAGGAAAAAAATTCATCTACAGCCACAAGGCCACGTAGTCACACCTTGTTGGGGAAGTGTCCTTTCTCCTAACTCCTGGGCATCAGCACTCTGAGCTAAATTTGCCAGCTCAAAGACTGGGAAGGTGGACCAAACATCCAGCAGCCATTGAAAATACCACTCTGGCACCCAGCTGAAGATGGGTCCACTCGTCACAGGGACCCCACAGCTCTGAAGCACGTGTAATTATAGTTATTAAGCAGAAACACGCACACTTTGGGGAATGGAGTGCGTTTCTTTGGCACCTTTACAGTGTACTGACTGTTTCCCAGCGTGCTGATAGTAAAGGAACACAAAGAGGAGTTTTTCCATTGCTAGGCAGACTAGAAAACCTCTGAGGAATATCAAACAGAAGCCCTAACCCTTGAAGAACCTCACAGACATCCCTCCCTTGCCGGGACACGCTGCAGGAACACAGGCAGTGCCCCTCTGCAGAAACACACCCTTCTTCCCAGAAGTGTCCCGAGAAAAAACGAAACCAAACACTGAGTACACACACAGAAATCAGCGTGGACGAGAGCAGCCAAAGCATTTTACCTGCTTTCCTGGCTGGAAGGCTGCATTTCCACGTTCATGCCCGGTACAGCATGTCACCATCTGCATTCCTGATCGCCCTGCTCCACAGGGGAGGATGGAGGCCGGCATCCTCCTTCTGCCCTTTCAGCAGATTTTTAAAAAAGAAAGCTCCTCGGTAGCCTGGCTGCAGAGTGTGGCAGAGAGCGGCTGAGATTATACCAACAGCACAGCAGCTCAGAAAATACCTGCCCCACACAGGTAACTTCACTCCCTGCATCCCCCCAGCCCCCGGGAAGCTCGGCTGGGTCCAGCCCCTGCTGCACAGCAAACCCACCTGGTGATGGGTTAACTGTGTTTAACGAGTGCGATTCACACCCCACACCCCCGCTACCGAAACACAGAGATACAACAAGCTGCATGGAACACATTCGCTAATTAATCCCTCTCAATCAGTTTGCATTAACGCCACAAACAACAATCGCATCAGTTCCAACCACGACGGGGTGGGGAGTTGGAACCAGATGATCTGTAAGATCCCTTCCAACCCAAACTGTTCTGTGGTTCTACAATTCCATGAACGCATCCTGGCGGGAGCAGCGATACCCACCAGGAGCTACGCTACCTTTAAAAAGCTTCCCCAAACCGCCACTGTTATTTTAAATAACGCTGAACCATTGTACCAAGAGATACTCACAGTAAATAAGTAACGAGTAAATAACAGCTACTGACGTTTTTATCACACAGGTGTAAATTCAGTTATCGAGAAAGGGGAGGGCTTGCACTATTTTTGCTCTGACACCAAGGCTGCTCGGGGTAAATTGTCATGCAAGCTTGTAATTATTTGGGAAATATACAGAAACGTTTAAATACGAATATATACACAGTACCAGTGATCACGACACACTTTGATTAGTAGGGAACTGAATTTCAGCGCGGGGAGAGCAGGACCCCACCACGAGCACTGCAGGAACGATTCTGTTCTTCAACCTCCACGCAAAGCCTCCTCCCGCACCCCCTGCACCCCCCTTTTCCACGCTCGGCCCCCCGGCTTGGAGACAACTTTTCAGGGATTTGGGGAGCAGAGGGGGGGGTGCGCATCGCACAGGGGCTGTTCGAGCCTCCCCCCGCTCCGTGCCGGGGTGCCGGGTGTTCGGGGTGGGCTCCCGCCGCCGGGCGCGGCCCCGACCCCGCAGCCCCCCCGGACCCCCGGGACGGGACGGGCCCGGAGCGGGGCCGGGGGGAGCGGCGGGGCCGGAGCGGCGGATCCGCGGCGGTAACATGGCTGCTTTCCTACCGAATTACGAAACCGGCTGTGCGAGCGGGGATTACCGGGGAGAGCCGGCGTGGGGAGACCCCGGGGCGGGGAGCGGCGATGGGAACGGAGGGGGTGGCGATGGTGGCGGGGAGCACAGCGAGGGGACGCGGGGGGCGGCGAGGCTTCGGGGCAGGGATGGGGGTCCCTCCTGGTGCCGGGGGGGGGGGGCGCGGGAGCCGAACGAGGCGCCAGCAGCGAACGACCCATCTCCAAACCCACCGCCCAACCCGCAACCGGGGGGCCCGACGGGACGCGCCCCCCGAAAACACACAATGAACAATAACAGCGAGCGGAGGCGGCGGCGGCCGGGGGGTGCCCCCCGTGCCCTGAGCCCCCCCTCGCCCCCTGCCCGCGGCGGGACCCACCTTGAGCGCCGTGCGGGCCGTGCTCCATGGCCGGGTCGCTGCCCAGCTCGGCCAGGCGCCGGCCGGTGGCCGCCAGCTCGGCGCGCAGCGCCGTCACCTCCTGGCCCGCCGCCTGCAGCGCCCCGTCGATGCGCAGCGCCAGCTGCTTGTTGTCGTCCATCATGTGCAGGATTTTGGCCTGGGGGGAGGGAGGAAGAGGAGGAGAGAGAGAGAGAGGTGAGAGAGGGAGCGGCGGGCGGGGGGGGGCGGGCAGGGGGCTGAGCTGGGCGGAGGGGGGGGCAAAGGGGCTGCCGAAGGGGGAGCGGCGAGAGGGGAGTGGGCGGTGCGAGGGGGCGGCGCGAGGGGAGGGGGCTGGGGGGGCGCGAGGGGGGCTCTGAGAGAGGGGGCAAGGGGATGGGGGGCTCTGCGAGGGGGTGCAAAGGGGATGGGGGGCTCTGCGAGGGGGTGCAAAGGGGATGGGGGGCTCTGCGAAGGGGTGCAAAGGGGATGGGGGGCTCTGCGAGGGGGTGGAAAGGGGATGGGGGGCTCTGAGAGGGGGTGCAAAGGGAAGAAGGATAAAGGGGATGGGGGCTCTGCAAGGGGGGGGCAAAGGGGAGAAGGATAAAGGGGATGGGGGGCTCTGCGAGCGGGTGCAAAGGGGAGGGAGACAAGTGGGAGAGGGGCTCTGCGAAGGGAGTGCAAAGGGGGGGGGGACGATGCAACGGGGGCTGCAAAGGGGACGAGGATCTGTGCAAAGGGAAGGGGAGTCCGTGTAAAGGGGTGCAAAGGGAAGGGGATCTGTACGAGGGGGGGGGTGTGCAAAGGGGAGCAGGGGCAGTCTGTACAGAGGGGGTACAAGGGGGCGGAACAGGTTGTACCGGGGGGGGTGGGGGTACCCCCTACCTGTTGCCCCCCCCGGCAGCCCGGAGGCGATCGCGGCTCGGCCGAGGGCATCCGCGGTGGGAGCGCGGCTGCGGTGGGGCGGGTTCCCCCCGCCCGGGGCGGACGGACGGACGGACGGACGGACCCTGCGGCGCCCGCGCTGCGCTGAGAGCGAACCCCCCGCCCCGCCCGCCGCCCCCCGGGAAGTTCAGGGGTGCTGCGGGGATGCTGCAGTGCCCGCGCCGAGCTCAAAATGCCACTAATGAAGAGCCGTGCTGCTAATTGCGCGCGGGTCGTACCCAGCAGCTGCCTGCGGCAGGTGGAGGAGAACGGGCTCCAAAAATCCCCCTGGAAGGATTTCGGCGGGGGAGAGGGAGAGCCACCTGAGCGCTGTCACCACTGCAGTAGCGTTAGTGCGAGAGCTCTTACGCTGGCGGTTTGCGTGGCACGAACCCAGGGTGAAAAATCGAGAATTATTGGTATCATCCATTCACTGGCGACTGCTAGAGGGAGCGCGGATGTTTCCCTGTGCCTTATCCATCCCTCTGAGGGATCCTCTTGTGTGTTTGCCAGGGCTGCAGCAAGCCTGCAGAGCTGCCACCCTGCCCACAGCAGCTTGCAGACGGCTTCATCCCACTGAAATGAGATCATAAAATCACGGAATGATTTGGGTCAGGAGGGACCTGAAGGATCACCTCGTTCCAACCCCACCCCCAACCTTCCACTAGATTGCTCCAAGCCCCATGAGCAGGGGTGCTTTGGAGACCATGGTCTGCATGGCTTTACCTCCCCAGTCTGTCCATGCATCCCAAATCATGGTGGGGTTCTTGGGGTGTCCTGTGCAGGGCCAGGAGTTGGACTCGATGATCCTGATGGGTCCCTTCCAGCTCATCATATTCTGTGATTCTGTGATCTGCAGGCAGCAGTGCTGTGGGTTGTCACCTGAGCCACCTGTACCCGGAAAAGTTCACTAATTTAGGAATGCCATGGGCAGGAGCCCCCACGTGTGGGGTGGGAGCCTCACAGAAACGGGAGTGGGTGTGGGAAGCTCAGCAGGGAGCTGGGAGAGTGAGCAAGAGCTCTTGCCAAGGGAAAAGCCAGAGGAAATCACGACCCGTAAGGAAAGGGGGAGAAACAGTCCTGCACAATTTGCTAAACCCTCCAGTATTTGCCTAAATTCAGGCTTTTGGCTGAATAAAAGGAGAATTTTTGGCAGTTCCTTGAACTTCACGGTGTCCTTCTACAGCACCGCTGACACTGCAGAGCCCTGAGCCAAAATGCAGCAGAAAGGATGAAAAAGGGCTCCCCTTCTCAGAGAGCTGCAGGGATGACTCTGGGAGAGGCTTGACATGAGATAAAGTGGGAGAACATCATCATCCCACGTGGTGACGTCCCGAGGGAGTGCAGGGATGGGGCTCTGCAGGAGCAGAGGGTTTGGGGTGCAGAGTCCCTGGGCAGCTTGTGGGCACTGAAATCGGGTAAATCTGTCACGTCAGTCGGCTGAAAAACATCACTAAGTCAGCCTTGGTCCCCCAAACCCTCAGATCTGATCTGGGGCGTGGGTACAACCAGTTCTCCAAGAGTCAACAGGGTCGAGTCCTTATCAAGTGGCGTCTAGGCCTTACATCCATCCGGATCAATCCCTCTGGATATTGTAAAACAATAGAAAAATCTAGTATTTATTCAGAGAAATGGAACAGTGGCTTTTCCAAGGGACAGTTATTTCTGACTGAGAGTTTCCAGCAGTGTCTGCAACCCAACCCCTCGTGCTGGGCCAGGGCACTCGGAATATCAGTGCAAAGGTCTGTTTTCCTTAATGAATTCCCAAAGGGCCAACAAACAACCCGCAAGGAGAATAAATGCAATTTTTGAAATTCTTTCTTCGGCATCTCTGCAGCCATCCCCAAACGAGATAAAGTTCTTTAAGTATATATAGAAACTGAATTCTAATCAAGATAAATGCCCGGTTTCATACCTAATTTGCATGAGTATGTGCTGCAAACTGTGCTTGCAAATGGGAGAATTATGTATGTAACCAGATAACCTGAGTGTGCAATCCCAGTACCGTATATGCAAAACTTACTCATTGCACTTGAATAAAACTTAAGCTTCAGCAAAAAAGGAACTCAGCTTTAAAGGACCAGCACATTATTTTTATCATAAAAAATCGGGTTAAAGCTGATTTGAACCTTCCAAGAACACATTTAGCTGCTGAGGCAAATTCCAAATTATGTTTCTTACTCAATCTAACCTTAATAATAGACTAGTTGAGCTGCTGCACTGCCAGAGCTGGAATTTTTTTAATTTACTGGCGAAGAGAATTTCTACATTAGCGCCTGGCTATTTAAAAAATCTGTCCTAAAGTTGGCTGTGGACTCATGTGTGAATTAAAAACCTCGCTTTAAAAACCTTCATTACTACTTTCGAGTCCTCCTGAATTCCCCTGAAGATATCTTGAAAGATTTTTCCCCCTTTCCCATGCCTCCTCCCATCCTGACTAGGGAACAGCTGAGTCCATTAAAATTGATTTCAATCTCTCAGAGCAGAATTTGATTTCTCCAAGTTTCTGCCTGGAAAGAGCATGGAGTGTCCCAGCAATCCAGAGGTATCAGCTGGTGGAAAATGAGCAGTGCAGGCACAAGGATGAGGCATTCCCAACCCAGCTGGGTTGTGTTCTCAGTCAGAAGGCCAAGCCTTTGCTGGAATACTCAAAATTGGGATGAAATGAAACTTTAGGAAATTAATTGTGCTTCATTTGCCTTCTCCCATTAGTTTTAAATTAACAAAAAATTGAATTAAAAGGCAATTTCCCAACATTGCCTTTTTTGGTTTTTTTGTTTTGTTTTTTTTTTTTTTTCTTATTTCAGCTTTTACCAGGAGCTTGACAGCTACTCAGGGAGCCTGTGTCCCAGATGGATGGGATCCTTGGCCATGCAGCTGAAGCATGGAGAGGTTGGGAATATTTCCTAGGGACACACAGGAAACCTGAGTCAATGCCAACAGGTCACAAATCTCTGTTCAGCCTCAGCTACACTCAGCATCTGTTCAGGTGGTGCAAGGGAAGCCTTGAAAACCTGAAAAAAAACCCCTCAGTTTTGGGCAACATGTTCCTGTAGTGACCTCACATGCAGGCAGGCCATTCCTCAAGAACATGGTAATGGAATAAACAAGGATGGAGGAAGATTTCAGAGCACTACCCTTCATCTCTGCTCTTGTTTCAACCTAAGGAGTGCAGTAAAGAGAATATGAGAAGATTTAGGAGATGAAAAAGGGCTGAGAAGCACATGAGTACCATTCAGGCCTTCCAAACCCTTTAATTTGCTATTCAGATCACCGCTTTTTATGGTTTAATATGTACAATATGCAAAGGAACCAGTTTAACTAAATGGGAAAACCCTTCTGTGTTAAGGCTGAACGTAATCTAATAGGGCCCTTTGACTTGATTCAATTAAATCCTTCTTTTTCCAATTAAATAATCAGCCAGAATTTAATAAAAATGAATTTCAATGTGTCATCCTGCAGAATGATGACCCCTGTGATGGGGAAGGCTTATGTAAATTCTGCTGATCGCTTTTTATCTGCCTCTGCCTCTCTTCCTCCAAAAAAAAAATTGCCTTCTGTCTGTATATTTACATTAATTTCTCATCTGCTCCATGTATCTCTGTTTGCAGGAACAATCCCAGCTCAAAGGCCTGCGAGTATCAGCAGCTTCTCTCAGCACATCCTCAAAAAGGGACCTTCTGTGATGGGAAAAAGGTCTCCAAAGCGGGATTTTCGATCCGTGCCTTGGGTTTGTTATGCCCTGGCACACGGTAGGGCAGAGAGAATTTGGCCCCTTCCAAATGTCACCAGAGGCATCTGTGTGGCCATTCATCACCGAGACAATGCAGCC
This sequence comes from Pseudopipra pipra, assembly GCF_036250125.1. Classification (NCBI taxonomy): domain Eukaryota; kingdom Metazoa; phylum Chordata; class Aves; order Passeriformes; family Pipridae; genus Pseudopipra; species Pseudopipra pipra. Next base: position 5,495,144 of record NC_087570.1, on the reverse strand, counting down.
CAGGACACCAGCAAACTCCAGCAGCAATCCTCAGGAAAATCACAGCGTGGCCTGCCTTCCACAGTCTCTTCCAGCATGTCTCCACTAAGCAACTCCCATCAAAGTCACAATAGCTGATAATATCTACAAGTTTTTTTCCCCCTCTGCAAAGGTCACATTATTATTTCTATTATTTATAACTGGATTTCACCCCTTCTCACTCATAAAAGGCAGAGCACCAATTCTTTCCTCCCTCAGCTGGAATATAGAGCAGCATCTTAATGCAAACCTGGCTGATGTGGTGCTGCTGTGCTGTAATAACTTAATAACTTATTAACTTTTAAGTTATTAAAACAGAATTAGGCAGAGCTAAGCATGGACAGGTTAAAAATGTGAGCGAATATTCTGTTTTTTCCCTGTGATGCTGCAGTGCCACATCTCCCCATCCCCAGTTCTGTGCGGGTTGAAACAGTCCTGGCGACCTTCCTGTGCATCCCCCGGGACCGTGAAAACAAACCCATTAATGTTTATAAAGTGTCTCAGACTGGGGGAATTACATCACCACGGCCAGATACAAGCTTAATGGATCAAAACAAACCCCAGCTCCAAAACCCCCCAGCTTAGACGCATCTCAGTTACCCGGCACAAACCTCAAGGAATCCTACTGAGAAGGGATAATTGAGGGAAAAATGTGATCCCAGAGATTTTTCTCCAGTAAACCCGTTTCACGTTAATAGGAAGCAGATTTCTAGACCCCTCTGCAAACAAATGACTTCCACAGCATATTTCACAGCTGAGAGCATCCATGGCACCAGCTTTACACGCAGCCCCATTAAACCCAACATTTGTTTAATGAATTACAGCAATCCACGAGGCCGGGGACGTTCAGCTGTATTTAAATGTTTATGGGGCAGACGTCAGCAGCCAGCTTTGCATGGGCAGGTATCGGTGTCAGTGCTGAGCTCCCGCTGCAGTGCACTCAAAACTCGGAACATGTTTTGGTTTCTGTCTTCTTACTGAGGGCAAATTACCCCGGAGTTTGGTGGTCTCTGCTAAACATAAAACTGTTTGGATTAGTGTCAATTTGGGGTGTTTTCTTTCTGACAGAGAGAAACTGTTGCACATCTCGCACCTGGCTGGGGTTGGTCCATGCAACTGAGAGGCGAATTAAGCCATTAAAACTCCCAGTCAAGCATGTTTGACGTGCTGCAGCTGTTTCCAAATGACCTCATCCTCACCTCAGCAGTCAATATATAAACCCTGACAAAAATCTGACTCTGGTCCACCCTCCTGGTTCAGCGTATCCCCCACTGCAAACTCTGTGTGAAGTGCTCCTCTCACGGCACAGCGAAGCAGCAGCGAGGATGTGCTGTGATCATTTTGCTTTCTTGAACAGATACCTCTGACCTGGGATGGTCTCCAGCCCAGAAATCCCCACCCAGGAGCTGGTTTCACAGAATCACAGAATGGTTTTGTTTGGAAGAGATTTTAGAGACCATCCAGTCCCACCCCCTGCCTTGGGCAGGGACACCTTCCTCTAGCCCAGGTTGCTCCAAGCCCTGTCCAACCTGGCCTTGGACACTTCCAGGGAAGGGGCAGCCACAGCTTCTCTGGGCAACCTGTGCCAGGGCCTCCCCACCCTCCCAGGGAAGGATTTCTTCCTCATATCCAGTGTAACCCTGTCCTCTGGCAGTGTCTGGGGTCCAGCCTAACCCTGCCCTTGTCCTGTCACTTCAGGTGAAGTCTGTATGAAATGCCATTTCCCCATCCTCTCCCCATCACCAATTAAGGGGGAAAGGTGTGGTTAGGTTTTTTCAGAACTGCCAGGGTGATTTGGAACATCAGGTCCTGCTGACTTACTCCAAGACATCCCCTGTCCTCTTGGGAAGGGGAGAAGGGGAAGTCTGCAGAGACATTGGCTTTGCAGCCCCGATTTCCCACCTGTTCAGACACTGTTACAAGGCTCATGTGAAAACTTCAATGAGCAGGGAGAATGTAAAGCACTCAGATAGCAGGATAATCAGGTGTCACGAAAAAAATTCTGTGATCAATCAGCAGACAAATATACACTTAAATTGGGTGTTAGTGGGACAGATGCAGGAAAGGTGATTATGGGTTGCCTCTGTGTTTCCTTCAGCAACAATGATGACACGCCAGGGTGGGTCACCCTACCCTGCCATTAATAGAGCATCAGCATTCATCTGACAGCTTCTTTGTCCTGGGAAGTCAATTCAGAGGAAGATTTGACATTAGCAGGAGGCACAGTGAAATTCAGACACCTTTGCATTTTCATGACCCTCCAGATGCTTTATCCTGACAGATCACAGGCAAGCTCGCTGTCCTAAATTGGGCAGGAGGCAGGAATAAATATTTGCACCCATCCCTTTCGACTGTGGCAATAAACACCATCAGCAGAACCAGTGGAAGAACTGCCTTTTGCTCCCTTCCTGGAAAACAAAACTAAAACCAGGGCTTGCAGGGCAGAGCCACGGGAAGAGTCAGCTGGAGCATCATGGAAAAGGAAGGTGATGGATAGAAATGTGATTTTTTTAGTGTAATATTTGTGATGTAGATAAAAGATAAGATTTCAAGGGTGATTCATGCCTCTAAAATAATCCTAAAATTAATGCAGAAATAGAAAGCTCCAGAGAGTAACAGAGGAGGGGGTTAAGATGCACAGCACAGTGTCCCCCACTGCCACCCACCACCCAGGGAGCACATGAGCACCACGAAGTTCCCATGGGTGGGTCAGGGGCCAAACAGCACAATCTAGACAAGAGTGAAACTCCATTTATTCCTGCAAGGCAGAGCATCTTTCCCTTTCATTCCAAGTGAGAGAACACACACTCTGGTGTAGGTGTCATTGTCCTCCCTTGTTCTGTCGGTCACACCTGGTTTGGGGATCACCCCACTGCCAAACCAGTTCCTTTCACAACACAGGAATGTGCTGGGGAGTGTGGAACAATACAACAGGCCTTTTCCCCTCTCTTTTTTCCTGGTTTTATTCAAGATACTACCAGCAGGGTGGACTAATCCTGTATTGCATAAGATTACAAACCTACAATTACACCCCATCAGCCTATGAAAGACCTAAAAATACACACCTAGATGAAATTTCAGCATTGAGAAGGCAGCTGAGAAACAAGAGTAATGTTCCTACATGTACACATTACATTATTTAGAGTGGTGTTTTAAGGCTTCAGCATGTACTCATTGATTCTTTGGGGCTTGGAGTGTCCTGGTGTCCATCTCTTTAAGTGTCCATAACACAGGTTGGTGGAGTCCTCAGCCCTGTGAAAAATGACACTTTTCCTGCATTGAGAGAAATCCCTTTAGGTCAGATAACTCACAAGTACTTTTTTTATTTTGTTTAGGTAGGAAAACACTGCAGATATCATTCCACAGGATGGGGAAACCTGGGCACAGATGGGCTGAAACAGGGTGTGAAGGGCACTTGCAACCCATGGGACACACTGAGCCTTTCCAGTTAAATAAGGAACAATTCCTTCGTCTCACCACAGAGTTGATTTACCCTAATGGAACACCCAGCCACAGAAGGGCAGGGGAAATGCATCTTCTAACAAAATCCCTTTAACTTTGACATAGATTACTTATAAAAAAACATCAAACCACACCAAATACACAAGTGTGATAAAATATCTCAGTACAAAATCAATTCCGAGGCGATTAACAGCCTTTGAAAAATTGGGGCTTTAAGTCAGTTCGTGGCAGGGATCAAACTGAGCTGCTGTCAACTCACTTGGGCATTTTACTTTGCTTCTGATATCTGACAGTTAAAATCACCTAAAATGGTTCCCATTATTCCTACATTTTCTCCTTTTTGTTCCCCAGGGGAGCACCACACAGCCAGGCTCCCATCCCAGCCCGCAGCATCGCTCCCCATCCATGGCTGGGGGAAGTCCCAAGGCTGTCAGAGCTTCCTGATCAGTTCCTACACTTTGGGGGAAAGCTGGAGGTAAGGCTGACCAGCTGTGAGCTGCCACAAGTCCCTCTGGCTGATTCCCAGCCTGTGGTCCCAGATGAATAGCACTGGTCATCAGCTGGAATACCAAAAGGAGCTCAGTCCTCCACAAGAAAAGTCTTGAAGCATTATCCAACCCTTCTGCTAGGTCAGGTGAGACTCACTAATATTAATAATATTTATATTAATAGCTTTTCATGAAAATAGGGAAGTCTTCCCCAAGCCTGGTGGACCAGAGGAGAGGGAGATATATTCAAATGGTGTCTTGGTGGAGCAAGAAGGATCCAAGGGAAAGCTGATGTTCTTATCATGGAATCACAGAATGGCCTTGGGTGGAAGGGACCTTAAAGTTTATATCATTCCACCCCCTGCCATGGGCAGGGACACCTTCCACTAGCCCAGGTTGCTCCAAGCCCCGTCCAGCCTGGCCTTGGACACTTCCAGGGATGGGGCAGCCACAGCTTCCCTGGACACCCTGTGCCAGGGCCTCCCCTCCCTCTGAATAAAGTGTGGAGAGAGGGATCATTACAGGTGGTCTCAGAGAAAGCCAGGGCAGATATGTAGTAATGTCCAAAAAAAATAAGGATGCAAAATGCTAAGGAAATAATAATTTTTAAAAATCACAGCTGGATGGATTCCTTAGAAAAGTCTAAGGAATGTTGTGAAGCTCCAGTGGATGCAGGAGGTTCTGTGGGTACCTGCACATCCATCACCCCAAAGTCTTGAGGACAAGAAGCTGCAGGATTGTTGGCAGAGGGATTTTAAGAAGGTGATAGATATAAAACCCATCAAAGGCAATTAAAGCAAGCAGGACAACTGCCAAGCTCTCGTGTTTGCTCACTGTCAGTGGGTTTTATGGATACAGAGATATATATCTGCAAAGCTATTCAAGTGCATTTAATTTTTCCAGTACCCACGTACTGCAGCCTGTAAGAGATAATATGTTTATCCTCCAGAGTTCGTGACTTCATTCTGCAGTACTTGGCTCTAGGGTGGGTTTTGTATTATTAACTTCCTTCCAGTACATACAGAGAACAAAACCTCTTCCCACTGAACACCCTGGGATGAAGTTTTGTCAGGTGTTAAGTGCAGTTTGTCACACGCTGCTGGAGGCCAAAGGTGGGGCAATAAGCCTGGAAAAAATCTGGGACCTCGACCCTGAGATGTGAGCTGGGGTGTGGGGAATGCAGGATGGAGGTGGGGGCTTGTTCTGTCACAACCCTGGCACAGGCTGCCCAGAGAAGCTGTGGCTGCCCCTGGATCCCTGGAAGTGTCCAAGGCCAGGCTGGATGGGGCTTGGAGCAACCTGGGCTGGTGGAAGGTGTCCCTGCCCGTGGCAGGGGGTGGAAGGAGATGAGCTTTAAGGTCCCTTCCAACCCAAACCATTCTGTGAGTCTATGATAAAACCTTTTTGAACATCCACATTTATGTTTTCAGACTAAATTTTTCGGCCTGACCTTCAGTGAGATGGGGGTGATGCTGAATCCCTCACACCCCTCACTATCCAAAAGCTCTGGACAAGCAGGGGAAAGGACTTAGGACTGTTTCACTGATTTTTTTTTCCCTTCTGTTGCCACCCCATTAAAAGTAACGGTTCATAATCTGCACCAGACCAGCTCGTCTCAAGATAAAGATCTGCCTCGTTTGCAGCTACATAATTAGCAATTACCCTAATTTCACTTACATTAAATTACGTTTTTTTAAAAATAAATGTTATCTTTTCTGACAAAAAAAAAAAAAAAAAAAAGGCAGCCTGGGTCTAAATCAGACTGTTTTATATAAAGCAGCAGCACCATTATCCTGCTCTCAGATGTAATGTCTAGACACTTTTAATGAAAATATTCATTATTGCTCATTTGCATCTCTTTCAATTCCAGGACAGAAATCAAATGAAGATGTCAAAACTGGGCTTCCTCTGCCTCAGGCAAAACGGAGCCACGGTGACCCCCAAGTCCCTCCAAACGGGAGCTCAGCTCGTGTGAAGGGAAAGCATCTCTGGCATCCTCATAACTGAGGGCAGCGTGAGAGGAAAGATGAGCAAGGAAAATCAGAGGGAAATAATGGTGTCGGGATCTGGGGCTGAGATCTGCAGCTTTAAAACAAGGGGATAAACGGGGGGATCCCAGCCTTACACTGCAAGATGTGTTGAAATACAGATGTTAATCAGGGTGGTGGTAACTCATGTGGGTTTAGTGGAGACAGTTCCCAGAGATAAAGCACATTTTAAACCTACTCCTTACTTGCTATTAACAAAACTTTCCATTAGTACAAGGAAATATATAATATACCTCAAGCACATGCTTCACTGAGCTTGGAGAGTAAAGATAAAATAATCTTTTTATAGCAAATAGGAACGAATACTTAAAAATAATAAAAAGTTGGTGAATATTCATTTGAACTCTTAAGCAAATTTGCCCTTGTCATATTTGCATCTCTCTTGTGTTCTCTCTCTGTGCAATGAAGTTTTATTAGCATGAACATCCACAGAAAGTGAATGTGAAGCCTGAATACCCATGGGAAATGAATTTCAAATTCACTTGCCGTGTGCAGTCACCCAAGAAACTCGATCATAATTGTTTATTGTACTTAAATATTTATATTGTTGAAGCACTTGTTAGATAAAAGGGCCGCGATGCTCCTGTGTTGGGTGCTGTTCAAACACTGTCCCAGGCTACAGGAATTACCTCTCTCCCCAGCAAACACCCGGGTGTGATGGGTTCAAGCAAGAGAGGTGAGATGGCAGGTGCCAAATTCCAAGGTCAAGAACAAGCTCTGGGTGAAAGATCAAAAAGTTTCTCTTAATTTTTCCTGGAAAACTGTGGAAGTCGCGGCGGACCCACCAAATGGCACAACCTCACATGGGTGTGTTCTCACAGGATATTTGAAACAGAGTCAGGGATTTCAAGTTCATCAGAAGCACTGTTTGGAAGGTTTTTTAGTGCCTGCAGTCCTCTGGCACAGACTCCAGCCTTCGCCCCGAGCTCGGATTTCAGCAGTGCCCTCAGGCTTTACAATGGATTCTTACATTTTCTGTTCCCCTCCCCTGCCCCCCATTTGCATCTATAAATGCACCCACGGCCACTGCCTCCCCCAGCAGATTCCATGGCTCTGGAGCAGGAATCCCAGCCCAGTTAACACCTTCCCATCCCTGCCAGCAGCAGCAGTCCTGGCTGTGCAGGGCAGTGTTTGCTCCCAGCTCATCCAAAGACACCTCTGGGGGTTTTGGGGAGAGATGGGGGGCACTTCCTGCAATAGGGGACCCCTGTTTTGCTTGGTCACAAATCTTCTGTGCCCCACAGACCCCTCAGCAAGGCCGGGATACCCCTCCCTGATCCAGCACTGACTGAACACACCTCCAGACCAATCCTCACTACATCATTTTTCTCTGTTACCTGCCTCGGTCTGGACATTTTTATGACTAAGAGGAGGAAAAACTTCAAGGTCAAATCCCTGCTGGGAGCAGGGCAGGGATCTACACACTGCACCCGTGGACTGGAGCATGAATTACCAACTATTAAGGGCTGCTGAATAAAAAAAACCTCCTAAAATTGAAGTTCAAGTTGCAGCAATAAGGATACACAGGAGAGAAAACTGCATTAGGACATGCACTGTCTTACACAGTCACTTTAATCTGGATTCAGCAGTAGGAGGAGGGGACTTGGAGCTGCCCCTCAGAGCAGGGTCAGGTCTCCATCAGCTTCTTACACACAACTGTGTCTTTTAATTATCACCCACTGCAGTCAGATTAGAGTTGCCTGTGTCAATCTGCATTTGTGACACACGAGTTCCCTGCTCCTCCATGGACAGAGCAGGTGTTACTGGCAGGGTAATTACACACCATCATTAACCAGCAGCAATCTCAGTTGCCCCAAAGATGCTTCCAAGATTGGATACTGGATTTCACAGCTTTTCCTTCAAACACAGGCCACCGAGGGGACACTGGTGTGGAAGTGGAAAGATGCAATTAGGGATTTGTGAGAAGGAGAAGAGGAATGTCTTGAGCAAACCAAGAGAGCTGTTGCTGACACCACAGCAGGAAGAGGCAGCACTTGGGGCACCCACTCCAGGAAAATTGTTTCTAAGAGCTTGAGCTGCTTGGAAATGACATTTGAAACGCAGGGGGTTGGAAAGGGGAAGAGAAAGAAATGGGCACTGTGGAAGGAGATGAGTTCTTGCAAGGTGGAATAACAGGGCTCCATCTCTGCATGGAGCATCCTCACAGCAGGAGCAAAATGGGGACCCCCCTCTGCCCAGAGAGCTCTGAGGTTCAGGGGCACAGAGGGCACTGCAATACCCACATAACCTCATTTACATACTTCTTTATCAAATATTAAATAAAAAAAGAGATGCCAAATGCAATGGGCAGGGTCTCCCTGCATGGCCAAGTCCTCTTGGCTCTCCACCCCTGTGGCAGAAGATGCCACTTGTCACAGGAACAAGATGGATGATGATGGAAAGAGGTTGAAGGGCATAAGCTCAACATGTGGTGCAACTCCACACTCACTACTGTAAGAAAATAAAAGTGCCAAACAGACCAAAACCACCTTTTCCAGGAGAAAAAATTGTTGGCTTCAGAGGAAGCCAAAGTTGGCTTTTACAGCTTGAAGTGGTTAACGATTTGGTTTCTTTAGACCAAAGAATTAATGGCACTGAACTTCACAACAACAACAAAAAATTAAAGGCACCCCAAAGAATGTTCTCTTAATTGTAGCAGCCCGCTGCATTAAAGCTGCTATAGGAAAATTCATTTACAATTCAGCTATTAAATTGCAAACCATTACCACTGCTTTTATGGCTTTATATCCCTCTCACAAATTTATTGTGTAATTACTCGGAGCAACAGGATCGTTTCTAGCAAGCGAAGTTGAAATAAGGCACCCATTCTAAAACCCTCCCAATTCTGCCTTTTCCAGATAAAATTTACACAAAAGAGGAAAAATGTTACAGCACAGTTTTCTGCCTGGGGTTCTGGGGCATTTGAGGACAGAGCTGGATTCTTGGCTATCAGAAAGGTGGGATGGAAGTGCCCTCCCCCAGCAACTGCCATTTCTTGCTGTAGGAAATGGAATTGCTCTGGAGGTGTTGGGACTTGCTCCAATGGATCTCTGCAGCAGCAGGGATGGAGCTTGAGGACCTGGCATTTTCCCACCTGCCAGGGGGCTCAGCCAACCCCCAGCTTAACCACTGCTCGTGAAATAAACCATAATAAAATTAAATTTTAACAAAATTACACTCTCTGCCTCTCATTTTCCACCTCGGCAAAAGAAATTTGTAAATAAATAAATAAACTCTTGGGCATCATAAAAAAAAAAACAAACTTGCATAAAGGGGCATTAAGCATTTCCTGGGCAGAATGACTGGATTATTGTTGGAAGATGCAAATAAATTCACATCGTGTGCCTCTTTTTTTCCCTCCTTTTTCTTTTTGTACCACCCTCATCCGAAGGAGGGGATAGCATCGGTATCCAGCTCAGGAATCTCTTGGGCAGATTAAAGACCCAATTATGCTGGATTTGGGGATCCAGCCTGAATCCATGGGGCTTCATAAACCCCAGGATTAAACACCCAGCAGCTCCCAGCCCCTGCAACCACTGCTGATCACCAGCAGTGACCACAAAACCATCTCTTTGGAAGCAATTCCCTTCTCCCATGGGTTTTTTTTCTATCCTGATCTGCCAGGGGATGTTTCTCACCTCCTCCTAATTACCTGTGATCCTACCTGGGAGCTCACTGCAGGCACATTCCCTCAGGGATGCACTGAAATAGGCACTGCAGTGCTTTGCTGAGCTGGGCCCTGGGCATTGAATCCAAACTCAAAAAAAAAAAGGGAGGTGAATGAACAAGACTTCATTTTTTTCCTAATTATCATTATCCCTGATAATAATAATATTCTAATTATTATTATTATACTTGCAGTGTTTATATTTTTGTTTCGGAAAGGAGACTTTTGGGGGTCCTAAAGGCTGGTAAATGCAAAGAGAAGGCAAAGCAAATCAAGCAGAATTCCCAACCCCATCCCACCCTGCTGCTGCTGCCGGCTGGAGATGGACACGGTGTCCCAGCAGCCTCGTGCATCCTAATGGCACAGAGAACACAGTTAGTTATGCAGGAGACATCTCCCCCAGCTGGCACATGGCAGGGGGCTGGAACTGGATGATCTTTAAGGTCCCTTCCAACCAAAACCTTTCTGTGATCCCGTGAATTGCTCCTTGGAAGGGCTGAATGGCCCAAACCTCCCCCTCCCGCGCTCCCGATTCCCGCTCGGCTCCTGCTGCCGGTGCTAAAAGGGTCTGACTTTGGGGGATTGTTTAATATCTGCTCCAAATGTTTGCTGGGGGTATAATGACATGATCACCGAGGCCAAAGACACTGTGGTTACACAAGCACAGCACCCCCCTCTCCCCAGTAAGGATGAATCCCTGCGAGCAGTGGGGGGAAGGAGCTGACGAGCCGGGATAATTTATTCTGCTGAACCCAGTGCCTGCCAACTCGGCTCAGCCTGGCATGGGATAGGCTTACAGGAGCAGCCAGGCTGGGATTTGCAGGGAGGAGGAGGAGGAATCTGAGTGAATCAGATACCCAAATCTCACTGGATTCAGCAGGAACTGGCTTTTCAATCAGCTCGGGATCATTTTCCTTCTCGTGTTTGTCTGTTCTCTCAAGTGCCACTAATGAGTGGGGGTGATCAGTGGAGAAAGGGTTGAGTCAAAAATGGGGGTTTGGGTGAAGTTACTGAGTAACAAAACAATTAAGAAGAAAGATACAGGGAGTGAAAAAAACCTAACCTCTAAATTTCCAATGACAATTGATTTTGTCAGAAGCTGTTGGCCAAGGGAGAGACAAGATCGTCACACACAGAGACTGACCCAGTGCTCTGCTGTGATGTGTTCCCAGCTCCACTGTGCACCACCACAAGGAATTCAGCAACTAATAATGGTCTTAGAATTAGTAAGTTTGGAAAAGCCCTCTAAGATCACTGAGTCCAACCCAGCACTGCCATGTTCACCACTGAACCGCAGCCCCAGCTGCCACATCCCCAGGTTTTTGAACACTTCCAGGGATGGTGACTCCACCACTTCCCTGGGCAGCCTGTTCAAGTGCCTGACCACCCATTCAGCGAAGAAAATTCCCCACCTGACCCAAGACAGCTGAAGGAGGAAGGATGGTAGTGGTATGAGGGCAGGGGTCGGGTGCACGAAGAGCATTAATGGTGAGAAATTCCATCTCTGCTCCCTGCGGGCACCCAAACCTTTGTCACATTGTGGATGGAAAGGAGCAGAGGTGCCCAGTGAGGGCACCCCCCAGGCTGGGGAGTGCAGGGCTGGGGGGGTAAGAGCAGGCAGGGCTCCAGCTGTGATTTGGGTGCTGAGCCCTCCACTCCTGTTTGAAGGCACCCGGTCCCTGCGTGTGCCGTGGAAGCCACACGTGCCACGGAGCCAGCAGTTGCTATGGAGACCAAGGATTTTCTTAAAACTCCTGCAAAAAGGAGACAGAGGGCCCAAGAAAGCAGAGGAGCAGCATCTCCTTGTAGGGGGGTTAGGGCTGTGCACAGACACCGAGCTGTGACACCACCTCCGGCTGTGCAAGTTGTTCCCTCCAAAGGGACCCCTGTTTGCCCCAGGGTGGTGATTTCTGTACCTTGCAAACATCATGTTCTGCCTGTGCTGGCTCATCTCTGCCAGGTGCCAGTCTCATCCAGTAATCACTTTTATTCCTACAGTCTCCAAGGGTTGTCTAAAAATGCAGCTCCTCTGTCAACAGAGAAACTGGCTTTTAATTGCAGCCCTTCCAGCAGGGGATGGAGCTTCTTCCTTCACTGATGTATTTTTTAAATACATGGAGAAGCCACAGGACTGGCAGATGGAGCAGAAAAGCCCCCCAGTTATCCAGATCACAGCCCAGCACTGACCCTCCATACCATGGTGCTGCTGGTGTGGGATGGGGAGCTGGAACTGGGTTAAACCCACAGCCTAAAGCTCTCTTCCACGAGTCCCTAAATGCAGCTTTGCCCTTTGATATTTTTAAATGCTGGTTTGTCCCTCCCCAGCCTCCAGGAATTGAGATAAATCAATAACCCATCAATTCTGACAGTGGAGCTCTGTGGTACCCAAATGCTGGGGGTGCTACTCCCCAGTGATTCATATGCAGGCAAGCAGAACATTCCCAGACGGCTTTAAATGAAGTGGCTGGCAAAATCCCCTGGGAATATTTAGTTAGGATAAGAAACATATAGAAACACAGCTTTTTGGAACCATCTCTCAGTAACTTCAGTTTCCATAGTGACTAATGTTTGTGTTTATACCCAGTCCCTGTGTTTCTATCAGATTTTGCTTCATGCAACAGCTGTTCCAAGTCATTTCACCAAGACAGATGATCCTGATAAGGAGCAAAGTTTCCATTCTACACAAATGCACATTTATTTAATAAAATCCAAAGAATTCAGACCCGGAAAAGATCCCGTGCTTCAGAAGATTGATTATCAATGCAGCCAACTGATGGGAAGAGAATGAGAGTGGCCACAGAATAGCTGCTGCCTAATGAGAGGGGGAGAAAAAACAGAAGAGAAAATAAAGGAAACAATGGTGAAAACACCAGTAACTTTGTTTAATTTGGCCACAAGCTTTCTATCCCTGGGCTTTAAGCACCAATGTGATGGCTACAAATCTTGCTGGTTTGGAGATGTCAATACAGTGGCTCCAGGGGGGCTGTTGGACTCCCCCCCAGCCTCCTGCCACCCCTCTGGATCACCTCATCCCTGCAAAAGCTCCTGGGAGCATCCAGAGGAACAAAATGTAGACTAATCTGGGCTTTGGGATCTAATAAACCACTTTCCTCAAATATCCCATCACTTTAGCATTTATATAATCACCCAATTTCTATTTCAATGTAAATAATGATTATTTTTGATTATTTTAATTTTTTTGTTGTTTTTCTTAAATAGGATGGCTCATGTTTAGCTTCTTGGAACAATCCTTGAGACTTATTTTAGCTTCTTTATTAGATCAAATAGAATATGAGCTCCCTGGTTGGATCTAGGCTTGGATCAAGGTTTGAACCAAGCCTCCACAAAGTCTCCTTGGGATTATCACCTTGCCCTGGGCTGAGCTTGTACTAATGACAGAAGGCTGGTGACACAGCCACCTCGGACATCTCATGCCTCTGATTTTTCCCTGGAAAGACCAAAGTGTTGGGGATGTGCAGGTGAGGCCAGGAGGCTTTGGAAGTGTTGGAGATGGCACCTCCTCTCAGCACCTGGGCTGCCATGAGCCTGTTGCTGCCTCCCTCCTGTGCCTGGGTGACACCACAGCCAGAGGTGAGTCCTTAGGTCCAGTGGCACCCCAAAAAAAAATTAACTAAACCTGCTTTTAGATACACAGCTGGAGGCAAGGACCCTGCTTCTCTTGGCTTCATCTCTGCCACCCACTTCTGCCACTGTACATGAGGGAGGAGATTGGGAGAACTCAGAGCAGAGCATCAGGAACGATGAGATGTTGGGAAGAATAAAGATGTGCAGTACTTCCTGCCTCCAAGCTTCTTATCTTTGCCTCTCTATAGTCCTATCCCAAACCTGGAGTTGCCCCATGTCACTCTGTGCCCCTGCCCATGGGGAGCAGAAGGTTGGCAGGTCAGACCTGCTTCCACAAGCTGACATCTGACTCCTGCAGCCTTTATCTTTAAATAGTCTCTTCTTTAAATCTTCTCCCTGCTTGCACAAGCCCTGGCTGAAATCCTGATGGGAACCAACCACTACTTCATGCTACAGGAGGCACCAAACCAGCACAGGATGGAGTCCTGCTCCCCAGCTCTCACTGCCATAAATAACTGGAGTGCACAGGCACTGGCAAGGACTGTGGAGTTGCTTATCATTTTAATCACTGCTAAATCACGTTGCAGAACTCCAAACCGAAGGAAATGATTTTCATTGTTAACCTCCTTCTTCTTAATTTGCAAACTTCCTGCGAGTAATTGAAATTCCTGCTCTGCAAAAGCAGAAGCTTTATCTACCACCTTGTTTGGCCAAATTAAGAGAGATGGGACTCCACTCCAGATTTGCTAAATATTTTTCCCTGCCTTCTGAAACATTTATTACATTTTGCATTGCACAAACTGCCTCGACCTCCCGCTGGCTGCACGTTGAATTATTTTAATCAGGAACAAGAATCATGCTAAAAGGAACCGTAACATGGCACAACAGGAAACCTGGGCTTGCAGACTCCTTTGGAAGAAAATTCCAGCTTTCCTCTTCCCTCTTTGCGGCTATCAATCACACTCTAAAAATAAAGCCAGATATACAAAATTATCCTGCCATCAGGGCCTGAAAATATTTCAGTTAAGCAACTGTCAGTGCTTCCGTGATGGATCTCTGCTTCCCAGGTTCTCTATCTTCCCTTTTCACATTGTGCCGGGCTGAACCTTGGCACGCACCCCAAGGATGATGCTGGAACAGTTTGCTTAACAACAGCCTCTTAATATCCCTGGAAGGCAGGCAGAGAGGGAGCCAGCACATCCTCGGGCACATCCAGGGATGCAAACGCCTGCGGCTCCCGTGGGTTTTGGCTGATGCCAGAGTTACCTTCAGCACCCCTCAAAACCCAGGCCACGTGCTCTGACAGGTTTGTTGGAGCATCAATCCTCCCTGGGAGCATTAGGGAGGCCAAGTGTGCTCTTTGTTAAAGCCAGCAAAGCTCCTCTGGATTTACCAGCAGGTAACAAAGGGCAAGGCGGGGGGAACGCCTGAATGCAACCACCCTGTGCCAGGCTGGAGCCTTGGGCTGCCTGCCACACCTCCTCTGCATCCAGCCTGAGACCCAGGAAGGCCCTTTGCTCTGCTCCTACCAGCCAGGCACCATTTGCTCTCCTCCCTGCAGGAGTCCTGGCTTGGCACAGTTAGAAAAGTCACAGAATCACACAATGGTTTGGGATGGAAAAGACCTTAAGGACCATCTTGTTCCACCCCCTGCCATGGGCAGGGACACCTTCTGCTATCCCAGATTGCTACAAACCCTGGCCAACCTGGCCTTGGACACTTCCAGGGATCCAGGGGTAGCCACAGCTTCTCTGGGTAACCTGTGCCAGGGCCTCACCACTCTCACAGGGAAGAATTTCTTCCCAATATCCCACCTAACCCTGCCCCCTGGCAGTGGGAAGCCATTCCCTCTCGTCCAGTCACTCCAGCCCTTATCCAAAGTCCCTCTCCAGTTCTCCTGGAGCCCCTTTAGACACTGCAAGGGGCTCTAAGGTCTCCCCAGAGTCTTCTCTTTTCCAGGCTGAACAACCTCTTTAACTTCCTTTATTTCCAATTCTGAAGAAACTACTGGATGACAGGAACAGAAATATCCTGCTTTTCCCAGACTCACATCCCACTACGTTGGCCAGGAGGCCACCACAGCCATGTCCTCTGCCACTGCTGGGGTTCATCTCTTCAGGCCCACACCAGACCCTTAACCACAGACAAAAGGCATCTGAAGCCTCCCCAAGAGCTGTTGCAGCCCCAAGGGGAAAAAACTGCTTCATTTATTTGTTTCTTCCTCTTGGAACACAGCAATATTTTAAAAGCAAACCGAGCAAGGACGAGGCAGCAACATGCAGAATGTGGTTATTATGGTCCCATTCTGTACCACCAGGACCAACAGTATCCAGTTGGTATCTACAACACACGAGACTTCTCCTGCTTTGGGAGGCAGGAAGATTTCAAGAGTTTTGCTTTGCAGACTATTTGTTTTTTTTAATACTGGGGAAAGTGGGAACATATGTGAGGGGGGAAGGGTGGCAGCAGCATTTGTAACGCTTAATTTACTAAGACGACACATTGCACAGATCTCCCATCTCACTTCATTCAGAGGAATTAGCATTGGGGTAAAGCAGCCAGCCTGGATAGAGATCCATCACAGGGGTCGTAAATGCTCTGCCAGGATGAGGATCCTTCCCAAGACATGTCTGAGGCCAAAAGCATCATCATCATCATCAGCCCCTGGCCTGGGTAAACCATCCATTGCTTTTTCTCCCCCCATTAAAACATCAGGTTTTTGATGGAGCAGAGCCAGTCACTCCCCGTGTGCATGGACCCTCCCAGAAAGCAGGGAAAATGCTTGGATTTTAGTGTTATTTCGGAAATGACACCCAAGCTTTCTCTCCCACTATCAAAACCTATGAAATAAGTGAGACCAAAACAGGCAGAAAACTACGACAAGAGCAGGATCAGGTTCTGCATTTGAAAAATACTTAATTTATAGTCTCTCCATATCAGAATTATTAAGAAAGAAAAATACCCATTGCCTCCCAAATGTCACCATATCCACCCGACTTCCGTGAATCTCTGAATGGATTTACCAGTGCCAGGGGCAATCTCATTTTCTAGAAAACCTGTTTTACTGCCTAATATTCCACCCAAGTCTCTGGCTGATCACTTAAATAGGCTTTTACCAGGCAGGGCAGGCTGCACGTCTCATTTCCCTCAGACACCCTGCAGCGGGCTCCGTGGGTGGGTGGGGAGAGGAGACGGCGCAGGGAGCGGAGCGGGATCGTTCTCTGTCAAATTAAAATTGTGATTAATTCCAAATCGGTGCCGTCTGACGAGATATTTTCCAAGTTGTTTAATTTCAATAACTGCAGCGTGCCTGAGAGACGAGAGGATGAGGAACACCCCGCCCTTGGCACGGGGGATGCTGGAGGGATGGAAGCCCCTCGGTCCTGCCAAGGAGCAGCCCTGGCAGCCCCAGTGCAGTTCAGAGAGGCTGAAGAATCTGACAACCTGATAATCCCAAGCTGTCCTGAACATTTCCCTGTCTAATCGATCATTTGCAATGTTTACTGATGAAAGAGTGATAAAACCTCAGCTTTATCCATCCCTGCAGTCCTGCCTCAGCTCCGGCGGCTCCGGAGGAATTGAGTGCATTGATTTATTGTAACACACCTAATCTGGATGTACAAGCACACAGGGGAAGAGGCTGATCCTTCCACATGTACCAGCACATCGATCCCTCCATTCTCATTTGCCACCCTGTTAACCCACCCAGAACTGAGGGTTGGAACTACAGGATCCTGGAGGTCCCTTCCAACCCAAAGCCTTCTGGGATTCCATGAATATCCCACACACACATTGCCCCAGCAGGGATATGATGGGAAGGAAGAGAGAGGATATTTGAGGCCTGATCCTGCAAATCTTCCTCAAGGGTCATCCAGACTTAAATAATTTCATCTGCTCAGTTTATGCCACGAAGACCAAGAAGTGACTGGAATAAAAGGACTTCCACAGGAAAAGGGAGATACCAAAAACCACTGGGCAGATGCTGAAGCCACACAGATTATAAAGAGCAAAATGTCACTCCTGGGTGATTCCAAGAGAGACATCCAACCCTGAGCAGATCATATTTTATACCATATATCATGTTAAATAAATATAATAAATGTTATATGTAAATCATTTAACAAATATATAATATTCATATGTATAAATATTTAATAAAATAAATATATCAACTATAATAAAAATTTCTGGATATCTAAGCAGCAATTAAGCTCATTACTGTGCAGTGGAAATCATTTTGCTGAAGGACTGACATTCTGGGAGTCAACAGCTTGGCAGGCAGCAAACCCAGGGTGGGTTTGGGTGTTTAGTTTTGCATGTAGCTCTGTGCTCTTGAAAAACATGTAATTTACTGAAGATTCACCTTCGAGCTCATCAAAGCTTAGCTATGACATCAAGTAAATCATCTCCCATTAGTCAGAAAGTCGTGCTGCACGAAACAAAGAGATGCTGAAAGTCAGCCTGGAAACTGAGAAGAAAGTTGGCAACTGGGAATTATCCTGATACACCCAAACAGCTCCGAGTCAGAGCACTAATTGTCTGCTGTCTGTGGTGGCATTTTAACAGCTCTGAGAGAGTGGGATTTTCATGATACAAACCCTTCTTCATCCACGTGAGCCTCCTGGAAGCAGCATCTTCCCACGTGCTTTTCGTGGCAGTGCAGATCCAGAAACGTGTGCTTGGACCAGTGGTTTACTTGGGAGAACAGTAAAAACTCCAGAGCTGAGTTCTAACACTCACCCACGTTTAGGAACATGGTTTGGGCTTTATTTTGCCCCATTGGATTGAGTCTGACATGGTTCAGAGTCAGTAAGTGCTGAGGCAAATAGGTCATGGCACTTACACAGGGTAGGAGGGATTTGTTTGGTTTTTCTAAACAAAATATCATGATGAACAGAAGTCCTAAAAAGTTTTATTACAAAGTTATTTTAAACTATAAGATCAATGAAAAGGAGAAAATTCTACTTGATTTTCAGGTCGTTTCCTGGTGAGAAGGGAAACGGCAGGGCTCAATTTGACCTGGGTTACTGCCTTCTGCAAGGATGGATGGAATCACAAACTCACACAGAGAGAACAGTGTCACGGGGAAATGATGCTGAGAAACAACTCGCTGCTACAGGCTGGTTAAAGGCTGCACTTTGATCATAGAATCACACCTTGGGCTAAAGCTGGGGAGGTACTGCAGTGGTGGACACTCTGGGTGTGGGCTAAAGAGGGGTTATCAAAGCCAAACACCTCAAACTTGACTTTGAAAGTTCCTTTTCTCAGGAAAACTGCATCCAATCCCCTTATCTGTTATTCACCCACCAAGGCAGCAGAAGGAGCAGTGCACTGGGCACGGGCTCATCACCTCCTTTCCCTGTTTTTCCCTCCACTCCAGAATCAGGGGGCCATAAATGGAAATTCTGAACTGCTCTCATCCCTTGCTTGTCTCCCAGGTACCATTGCCTTTATTATTGCAGTGCAGTCCTAGGGTGTATCCTGCAAAACAAAACTCCAACAGAAGGGAATGATCATCCACACACATCCCAGCACTGTGACCCCCAACCATGGCCCAGTCACAGCCTCCCAGTGCCAACAGCTCTGCAGTGGGAACTAAACACGACATCTAACAGCAATCCTTATCTTCCAGTGCATTTTCCAACGTTCAAAATACACTCCAGCCTGGAGAGATGTGATCAGAGCGAGGAGGGGAAGCTCCACAACTCTCTGTGTTGCTGCTCCTGCCTGTTCCCCGTTTATCACACTGAGCGTTTGTGTTGATGGAGTCGATACAGAAAGAGGGCAAACAAAGGATTAGGCAGAACACACAGAGCCTTCAACAGGTGTATTATTAAAAACTCTCTCTACCCACCTCCCCCAGACTGCCTCCACGTTTCCTGCAGCAGCAGATCTCAATTAGGGATGGGGGGAGCAGGAGCAGATGGAGATAAAGGGAAAAGAAATTCGCTTTCCAGGTTTCACACCCAGCACCTGCTCTCATTGAGCTTGAGCCACACGTCCTCACTCCTATCCATGAAAAACAAGGAGAAATGGAGGCTTTACCAGTGCACACCCACGTCCAGAAAGATGAGGTTACCCTGGTGGGAGCCGACCTCCAGGGCTGAGGAGAAGTGGACCTGTTTTCTCCTTTCTAGGGGCTGGACTGGAGGGGTAAGGAAGAAAAGCAGGATTTTCAGAGGCAGTTTTTCAGTTATTAACTGTGGTTTCCTTGTAACTCACTCCACTTGGTGAACCCACAAGGCTATCTTCTGTCCCAGACCCTGGACAATCACTGGTATCCATGAGATCCATGAGATTCCACGAAGGTGCTGTTCTGTGTACCACACCCCACGCTTGCTTGCCCAGAATATCTCACTTTATTGTTCATTTTCTAAGCAGGGATGTATTAAAAACCTCCCCTCCATTTTCCTATTTTTAATTTTATTCCTCTGCTTGTGTTTTTTATCTGCATTTTGAACCCAGCCCAGGAATCTCTCCTGACCTCTGTGGGTTCCTCTCTCCATGCAGCTTGTCTCCATTACCAGTGATGTATTTTCCTCCTCTCCCCTTTTCATCACGTGTGTTGCCCCATAAAGGTGAATAACAGCCAGATCTTTCACAGCTCCCTTCCTCACCTGCTTTAAATTCCATCCACATTTTCAACAGGAGGGGAAAAAAAAGTGCATCTTTGTGTTCATGAGTCCCCCAAGTCAAATTTCAGACCAACAAAAGTGACCTATGGGGAGGATCAGCTGCTCCAGAAGGCAGAGCTCAGTTTGGGGCAGTGGATAATGGGCAATAAGCACCTGACTTAAAAAACAAGTTGCTCAAGGTTCTCTTGCCTAATAAATCAGGATGTTGAGAGTGGTTTGGGTCAGGGAGGGGTGAAGCAGAGCAGGGTGGTGAGGTGCCATGACTGCTCTCCTGGAGATGGGAGGTGAGTCACTGCGGTGTCACAGCTGCACATGAGAGAACAGGGGCAATTGGCCTGCTCAGAAATTGGATGTTCAGAGAAAATGGCACTCAGACAGATCCTCCCAAAGTGTGGCCAGGTGGATTTTTCAGGCAGTAGGATACAGGGGAAGTAAGGATGGGCACAGTGCAGGCTGTGTGCTGCTGTGCTGCAGGCAGAGCAGGGAGCATCCCTGGCATCAGGCAGGAATCATGGAGTGATGTGATATTTGAATCTCTCCTCCTAACCACCTCATCACTCCCAAATTACATAGAAGTCATATTATACCCTCACATATTAATCACATTATTATTGAAGGCACCTCCAAGATCCAACTCCTGCTCCACTCTGCACCAAAGGAGATGACAGACCCAATCCCAAATATCCCTCAGCTCCAGCAGCTCTCTAATTTCAAGCATGAGTTTCATCCACCAGCTCTGCCGTGATGATTTCCAAAAAGCTCAGCCTAAAATTCACCAAAAGACTTTCTCCTGCCTGGGCACAGCTGGTGGCTGGAGAAGGACACCCTTCTCTGCCATAAACAGATTTATCTGGGTAAATAACAATGTCATGGCAGTGGCTTTATGAAAAACACTAAAGGGGATGAGTCACTGTGAGGATTAGAGCTCCTGAGGAACACAGGGATATCTCTGCATGGCAACGACATCCTGCTGGATTTTTTTTCCAGCTAATTCTATAATCACCCTTAATCAGCACTTTGGAGAACAGGGCAGCCCATACAGCTTTAGGAACAATTAAACAAAGATCCAAAGCTTTCCCTATGCCCCAGCCACAAACCAGCCCATTCCCACTTCACGTGGGCTGGATGACACCAGATTTCAAATCAGACCAACCTCGTTCCTCTACCTCAAGATGATTTACATTAATTTGTTATTTCATAGAAGAACTTTGACTCAGGAAGACAGATTAATAGCCAGAACTTAATTAGGAAGCATTTGAAGAAGAAAGGGCTCCTTTGGCTGCCAGCCATGTAATTTCCTCAAGGAGCTTCTACTTTCACCATCAGGGATCCAACCTGGAGGGATGAGGTTTATTTCTATCTGTTCACCATTGGCCATCACTGCTCTTCTCATTCCTTGAACTTGAGTTTAGTGTTTCCAATAAAGGAACTCTCAAGAATTTTAATGCCTTTCCTTCTTCACCAAGTTACAAGGACTCAATGATCCTTGTTGGGTCCCTTCCAACTCAGGATATTCTATGATTTACCTGTGCATTCATCCCACCAGAGAGAGTATAAAAAAGTGTAAACCATAATGATATCCAAATTCAGTTGGAACAATCAGGCTTCCCTTCAGAAGGGAAGAGCTCCACGTGGTATCTCTATTCAAAGCACACACCAGGCTGAGCCTGATGAAGTCGTCAGGATAGAGGGGGTCCCTGTCCCTCTGCCTGAGCTCAGCTGTGATTCCCAGCCAGCACAGCAATAACTCAGAAAGACACAGATTTCTGATGCTCTCCACGAATATTCTGACTCTGAGTTGGCTGCAGCACAAACAGGATTGAGTGAGGATCTCGCCCCACGCAGAGCAGCTGGTGCCAAACACCAAAACCTTGGAGCAAGAGGAGGGATTCCCTTTTGGGGGGGTTAATCCTGCAGCTCTTATCTCCAGCAGACCAGGATGGTTTGGTGCCTTCACAGAAAGAGCTCATTGCTGCAGTGTTTGGGGTGGGAAATAAAGTCTTGTGGGGAAGCTCTTTCTCCCCACTGCACTCCTCAGTGTGCTGGTTTGCACTGGGGAGCCCTGAGCCTGCATCAGACTGGGCAGATGCCCCAGTGCAGCCCCCACAGGGTGTCTCAACATGGCTGGAGGGGTGTTTGAAACCTCACCTAAGGGAATTTGAGGCCATTATACCCCAAAATTCTGTGGTCTGGAACATGCTGCTTTTGGTCGTGCAGAGCAGAGGGCAGCACAGGACCCAAAGGAAGGGGAATGGAGGCTTTTCATCTGCCCTGCCTCTCTTCTTCCCCCCAAAAAACTTGATGAAAGGTGTGATTTTCTATGTATTATCTGCACTACAACCAGAATCCTGCTTCTGATTAAACCTACCTGCTTGCCAATTCTCAGCAGATCTCTGAGGAATCAATACTCATTACCCAGAGAGATGCAGCCTCTCTAAAATTAGTCTTAAAGGAAGTGCAAGTTTCTTCCTGTGCAACCCAACTCGGTAGGTGTTACTGCTGTGAGGGACTTTACAAACCATTAATGGCTCCCAGGAGAGCACTAATCATTTTCTACATGTCCTTATCCACTTAATCCCATTAGAAAGATTTGCAGGGTGAAAGCTGACCACTCCTAATCCCAAACTCAGATGGCAAGCTGGAATAACAGGAAAAATATATTTGGGAGGAGAAGGAGGTGTGTTCTGCTCACAGAGCCTGGACACTTGCTACCACCTTTTCAGATAGGACACAAATGAGGGAATAATCCTGAATATTTTCAGAAATGCAGGAAAGAGCAGTTTTAAAGAAGTTCTATAGAGAGATGTTATCCAAAAAGTTTCTACTCAAGGTTACCCCCCTTCACACATCAAACAGTAACCCTGGAACCATCTTTGCCTCATGGGGACAGAAATGCTTGTCCTCAGTAGTCATGTCAGCACACCTGATATAATATTTTGATGATTTTGGGGGGAACTTCCAAGCCCCATCTGAGCCTGAGTGTTGAGGTGTGGGTGTCCTGGCCCTGCAGACGTGCTGAGGACAGACAGACAGACAGACAGGCTGCTCGCCCAGTGACACCACCAGAGACCAAACTGGAGAGCCCTGACTCCCAGGGCTCCTCTCTAACTATGTGAATTGAGTCAAAAGGTGCTCTGCTAACAGCTTATTCAATGGAAATCTCATTACCCAGAGCTCTGCCAAGAATTTATTCGAACGAGAGCCTTCACAAGGAGCTTTGCCAGTAGTTCACTGAAAGGGAATCTGTTATGGGGTCAGATACTATTTTATTCTGGTGAAAACCTAACAAAGATGGACTTGCCTAATAATAGGGTCAGTCCTGCCATGATTAAATGAGACCTCCTCTAACAGGCTAAAGCTAAGAAATGCACTAAAAGCTGTCTTATTCTGAGAGAAGCACTGGCCCACCGTGCACCTCATGAAAATACCCTTCACACACCAACAGTGCAGTTAGACAATAAATAAAAACCCCTAAATACACCTTCAGAGTCTGAAACAAAAGCTTGCAACCGTGTTTTCAGTGGGTGGACCTTCACAATTTTCATTGTATCCTTCTTATTCAAGTCCTAAAGACCCTGCAGAGAGGCTCCAATGCTCCCAGGGGACCCCAACCACAACCTGAAACCACCCACTGAGGTCTGTGAAGTTCTGGATGTATTTATTGTGATCCATGATAAACCCCAAACGCTTTTATCACCCCCTTCTGCCAAGGTCACTGTTCCTCACTTTTCAGAGCTGATTTTGCCCTGCCAAGAGAAAGACTTTGCTACCCCTGATATTGAATTTCATCTTGTGCAGAGCAGAAATACAACGAGCCAAGGTCAACCTGAGTCGTAATCCTGCCCTCCAGAGGGCCTGAAACAGCTTCCACCCCTATCAGTCGCAGGTTTTGTAACTGTATCATCTCTTATATCATTCCAACCACTAATGAAAATAAACAGTGAAACAGAAATGGATCCTGGAGAGACCCATCAAAACCCAGGCTGAGCATGAGTAATAATAACCTGCTTGTATTCCTGGTAATAATGTCTCCTGTGAGTAGAGTGATATCCAGCATGCTGCCAAATAGCCCAGGATCAGAGGAACAGGACTTGGAGCTTTGTTTTATTGAGAGAAATTAAGCTTTTCAGCTGCAGGAAAACTGCAGTCGTTCTGCTTGACACAGCAACTCCAAAATGAAAAGTTAGGGCTGGTCCTCAAAAACGTAAAGATAATTCCAACATACCTTTAAGATGGTGTAAGAGCTGTTTAAATACCAGAGTTGGGTCTGGACCTTCAATAGGTGTTGCCTGGATTACAGCACAGTCCCAAATGTGTGTTGACTCCTCTGCTTTCATAGGAAAGCCTTTTTTACCCATCTCCCAGGGAGCAGCTGCAGCACATTCCCACAGTTTCCAGCTGAAAAGAGACCTCACCTGCTGGCTGAGTGGGCCTCAGGAAAATTCTCCTTAAGGGCCTGGTGTAAATTACTCAGGTAGCCTGACTACAAGCAATGGATGTGGTTCTGTGTTTTACAACCTCGAGAGATGCACCCTCAGCTGGAACATCAGGCAGGGCACTGATGCAAATATTTTCCAAGTTGAGGCTCAGGGAGATCCCAGTGTGGGGTCCAGACCTGGCTTTTCATGGAGCTCTGATGGCAAGGCAGAGAAAAATACTCCAGCAACAACAGCAAAGCAGTTTTCTTGTTTCAGCTCTGACAACCCGTTTTGCTACAGGATCTTCCAGGAACAGGGGAATTGGGGGTCACACTGACTGATGTTTTCCCAGCAGGAAGCCCTCAGTGTACCTTTTGTTCTCTCCCTCGAGGAGTGCTAAAGGCTGCCAGAAGATTAAGGGCTGTTATAACATTAATAATGATGATAAAGATTATAAAAGAATCACCAGGGTTCAAGCTCATCGAGTCCAGCTCTCCCCCAGCACCACCACGATCACCCCTAAACCACATCCCCAAGTGCCACGTCCAGATGCCCCTTGAACACTTCCAGAGATGGTGACTCCAACACCTCCCTGGGCAATTTATGCCAATGCCTGACCGCTCCTTCAGGGGAAAAAAATTCTAACATAGAATCTGAACCTCCCCTGGCACAACTTAAGGCCATTTCCTCTCATTATTTCACTTGAGACAAGGCAGAAGAGACCGACCCCCACCTCACTCCAACCTCCTTTCAGGTGTTTGTAGAGAGTGGTGATGGTGATGACAATAACAACAATAAAGTCCATCAAATTAAAACCAACTCTGTTCCCTGGTGCATGTGACAAGGATGGTTAAGACTATCTTATTCCTGGCCTTTCTCTTTGTGGTGGGCTGACCACCTTCATGAGAAGCCCAGTGGAAACCAGAGGAGAAGGTGCAACCCTGTCATTTGCTGTCTCTGTGGTACATCAGCTTCATCTCCAGCAAAAACCTGATGTTCCCCAAAGATTTCCTTCACCCAGTGCCAGTGCAGAGGTGTCAGAGGACACAGGGACGTGCCCCCAGCCCCAGGACCTGCAGCCCCACTGCACAGCTCTGTCCCACCCCTCAGACAACAACGTGCAACAGATCCAGGCACGACGAGGAGCTGCAGAGTAAATTGCTCCATTGAATCTGCAGCAGGAGTTTGGCCACCAGCTGTGAACTCTTTAAAGAGCTGATTAAAAGGAGCTGTGATGCTGCCAAAATTACTGCCAGACAAATGGACGCCCGTCTCCTCCACACACACAAAGGGCTGCCTGAGGGGAGCGAGAGCAGCTCCTGCCTGCAGCTCACCCAACCTCCTGCACTCCAAGGCCCTTGCAAAGAACTTTCCATTACCAGCTCAGCTACACCTGTGAGAACAAAGGAGACTAAAAAGAGAGGGTTTTCTCTCTGTCTTGATGGAAATATCGTAGAATGGTTTGGGTTGGAAGGGACCTTAAAGATGATCTCGATCCAACCCAATGCCATGGGCAGGGACATCTTCCACTGTCCCAGGTTGTTCCAAGCCCTGTCCAACCTGGCCTTGGACACTTCCAGGGATCCAGGGGCAGCCACAACTTCTCTGGGCAACCTGTGCCAGGGCCTCCCCACCCTCTCAGGGACAACCTTTTTCCTCACATCATATCTAAACCTGCTCTCTTTCAAATGATGAACAAATTAATTAAATTGCAGAAGCCCAAGACATACCAGCACTGCCAGAGATACTCTGGGAAGCCCCAATAACTACAGAGAATTCTGTGGCTGCACAGGGCACCAGGACTTTCAGCCCCCATCTATGTTCTGACACCAAAGCGATGACACCGCATTTGATGTAAAAATGATGAAAGCAGAAGAAAACCATCATTTTTAGACTACTTAGCATCATAATAGAGCCATACAGGCCAAAAATACCTCATGCTGCAAAGAGGTGAATTAAAAATTCTCATCACAGCTGCCTGTGAAGTGGCTCTCAGTGACTTCTGACGCTACTTTAAATGGATTAGGGAACACTGTGTGTCCTCTTTGGCCAACACAACACCACATGTGTAGTACACAGCACACAGCAAGGAGTTAAAAGGGCAGGTAGTGCCCAAAAGCAGATTAGCTGTGGCAGCCTCCAGCATCTGGAAGAACTGCAGCTCTCACCATGGCTTTTGATCCAGCCAGGATTATCCATGGCTGTTTCAGCAGTGGAAAGCCAGCCTGTGATCCCTGTGGATGGCTCTCCACATCTCTCCACTTCAAGGGAAAATAAGAGGGACTTTGCAGGTCCTGGACCAGCTGCTTCCTCTCTCTGTGGAGCACTGCCTGCCCAAATGCCTCGCTCCACTGGCAGGAGAAAACACACAGTGCTGCTGCTTCAGGTTAAAAAAACCCCTCCAGTTTTAATAGCTACTAACCTGGACTCTTCCACAAACTCTGAGGAAGCTCTGGAGAGGTGGCTTGATTGCATGGAAAAGGGCAAAATGCTGAAAGAGAGACTATTAACAGGGAGCTGGGTAAAGAAAAGCAGCCCTGGGCTCCCTCACCTCACACCCTGTCGTGCTTCAAGCTGTGATCAAACCCAGCCTGGGCAGGAAACCAAATGCAAATTCTGTTTTGAGGACAAAGCACCGAAATTCGGATACATTCCTGGAACTTCTCAGAAAAACAGCTGTTTTTCCAAGCACTATTTGTCATCCTCCTGCTGCCCTCACAGCACATTCTGGCGAGGTGGGAGCCCCTCCAGGGTATCCCCCTCCTGCTGCACAGCTCCCAGAAAACAGAGTCCTCTGACCCCAGGAATTAATGGCAAGGGAATGACTGATTGCTGGCTGATCTGCTCCTGGTGGGTGAAGTGCTAGAGGAGCACACACCCAGTTGTAAAACATCGTCTCTCTGATCCTATCTGGAACAAGAGGAACGTGGTTTAAGATGTTGTTATCAAACTGCTTGTAAATGAACCAGTTAGGCACATTTTAGTAACACACATTTTCGGTCTATAACAAGCCTTAATTGGAAGTCTAGTATTTACTTTGTTCCACTAACAGGAATATAAACATCTCCACCTGTGTTTTCTGTGTTGGGATTTTACGTTGGTTTATTCCACTGAAAAATACACCCATTTTCCTCATGTAAAATGGGTGTAAAATTGCAGAGGGCAACAACTATGCCATGTGTGTTGAAGCCTTTGGTGAAGGACTGCAGAAGTTCATAGGCCTTATTCACTGGCAGGAGGAGACATTTTGCTTTACAAATACAAATTCATGGCTGGATGGGATCTGCCTGTGCACACAGCCTGTTGAATAAGTGCATTTTGGGTTTTTCATAACCTTAAACCTGCCAAGTTTTTCTTTTTCTGTGGGTGATTGTTCTCATTCACCCATATCCACCTCTTGGATGAAGGATGTACCCTGGTACATCCTTGCATGTGCCCACAGCCCCCTGACCTGATCATTACCTTCTGTAACACAAACCCAACACTGCTCCTTAGCCAAGGTGTGTGATTTGCTCCTGATGGTAAAAAGCAGCAGCAAAAAGCCTTAAATTGAGATTATTGGGGAAAACAACCGAGGCCATAGAAGGGTAGAAAATAGTGAAAAAAAAAAATTAATCCCTGGAGTTATGTAGCAATAAATAAATGTTTAATGGTGCAGGGTGTGGGAATTATAGAACATATTGAGTTGGAAGGGACCCATCAGGATCATCAAGTCCAACTCCTGCCCCTGCAATGGAATGGGAGGTGTAGAAATAATCAAGGTGGGAAGAAGCCCCTGACCCATCAGAAAGAGAAGCAAACAGGGCACAGGGCAAAGGGAGAGTCTGTGCAGGGGTTATAGAGGAGCAGCATCAGACAGCAAATGGAAATTGCACTAGAGGTGAAGACAAATACAAATACCTTCTTTCCCCCTTTTTTTTTTTTCCAGTGTGAAATACAAAAAAAAAGATCATTGAAAGAGACTCAAATAGCCTCTGGAGACATGGTGGGATTGGATTGCTGACAGAGGAAATAGATGTTGCTGTAATATTAAGAATGTGTTGCCTTGGTATTTGCTAAGAGAGAGATGGGCAAGAGAGAGGCTGCAACTGTGACCCTGCAGGCAAGGGAAGGAGGAAAGAATGAATTCCACCACCAGGAATAAAATGCACAGTATAATTTAGCATATAAAATCTCTTAATGAAACCACTGCCCTTGCTGCAGCAGACAGAGCAGCGAGTTGTCAAATTATTAAAACATCAAATTGTTATTAAATAAGAGTTGTTTACTCCAGAATTATTACCGAGGTAGTTAAACAGCCGCATTCCTGCTGTGCAAATGCAGTGTGGAGAACTGCAGGGGGAGCAGAGGGGTGCTGGCAGGTCCCCAGTGCCTGTGGCAGCCCCAAGGTGTCCAGAGCCACCAGTGTGTCCCAGCACTCCCCAGCAAAGCAAGGCTGAAAGAGGTTCCAAAAGAGACATCCAAGGTGGACAGAGTTATCTGAGACGAGCAGAAATCTCTGCAGCTTTGGAGATTGCACCTGCCACTAGAAATAATTGGAGCTTTCTTTTTTTTCCCCTCTCTTTTTTATGTCCAACAGCTGTTTTTATAGGTGATGCTGCCAATATATGTCTGAAATAGCTGCAGGCTACTGATGTGCTCCTCCTGCTTGGCCCAGCACTCTCCAGAGCACCAACAAATGCAATGAGCACCTTTTTTCCAAAGGGTGAAAGATTCATTTCAAGGGCTCTGAGATCTCAAGAACATTTACACTGCTCAGAACAAATCTTGCCTGTGTTGACAGACCAAGCATATTCACTTTATTTATGATTCTTCTTTTTTAAAAATCAAAATGACTAGATTTTACCCAGGCAGACTGAGGGAAAGTGCTGGTGTAACAGGAAAAGCAGAAATGAGGGAATGGAAAGAGGATGGACAGGGACAGAGAAAGGAAATGAAGATTAGAAATAAAAAAAGGAAAAGAAAAAGCCCTTGTGTAAAGCTCAGGAAATGAGTTGGCTTCTCAGAGATATTAGTACAAGAAAAGAGCGAGGACAGATATGAATGACTAAGGAAATCACAAAACCTATCAAGGAAAATAAGAAGGTTTCTGACATTTGAGGCATCGTGAAACATGAAAAGTGACAAAGGGAGAGTGAATCGAGCCAGAGAGGGCAGGGGAAACAGGCTGGAGTTCATGTGCAGAGTGTGATTTTCTCTTATCTGGATTTGAAATATTGAAGTGAGGCAGGGGCTGAGCACTGGGCTGGACCTTCCCCCCCCCTGCCCAGGCACTGCTGTGGTTCCTGCACCCTGCAGGGCACAGTGGAAAGGAGCACACAGCAACTGGGATGATTTGGGTGGAAGTGATTCACACACAGGGGGAAGAAGGGCTGCACTCTTCCTGGCAGGAATGGCAGGACAGGGCAGGATTGCTGTGGATTCCCAGGAGAACACTGGTGTGATGAGCTGAGCTGGGAGCCGAGCACAGAAGCAGCAGAGTGGCTCCTGAAGTGACAGACGTGGGGGAATCACAGCTCCTGCCTCAGGAAAGGAAAACACCATTTTCTAGCAGTAAAAGCTATTTGCAAATAACCCAGCAAACCCCACTGATCTGCTCAAAGGGATGAAACACCTGTTTGGAAACACACACCAAAGAGGCTCTAATTTCCGTGGGTTTATCAGAGGGTCACGAGTTTGGGCTTTATCTGCAGTAAAGCTGTTTGATCCAGAGATCCCAGAGCTTCCCCAGTGGTCACACCAGTCTGACAGGCTGAACAGAAATAGCTGGATAGGCCACCCCAGAAACACAACTAATTCTTGGTTTAGATGTATTATTGTTTAGGACTATTCATAAATCATACTCCTGATCCCTTGGGCATCCCACCAACTCCCATTATCACCTTCCTGTTCTAATAGGCACAATCTCAGTGCAGCAAATCCCCCATTTTCCACAGCTCTCAATCACAACCAAAGAGTAAAGATGAAAAAAAATCTGCATTTCAAATTATTGTTTGTTGTTATGACAACGTCACATGGATTTGGTCCTTGCTGCTTCAGTCTCGGGCTTCAGAGCATTTCCAAAGCTTTTATGCAAAGACTGTGTTTGTAACACACATATGCCATGAAACCAAAGGGGGCAGCCCCATGTGATGTAAAATATCAAGAGAAGCCACCTGGAATATAATTCCAGAGAAAATTGTCTCAGCAGCTAAGCAGTAACCTTTCCTTCTCACAAACTTCCCATGATATGTCTAACTGCAGCCTGGCACAAAAAGATCCAAGGAGGGTCTGTCAAAGGTACAACAGACAGTGGTGGCCCTTCATCAGGGGAAGAGTTTGGTACACAGGATTGTTCAGGAATCATCTTCTGCACCATAAAGAACATGGATAGACGTGAAAAAAAATTACAATAAAATAAACAAATAATTGGAACCTGTGAAGCCAATAAACTGCACTACAGAAATGCACATGATAGCACAATCACAGCTTTTAGGGCCCGAATTTATCATGGGTGCCCAAGACAGAGAACAGGCCACAGATTTCACCTGGTGATTTCTGAGAATCCAGCTCAATATATTACAAAAAAAAACCCCAAAACCCCCAAAACAAAAACAAAAAAACCCCTCAGCAACTATTTATATAAAGTCTGGAATTAAAGATTTTCCTGTCCCACCCCAGCCATGGTGACCATGTCCTGCACTGCCTCCATCCAGCAGCTCCCTTGGACAAAACAGGGATATTACTGGGATGTTTGGAACAGACACTTTTTGACATCTTACTGATAACTTTTTAAAATTTTATAGATCATTTAGAATGTTAAAGCCGCTGTTAAAGGGAGTCAGAGCAGCATCAAGGGACCTGTTCTTGGGGGAATAAGCAGGAATTATCTGCCTGGACTAACAGACACTATTTCAAGCTCACAACTCCCTGAAGCTGGAAAGACAAAGAAGGAACCCACCACCTCCTGCTGTGCTGGTGCAGCTCTCAGAGGTGCTAATCCCACGGGATTCATCCTTATGAGGGCTGATGTCCCTCAAATGCAACTTAAACTCAGTAGATAAGGGAGGATAATTGTGTCTGGAAAGTGAAGCTGAAGGACAGTGGTGAGAAGGTTGGTGAGGAGCAAAGAGGGAGCTCTGAACAGATGGGACAACAAGGGCTCTGCAGGAGGAGGAGGAGAGATCCTCGTGTCCTGGGCTGGTGAGGAAGGCATTCCTAAGGAAGAGCCCTGCATTCATCCCTGGGGTGAGGAGGGACCAAGCTGCAGTAACATTAAGCATCAGCATCCAACTGAAGTGAAACCAGCAACAAAGTCCATAACGGTTTTAGTGCATTGAAGAAAAAAACATAGCTGAACTAAAATATTGCCATCTGCCTTCAGCTGAAAGTGGAGCCACACATCGATGGCCATTTATAAATAGATTGAGAGCCTTATTAAAGGTTAGTAAAATTGTCCTGACTCCTTCTCTCTCCTCTCATTGACATGAATAGCTGCCATTCATTCCGGGGAGAGAATTTTCCTTGTACTGAATAAAAAAAAAACTCACCAAAAAAAAAAAAAGGCTCACAATCCTCACTTTTCATCATGTGCTCCCTGCATTAGTGCAGTTATTCAGCCACAGATGTTTATTCCAGCCGAGCCCAGACTGGGACTTTACTCAGCCCGTGGAGTGAATAAAAGTCACCCCAAGCACAGAGCCGGGGTCATGCAGAGAAAAGCTCTTTCCTCGTGTTTCGTTTCATCCTCCCCTGCCCACGAGGAGCCCGCGGTGATCCCGTGAGCTGAGGTTTGCTGCTTTTGAAGAGCCTCGTGACAGCCCGGTGAGGCCCACGGCAGCAGTAACCTGTTAACCACCTGAGTGCCACAACCCACCCCAATTACACCGAGCAATCACCCCGGGATTGCTGCAAACTGCACCAAGTGGCAGCTCAGGCTCACGCAGCAAATATTCCCTCCCTATTCCATCCCAGTGCAGCTGTGCTCCCATTACCACCCCGCCCTGGCAAAGGGAAATATTTTTGATAGGGCCATCAATATGGCCATTTTCAGGGGTTTGTTTAAAAAAATCCTTTGTGCTCAGCTTCTCAGGCTGCTGAGTCCCTGTCCAGCAATACAGGCACTGCTCTGGAGGGAGGCATCAGCTGTGAGCAGGAGGTTCAGCCCATTGAGTGTCTGTTCTGCTGCCTACTCCAGATTATCACTCCATCAGATGCACAAAATGTCAAGCAACAGCAGCTTAATAAGATTTTACAAGCAGCCATCTAATCTATTTCATATGCGAGTTCATGAAAAGCAGAATAACTCCAATTTCATGGAGAGCTGAATGTATAGACACTCAGAATACATATATTTAGGGGAAAGCACTCACAGTGATATTTCAATCAGCCTAGCAATAGGATTATCTGGAAAACAGCCACATGCTGGGTTTTCATTAGCGTGTGGCACGAGAAAGATTTCATCACCTTAATAATTTTTCAAGCTTCCATAATATTCCTGATTGCCCATTAGTTCCACCGCCTCAAAGTGACCCCTTATGTTTTTTGTTATTAAGCAAAAAGACAGAAAACAAAATGAGATGCAACCTGGCAAATACCAGCTAATGACATCTGGGGGGAAATAATTGGAAACAGAGATTCAAGGGGGAAGAGATGCCTTGGAGCCACAGTAAATGTGACTTCATTTAAATGGTGGACAATAAATAAGATATGAGTTTGCAGCATGAGGTAGGTGCATAAACTGCCTGTTGGTTTTCAAGCTGTGTGATAACAGCTCCTTGTTGCAGATCAGGGAGGGATATCACTCTGGTCTTGGATGACCCTAAAATCCTCTCACCTTCACCTCGTGGCAGAGCAGAGCTGCCCAAACAACCTGTTGCTGGAACACTCAGTTACAGGAGAGGTTAAAAGGGATCCCTGATCTGTGCAGTGGAGGGAGGTGACACACAGGGCTGAACGAGATGAGAACAGGCCAGTGCCAAAGGGGAGCTGGAATTTAATAGTTTGGAGAAGGACAGAGCTAGAAATAAAGGGATGAAATAGAATAAAGAGAAATAATTCAGGCTGAGGAAATACAACCCAGAATGCCACACACATTTTATATATACATATATATATGTATATATACATTGGACATTTTGGTTGGACATTTTATATATACATATATAAAATGTAATTATAGTTATAGTATAGAAGTGTGTGTATCTTTGATTTGAATATAAAATGTTGGATGTTTGAATGAAGGACAATCCAAGGAAAGGAGTGCAATTCCCCTGTTTTGACTTCTCCAGATCCGTGGTGCTCAGTAGGATTTCCACACAGTGCCAGTACAAAGGGATCTGCAGGAGATTTTTCTGGATTGTGAGGGAGATTATTTGATTTCCTTTTCCATAATCTCTTGTTATGAATCCATCAATAGGCCATTCCCAGACTGAGCCCTCTGATCTCCACCCAAAGATGTTAACATCTCAAAAACTCAGTTTCCCAGCAGGAACACAGCTGAAGACCTAAGGTGATTAACACCACTTGTGTGCTGCTTTTTAGGAGATTTCCAGCTTTTGATGGTGGTTTAAAGAGAAAAATCACCCCAACAATGCCAGCCTGATCTAAATATTTTCCTTCTCTTCTTGCAGGAAAAATCAGCATCCAAAAAACCAGCGAGGCATGAGACACTGAACAAGGTGTTGGATTTTAAACTGAGAGGAGGTTTAGGTGAGATATTAGGAAGAAATTCTTAATATTCAGCTGTGGGGATGGTGGTTGCCCAGGGAAGCTGTGGATTCCCCATCCCTGGAAATGTTCCAGGCCAAGTTGGACGGGGCTTGGAGCAACCTGGGCTAGTGGAAGGTGTCCCTGCCCATGACAGGGATGAGCTTTATGGTCCCTCCCAACTCAAATCATTCCATGATTCTCTAATTTATTTTAACCAGGGGAGTGTTTTGGGAAAGGAAACCATCTCTGGGAGGACAAAGGAATCCAGTAGCTGATTGTGCCTGCTGTGCAAACATCCAAATATCTCATGGAGAGCAGCAACAACCATGACCATCAAATAATACCTGAGTCTACCCCTACTGTAACACCAGAAACGTTTCTGTTAATTTGGTAAGGTCAGAACTGGGCCACAGCCAAATAAAGACAGGAAGAGAGAAATTCAGGGATACCCAATTCTTTCCTTGTTATGTTTCCTTTTATAAGTGATGCTCAGGTAAACTGTTCAGGGCTTTGGAAACTCTGGGTGCATCAGCCACAACTCACTTTCCACTGAATCACAGCCAACTTTTTCCCAGCCTATTTCATATGGACTTCTTGCAGAACATCAGGAACCAGTAGGAAACTGGGTTGGAGTAAATAATTCAGGAGTTCCCTTTCTACAGACAGTTAAATAAGAGAAAAGGGAAAGCAGAGGCAAACCCACCACCTCAACTTCTGAAGGCCACCATTACACCTTTGGTGGAAAAGAAAATTGCAGCTTGAAATGCAGACAGCCCCAAATTAACAAGTTTTGGTGAACAAAAGCAAGATAATAGGTTTTTTTCTGCCATACACATCTGTTCATTAGCGCTGCCTCCAGGACCACTACAGCTGCTCGCAGTTTAAAAGAGCAACAAACACCTCACAAAAATATTTACAGGAGGAATTAGCAGCAGAAAGAGAACAGATAAACTTTGCTTCAAAATGTTTTGGCAATAAAACGCATTTAGTAAAGTTCTGTGTATCCCCTGAAACAGCCAGGTGGTTTGATTGTGGTGGTGTAGCCTGAACTGGAGGGAAATGGAATATTCTATTAGAAATTTTGCCTAATTTTCTGCCTCCAGTTTGGTGGTGAACAGGTTGTTTTGGTGTGTCTCACATTAGCTTTAGGCTTAGGAAATCCAGGGACTCTTGGCATCACCAATTTGTTATAATTTGCCTGATTGTATTAAACCACCTTTGTTTTGTCACCTTTTTTCCACGTCACCCTCTGTTTGCATGGGTTATACACCCACAGGGGTGGTCAGATGAACTTTAAACATTTAAAGTATTTCTATTAAAATATTAGAATAGCTTTGAAGTGATTTTGTAGCATCTAATCAGCCCATTATAGCCTTTAAAAACATGGGTTTTCCTAATCTTAATTTCCTAGGATGTGGCCTGACCAACAGACTCAACCCCCAGTGCCAGTTTTGCCACTTGTCTCTCATAGTTTTAGGATTTTTTTTGAGTGAAACTGCTGAACTTGTCAGGTGGGCTTTGAAAAGTAAGACTTTGAAGAAGAAAGAAGTGCTGAAACATTCCTGTATCCTCTTCCCTGCCCAGAACCTGTTTCCTTTGCCTTGGGGCACATGTTCCTCCTCCTTCTCTGCTCTTTCTTTCTCTGAAATTCTCATAATCCTCCAGCCTCCTCCTTTTCTTTCTTTCTCCTTGCATACTTGGATACTTGGAAACGGTGAAAAAGTCCTTGCTGGAAGGAAAAATTGTCCTGGGAATGCACAGACTCCTCCAAATCCTGTAGGATTTGTACCTGGGGATTACCCAGATTATCCAGCCCTGGGCTTTATCTGAGCCCTCACAGCTGGGAGGCACCTTGGCAAGTGCCTTCTCCCCTTAAATGCCCCCCAAATTTTAATAACATTTCACTAGAAAAATGAAACCACGATTTACCAGAGAACATACTATCTCAAATAATAATAATAAAAAAAGAAGCCCTGAAAATCAATGCTGTTGGGAAAAAAATAAGCCCCTGAAACCCTGAATTTACTTTCAAATTTATCCATTAGAACCATTGCCACGTGACTTTAAGTGCCCAAAAGCAGAAGGATTCAGAAAAAGGGATCTGAATGTCATGCAGAGAATGAAAACATCCAGAAATGAGGTAAATAAACAAGTAGTTATAACTTTTCATGGTTCAGGGACTAAGTGTAACATTAATGCCTGTAGGTAGGAAGACACAGCTTATTAAGCAAATTATTCCTGTGACCTCTTCATACCTCCCTATTTTCCTGCCTCTGCCCCATTCTGATTTGCACTTCCCTACCTGACAGGCACTTTCCTTGGAGAAAATTGTCCAGGGAACCTGTTCCTCACACAAACCCATGAGAAAGCACCAGGCAGAGCGTGAGCTCAGGCACACCAGAGGCATTAAATGCAGATGAAACACTTCGGGGGGGAAGAAAAGGAACAAGTCTCCTTCTGTGCTGGCACCATCAGCTATGAAAATAAATAAAGGACAAGAAATAAATAACTGTATTAAGTTACAGAGAAATTAAACACAAGTGAGTCCTCACAAACTGTGGGCAAGTGGCAAATGCCAGGGAAGTGGACAGGGGTGGCTTTCTGCTGGAGAGGCTCAGAGCCAAATCAGGGCTGGAAATGTCACCCAAAGCCCCAAGCCTTGGCACAAAGTGTTTGTTAATAAGGAATCTGTTGCTTTTAATGACTGCTAATCACTGATTTTAGAATATATGATTGTAAAAGCAGGAAAACAGAGCCCTGGCACGTGTCACTTCCCATTCCTGGTGTCACTGAGGGGGGGGAAAGGCTGCCCAGGGATCGAGGCAATGGGAAACCAAAGCAGCATGTGCAGGTCATCCTGGAACCCAGCAGGTGAAATGAGTGTTGTGGCACAGCTGGGTGAGTCCTAGAGGAAACCTTCCAGCACTCCAGCTCGTTCCCCCAGTTTTGGGGGTTCGGTTATACCTGCTTTAATGGGAAATGAAAATTCCCCCTTTCCCTCAGCTGCTGTGGTGTCTGTGATGTTACTCTGAGGAGCAGCCACACACCAGGGACCAGTGCAACCCCAGCAGCAACGGCAAGGTTTTCATTGCACAAATTCTCCCCAGGACACCTTCCCTCCTGCCATCCCAGTGTCCCCTTGTGGCAGCACAGCCACCGCCCACGGTGCTTTTCCAAGAAGTGTTGTGATGCAGGATGTTGTATTCCCTATTATCTGCAGGAAAGCAGGCAAAGACAATGGAGAAGAAAGGCTAATCCCACAGGGCATCCGTGGCTAGCAAGAGATATTCTGAAGCAGGCTGGAATTGGAGAGGAGTTAGTAATGTAAGAATGATGAAGTTTGGGGAGGGGAAACAAAAAAAAAACCCAACAAAACAAGCTGCTCTTTTGTCCTCCCATTTCTCTCCCTGGCTCACAGTCCTGAGATAACAAAGACTGTTCCTCCCTGGGTGTGTGAAAGTCAGAATCTGCAGAGCCTGGGGAGTGCTGGGGCAGGGAGAGAGGGAAGAGAAATATTCCCAACCATTCCCTGTGGCTCTGGAAGCCCCGAGCTGGCGTTTCTCCGAGGATCAGCCCTGCCTGCCCCAATCCCTCTCTGGGATGGCCGAGTGCAGCCCTGCAATTACACTGCTGTAATTAGAACCGTCTGCCCCAAGCAGCAGCCGTGGCTGTGGACAAAAGGGCAGTGTCCACGTGGGAAACCTTCCTGATCTGGTGTATTTAAAGGGGATTTTCCTCTTTGCGTGGCACAGGGATGGGAGAGCCACGGGAAAAGATCTGCCCCTTCCCTTCCATCCCTTCACAGGGGGTGTGAGAAGTGACACCGGGTGTGCAGAGGGAGAAAGGAAGGAAATAAAGAATGGGAAAGGCAGCTTAGGTCAAACACTGACCAGGCACCTGGTTCTCACAACCAGCGCTGGGGGAGCTGTGGATGCAGCAGCCTCCAGAGCCTCGTGGAATTCTGATGCCTGGGGACACCTCTGCCAGAGAGCACATTCCAGCTCTGCAGACACGGGAAATGAGCAGTGATCTTCCTTACCCCAGACTGGGATGGGATGTGCCTCGGGTGCCACTCTGAGCCCACCCCAGCCTGGTTCCCACTCCCTGCTCCAAACCCCTCAGAGCCCTCTGCCCTGTTATCCCCTCCAATGGGAACAGCTGCTCAAGAAGAGTATCTCTCTCCTCCCACCCCACTGTCCCTCTCTGCCTTCCCAGTGAGTCCCATCCCAGGGGGGCCACTCTGTGACTGAAAAATGCTTGAGCTCATTCAGAGGTTTTGTACTTTTCCACTGTAAGGCTTTTGCTCCAGGGACTGGTGCAGAGCCCACACAAACCCAGCACCTGTGGAAGGAGCATCACCCAGTAGGGCTGGAGCAGGAGAGCTCTTCCCACATTTGCTACAGACTCCATGACCACAGTCACTCTTCCACTTCATCCCTGCTTTCATAAAATATCATTTACCTTTTATAAACCCAATGTTTCTATCATTCACCTGTGATAAAACCATGTAGAGCTGGACAGCCTGTCTTTCCTAATCAGATGAAAACATCCAGAAAAACCCCTTGAGCACCCACACCTTTTGCTCTCCTGCAGTGTTACCAAACCCAGACCTCCCAAAAGCCTCTGTTTTTTTGGCCAAAGGAACCCTTCCAACATGTCCACAATGAAAAACTCTGGTTTCTCGCAGCTTCTCTTCCCTTTCTCTTGCAGCTCCCGTGTTTTCCTGACTGTTACTCAACGTTTCAGGGGACACAAGCTTTTATTTTTAACTGAGTGACTCAGTTCTGACGTGATCAATTGATAGGAAAAAGAACAACGCCAAATACCATGAGACTTTCTGATAAAATCACAGACACTGGCGAGACTGGATGAAACAAGACACTTCCCAGAGTTTGCCCTAGATACCAGATGCAAATCAAAGCTAAATGGGCTCTGAAACTTGAAGTGGATGCAGCTCCCCCCTGATTTCATCCGGAGCAGTGGGCGCTCGAAAACCTGACGCAAGAGATTTGGTTCCTTCAGTCAAATCGAGGGCCTGAGGGTCTCCCATCAGATAAACCCTGTGTGATGAATCCCCCAGCTCTCTCAGCAGATGCCCAGCCAAGAGGAGAAAAGCAGCAAAGCAGGAAAAACACTTGAAATTGGGTTTTTGAGCCAAACTGGCTGAGCCAGGCAGGAGAGGGGCTGTGCCCCCCCGAGGAGCTGCAGCGGTCCCTGGGTGGGCAGAGGAGCCCCTCCAGCAGATGCTGCCTGAGCAGGTGCTCACAGAGAGCACTTCTCATCACTCACACGCTTCTGTAGATGAAAAACAACATGACACACCGTATTTCTGCCAAAACAGGGCTTTTTTTGTCCCTTGTAGGGCGCCCAATTGCTCCAGTGCAGCAGAGACCAGGGTGATCCGTGTGGACAGTGACCAAGGGTGGGTTGAGCAGGGCATTAAATACCAGGAAAAGGAGCTGCCAAACCCTAATCCTGCTATGGGGAACCAGCTCTCTATCAGTTAAGAGCAAGTAGTTAATGCATGTGTAGAGGCCAGGATCAAACCCCTCAGTTTTCACTTAAAAGCTGATATTTGGTTACCTGAAAGCCAAAAGAGTGTTTGCTGTGGACATAACTTTGCACAGATCACAGGACAGTTTGGGCTGGAAAGAACCATAAAGACCATCTTATTCCATGGGCAGGGACACCTTCCACCAGCCCAGGTTGCTCCAAGCCCCATCCAACCTGGTCTTGGACACTTCCAGGGATCCAGGGGCAGCCACAGCTTCTCTGGGCAACCCGTGCCAGGGCCCCACCACCTTCACAGGGAAGAATTTCTTCCCAATTAAGACCATTTCTTCACACACTGCAATCTAGTGAGTCCTAGTACCCAAAGGTGCCAAGATGCAAAGACACAGTTTCCCA
This sequence comes from Pseudopipra pipra, assembly GCF_036250125.1. NCBI lineage: Eukaryota > Metazoa > Chordata > Aves > Passeriformes > Pipridae > Pseudopipra > Pseudopipra pipra. The sequence continues at coordinate 5,455,226 of NC_087570.1, read as the reverse complement.
GGGTGGAAGCTGCTCTAAGCACCCAACATGAATTTGCCTAAATAATTCCCTTTTTTCACTGTTTTTCTATCACCAGGGGAAGCCCATAGTGGAACAGGAATATCCCAGTAACCCAGCCCAGTGGGAGCACCCAAAAGCCTCATCTCGTGGGCTTTGCAAAGTGCTGCTCATTTATTTGGAAACTAAGAGTGACTTTAAGTTGTTTAATCCTTCTGCCAGATATACCATGATTTCCTGCAGGTCCCTCAGAGGCACCCACCACCGAGATAACAGCAATGCACCAATTATACTTCATAATATTCATATTTCCAACAGCAAACCATCCATCGTGGGCATTAGCTGTCTTTGCCATTGCTCAAAGAGACAAAGGAGATAAAATAAAGCCAGCAGCTTCCTCCATTACCCAGAAAATAACCAGTGAGAAGGATTAATATACTGCAAACCACCGAGGAACTGGAGCTTTCAGCTGCAGAGGGACTTGTCCTCAGGAAAAGGGCTCTGTTTTGCTTTATGTTTCTTTGTTACTTTAAAAAAAAATGAAGGTAGCAAAATCCCATGGATAAATTAGACCAGGCAGCCACTCTCCAAACACTGAATTGCACCACCAGCCTTAATTAGATCTCGCAGCCCGACTGTGAAAATTGGGGCCTTTAATTTGTGAGTTATGGAAACTCGCGGGTGTTTATTAACCTCGCACGCTCAAATTCCAGGTTTCACAGCACTGCACATCATCATTCCATTCCTGCTGGAGAGCTCTGTTAAAGTGCTGCTTTCCAGAAACTCCTGCATCCTCGGGGAGAAATCAGAAAGCACTGATGAACACACAGGTTGTCAGTGGTGCTCGAGCCCACCCAAAACAAAGTGTAACAGGGGGTGTCCCGATGCACTGAGTGCAAATCCTTCTTTAACAACCCCCCCCTCTTGCCCTGGAAGCTCTGCCCAAGCCATGGGCTTTTCCTGGGAAGGACTCTTAACACACCTCAAAAATCCACAGTTTTCTATTTGTGTATTTTCCCCCCTGAACTTGATAATTATCCGAGAGCTTCCTGCACATGAAGCATGAAGGAATAGTGCAGTAATTGCCTTAAATGCTGAATCCTGAGGGAGTTCAGGCTCGTACAAACAGATCATCCTTCCCCCCACTGGTGGCTGGTTCTATGTGGTGCCTAAAGTGCAGTAACAGACCTGGTAGGATGCTACATGCTGCTGTTTGATTAGGAGCTCATGGCTGAGGGAAATAACTCCTTACCTTCAGCTATAGCATAAAAATAGGATGTTTAAAGGATCCCAGACAATCTCTAGTCCTGATGCTGCAAATCATGCTCGAGAAGAGCCTGCACTGAAGGCATCAATATCCATCAATACCCAGGTTTCACAGAGCAAGGCAGCAGCAACACAGACCCAGGCAATGGTCTGCAGACACTAAACCCAAAAGTTTTAGCCTGATTTCATTAGGGCTGCTGATGTATCTGGGAAAAAGGTAGAAAAGCTTTTGGGTTCACAACCCCCTCATCAGAGCTGACAGAGATTACAAGTTATCCCTGTGCTTGAGTGCTCTGCTGAATTAGGGCCCTGCATCAGTTCAAGGCCGTTGCTCTGCAATTTCTCCCTTAATTTTGTCGCTATTTGCTCCTTTCTCCCACTGCTGGATGTGCTAAAGGAGGGTGCTGCTGGCTGCAATATGTGGTTATCTGGAAGAGTCTTCACGCTTTAAACCATAAAGAAACAATTTCCTCTGGGTACAGGCAGTTGATTGCTACCACAGGCCTCCAAAACACAGGGGGAACAGAAAGCTTGGGTTCCCTAAATCAGTTTAATAAAATCATCAGGACCTCATTTAATACTTCATCATGAGGTACTGAAGCCCTTTTTAATTCAGGGGTAATTCTAAACCTGCCTGCTGGACTTTACTTCTGCTTTTTCTTATGACTATTTCAGACTCAATGCCTGAAATATGCCAGCTATTCAAATGACAGTAGGGCAGATATAAAATGATAGCAGGGCAGATATGAGCACAAACACCTGCAAGGAGTACAAATGGATGGGCAGTAAAACATGCAGAAGAATGCACTCCAAACCCTTGCCCCAGTCTCCACTGCTTCCTGCTGCTTGTGCCCCTGTTTAGGATGTCTACATGTCTTTTATAACCTTTCTTAGAGGAAAAAAAAATCCATTAAAAAATAGAGGCAGAGCTCAGGTTTTCTAATTCTAATCATTCTTGCTGTTTACACTTCAGTGTGGTGCTTTGTTGCCACAAAAGATTTGGAAATACCCCAGTTAAACCTGCTAAATGAACAGATTATTTACTTCCCTGGGATTTTTGTCAAGTGTTGATTAAATTAAGAGATATTGCTGGCTTCACATTTACATCTGCCCCTGCCATTTCAATTATTGAACCCTCCTCAATCAGCACAAATGTAGCAAACTGTTCCTCCTGTAAGATGTGCCTGAGACACTGAGAAAGCAGATTGGATGTACACTCCCCATTGGAATATTTCCTGCCTTAATCCTAAATCCAGACTCGGTTTTGCACTTTACACCCACCCCCAATGACTCTGCACTGCTATCAAAGCTAATGAAGGAAAGTTAATACATTTTTCAGCTCTCCATAAAAACTTAGTTTGCCCAATTATCTTGTCTAATTGCATTACACACTGACAGATGAATACACGACCCCCTGACATTTTAGTTTGCCACCTATAAATCCACAGAAGAGATCCCATTCTTGTTCAGTTCGTCTGATTTAGACTTCAAGTTGCTTTGCTGAATGATGCTTTTAAAAATTAACTGTTGGTGTGCTAAATCACATTTATTTTCCTTTTGCCAAGTGGGAAAACTCCATAACTACTCTAGAGGAGAGAGAGATAGGAGTTATTTGGGTAATGAAATGATGGAAGGGAAGGAAATGGGAAATACATGGTGAGATCACTGGAAGCATGAGCAGAAACCCTCCTTTGATGGGAGCCAAGGCCACTGTCACAGGCTGTGCATTAACTGACCCCATTAGTACCAGAAAGAAAAAGGCCATGAAGACCTAGAGGAATAACATTCACTGATATTGATGCTTTTAATGTGCTTTCCACTCAAAAATTATCCCCAGTTATAACCAGTATCCACTCAAAGTAGGAATTCCCCTTTTCTTGCCAGACATCCTCATCACACACCTACCAGCTGCACTTGTCCAGATCTGTAGGTGACTGACAATGAGGTTTAATTCTATTTTATCCGTATTTTTAGCCCAGAAAATTACCCAGAAGTGCCCTTTTCTTTCATGTGCCTTTCTCCAAGGGTTGCTGGACCACCCATAGGCACTTTGGATGTTAATGTTCCCCCTCTGCTCTTCCCAGGGGCAGGTGCATGGCCTGGCAGTGCCACCACCACCTTCACTCTGCTTTATGGTCTCCAAACAAACACAGATTTGGGGGTTTGAGGAGGTTGGGGGAGTTTTGCTGGTTTTTTCCCCCAAAATTCTCTCTGGGTTTCTTGCTTAACCTCTTCTTCCTTTTTTCCTGGATTTACAAACCCTGTTAGATCTCCAGTAATAAAACTCCACTGCCCATCCTCTCCCTCTCCTTATTTCAGAGATGCTGTTTAGATGGTTTTTCACACCACAGTCTCTTTCCTTATCACCCATTAGTTCTCTCAACATGGAAATAATCCTCAAATTGAGTGATCTGCTGATACAGCCTGCTCATACAAGTAATCTCAGGGAAAATCCTGCCCACTGAGGGTGGTAACAGCAGGTTCCACCACCTGCAGTTCATGGGAATTTGGGATATTGAGGTGCCCCCAAACTCTATCTGCAGCTTTGGGACTACAAGGGGCAGCCCCTGGGAGCAAACTTCACTGCCTGCAGTGGCCTCTTGGATCTGCAAAGACAGATCTGGAGGGAAAACAGCATTTTCATTCGGCTGAAGCAGATTAAGTTTGCTGCTTGCTGCATTTTATCCTGTCAAATCAAGCTGTCTACAGTGCTTATCAGGCAAAGCAATACAGCTGCTAGATAAAAAGCAGATTTTCCAAATGTAACAAGAGTTGTTCAGCACAGCTTCCCCCACCCTGTCCCTGCAAGTGATTTTTGGAACTGAAAAAGAGAAAACTGCAATAGGTTTTCGGTCATCAGCCAAGAACTCCCTTCCACGTATTTTGAGAGGTCTTGGCACAACTGGATGCTCACTGATGTTTGGCCAGGTGTGCCAAGGTATTTAAGCCATTCCCTTTGGCCATTATGGCTTCAAAGCCCTGAAAGTGAGATCAGAGCAGCCCTTCCAATCATGAAAGCACTGTCTCAATAACCACCCTACTCAGCCCAACCTGCACGGCCAAGGACAGCAATCTTTGTGATTTGCAGATGGAAAACAGATGGTGAGGGGTTAAGCAGCTGGTCCAAAACCTCTCTGCAAGGTGGTACCAAAGCAGGGATAAAAGAGTCAGAAGAATATTTGACACACTGTCCTACCAGAGAACACACTTTGGGTCAAGCAGCAGATTGAGGGGAAGGGCTTTGGGGTTGGAGTGTGCAAGGGGAAGCTGGGGATCAAAAATAAAATAGAAGAAAGGGGGGAAAATAGACCTTCTCAATCCATTTGGCACAAAGGGGGGTGTGACTGGAGAGAAGCACAGGTAGCCAAGCTGCAGAATCCATCAGGGAGGAGGGGACATGCTCCTTATTAGGGTAAATCATCTGTTTGATTACATTATTGATTGTGCCATCTCACTGTTGTGGTTAGGTTATTTAATGTCACCCACTACATTCCCTGTTTGCTCCATCACCACCACAATAAGAAGTGGGTCTTGTTATCATTAGTAGTTCCCTTCTCTTGAAAACAAAAGGATTTCCCCTTTAGTCAACAGTCTGTGGATCATTCAGAGAAGCCATAAAGTGACCTCCAAGTTTTTTCCCAGTTAAACCAGTCTGCCCCACAGCAGATGTGTCCTCTGAGCATCAGGACAGCAGCAGCTGTGGTGGGTTTTCCTGCAGAGACTTGAGTAACCTCCAATCAAAGTGGGAAGTTGCATCACCAACCCCACAGTGCAAGGCATGGATAAGTCCTTCTGACATCCCACCTCAGGGTGCTTTGCTGCTCCAGCAGGTTTTAAAACACCCCAATTACACCCAGGCTGTGCAGATCTATCTAACAGACAAATGTATCTTGGAGTTTGCAAGCAGGAACATATTCAGGAGGATGTTGCTTTTAAACTAATGGGATTTGTAGCTCTCCCAGGTCAGGGAAGAGCCAACTGCTGTGATGCAGAGACAGAAGAAGCCACATTAGCCAAGGCACTGCAGGGCTTTCCATGTTACAGCATTAGAACAGAAATAATGTGCTAGAAAATGCTGTTTTGCAGCAGATTGGACAGCACAGCGATTCCTGGCACGGCGCTGGATCAAAGCCGAGTTCTAGAGCATTAATTATGCAAACACCCATCAGATACATTTTGCTGGTTAAAGCAAAGAAAAATAATCAGCTCGGTGTCGTTACAGCGTGAGGCAGCAAAACAGATTCTGTGCAAACCATTAAAGTCATTTGTGCACCCAACCTGCACAGACACTCCTGCCAGAGCTGGGAGTTCTTGAGCCAGCTTTCTCAAATGTGAGAAAACGTGGTGCTCACACCCAGCTCCGTGGCAGACGTGGTGACAGCCCTGAAGTGGTGTCTTTTTTTAATTTCATAGTATAGCTGATTAGTGAGTCTCAGCCACAGAGAAAAACTAGCCAGGCACATATATATATATATGTGTGTGTGTGTGTTACTCTTACCATATCTGAGAGACTAGAGTGAAAAAGAGCCATTTCCTTTGACAAGGTTTAGTTAAAAGAGTAGCAAATGGCAAAATTCAGGTAGAAAGGACCAAATAAACACCTTCACAAAGCAATTAAATTTATATAAGGCCAGTTCTTTCAAACCCAGCAGCACACCTGGGTGAGTACACACACACCCCCAGCCTTGCTCTGCAGACCTTCAGGGCAGTGCTGGAGTCACCAGCCCTGGAAGTGCCCAAAACACCTGGGGATGTGCCATTTGGGGCCATGTTTTAGTGATGAACTCTGCAGTGCTGGGGTAACTGCTGGACTCTGATCTTACAGCACGTTTCCAACCTAAATGATTCCATGGCTCTAAATGCTCAAGGTCACCAGTCCCAGACAGTGAACATGTTCAAGGCATGGCTTTTCTGCCCATCTCCTGCCCCAAAGCACAAACAAAACCAGAGTATCAGGGGGTGAAAAAAGAATAAAAAAACTCAGTCTTTAGCTAAATCACTTTGGAGAACTGGAGAACCTAGAAGGGAAAATCACCAAGTCCCTCAGGAAAGACAAAGGCAGGAGGCAATTCCCTTTTTGTCTGGGTATTTGAGGAGCTGAGTGTGGCTCCAGGGGGTACAACTCTCCCTGAATGTCACCCAGGTTTCTGCCTCAGGCACTTTTCCCCCTCCATGGTATTTGGGATTCACTGTGAAGCTCACATTTGGAGCCCTGTCCACTTCCATAAGTGCTGTCCAAGACTGCCTTTGCCTCTCAGGTTTTAATTGCTTTGTCAGATGATAATTACAGCTCTTTCACAACTCTCTGGGCTATTCCATCCCAGATCCAGCTTTCTTATGAGAGCCTCTAAAACCCACAAAAATATTTCCAGCCAGTCCCCAGCCTGGGATCTCTCACAAATACCTCCAGCTGTTCCCTTGTTTAGGGGTTTTGTTTAAAAAGGCATTACTCAGATCTCTCATTTTTCTAAAGAGCACAACGCTGAGGTTTCTATCCCAGGATTCACAGTTATCCTCCTTTGCCCGAGGCAGCCAAATGCTGTAACACCACCAGTGCTTCTCAACCAGCCTGTGCCAGAACCCAGCTGCCTCCTGGCTGCCCTTTCTTCTGACACCTATGGAGAAAGCATTGTTTAAACCTCTGTTACTGTCCCTGGTGTACCCAGATTTCTTTCTAATGCAGCTTTTTACCCTTCTATTCTTCTCCTCGTGGACTTGGCTGTTTAATCCCAGTTACACATGCTGTCAGCAGTCACAGAAAGCTGAGGAGCTGGAAGAATAGTTTGGGTTAGAAGGGATCTTAAATATCATCTTATTCCACCCCCTGCCATGGGCAGGGACACCTTCTGCTATCCCAGATTGCTCCAAACCCTGGCCAACCTGGCCTTGGACACTTCCAGGGATCCAGGGGTAGCCACAGCTTCTCTGGGTAACCTGTGCCAGAGCCTCCCCACCCCCACAGGGAACAATTTCTTCCCAGTATCCCACCTAACCCTGCCCCCTGGCAGTGGGAAGCCATTCCCTCTTGTCCAGTCACTCCAGCCCTTATCCAGAGTCTCTCTCCAGTTCTCCTGGAGCCCCTTTAGACACTGCAAGGGGCTCTAAGGTTTCCCCAGTCTTCTCTTTTCCAGGCTGAACAACCTCTTTAATTTCCTTTATTTCCAATTCTGAAGAAACTACTGGATGACAGGAACAGAAATATCCTGCTTTTCCCAGACTCACATCCCACTGTGTTGGCCAGGAGGCCACCACAGCCATGTCCTCTGTGCCAGGGCCTCACCACCCTCACAGGGAAGAACTTCTTCCCTATATCTCTCCTAAATTTGCTCTTCTTCAGCTTAAGGCCATTCCCTTTGTCCTGTCCCTCCAGGCCCTTGTCCAGAGTCCCTCTCCAGCTCTCTTGGAGCTCTCCCTCTCCCCTCTCCAAGGCTCTGCAAGGTGCTCTAAGGTCTCCCTGGAGCCTTCTCTTCTCAAAGCTCAACAGCCCCAAGTCTCTCAGCCCGGCAGCAGGTTTTTATGTGCCCACACTGTTCACCTTTAATAATTTTAGTAATTACATGATGATAATGATCCCAAGAGGCCACTTATTTTAGAGGGTCACCCAAAGCTTCAGATGTTTGCCTTCACCCCACAAGTCCTGCTCTCTTCCTTCCAAGCCCATCACAAAACCTGTCTTCACCACGATTTTCCTGCACCAGCCTTTACCATCTGGAACAGCAAGTGGGACCTGGGTTTTTAACATCTGTGTGCTTGTGTGTAAATACCACTAAAATAAGCATTTCCACAGAAATAATGATACCTACTTATGGCAACCATTTGATCCCATATCTCTTAGAAATGCTATAAACATTTCAGAACTATTGACTTCAGCATTGATCCAGACACTCCAGGAAACTGCTATTTCTATACTGCAGCAACATTTGACCACCAATCCTACTTTAGTTATGAGACTGTGCTTTAAAAATGGCAAGAAACAATCCTATCAATACACTTGCAGCAATTAATGAGCTCTCCAGAGCTTTGCTGTCCTGGAAAAAGGTCTCCTGCTGAAGAGCATCCTTGGCAGAAGCAAGGGATTTTGTTTTATGCACCAGAAAGCAGCAGAGCTGAGGGGTGAGCACAGCACACAGCCAGGAGCAGGTTCAGGCAGGAGAGACCCCCCAAAATGTTCAGGACTGACACTTCTCTAAGAGAAACATGGTCTGAACACCTCAAAAACACACCCTAGCAAAGTTACTTCCCGCTTTTGCTTTTTTTATTGATCCTGAAGTAACTCTAAATTGGGTCTGAGACGACCTAATCACTGTATGTAGCTCCATGAAGGTCTCTCCTTCCCTATCCAGGACAGGTTGCTGGTGAATCCTGTGAAATCTGGGCTTCCCACTGGATCCAGGCACGGTGCCCTCCCCGTGCTGGGGCTCCCAGCTCTCTGCCCATAAGGACCATCTGCTTTGCAGCCAGGAAAAGGCACACACGGCTCAGGTGGAGTGAGAGATACCCCCAGACAAGCAAAATAATTTCTATTTTAGCCCTTTCTCCCGTGCTAACCCACAGGTTTGTTCTCTGCTGTTTGTTTTCCTATATTTAAGCAGGAATGTATGGCCATAGTTCTATTACTGTGCTCCAAGCCAAACCCCTGATGCCATTTTATTCCTTACATCCCAAAGCCAAGCTATCCCCATCTCCCTATTCCCCACCACACCAAAGACCACGTAGGACACGTCACCTTCCCTTTGTGGCCCCCACAATGAACATGCAGAACAGCTCAGCTCTGAAAATTCATTTTTGTTCTTCAGTTGTAACGCTGCCTTATGGGCCCTTTGTTCACTGTGGAACAACCTGCTGTTGAGCTGTACCTCTTTTTGTCCTCTGCTTCTGCAATTAGCAAAACTTCGTGGCCAAAGCCCCTGTTTTCTACAAAGCACCTGCATTTCCTCTCTTTGGAAGCGGCAGCTTCCTGGCTGGAACGCACACACCTGCCTCTTGAAGCTCAGTAATCCCACTAATTGGCTCCTCCTCTCCATTTTGCCTCTAAATATGCATTTTGTGGGGTGAAAAGAAGTGCTGCCACCTGCTACCACTTTTTTTTTTTTTTGCATCATTCCCAGTGGATTACTTCTACAGATTTATCCAGGGCAGAGAAGCTGTTCCCCCTCCAGGTTTATTCTCCACAAGTGTCATGTAATGGGTTTCCATCCTTGCAGGAGGGACAGGGGTGGGTCCCAGAGCTGCTTCCCGAGCTGACCTGCAGCTGGTGGCACATTTGGGATTTGCAAAGCCTTTAATTATCCCCCTTTCATTGTATCAGTTGAACGCTGCCTCTGAGAACGTAATACATTATTTTAGCAGGCTCCCACAAGGGATCTCTTGGAAATATAATTTAATTCATGAGCTGAAATAGGTGTGTGCTCTTTATATCATAACTTACTGCTTTCATAATATTGGAGAGGTCCCCACAATTTGGGAGTTGCTCTTTCATTGGCTTTCCATGAATTTTTGTGGTTGCCAGGAGTGTTTGTGTTACTGATGATGCAAACAAAACATAAAGGACAAGCATATTCTTTAGAAATTTCAAATACCTCATGAAAGCTTCTAAATGAAAAGGTGTGGACTCATGAGATGTGTCCATGGGGCAAGAGGAACAGGGAATAGAAAATAAATCTCAACCACAAGACATTTAGTTTTAAACAAAATGTTTAAGGTACTTGGTGGCCCTTCATCTTGCTAAGGTCACACATTATGTTATCCAAGTGAAATACACAGTTCTCAACCCACTTTTTTAATAATAAATGCAAGTGGCAAGAGAGCTATTGATAATTCTGGCACCAAAACACTAATTGATGTTGCCTGCAGGCACTGTCAGTCCTCACTGCTTCGGGCAATCACTTTTGGTTGAATTTAGATATTCTCCCTTATTTCTAGACAGAACACAGAGAACATTTGAGCTATAGAAGCGAATTTCAAGGCAAAACATGGAACTTGTTAAGAGTCATTAGCATAATTTTGAAGGATTCTTGGGTTTCTGCCTGTTGGGTTTTGCGTTATTTGGGGCTCAGCCATCAGCAAACTGCTGAACGAGGTGTTCACCAACGTCCTCCTCGGTGAGCCCATGGGCTGGCCTGACCTGAGCTGGCTCAGGAACCTGGCAAGGAGACACTGCAGCATCAAAGGACAAGGAAAGACACTTTCCTAAACACAAAGGGACTGAGGCACAGATAGAAATCTCAATTATGCTCGAGAGAGACATTTCTCACAAGTGTCGGTGGCTCGGTCTCCTGAAGCTTCCCCAGAAGATGTGGTTTGGCACTCACAGGCCCCTATCACTTCTAACTCCTGCATATCTTATCCAAATCTTTACTTCCCTCCCTGCCTCCAGCAGAATACCAAATGCTTTCCAATACAGCACCTCTTGCTACTAAAAGCCAGGAAACCATCCCTCCATGAATAGTTAAGAACATCACAGCTGTGAATCTGCCGCAGATTCAAACCTTGCTCCTTTAAAAAAAACCCCATTTTAAAACCCATCAGCATTTGCCAAAATCTGTTTCCCCTCTACAACGGGCTCCCTAATAAACTCCAACCACTAAAGACCCCGGGCTAGTTTGTCATGTCTTTTCCATGACCTTCATCCAACTTGGGCTCTCAAACCCAGAGCGGGAGTGAGTTATTTTGATTAACGATGATTGCCTCTTTGTCAGCTCAGTAAATCAACTCAAATAAGAAACTCATACCTTGAAAGATTTAGAGGAGTTGCTGCCAAGTATTTTTACAAGGTCTTTATTCTCTCTCCGTTGTGGCTCTGCTCTCAGAAGTGCCACAATAAAACCCCTCGGGCTCTCGACTCCCCTTCCTCCTCCTTCTGCAGACGTTGCATTTCTCCGTGTTTTCCCTGGAGCTGATACATTCATACAGCTGTAGGGCTGCTTTATTTGCTTGGTAGTGCAGAGTCATCACTGATCACATACCCAGTGTAAGCACAGCAGGGAGATTTGGGGTGGCAGTAACTCTGGGTTTGACAGGAAGGGCTCTGTGAACAGCAGTCGTAGGGTTGCCAAGCTGGGGAAAAGGGCTTTAAAGTTGCCAGGGGAGGAGAACCTCAATCCATCCCAGTTTGACAGGCAAGGGGGAATGGCTTTAAAATGAGAGTGGGTTTAAAGATAATGTAAGGAAGAAATTTTTGACTGTGAGGGTGGGGAGGCCCTGGCACAGGTTGCCCAGAGAAGCTGTGGCTGCCCCTGGATCCCTGGAAGTGTCCAAGGCCAGGCTGGATGGGGCTTGGAGCAGCCTGGGCTAGTGGAAGGGCAGGGAGGTTGGAACATGATGGTCTTTAAGGTCCCTTCCCACCCCAGCCCCTGTGTCAGTGCCTCACCACTCTCAGAGGGAAGAAATTCTTTCTTAAATCTCATCTAAACATCCCTCTTCTTCTAAATGTCCCTTTTCAGACCCCTGCCAGCAGCTGGAAGCTGTCAAAGAGGGAGGGATGGGACATGTTGATCTTAAATATTTTTTCCAACCTAAATGATTCCCTGATTCTCTGTCAGACATGGCTGGCTCTGTGGCAGGGATGGCCTTGCAGCTTTACACGTGCATTAAGGGTAAGATCTCCTGCCACCATCTCAGGAACAAGTCAAAACCCAGACACCTTTGATGCCTCTGGTTCAAGAGATCCAACATGTCACAGGTCACTCCCCAGGACTGCAGGGGCAGAGGATCAAACACTGGCTTATGCTGATGAAGGAGGGGAAAAGCACCTTGTTGCTTCCTGGCCTCCTTGTATTTGAGCATGAGCATGAGGATCACAGGGATTTGCCATGGAAGAAGGGAAGAAAAGGGGCAGAAGGGAAGAAGAGCCTTTTAGAGATGAGCTGCTGTCCACTGCACCCCATCAGCTCAACCACAAAAGGGCACAGGAGGACAAAGTTCTCAGCAAAGCAACAACGCTGAGACCAGGATCTGCACCGTAAATACGACCCAAATAGAGCTGAGCATTCACTGCAATGGATTTCATGCTGTCTTTCAACAGGCAGCCAGGAAAAAATGAAGCCCCTGTACTCTGAAAAAAGCAATGCCAGACACAAATAACTGTTTGCATGTAAAATCTTAGTGGCTTGAGCCAATATAAGACAAGCATCAGCCACAGATGTTAGTTAAGGACATCTTAGTGTTGTGTTCACTGTGCATTCTGCAGCCTAATTACACTGCCTTCATTATTAATAACTTACAAACTGAGTAGTGACAGATTAAGACAGATTTCATTATTGTACTGTAGGTCTTTTGCAGTGTAAGTCAAAAGCAAGTGGATTAAAAGAAAAACAAAAATCCTGAGACGAGCGGAGATTGCTGCGAACACAGAAATGAGAGATAAAGTATTTCAGAAAAACAGACATTCCTCTCAGTACCATTATGCCAAAAATAATGGAGACTGACATCGTTTGGAAGGGAAGGGGAAACAATCAGGGAATATTAATTGGGGCACACATCATGCAGTGATTATGAATTCCTCAATGCCAAAAGACAGAGAGGAAAAAAGTTGCTGTATTCTCGCAGCCTCTGGCAGTCTGTGGGCAGGAAGGGAAGGTCGTGCTTGAAAGAGGAGCCAGAGCTCCCCTGGAGTCAGCTGGAGCCCGTTTTCAAAGGGGGCAGCACTCCAGCTTTTGGGGGATGCGCTGTGCATTTGTAGTTTTATCTTTCTTTTCTTTCCTCTAAGCCGAAAAATGAGGATCTCTTGACTTCCCCCAGGCTACTTCCCCCAGCTTCACAACTCACCCCCTTTACAGAAGTATTTCCTTCTACCTGTTAACCTGGCTGCTGGAATATTATCAAATATATCGGAGTCCTGGAGTAAATGTCTTTTTAAACCACTGCAGGGAAAAAAAAATCGGATGCTGGAAAGGTAATTCAAAAAGAAAATCTAACTTTTCTGGCTTTCACACAGTACAGACATTCTCTTTCCCTATAGCCATTTCTATGGAGATTTCTCATGCATAAATAAGCATTAACCACTAATTTGCAGTGTGAAAAGTATTATTCTAAGAAGAAACAAGGAAGATGGCCAGTGGGCCTGAGTAAATCACAAGCTACTTGTAGGAGCTTATCATTATTTTTTGGATATTAGGAAACAGCAGCAAGAAATCCTGGTAACTGCTCCACATGCCAGCCATCCCTTCCCAAACCCAGCTTACCAGGCAGGAAGGCAAGAGCTGCAGTGATGCTAAAACAAGGGACTGCATCAGCATGGAGCAGGTCAGCTCTCACACTACATCATCCTCGTGGGGCCCTTCCAACTCAGAATATTCTGTGACATGCAATACTTCTTATTTTATCTCCCTTGATGGCTTCATGGCCTTGCTTATAAAAGCACCTTTAGACACCTGGAAGATGTTGGATGTGTCCTCAAGACAAGAGGGATCATTTTTCAGATGGTTTGCACAGATTCCGTTTGTAGGGGATATTTAAATGCTTATTATATGGGGGGTGGGGAAAGCTGAAAGGAATTAGGCTCCTAAACCCTTTGGTTTTGCTTGTAAAAGCACCTTTTGACAACTGGAAGATGTTGGATGTGAGACCTCAAGCCAAGAGGGATCGTTGTCCAGATGGTTTGCACAGATCCCTTTAATGGGGGATATTTAAATGTTTTTTTGATATGGAGAGGGGGATAACTGAAAGGAATTAGGGTCCTAAACCCCTCGGGCTGCTCTTCCCTGGAAGTCGTTGAGCCGGAGTGGAGCAATCCAGCTCTTCTTCAACATCTCCCCCCTGTGGCACCGAGAATGTTCACAGCACACGGCTCGGTCCCGGCGCTGAGGAAGAGGCTGCCGGGGTTGCTCAAAAGTGGGGAACACTTTGCTGTAAATTCACACTTTGCTGGGCACCAACTTTGTCATGGTTTTGATTCCCGTGGTCCTTTCTCCTGGCTTCATCCCACGCGTCATTCCAAGGTTTGGTGCTTTCCTCTTCCACAGAAATAAAGTTGATGTCTTTGAAAGAGCAAGTAATTTCTTCATGTGAGCTCTTTATTTACTTAGGATACACATTCAGAGCCTCCATATTTAGGACTGTGAGTGCTGTGTTCTTGAAATCTGAGTTGGGTGACCGAGCAGCAAATTACTGGATTTTCCATAAAAGCCAGGCTCCACATGCTGGAGTGGAGGTTAAGTACAAAGAGCAGGTCAAAAACTATCAGCATTTCAACAAAATAGTTAATTAAATTCATATATCAAGAGGAAAAAAAATCGTAGTTTTCTTATAATGAGAATTTTCCTGTAACATTTAACTCCCAGAAAGAGTGGCTAATTCCATTTATGTTAATATTAGACCAGCATACTTTTGCTTTTAGCTTAATCACTAAGCAACCAAGTTACCAGAAGAACGCAGGTTATCCAGCAATTATCACACAAACACGTCTGGGGCTGAATTCTGACACTGCACCATTAAAATCCATGGAGATTTTCCCGGGAGTCCCATGACAGGAATGCTAAGGATATAAAAACTGACATATGATTACGTGTTAATTGGTCCCAATCCCATTCGCGGTTCCAGTCCCACTCAAAGCCTTTTAATTCATGGAAGAGTTGGGCAGGAATGATGGCACCAATTATTGCTAAGAGGTACCAAGGTGCACTACTTGATATTTATTATTAACAGCATCTTTTAAAGCAATTTTCATCCTAAGGATCTCAAAGCTTTTACACATTAATGAATGGAGAGCCTCACACGATCACTGTGAAGGAGGCAAATATTATTCCCAGCTCACAGATAAACGGGGAGGATGGGAATTCAATTACACCCTCAACTTTACACAACAGCTTAAAGACACTTTTTCCCACCAGGAAGAGCAGATCTGAAGTGGTGATGGGGCCTTGCAACCAGTGACTCCATCTCCTTGCTGGGAAAAATTTGAGTCCAGAGAAAATCTACGGTTGACCAAAGCCCTGTGCCAGTGGAATCGAATGGAATGTGTTTAACACGGATGTTTTCCTAGGAAGGGTCTTAGCCCACGGCCTGGAAGGAGTTAAAGTATAAAGGATTACCACATCTGGACAAGATCTGTTGCCAGGGTTAACTCACGTGGCTGTTTGGAATATTTCTGCAGGAACAGCAGCCCAGCATCCTCTTTCAGAAACCAGCTCTTCCATTTGAATTTGCTTCCCTAAACAACGGCGGCTTTTGCTTACAAAATTAGCTCCCTGCCCAGCATCCGAGGCAGGAATCCAGAGAAACAGCTTAATTTTTATTAAGCAAGTGCTTGAAGCAACTGTTGATATCCAGGGAAAGAACGCAAACCCTTGCTCTGTCTCGCAGAGCCATTAAATATTTATTGGCCTTTCCGAGACAAAAATACAAATGTAAAGCTTGGCTGGCTCCCACCTCCTGCTGGGCTCGGTTTTGGTGACCCCTGAGCTCACAGGTTGGAGGGAAAAGTTTGCAGCTCACTGAGGAGAAGGGTTGGCTTTGTGATGGAGCTCTTGGGCTTCGCAGTGGCTCGGGGCAGCAGCAGGTCCCTTCGGGGCCCACTGGGGTGTTTGAGCTTGTTTGTTAACTGGAAATGGAGCAGGAGACTCTCCAGGCAGCAGAAAACACACCGAGGGAATAAAACACGTTTTCCTGAGTCTTCACATCTCGTGCCTCCCGAGTGAGGCTGACTGGGATTTTCTGTCTCATTTGTTGGCTGCACAATTGGGGTTTTCTTCTCTTATTAACTGAAAAATCTGCATTGCTGATGAACTGCTGCTATAGCAGATACACTCTGGTCTCCCCTAATTGCTTCTTCTACATTTATGAAGATACTTATTGTTTTTCTCTCTTGAACTCTAATTAAAGTTTGCAGTGCTCTTACACACACACCCCCCCCACTCATGAATATACATCGTGTTTTAAGTGAGACAAAATTGTCATCTTTTTTTTTTTGGTGTTCAACAGGCCTCTGCAAATGAAACCTTCTGTCCTGGGCCACCTGCTCAGAAGAGTGAGGGCTTTTCATGAAGGAATCAGAGAAATTGGAATTTTGGAATGACCTGGGTATGAGCTCAATTTGCAATATCCACTATCTGCAGGGATCTCGGCTTCTTTGTGAATTTTCTCTTTTAATCAGCCTTGGTTCCCCTCTGACTTAAAGGGAGGTGTCTATCAGGTTTTGTCCCTTTTGTACACACACACATACATATTTCTCTCTGAGTTGCTGCCTTACAACCCCCAACTTGACCTCTCCACTGGCCATCCTCTCTCCTCTCTGCACCACAACGAAAACATAAAAGTCAATACTAATTTATAAGCAATTAAACAAACAGCAAACCTGTTGGGAACCTTGCTCCTGCACCCTCTAAACATGAGGTTATGCTCTTCTCCTTGTACAAGTGATTTGTTTTTTATTTTTTTTTTGTTTTCTACTCTTGCAGGATGGCAAATATTGAAAGCATTCCTCAGCTTTCAACAACAATATCACCTAACTCAAAATAACTGGAGCTTTTTCCAGTTCCAAAGGAGAGTAAAATAAGAAACAGGGAGAATGAGCTCAGAACTGACCCAATGTCACTGTGCTGAACCATCTTGTACCCAGTGAATGACCATCAGTGACAGTCTTACAGCAAATGTAATTTTGGTTTTCAGGACCATTATTTAGCCATATAACTATTTTTTGCAGTGCTGGGGGGAAGCAGAGTCCATCCTTTGCACGGTTCCAGCTCAGGTTTGTCCCCCTGAGGGGTGGGAAAAGCACAGATTTCTTCTGGGACAAAAGCTTCTTAAATTCATCCTGCATTGCCATAGGGGAAAAGAAGAGCTGATATTTCTCCTAGGCTGAAACTCCCACTTTTACAATCGTTTTGCAAAGTTCCTTATTTTGAGTCCTGGCTCAGATAATTCACAGGTTTTGAATCAGGCAGCTGGATGGCAGGAGCCCCGTTGGTGCAGTGTGGGACGTGGGGTGGAGGATGGAGGGCTCGAGGGTTGGAGTTTCAATGACAGGCTAAAGCACCCCCTGGATCAGCCATGGTCACCTGGCCTAAAATGTTCAGGCAGCACAGGTTTGTTGCAAGGCAAATTTTGCAGTTTTAAAGATCTGGCAATAAATTAAATTCAAACGCTCAGGGGGAAAATTACCTTCAAATCTGTATTAGCTTTTCCTTCACTGGCAGCAGACACTCAAGACAGATTGCTTTGAACTATACAGGCATTTTGGCATCTTTGCTCATGCATCAGAAGTTGCACAGACCCTTTTTTTCCCTCCATTTGTACAGAGTAAGGAAATTTTCTCTGTCACTGAACTCAATACTCACTAAGTGACATCACAGGTTTCAGAGAGTCTCTCCCTTAACACTAAAAATGAAGGACAAAACCAGCTGAAACTCTCCTTGTCTGAATCAATCACAGGCTCATGGAATGGTTGGCTTTGGAAAGGACCTTACAAATCATCTAGTCCCAACCTCCCTCCAACATATTTAGCCAACAGGTGATAAGTAGCCCAAGTTATCCCATCCAGGAGGGTCACAGCTCCTACCAAACCCCACCATTTGTGGGTGACTGATGGTGCACAGAGCTGGGCTGGTAAAGCCTGCAAATTCCAGCTCACCTATCTTAGGGGTGCCTCTGATCTCCCCTCATTACTCTCCAAATAAATTGAACTAATAGAGGCAGCCCACAAATCAGTTTTTCCTCTTCTCCCAGACCATGAGGAGTGGCAGTGGTTTGTCAGGTTTGTTTAGGGACACGTGCTAATGAGCCATTAGATAAAATGGTCCTTGACAAAGCCTGAGAGGTTCTGCCTGTTGTCTTCTCCCCCTTCAACACAGGCCAGAGTCTCCTGTGCTGTCAGACTAGACCTAGAGGGGTCCTTAGAGGATGTGCTGCTGGCTTGGAAGCAGCTAAGAAGGTTCCTTCTCATGGAAATGAGATGGCAAGACTGAGGTGAAAACCCACAACATGCAGAGCAGCAAGTTTGGTTTTGGGGCTTTCCTTTAAATACACCCTGATTTGAACTGCAACTGCTTTCCAAGCCAAACCAGCTTATGGAATGTGAACACTGAGATAAATGAACACTGAGATAAATGAACACTGAGATAAATGAACACTGAGATACGTGAGCACCAGTTTACAGCTGCATTTTGATAACATTCCATAAGAGAAAATTCACACCACATCCATTTCTTCATCCCCTGAAACACATCAGTGTGGCCAGGATGCTTTCAGTACTCAAATAATTTCGGCTTATTGAAACACAGAGCAAAGCTTCCCTTCCCTGCTCTTCCTGTTGATATTAATATGACCCACTCGTGTGAAAATAAAGGTTGGGGGGCTTTGCTCCTGAAGCTGTCTGCTAAAAGTCTGAGGAACAGATGGTGGGAAGTGTTTAAGTAGCAAACAAAGTATTGCAGCAACATGGTTGGTTTTATACAACAGACCTCTGCAGAGAATAAGAACTATTTCTAAAGGTCAGCTGGGGAAATAGCACTGCCCTGCTACTGGTTCTGCAGTGATTAGCACGGCCACCTCAGCAACAGCCTGCCCAGAAAGACAACAGGGAATACTGCAGAAAAGATTGTAATGTAAAAGGGTTTAAGAAAATGGGGTTTTTTTCTGGTTAGAAAATGGAGGTTAATATAAAAAAATCAAATGGGATGTTGAATGGCTAAATGTAAGTCGTGCCACGTAGGTTTTCCTTATTTCCAAAAACTGAAAGATTCTCAGCTTAAATGATTTATTTAGAGGATGGTGGTGACAGCACAAATACTCAAAATATTTTCCTAAGTAAACCAGGACAAAATCCTCTACCCAAACTGGCAGCAACTTCCAGCAACATCTACAGACCTGTCTTAGTAGGCACCTGGTAAAGGTTTGTCCCACTAGTCAAGGAGTGCTGGAGCCATTTGGTTCAGAGTAAAGTAAAAAAAAAAAACCAAGAACACACACACACAAAAAAGCTGAAACACCAGAATTTAAAGAAAAAATACCTCTAAATGTTAATGAAAGGGTTCTTTCCCCTATGATTTTTGGGCAATGACCATCTGTTTTGTTGACAGTTTAGGTTAGAAGTACCAGCAGGTTGATCTTCTGTCTTTACCTATGGAAGAAATGAACCCCTCAGCAGAGAAACAACTGAATTTCTCTATGCCCTCACCCTCTCATGCTTAGACAGCAAATGAAATCCAAATAAATTTAAGCCAGGTGCCCCCAAAACCTGATCTTGTTCTTAAGTCATCATTTGTGATATGATTGCATTCAAGAAGTCCAATCCAAACCCAAAGAGGGTCTCGAAGTCTCTTCATTCCCCCTGTAACAACACCTGGTGATTAATCACAGCACTGCTGGGAGAGGAACTGAGGAGATGGGATTTCTCCCAAAGAACTTCAAATCCACTTGAAGTCAATTAAACCCTTAATGGAAGGAACTAAATGGACTAAACTTCCTGAAAGCCTGGCTTTTCAGGGCAAGCATCCAGCCAAATTACATGTGTTCCTTCATATGATAGAGAATATTCTCTGTCTAAGGCTGGTACTGGTGCCTGGATGCACCTTTTCTATTCATTAGACAAATTCCTTGGGCAAACAGCTGGATTAGAGCTGATGCACATGACTCAGCCCTTGTATCTTCTGCTCCAAGCCAGTCCAGTCTCTCACTGCAGCAATTAGGAACAGAAAGTCGAGCAAAACAAACCAAAAAGTAATTTAGGCAAAGCTGGGGGGGCAGATTTAAAGTTTGAAGGTGTGATGGATTCACGTCACGTGCGCCTCGGAAGCAATAAATCCTGCTTAGGGAAATGTCTGAGGGGAAAAAAACCCACTGCCAGGCTATAAAATTCCACCTCTGAGGATTATAAAACAACAGGCACAGAGCAAACATCCTTCCCGAGCATAATAGGCCTGTCAGGAGTGACTGACAGCAGTGACAGTGTATCACAGGGGCTGTGTGGTGTGCGGGGCTGTCTGGCAGGAGGGCAATTGTTTATTCTCTCCTGCGCCATGTGGAGGATGGAAAACGTCACGGTGGATAAATGCACCTTTTCTTTCCACCTGCCTTCATGCACCTGCATTATCTCAGCACACTTTTCAGTTCATGGGACACCATTCCTGCTCCCCTCGGATCCCTCCCCCCTTGGGTGGGCTGTGGAGATGAGGACTCAGTGCTGCTCAGGGGAAGCGGGTGCCTGACGTCAGGAACCTGCTGCAAACCTGAAGCAAATACCAGAAATGAGCAATCTGGATGCAAAGCCCCAGCCCTCACCCAGAGGGAGGGCAATGCTCCTTTTCCAGAGCTCTGCCAGCCCAGCAATCCCTTTGCTCGGGTGTTTTCGTGGTGAGGAAATCCTATCCAGGGTGTGGAACGGATGGAAACCACTGGGGTCAAGAGATCCTGCAGGTTGTAATGACTTTCATTAAATCACTGTCTTCCCTGGGCAGAATTTGAGCTGACAGCCTATTGCTGAGGGGCTCCACACAGCTTATTACCTCTCCCTGCGTGCCCTTCAACGCCGCTGACGGGGCTGACAGGTCAGCAGTCTCTGGGCCAGCCCACACCACGGCCCCCAGCACCATTCCCCCACCTCATCTGCCATCCAGGACACCTCTCAGGGCAGGAGGAGTGTAAAATACACAAGGAAATGCCCCATTCCCCATAGCAAACAATGGTATATGGGAGATGAGATGATTCCCCCCCCCATTCCACAGCTGTTTCTCTACGCTGTGTTTACCAACCAGTGACCTCCAGCACAGCAAATTTCCCCTATAAAGCCACAGTCACTGCTGCCACAGTTGCTTGTACATCACTACCACAAAACTAGGGCATGAAAATCACTGAGGAGTAGAGTAAATTGACAAAACAGATGGGGAAAAGGGGTTCTTCCAAGAAGCCAAGGGAGAAATAAATACAGTCTAATTAATGGACTGGGCTGATGTTCAGGAGCGCAGAGTCCACATTCTATCCGAAAATACAGCTGTGAAATCCCAGCCCAGCTCCCCAGTGCCTCTGTGCTGTGGTTTCCCTTCTCCAAGCTGGTGAGCATCCTTGTCATTTTGTCTTCCCAGTGACACCTTGCTGAGCTCAGGGACCTGCCCTGTCACAGGCACACGCTCGTGGTCCCAGCAATGCCTCCGCTGAAAACCCTCACAGAGCATTTTCCAAAGGGGAAAACTGTGTTGATTGGTTTCATGATTCATCTTAAGCCAAAGAAATGACTCAAGATCAAAGTTAGATCCGTGGAGGATCCTTTGCTCCAGCCACATCTCCTGGTGTGTGTCCAGGCAGAGTTCTAAAAATGTCTCCTATTTCTCTCCACGCCAGAAGGGCAGCAGGCACGAGGCATCATCCCCACACCACCCCTGCCTCTGCAAAGTGGATTAATAATGGCAGGGAAGTGAGAAATGCCCATTAACTGTCCCCTCTGACCAGTCACTCCTGCTGGGTTAGCAGTCCAACTGATTTCTACCCAAAGTTTCACGTTGGATGTTCTTTCCCTCAAATTATCTACCAGTTAAAATCAGGTCCATGCCAAGAGAGGGGAGTGAAAGGGCCACGCTGGATTTCAGCTTATCTTTGTACAGAGCCTCACACAATCAATACCATTCAGAGCTGCAGGGCTCCATCTTCCCATAAAACCACTAGCTGGGAAGCAAAGAGAGCAGGGAAGGGAAGGGAAATAATTGCATTGGTGATATTTTTTCCTCCTGTGTGATTACAGCCATAGGGCACTCTGCAGGCAGGGTTAGCAAGGATTTATATGCACACATTGCAGGGGATATTCCTGTTGATATTCCTGCCAGACTCATGTTTCTTTCATTCCTCAGAGGATTTATTTTATTGGGTTTTGTTTTGTTGTTTTTTTTTTTTACTGGATGTTATCACATGTTTAGTTCCATCCTTTTACTCACCACTACCACTTCCCACCTTGTCATTCTTTCAACCTGAAAATCCCAGGCAACAAAAAACATCCTGTCCTTTCTGGGAAGGGTTCCAGGAGCATCACAGGATGCAGGAGCACTTGACATTTCCCCATTGTTATTAGAGAGACTGATTAGGAGATGCTATCACAGGCACCTATTAATATGCATTCAGGACAGCTGATAAGTAGGAAAGCAATTCTCAGGTGCTAAAAAAAGAACTCCTGCACGAGGGGATTATCAACAGGTACCTTTTTGCCCCATATTTATTTTAATCTGCCACATGCAGGTGCCTGTAAGCATCTGCCTTCTCTCATGCCTGGCTATTCCAAATCCCTGGAGGTGTTCAAGGCCAGGTTGGAGGAGAATTGGAGCAACCTGGGCTAGTGGAAGGTGGCCCTGCCCATGGCAGGGGGTGGAAGGAGATGAGCTTTAAGGTTCCTTCCATTCCATGATTATATGATTCTATTCCTACCTGCAGCACTGACTGTGGGAGCAAACCCAAATGCACAACCCAACCCTTCGTGTTCTCCACTAGTTTGGGGTAAATGGAGCATAATTGGCTAAAGATGCACCAAAATGAGACCAGCACCACCATCACAGACATGAAATCCTGAGCACAGCTGTCATGCTTTGCTCCCTGTGCAATCCCACAGACCCCAAAGCCTGGATTGACTCCCTGTCCAAAAATGAGAACATAAAAACACGTCTCACTGACAGCAGGGATTCCCAGGCACTTCCCACATGCACCACAGTCCCTGTTAGCCAAAGAAATTAGGGCCAAAGGTTTTGAGAGAAGATAACCACCAGGCTCCAATGGGAGAATATGGGAATAAAAGAGGCAATCCCCAGTCCTGGAGAGCTCAGGACAATCTCAGGCCTCCTTTGCCTGATTTTAGGCCTTGCCAGAGAAGGGAGAGGAGATCACCCCGTTTCTAAAACAACCCTCTCATACAAGCTGCCACTTTCCATCCAGGCTTTGCAAATAAAGACCAAAAGAGAATATAAAAAGACAAATATAATGAATGTTTCAAAGGGTGTGTTTTGCAGGCTGAAGGAAACACTGCAACGCAGCAAAGCTGCAGCGAGAGAGATTTTATGTCGAAGCAGCAAAGGCACAAAGAAACATCTGCACATCATTTCATGACTTCTAACTGGCACTTTAGAGCTTGGCTAAACCAACAGCTCAGTTATGAGTCTGGCACTTCTAAAACTGGCATTCAGCACAGATGCTTAGTGGAAAAATGATTTTCCAGTCAGCTAGTGCTGACGCTGGATTCTCTCAATGGGGTTATTGCTGTATTGCCATCAATGGGCACATTGCTGTATCTTCTCCTGAAATTAAGAGCGATTTTCAGCCCTAAATCTGAGACTCAGCCCCAGCACAAGCTGCACACTCCGTGCAATGAGATGTCCTTCCCACAGCTGCAGATTTCAGAAGCCAAAATCAGTTCTGAAGAAGTGTCAGGGACTACTGTTCTCCACTGCTGAAACCACACATAAAGATGACGTGTTCCCCTGCAGCCCTGCAGTGTGCCCTCCTCGTACCCTAACAGATGGGAGCTTGCTGATCCCTTACCTGTGCATCCATCAGGAGGTGCCTCATCAGCATCATGGCACTTTTCAGAGATTCCTTCTCGCTGGGCAAAAAGGCTTCTTCCTCCTCATCCAGCGTTTTTGACTTGTTGACAATGAAATGGGAGATCTGGTCGTTCAAGGAATGCAGCGACTCAACGGCTGTGGAGACAGAGAGGGAGAGCAAAACAGGAGTGAAACCATGCTGGAGGGAGCTGACATGGTTTTCTCAGTTTGAGATGAGAAAGTGTAGCTGGAATTTGGTCCCCACTGCCTCCCTTGGCCTCTCTCCTGACAGGACCAGCCAAGGCATCATAAGGACCAGTGGGTGAGGCCCTGAGCACCCTGGGCTAGTGGGAAGTGTCCCTGCTGATGGCAGGGGGGTGTTGGAATGAGATGGTCTTTAAGGTCCCTTCCAACCCAAACCATTCTAGGATTCTGTGGTGATGTTTCTAAGCTCAAGTAACAGGTCATGGCTAGAGTAAAAATAAGAAAATTATTTTTAAGAGTCAGTCTCTCTACTTTCAGCCCATAGAGCTGCTCCTTCTGATGTGCAGGAACCCAGAACTTCAGACTACATGAAAGGCAGAAGCTGGAAAAATTGGCTTTTTATTAGCTAGGGTAGGAGTGAGCAAGACCAACAACTAAAATATTGCTCATTTTCTTCCCTCACGATTATCAGTATTTGAATTACTGTTAATCTTTTAAATTCCCCTTCATATGGTCAAACCCCAGGTACTATATGTGAGATTCTGCTCCCAGTCATGCACATCAGAAATCACCACATCCACGGCTCATAGAAATCCCCCTGCAACATCATACACTTCATGAAGCTGCAATTTATATATGAACCCATGGCCAAATTTATTTCTGCCCAGTGGAGGGCTTTGGATTTCTACAGATTTGAAAAAAACCTTCCCTGCAATTTGCTTTTCAACCCTCACAAGTTTGAAGGTTTCATTTTTACTGTTGGATCATTAAGTAAATGAGGCTCAAATAATTCTTGATCATATTTTCTCTCTGCTGGTGGCTCAGGCAGTGGAACCCTTTGATAATCTCGTGGCTCAGAGTAACACATCACTGTCACACCCTGAACATCCTGCAAATCCTGGCTTGCTCAGGCTGTTTATGAATAAGGCAATGTGTTATTTAGGAGTCTCTGACAAAGTGATTTTAAGAACACAAGGCAATTGCAATCTACTCGACCTAGTTCTGTCTAAAGAAGATCTTAGAACAAAATTTGAAGTAGTAAAGATTAGCCAGAAACTGCTTGTTGAGGAACAAATCTTCCCAGACAAAAGAGCCATAACAAATCACAGGTATGTCTCCAAAATTCAGGAGGGAAAGAGCAGAATCCTCCTTACTGAGAGGGTTTATCTTTTATTTAAAACAATAAAATAAAATCTGTGCCTTACAACGTCTTGGTGAGGGTCTGGGGGGGACTGGGGGGATTCTCCACATGCAGGGTGTTCATGCACCTCCTCACTAATAGAAAAGGTGTTGGAGGCTCACCCTGATGGGTGGGTCCATTTTCAACCACACCATAAATCATACAATGAATCACAGAATGGTTTGGGCTGGAAGGAACCTTAAAGCTACCCCCATTCCACCCCCTGCCATGGCCAGGGACATCTTTCACTGTCCCAGGTTGCTCCAAGCCCTGTCCAACCTGGCCTTGGACACTTCCAGGGATCCAGGGGCAGCCACAGCTTCTCTGGGCAACCTGTGCCAGTGGCATAAGAATTTGACTGATGGGTGGGACTCCTGTACATCACAGTGTTGTATATCACAAGCCAGGCCACCCTCCTGCTTGGGAGCCAAACACCTGCTCATGGGTCACTGCACGTGAAGCTGAGGGTGTCCCAGGGTGATGCTCTGCAGAGGACATGGATTTTTGGGGAGCAGCGTAAGGGGGATGGAAACCATGTGCAGCTGAGCTTCTCCAAGTAACCATTATAAAATCATTTTGTAATCATATGCCCTCCCACCAACCAACACTCCTGAGCCCCAGGAAGCTGCAGGTTTTCCATGCAGGAGAGCAGCAGGCACCTGGCTGCACACAGGCAGCAGTGGGTTTGATTTTCTTACCACTCCTGGACTGAACCAGCATCTCTATCAGACACATCAGCCCTGAAAGCCACCTTCCCAGCACTAATGCACAAGTATTGATTCATCCCACCCTCTCTGACCAACAAAGAATTGAGGACAGCTCATTCTTTTTGTACTCTGAAATTTTGGCTGGAGCCCTAAGCCCACATCTGCTTCCAGTAATACAAATGTATAGCAGAGTTCTCCTCCTCGAGCTGATGGCTACCTTCCAGATTTACACTGACTGGTACATGGAGCCTTTCTCCCAGGCTTTCTGATTTTAAAGTAATTCAAAACAAACTAAATTACATTATCCTAAGTTATTCCAAACTCCTATCTGAGACAAGAGCTCTACATTCTCCAGTATTTCCTCTCTTACTCTTTGGAGTTGCTCTCACTCTTTGCTCTGTTGGAGCAACATGTGGCCCACGAAGCTCAGGGGGGGGCAAATGCTTCTCTCATTTTTCATTCTCTAGGTTTACAGAGATGCCAGGGAAATCAGAAGAAATATTTCCCAGTAAGAATGTGGGAAAAGCAGATCAGTATTGACTTGAGCTGATTTTTATAGGGATCTGCCACGGGGCTGTGTTTAAACTCTGTTTAGCAAAACAAATCTTTTCCCATGAACACAATGGAAACCGTATTGGAAAATAAAATCCTCTGAGTCTTCCTCATGAAAGTAAAAGAACCATTTCCAAACCTCCAACCTACACAACAAAGTGAAAACAAAGAGAGCTGAAAGACCAAACCATTCCTGACGTTGGTTTCTGGAAGTCCTGTGTCAGTCTGCAAAACTGCTTCCAAAGCAGAAGAAATTTTATATTTCTCATTTAGATCAAGAGAAATTTCCTGCCTTTTGCCCTCTAAAAATCTAAGGGAGAAGGATAATGAGGCAAACCCTCCATCCCTCACAACGTTACAGCTCAAACATTTCTGCCGAGCAGCACTTTCACTAACCCGGACAAATAGGTAAGATTCCTTTTTAAAGAAAAAAAAAAGATGGACCTCAGTTACAAATGCAGGTCTGTTCAGTGGAGATTAAAAGATACTTCTTGATCCCCTGAAAAGAAAAAAAAAAAAAAAAAAAACAACAGAAAAAATAAAAAATGAGGATGACACTTTTCCCTCCTTGTATCATTCCTCTTGGCTCGAGGTTGGTAACACATCAGTGACTCTGCAAGCAAGACAACCAGCTAAATAAAAATTACAACTATCAAAGTCCTGTCAGCACCCCAGCATCTCCCATTCCAATTTCACCATTTCCTCACTGCAAGGAACAATTTCAAGGGGTGAAGGAACCGTAACAACCCTCTGTTAGTGCTTTGATGTCACCTACGAGAAGAGAGCAAATAATCTCTCTGGGAGGCGGCGGCTCTCCCTGCTGCTCTCCGAGATGATGTGCTGTGCTGGCGTGGTCAGGTGAGGAGCATTTGCCACCCCCAGGAGAGAGAATGGGTCAACAAAGTTGGTTTTTTGCAGGGTAGAATCACCAGAGCCTGAAGGACGTGCAGGGGAGAAAGGAAATTGCTTTTCGTCGGAGACGAGGGAAAAATTATACTCGCGCCAAAAACTCATTCAAGGAAGAGGCTGAAGCAATAAAGTTGTTCCAGGAGACCCCATTTTATACACTCCAGATACTGCCCAGATGAGCACAAAATAAAATAAAGCATAGATAATATATCCTGAGATCTACTGACAAAAGCCAGCAGAGTCTAAAATTAAGTCTCACCAGCAGGAGTGACTAAATGAAAGAGGACGGACATGATATAATTTTATCAAGGGAGGCTGCACAAGGATTCCTGGGCTCATCTCCTGACTCTGCTGCATAGAAATAGAGAGGACATTTAAGTGGGACTTCTCTGTGAGCAGTCAGCACTCACCACATCTGCTCCCACGGAGAGCAAAGTCAAAAAACTGCGCTGCGGGCACAGATCCTTTGAAAACCCATCCCAAAGGAGCTGTGGGCACAGCTCCAGGCTGCCAGGGAACCTGGTTGGCTAATGAGGCTCTCAGAGGGTCTGCAGAGACAGTGATGTGTGTGGGCAAATGGTGCAATTCATTATGGCTTCATGTGACCAAGGAGCTTCTCAAATAACATCTACTGGGGTTGGTTTTGCAGTGAGGAAGAATAAACTACTCCAAGCACTTCAGGCCTCCCCTGTATGAGCTCTCCTCATGTTCTCTGCACTGCCCCACCAGAGACAGGCACAGGGTTTGGGAATGTGGGGCTCCTGAAACACCCAAAGGCCTTTCAGCATCTCCCACATTATGGAATCATAAAATGGTTTGGATTGGAAGAGATCTTAAAGATATCCAGTCCCACCCCCTGCCGTGGGCAGGGACACCTTCCACTAGCCCAGGTTGCTCCAAGCCCTGTCCAACCTGGCCTTGGACACTTCCAGGGCTGAGGCAGCCACAACTTCTCTGGGCAACCTGTGCCAGGGCCTCACCACCCTCACAGGGGAGAATTCCTTCCCTACATCCCATCAAACACTGCCCTCTGGCAGTGGGAAGCAATTCCCTGTGTCCTGTCCCTCCAGGCCCTTGTCCAAAGTCCCTCTCCAGCATACTGAGAGCTAAATCATAAATAAAACACAGTCTTATTTTTATTATTGGTGTTGTCTGATGGGTCTCTTGCTCAGTCCAAAAAAAGAGGACATGCAATGCACACAACAGTTTATTTTTGCCTGATTGATGATTCTGGTTAGGAAGCCTCTCCCACTGTAGCATTTGCTAGTTGCATTTAGACACATAAATTAATTTATTCACTTAACAGTCAGAGAAATCTCCCTTTGTAAAAGCCAGGCTCATAGAATCATAGAATCATTGAGGTTGGAAAAGACCTTCAAGATCATCAAGTCCAAACTTGAACCAAATATCACTGTGTCCACTGAACCACATCACAAAGTACCACTTCTACTTGTATTTTGAACACTTCCAGGGATGGTGAGTCCACAACTTCCCTGGGGAACCCTTTCCAATGTTGAACCACTCTCCCAGTGAAGAAATTTTTCCTAATATCCAACCTGTTCCCCTCTCTCGTGGGGTTTAACTCCTCTCACTTCCAACCAGCTGAGGAGCTGATCTGCAAAGCTCATGGACATCTGGATCCCGAGGCAGAAGCTCTGAGCAAACTGATTTTCCTTTTCCCAGCCTGTCCTGCAACTTTGCAGCTGGAAAATCCACCTTGGAACCATCTGCCCCATCCACGTGTTTGTGTCAGTCACTGTTGACACGACCCAACCTTCCACTCCCCTGCAGGAACCCTGGGAAGGTCTCCATCTGAACTGCTCCAGGAATATTTCCTCCTGTTATTGCTAAGAAGAGACCTACAGCCTTTTCTGGTCTTTAATTCGTTTCAAAGGAGGCACTCAATGAGCCCCCTCGCAGGAATAATTTACCACACCATTAAGTGAAGAAAAAAATATGTGGTGTCTGCATTAGGGGCTCAATCACCTTTCAAGAAACACTGTGAAGAACTCATTACAGTAATTACTAACGAGCTGGCCTCTCTGGGCTCTAAATGCTTTGTGTCTAACTGGCAAAGAGCTGCCTTCAGAGCTTCCCAAATGCAAAAGGAAGCCACCAGACCAATAAATGGCACCAGAGTTCCAGAGGAAAACATGCTCAGCAGTAAAGCCAGTCATTTTTTCAGCCATTAGGTCCTCTTTACAAATCTGACCTTT
This sequence comes from Pseudopipra pipra, assembly GCF_036250125.1. NCBI lineage: Eukaryota > Metazoa > Chordata > Aves > Passeriformes > Pipridae > Pseudopipra > Pseudopipra pipra. Next base: position 5,425,747 of record NC_087570.1, on the reverse strand, counting down.
TTGGATAAGCAAATGCCATGGAGAAGTGGAGATCCTTTTAATAATCAAAGTTTTTCACTGACATCTCTTTTATGGTGCAGAAGCTTCTTTCGAAGCTGAATTTTAAACCATTTCAGTTAAAATGTCAGGTTTATATTGTCCTTAAAAACACGGGTATGTTTTGAATCCAGCAACACAGAAATAAATTCTTTAATTTTTCTCCACACTCCCGTCCCATTTAAAAGCTCATATTTGAGCAGGAAAAGGATGGGAGTTTCAGACCCATCTACAAGGACAAATGTCCTTGGAGAAACCACCTGTTGCTCAAAAACTCCAGTTTATGTATCCAAGATATGCCTGAACTGAGAAGGAAAGAGGAGCTCTTGTATTTTGCTTTGTCTTTCTGAGCCTTTTTTCATCAGCCCTTTGGAAAGGACTTTTCTTCTTTGCCTCAGTTCCTTCAGCTCTAAATCACAGCTGATGCCTCACAGTAGTGAGATGAACTTCACTAGGATTTGGCCAAAATTTTAAAAATCAAAAGGCTCAGTGTTTACTTTCACTAAAATACTGTCAGGGATCATTTAGGAAAAAAAAAATATTGTTCTCTTTGGGTAAAATCTCACTAGAGCTACAAGAATGTAATTGAGTGACAAGAATGTCACTGAGTGTCAAGAAGTGATCCCATCCCTGAAAACTTGCCTATTCACCCCAGTTGTATTAGTCAGATTAATAAATAATAAAATTTAAAAAAAAATTAAACCCCCACTTAACCTAAAAGAAAAACGCCAAATTAATATAAATTCCTCTGTTATGTTTATGATTGTGATGGGGACATGGATTTGGAGCAGAGAATAAAGAGCTGCAATGGGGTCCTGCTACTTCCAGCAGTGCTTTGAGCCAAAAGAGCCCACGACTCCTGCAGCAAACTGGACTCCAACCTTCATGGCTGGGCTATTGTTGTTCACAGAAATATTTGAGATGCTTAATTCCCCAGAGAGCTGCAAACTGCCAGGCCAGGAACGATGTCAAACTTAGAGAAAGACGGCAGGCACAGCGCCAGACCAGCAAATCCAACTCCTGCAAGACAAACTCCACTGAGTCCTGCCAAGAGCCAAGGAAGCCTTTCCAGGGACGGCCCGGCCCGGTGACACCCAGCTCTGCAGCTGCTGCTCTCTCCTTTCTGTTGGGTAATCATTTATTTGCTGCCTCTTTAGCTGATTGTGCAACTCTTATAGTCCACAAACAATAGCTACTTTGTTTAGACAAAAAAAGGAAGGGAACAAGAGGAATTCCGTGTGCCAGCACATCCTCAGCTGCTGTGAGCTGCCTCCAGAGCAGTGATGCCCATCTGTGCTTGAATTTAGGGTCCTGGATGGGGTATACAGGAGGACTGGTTCCTGCTTCACCCAAAATTGCCTCCAGGATCTTGGATGGGTCACCTAAACCCTGAACACTTCGGCTTCCCATCTGTAAACACACATTTTGCACCCCATGGAAACACTATAAACCACAAAGGTGAGATGCCACCACTGCTGAGGGACTTGTTTGGCTTTTCCCTGCTGCTCAACTACGAATTAGGAGCTGTTCTGGTTTGACAAACAGCTCCTGGTGCAAACAGGATGTTCCATCTCCTCGGTGTCAAAGGTGGAACAAAACTCTTCCTGAAGGGGATTTCACAAATCACAGGCTTTTCTGGGGTTTGAATGAACTCAAGGTGTTACAAGACAACTGGGCTTGGTTTGATTCCCACCAAACATCTGGAAGAGACTGAAGCTTTATGTGTTGTTGAGAGTGTTGAGAGACCAATTAACAGTGTCTTGCTAATCTGCTGGGGTTGCAATAATGAGAGAGGGTCACCAGAAGCCCTGAAAGAGGCTTAAAAAACAAGATGCAAAAATGAACCAGCTAGGTTTGTTCACATCAGCTCTTGAGGGCTTTGTTTCACCCAAGAGATGACACTTCTTTTAACTGGAAATAGTAGAAACTTAAAAAAATAATAAAACCAAAACCAACCAACCCACCAACAAACCAAAGCCAAAACACTGAACAGATTTGTCACATAACAAAAATGCCAATGATTATGAGACTTGCAATAAAGTCATGAAAACCTGGCAACCTGCAAATCTTTCTCTGCATGTGCCTTTATTTTTGGTCTGTGGATAAAAGAAGGGATGTAGAGTATTGTTGAAGCAAGTATTTAAATTTCCTTGGGAGCTGCCTCTGCTGCTCAAAGCCTTAGATGTGACACTAACAAAACACTGGGCTTAGCAATTCTGTCTTAAAAAAAAAAAACAGCCCAAACCTATATTGGCAGAGCATTAGAAAGAGCTGAAATTCAAGCAGTGCAAACACAGGTTGATAAAGCTCAGCTGAGGATGGAGGATCAGAGGGTCAAGTTTTATCAAGCACTTGCACAAACCCAGCTGTCTCTGGGAGCCTGGGAGGGGGGTTTGGTTCCTGCAGCAGATAAAGGTGATGCTGAGGACCACACCAGATGCTCCATCTGCACTGACACTGCCACAGGAGCCCCCACGTGCTCAGCTCCTCAGGGATAATTGTTGTACTCCTGCATTTCCCTCTCATCCCTGACCCATTGATCCACCATGTGCAGAAACAGCATTAATTCCTTCTGAAGACTGAGAAATCCAGACCTCTTTTTATTAACTTAAACTATTCAACTCAACACCAATGGATGTACAATGCCCTGGATATTTTGGATTATTTGTAATTTATGCAATTTCATCATTCCTGCCCAATTTTGCCTTGTACCAATATCCCCAACCCTATTTCTGTGGAATAAAAACAGCCATCTAGAAAATAAAGTTAAAATGAGACTATATTCAGCATTTAATAACCCTGCCATGATTATATCTTTGGAGCAAAAGCTTCACATTCAAGACACTTCTTCATTTATTTTTGTTGGCACAAAACTGAATAAACTCCTTCTAAAACAAAGCAGATTTTTCAGACCAGTATTTAAACTTGCTATTTCTGTAAACTACATCTATAAAATGTAACAAAATATATTTTTTTCTAAAGAATATTATCCTGTGATCAACTCTGTCTGTATCTAGAGCTTCAGACTTAACGTTCCCTCTAAGTAAGAACAGGTAATCCAAGCAGCAGGTTTAGAAGTTGTGCCAGGGGAGGTTTAGATTAGATAATAGGAAAGTTTTCTTCACATAAAGGGGGGTCAGGCACTGGAACAGGCTGCCCAGGGAAGCAGTGGAATCATCACCCCTGGAAATATTCATAAAACACGTGGATGTGGCACCTGGGAAAGTGCCCACACAGGAAATGTGTCAAACTCTTCTGGGTTCCTTTCATTCCACTGGGAAAAAAACACAAGTTTTTAAAGGGAAGTCAATTGGAAGGTTTCATTTAGAAAACAAGCAAGTCCTGATGATGTTTAAGCACATCCTCCTCCGTTTTTCAGGATGGCATTTTAACAGAACTCCGTGGGCACTTCCCATTTCTTTTCTGTTGAGTTGTTTTCATTCTACCTGAGCACAATCACCTGTCAAAATTGTGACTTTTCCAGCAAAAAAAAAAAATAAAAAGAACAAGAAGAGCATTCAATCCTAATTACAGAGTATTCAAATGTTTGTCTCACTTGGAATCTTTATTTTTTATTTATTAGGTTTTCTAGATGCTCCTGTTAAGGTGCTTTTAGCAGTTGCATCCAGTGGGATGTGCAGTGGGGAGGCAGCACCTCCTCAATTCTTTTTCAGGTAGTAAAGTCTCATGTGACACTTAACTGCATTTTTCTTGGTGACCAGAGGGAAAATAATTTGTTTCTAAATTTCCCTCCCTGCAGAAGACAATGTCTTCTTTGATTTGATTTTCCTAGGATTTGTGATTCAGCTTTGAACCTTGACTTCATGACCAACCGATTTTCTATTTAAATTACTCACTCTGCATTTGTAAACGTTGCTGGTGGCATTTATTCCAGCAATTTGAAAGCAGTGAAAAACCCAAATATCCCTGTAGACAGGGATAACATATATTGCATTAACCTCCTTTCCTCACTTTCATCTGCAGCCTTTGCAGCTGGAGTGTTTGGCAAAGCAGTGAAATTAAACTTTAATAAAGGACCAGAGGAGTAACTGTCCCCAGTATGGGACTGGGGAAGCAGCATTTTGCAGGCAGAACTTGGGAAGACTGGGATTTTTCCAACATGCATGTTCCTGAGCCAAGCCCAAGAAAGGAGCTCAGCCTGAAGCCACGAGATCACTGCAGTGCCCCAGCAAGGCAGGTGAGACCACAACACAACAGAGCAGGAGATTCTCTAATGTCTCCCTCTTCTCCATAACATGCAACACTAGGTAAATAGAAAAGGTTTTGATTAAAATGTTCAAACGCCCCTGAAGTGACTCAGAGACCTGTTTTGTTTCCAAACACACCCAGAGCTCCTGGTGCAACTGAGGCATTTCGGCATCTAAGTTGGTTTTGAGGATGGAGCCTGAATATTCCTGAAGGTGCAGGTCAAGGAGGGCAGCAATCCTGAGTGTCCAGCCCTTGAGAGGTGGGAGAGGCTTCAAAATGAGACACATTGACCTGCTGTCACATCCCCCTGCCCTGACCATGCTGACAAACCCCCGAGGCTGATCAGCACATCCTCGGGTCTCACTCCTCAGATGTTGAGCAGCTTTAGCTCCAAGTGCCTTTCCCTTGGTGACAGTGGGAATGACTGAGAGTTTCTGAGAGCCTTTCATCTTCCCCAGGCTCCTGAACAAGTGTAAACAACAACATTAACATTAAAAGTTAATTCTGCCTGTTAATAACCCAACCCATGGCTCTGCTCCCCGGCAGCTGCCCAAGGGAACAACCATTCTCTGCAGTGCAAGCACTTGATGGATGAAGGGAAAGCATTTCATTTTGACACTTGATTGACAGAAAGTGTCCCTGTTAATTATGGCCAAAGAGAGGAAAATGATACAGCTCCATCACTAATTTTGGTGGCAGATTGAGGGTGTTCTTAGAAGATGCAGAGGGTGAGCTGAGACCACACAGTGCAAGAGGTTTAGTTACTCTATTTCTTATAAAGTCAGGGTGAGATCAGCACCAAATCTGCTCAATTTCAATACAAATGCAAAATATTGTGGTGTTTAAATGAGAAACAACCCCCTGAATAACTCCTGCAGAGAGGCCACATCTGCTCTCACCGGAGTCACTTCAAGGTCTTTGGTGGACTCGATCCTTATCAATGCCAACATATCAGAATGAGGTGTCTCCTCTCTGAATTGCCTTTTCTCAAGGTCTCACAATGATTTCAAGCTCAGAGAAGGCCAACTTGACCTGGGTTGAGTCAGCAGTGGCTGAGTGAAGCACTGGGCTCCAGACACCCATGGGAAGGGAGGAGCACTGGGAAGCGTGAGCATAGGAAAGACCTTTCTAAGTAGAAAGGTTTCTAAGTAGTCTTTCTAAGGGACTTTCTACTTAGAAAGATCTTTCTTAGTAGAAAGGTAGTCTTTAGAAACCTCATCTTCATCTCCAGCTTCCAGCATTTTCCTTCCACACATGTAGTCAGAGGAACTACATTGCTTGCCCAGTGTCAAACCCAGAGCAGGCACTGGATAAATGAGGCCTCATCAAGCTTATAAAGGACTCAGTGCAGGGTTCCTTGGCTCTCCCAGACAAATCTCAGACCAACAGATGGCAGTGGCTCCGGGAAAGTCCCTGGTTTCATCCCTATGGATTTCTGCAGCCCATTAAAAGGAAAAGGACCCCAAACCTGCCGCCCTGCCAAGGCATCGTTCCCTCGCCTGAACACTGCTCTCTGCTCTTCATTCCAGGTTTGCCATGGCAACAAGAAACCTGCACGTTACCAGTGTAAAACAGATGGGTTATGCTTTTAAATTGTCCCTCTGTCTCTTGCCAGGTGACAGGATCTGCCTCCGAGCTCCAAGACGTGCAGCACCAGACCAGAAATCTGCCACAAACCACCACAGCACCGCTGAGTCCCAGACAGCACACACATAACTGTCTGCAGGCAAGTGCAAAAAGGGCTCATGACTTCAGAAACCAAGGGCTAAGGTGGGTAGAAAATAAGGGAAAATTGGCTTCCCACTTCATTTTGTCGAGGGCTGAGCCAGGCAAGCTGTGAGAGGAGCACACCCTGCCCTGGACAAGCCAAGAGGGTGAAACACGAGCGTTTCCATCAGGGAGGAACTCGGCAAACTGCAAAGGGACATTGCAGAGCCGAGCCAGGGTTTCTTAGCAACAGCATCGAATACAGGGCCATTAACTCCAAATTCCTCCCCCAGTAAATCCTGAGCTACGAAAACCTTCAGACGCTTATTGATGGCTGGAGTTAAAACGTGTTTTGTTCAGCCTGATACAGGGGGAAATCAAAGGTAGCCAGTGAAAAGCAAAGACTATAAAGGACTGCATTTGGGGAGGTTTCTTTGGACATCCCAGGGGTGCTGGACCTGCAGCTTGGCTCGTAATTAGGTTATGGAGAGCTGCCGTGGCAGGTCTCTACAACAGCCTCAGCTGGAACGACTGCTCCTGCAATTCTGCAAGAGAATCAGCTTGGCCAAGAGGGCAACTGAAAAACAGCTCATAAAACACACACAGAGAAAAAAAAAAAAAAAACAACACAGAGAATCACAGGGTGAGCAGTGATTCACATAGCACTGCAGTTTGATTTTCCCTTGCTGAGTGCTTCATATCTGTGGGGCTCAGTCAACTCATTTCGTTGATGCTACTCCTGATTTACTGGTGGTACAGCAGACAAACAACAGCAAGCCCAGGCGAGGTGACCAGGAGGCTCCTCCTCTTCCCTTTTAACCACCCTTTGCAATGTTTCTATTCTGATTGTGGCTGACAGCAGCTGTGACTTTATCTCACTCTTTGTTTTCTCAGAGCCCATCTCCTGGAAACGTGCAACAGCTCGAACAGCTCCACTCTGGTTTTGGAAAGCCGAGTCTTAACTGCAGCTGAGCTCAGCCTGGAAACACCACCCTGAGAATCAAAGTGTGTGTTTTAACCACGTTGCAAAGACAACTTTAAGACACTCTCAGGGAAGTGGGAGACACTGCTTGGATCATCCCAGGATTGGAATGTGTGGAGCTGGCAATGCTGTGCTCACACAGGGAACACAGTCCCACACGGGGCATCTCTGTGCAGTATTTTAAACATCACATTTCCACAGCCTGGTCAGAATACACATATTCTTCATGTTTCTGATGAAAAGGGCCCTTTTGCTGATGATCACTAAGTTATCATCAGAGGTTATGAAGCTAATGTGAGAAAAAGGCAAGATAAGTACATTTGTAGGCTCTATCAGTGCACTGGAAAGTTCCCTCCCTTTAAAAGCTCATTTTGGGTTGTCTGCTTGCATAAATTTTTAGCACTCAACCCTTGTTCTTCCTCCAATACAAACGGGAAAACTGTCCCAGTTGTAGTTCTCAGCCTGAGCTACACTTCTTTTGGATATTGCTTTTACACTGAGGCAAAGACACCTTATAAATTTATATCTGTTGTGATTTCCATTCATTTCTCTGTATTAACAGCTTTAGAACTAAGCAGCTTAAAATTACACCTCAAAGTACTTCCACTGGTATTCTGACAAGAAAAAAGGCTAGATTTAAATCTGCAGAATAAGACACAGCAGAGAAGTAGCCGTGGTCAAGAAGTAATTTGCTGGCACAATCTCTGGCACCATCTGCCCCAAGCATATTTAGGTGCCAATTACAGTGCACGATTCCACTGGATTCACCTAAATACATTTTACAGCTCAAATCAAATCCTTCCAATCCCTCTGTGATTTGCATGAGGAGTCAAAATGATAAACTCTTTAATAAAGCCAGCAGATAGCACGGGAAGAACAAGAAGATACAGGCTTCTGTAATGAAAAGAACACGAGGTTTATCGTGTTTTTGCTATTAAACACTGATGAGATTAGGTTAATGAAAAGCAAAAACAACCTCCCTCCCCCCCAAATTGCTCCTCTGCCCTGAACATTTGCTGTGAGAGTATCACACACCTTCTCATGGGTTTGCCTCTTCATGTGACATGCACAGCACTGCCGCCACCACCACCAAAAAATAACATTTTAGGTATAAGATCTCCACATTTAGGTGTAAGACCTCCATTATTCAGCTTTCTCGTGTCACTCTTTCTAATGGCTCTTATTTATATTTTAAAACTAGATAATTATAATTTAAATATAAACAAATCTAAAGGAGAACTGCACACCTAAGGCTTTTTTTTTTTTTTTTTTGCCACATCTTAAAACCCCAAATCACTCCCTGTCCTGGGAAGAGGCTTCATTAGTATTTCCCCACCAAGATGAAGGAAGTGTGTGAGGTTTAAGTTTTCCCTGGAAAAGAAGACGATCTCAAGCTGTTAATATCATTATATTCCTCTTCATTAACATCTCTGGAAGCTGACAAATATGTTTTTAATGACTTTTTCCCCCCCTTAATGCCTTTTAAAGTGTTTTTCCCTTACTGCAGTGCTAATAAGGTGTAAAAGTCCTGTCCTGGAACTCTACACGGCACCACTGCTCATGCTCTGCCTGCTGCTTTAATGGGAATATTTTCTCACAAATGCAAATTAAACAAAGCATTTAGTGGCACTCAGAGTCAACACGTTCACACATTAAAACTTTCCCCAACCTACCCAGTCAGGATTTAATTTTCCATGTGTTTTAAATAAAAACGTAGAGGAGAGTTTTAGTTTTAGGACCCAGGTAGAATTTTTCACTGTCAGCTTGTAAAGGCTTTTATATCTATATATTTGTGTGTGTTTATATAAATATATATATATAAAACCCCAGCTGTACTGGCTGCACAGCTATTGGCCACGTGGAGCAGCATTCAAATTGAAGCAACTCTACTTAATATTTCTTCTGCATTTGGTTGCAAAGGAATCGATTCCATGAATGTGCTTGGAAGGTATCCGCCAAATACCGTGATTTCCTCCGTTGTTCTCTTGCAAATCAATGATCTCGGAATTGAAATAAATCTTTTTGTACGTTTTGGGCAGTTCTGTAATTTAGAGGCAGGCTGCAGCAGGAGAGCCCTGGCGTCGGTGCAGCAGTTTGGGGAAGATGGATGTTAGCACAGCGTCAAAACCAGTCAGGAATGACACGCTGCTGTTATTTGATTCTGCTTATCAAAATTATTTATCTCCAATTGTTACTTTTTGCAAAATGCTGCGAGGTGGGAACGTTTGTCAGCACTATCAGTGAGGGAAAGCGTGATCACGTGCAACTTCTCCACCTCCAGACCATTCCAGCGAGTGCTTATTTTAATTCTTTGTAAGTACAGCGTTTGAAAGCACATTTAAAGTGTTTTGCTGAAGTGGGTTCTGGATGGTGATAAATGAATCATTACGAGGACAAATTACCCAAACTGGGTCATAATCGACCACACTGAGCAAACTCCACAAGTGGAGTGGGGAAGCTGCGAGTGACTCACCCAGAGATAACAGGGAAGAGACTGATTAGTGCAAATGAACACAAAGGGCAAAAGTGAAGCTATTCAGAATATAATTTGAAGAGTTCACAGCTCTCCCTGACCTCTCACGGTGCTTGGAGGAAAACCAGGAAAAGCAAAGATCAGTGATCCCCATTTTACCAAGTCTGTGTGTGCTCAGCATGGAACGGGCAGTGCAATTGGGGCACAGCAGGACATGGGGAGTGCACCAGGAACCACCACACAGCTCTTTACACCCTTGGGAGAAAGGTGCAGGCAGGTTGAAACCGGGGCATTTGTAACACTAATACTGATTACAATAAAAACAAACACTTAGCACATGAGCTCCGGGGTTTTATTCCCTGCCCTGTGCACCTTTAAGGTACCCAGCACATGGGAAACAAAAGGTAAGAGTAACAAAACAGCAGTGAAGATGCTCCTTATGCCAGTTATTTCCACAGTCTGAATTATCATAGGAAAAAGGGGAGAACGTTCAAATGAGGTTATTAATTAAAAAAATGACAAATCCCTTTATGAAACCTGCAGTGCAGACCATACTGCTGCTCCCCTTAATGCACGTGGGTCTGGCCATCCATGGATGTGTGATACAGAGACACTGCTCTGCTCCTGCACTGCAATCTCCCTGCCTGGTGGCAAAGCTTCATTTTGGCCATTTTTCAGCAAAGGAAAACTACAAAAGCATCCACTCCCTCCCTGCTCAGTTCCCGGGCCAAGGTAACCCTTCTTCACTCGGGAAGGGAAACAAAGAGGAAAAGCACCATCCTGTCCACACACCTCAGCTCAGACCCCTGGGTTTGGCATCTGCCAGGGGGGTGAGGGGCTGTTCTGGCTCCACACAGAGCCCAGATGTGCCAAACCCCACTGTGGCTCTCCCCGAGGGACAGCAAGGTCTGGGAGAGCCCCGAGCACCAGAGGGAGGAGGATGTTGTCACAACAACCTCCCGAAATAAAACAGAGCAGCAGCTCCAGACACGAGCCCTTTCATCCCACCCTTCCCTAATCACACGGAGAGATGACACAGTTTCAGACAGAGCAATTAATTACTCCTTTGACCAGCTCCTTTTAATTGCTTTCTGTTGATAAGGAGCAAACAATAAGATTTCTCCTTTCTTGAGGAAGCCTCCAGCCTTTCTCCTTTGGTTCCTCCTACACTTTGCTTCTACTCTAACAGAGGTATCTGATATTTTTTTATTTGATGAGGTAAAATAATACACATGAGACAAAAAAGAAGGGCACCCTTTTGGCTGGAAATCTGAGAACGTGGCTTCCTTCTGCTTCCAACTTCAGCTTCTGAAGTTGCCTCAAATGAGTTAAAAAAGAAAGGCAGGAGGAGTCATGAATTCATAAAAAGCACTACAGTGGGCTTATCCAAAATCAGGCTCCTTTTATACTCAGTATAACCAATTTCTGATATTTTCATAGTAGATACCTAAATTCTGACATGGATTTAATTAATTGTGGGACTTCCAAGTGGTATTGAAATGGGAAAACAAAAGAGGTGAAATATTCTCCTCCTGGTTAAACTGGTGTAAACCCAGATATTATTTCTCAAATAGTGGGTCATGATTTTCCAGGATGTTTAGAAGGGTTGCAGGGTGTGGGATATTATATCATAACTTCAGGCAAATACAGGTCAAACTAACTCCTAGGTCAAACAAGCTCAAATAGCCTAAAACTGCCTTGTCATTAATCCATTTTTAGGTATAATAAATTAAAGAGAATTGGGAGTATTTTCATGTTAAACAAAGGGCTGCCAGCCTGGAAGAGGGAAAAAAAAAAAAGAAAGAAATTCAGCTCTGAATTAACATAATAAATAAGCACAGGTGGAGCTGAGCATCAGTTCTGGGGGGACACTGGAAGGCAGGATATAATTCTGCATCTGGAAAGAAGTCAAGAGGACCTTTTCAGACTGAAGACCAGCAAACCTTCAGCAGTAGCAGGGCAGAATGTGCTGCTGCTTTCCAAATATGAGGGCAAGATTTCTGCTAAAATTCAGCCAGGGAAAAGGGTGGTGTGGAGGGGTTTGTTAGATGGTTCCCAGCTCCAGGGGAATTTGGAACTCTGGACAGGTATTAAGACAAACCTGCTTCACTCCCAAATATATCACCCTGTGTCTAACATTTAGAGGTCACTGATCTATCCAGAGGAATATTAAATCAGTGCTTGCACACTGCCCCCACCCCTGTTCTCCTGAACCACAAACCCAATCACTGGTGCCTGGGATCACTTCCCCAATCTTCACAATCCCTCTGGAGTTAACAGGAGTAAATCATCCCACCTTTAAGCACATAAGCTGTCCCCAGCACAAAGGAAAGGAGCTCAGAGGCACGTGTCTCTCCTTTAAATGATTTCTGCAGCACTTGGTGCCTGTGGAGATATTTATGGCTGAGCCTGTGGTAGATTGAAGTTGCTCCCGAGGTCAGAGCCTGCCAGGTTCCCTTTCTGCAGAGGATGCTCTGGCCCTTGGATTGGGAACAGTCCCCTCCATCTCCCTGCCACTCACAAGGAATTCATTTACTGGAAGGAAAGAAGTGCTGGCACTCACAGAAATGTCACTTCTTTCTATGTTGTTGGGGTTTGGGTGGGTTTTTTCCCCTTCTCTTTGATTTATCACCTTGTAAGCACTTGACCCCTCAGAAAGAAATGAAACAAAGCTGTCACATCCTGGAGAATACTCCAGGAATGGAGATGACACCAGAGCTCAGAGGGAATGGGGGAGAGCAGGAATTCACAGAGATGAGCATCTTCTCCAAGAAACCATCAGCTTCATAAAAATTTAGGGGTGGAGTGACAGAAAAAAGCAAGGGCAGGTCCCCCCCACCCACCCAGAACTGCCCAGCTGCTCCTGTGGGGGATCATCCCCCCTGTTCAGGATGGGTTCAGCTGAAACTCCTCTGGGAATCACCCTGGAATTCAGAGGAATCAGCATGGACTGCTCCAGCTGCCCCTTCCCCTGTGTCCTGATCTCATGGTGTGTGCACTAAAGATCAAAGTAAAGAGGAATAAAATGAAATTTAGGGAATTTTTTCATTGCTACTCTGCACATTCTTGTCTTAACTTTTTTGGGAAACTTGTGAATCTGACCCTGTGTGTGTGTCTCTAACACCAAGGAAGGGTTTTTTCCTTGACTGTATTGCTTGACTAGAGGGTTGTTTTAATTCCCAAGTCCATTGTTCTGCTGATGTTTCCTTGCCAAACTTAGTGAGTTTGCTCTGAGCTTCACCCCAAGTCGTGCTTTCTGTTAATTTTTCTCACCAGCCTTTCTGCTAGCAGCGTCCTCCAGTCTCCCAATAAATCACATTTATTAAAAAGAAGGGAGAAAAGAACCCACTTTAAGTTCCTAAACACCTCCTTTAAGACTGAGAGCAAGCAGAGGGCCAGAACTTTGTTTCTTTTACTTTTACAAACAACATACCAAAGGCCTGACACCTTTTTATAGCATCAGTGTGACCTCCCAGACTTCCCTCAAGGAGTGACTTCATCCCTGAGCAATGCTGGGGCTGTGGAGACACCAGCACGAGGGTTCAGCAGTGCATTAAAATGCAATATTCCACGGGCTGTGATTTATGGGCTGTCACTTGGAGCAAAGCATCCTGCATCTTAATTGGCTGCTCCTTTCCAGCTACTTGGTTTGGTTGGGAGATGAGACATTTTTCACCCCCCATAAATTTTCATGATAAGACTGATCTCTGAAAGGCAAAGGAGTCAAAAGATGTAAAAATGAAGCTGCATCAGAGCTGCACCTCTGAACAGTCTCCCTGTGCAGTGCATGAGAATGTATCATAGGAAATAATTATGCATTCTTCTTTGCTTAATTTACAAGTTTCAGGGATTTCCCTGATGGGATCAGCTCTTTAAGTCCATGGAAAAAAAACCAAAATGCACCTTTGCAGCAGCCCCAGGGAGCTCAGTGTCAGCAGAAGATCTCCAAAAGCTTCACAGTCACAGAGATTATCAGCTAATTACAAAAATCCACAACAGACCCACTGAAAAATTAAAAAAGAACTTCATCTTTTGATTTGTCTCATGCCTGACAGGCAACATGTCACTTTAGGGTATAAGATCCTTAAAAACTCTTCAATCAGACAGAAATACTGTGTGTGTTAGCAGTGTCCTCCTTGAGGAAACTTTAATCTTCCTCAGCCACATGGATTTTCAGTTAAAAACTATAGATTTGAAATTACAAACACTGTCTAGATCAAAGAAATGCTTGTCCAACATGAGCAGAAGGGAGTTCATTGTACAGATGATGGTTCCACGAGTCAATTATAGGGCTGTTAATTACAGACCTGTACTCAAAACCCACTTCTGCCCCATCCCGTGGATAAATTATGCAGGTTGTGTTTTCCACGACCTTTCAACCCCCCTCCTTCCCAAGACATTTGGTTGCCTTCAGAATTTTTCCATATCTGCACAATTCCAGCCTGGTATCACGAATTCACCTGGAGTGGGACCAGTCTCACCCCACTGAGCCTCCCCTGGCTGAGGCAGCCTGGGTTTGGGGGAAAACACCAGAAAACAGGGGGTTTGCTGGGGTGGGTTGGACAATCAGCCCATCACTGACACCTGTCCCACCACCACAGACCTTCCTCTCACTTTTGAGCCTCCCAGAGCCCAGGCTGAGCTGAGGGAGGTGTTTGAATGCCTGTCCTTCAGCGCATCGATTCCTCCACAGCTGTATTTCTCTGCCTTGTCCAATGACTCTGCACAACCCAAACGCTTCTTTTGTATTGATTTAGTCTCTCTGTTAGACTATTTGATTTTTTTTGTTTGGTTGCTTAATCCTTACAATATTGATATTTTTCAGGCTGGCGGCCAAATAAAACCTTTGGAGACATATGAAGTACATATTAAGAGTCTCATCGCCCAATAAATTAAGGGCACAAATTACAGACCCAAATCTGATGAGCATGTCATTACAGATCACACATTTTGGCACCATGGTGCTTTACAAAAGAGCCTTATATTCGTTTATTCTTGCTTGGAATTTAAAATTCCAATCAGCAGAACCACAGAGGGGGATTATGTTACCTTGGACTTGAATTCAATTGTATTTTTAATTCCATTAAAACTCCAAGCTTGCACAATAAAATGATTGTATGTATTTGATTAGGATCTTAATGACATGTTTCCCTATTACTATAGCTGTTTAAAACTTGAATAAGCTTTCTATCCCTTGGAAAATTCTGGGAAGCAAGATGGTATTTATGGTATTGAGCAGAAGTTTAAATACACAAAGCACTAAAGGGCATAGAACAATCCTGACACAAAGACAACATTTTCTCAGAGTCCTACTGCAAAAAAACCCAAAGAATTAACTGATACAAACCAAAACCACACACTTGACCTCTGAGATTTGCAGTGGTCAGTTTAATTAGACCATTAAAAATTAAATGTTAATATCAGTTTGAGTAAGATCTCTGTGTTTGGGAAGGAGTACAGAGAGGTGACAGGTCTGTAATGCCACAGTTTGTGGCAATAAATAGCTTTTGACCTGGCTCTAAGGCTGCTCCTACTTCCACACTATTATTAGCCTGGGAGAGTGTCTGGGGGCTCCTTAACTGGCAGCCACTGACCCAACAGAATTCTGCTCTTAGCACAGAGAGAAGTCAATGCACATGAACTTCCCTTGCAAACTTAATTGGAAACAAGAGAGAAATGAACTTGTTTCTTTCACTGTTTTGTGTCCCCTTGGATGCCACAACTTCCAAAGTGCCAAGGAAAAAGGTTAGGGGGGTGGGTGGGGTGTCTGCAACCTGAGATATCAGGGAGGAAATAATTAATAATTAATAGAAGTAAATGCTCTGAGTTCTGGTGCATGGCATCCCAAAGTAAGTCAGGTTTAATGCTGGCTCAAGGTGAACACACGTGGCTGTAGAGAGTTTATTCTCTCTTATGTCCTTAAAATCCAAAACTTTAGGCAAATCTGAGAGCTCACAAAAGCTGAGGAAGCAAGTCCATCATTATTCCAAGTCTTTTTCTCGTTGGCAAAAGCCAGCAATGATGCAGGTAATGCCCAGCTCATTAATGTTGTGTCTTGGGTGCTCAAAGGATCTCTTACAGCCAGAGAGCATGTTCAGAAAACATTTAGCTTACACATAATCAATTTAAGATAAATATTGAGTAGTGATTACTGAAACTCGAGGTGTGGAGTGGTCAGATAAACATCCAGAGCTCAGTCCCTAATTCTAGCAGATATTTCTAGCTACATTTCTTCCAGAAAATGTAGCCCAAAAGTTAAGTCTTCCTTGTGGAAATGTGTTCACAACAACTCTATCACCTCTGAGGGCTCCTGCTCTTCTCTGACCTTCTCAGGTGAGCCCTAAATTCCTTTTTTTCCGTTCTAGTTTCAGAGACAGAGAAAGAAAATCTAAATAAATGAACCTCAGGTTTTCAAAAGCTTACCAAAGGTTCAGGGTCACTCCCTGGTCTGTGCAGGTACATCAGTCATCGAGCTTTAATAACTCAGATTCTGTGCTGGGCAGTATTTAAAGTCAGAGAAACCCCACAGACATAAATCCTCATCAAGTCAACTGTCCCATTTTCTTTCTGCCACACACAGTTTTGTTCACAAAACAGCCTCAGCAAAGAAAATCCCTTCCTCCATCCCCACACTCTAAATTTTTAATTTATTCTATCAAACAGGGCAACAGAAATGTAAGGAAAGAGGTCCAAGGGCAAGCAATTCAGAGAGCCAAGATCAAGTCTTTAGTATCCCAACTCAAAAATGAGCTTAAAAACAGCAAACCCCAACCAGAGGTACTTTATAACCAACAGCACAGTGATTAGGAATAATGCAATAAACTGGCCCAAAAAATCACCCATCTCCCCCAGACCCAAGGACAGCCAGGACCTGAGCAACAGAACAACCTGGAGCACTCACACCAATTTTAAGAGGATTAAGCAAAGCTCTCTCTTCCAGAGGCTTCAACAGAAACTTCCCCAGGTTGGAGGGATACACTGTGAAAAGCAATTTAAATTCTTCCTTGGCATTTATAAGTAATAAAAGCAGCACTGGGCAGTTTCCAAAACCAATTGTGAGGTTTTGCAAGAATATTTCTGGGATATGTAAGACTGGCACCCTCCTTTATAATTTATTTTCAAGCAAGGCTCTGCTCCTCCAGCTCCCAGCCCATGGTTTTTATAACCAGGTCCTGGGGTAGTGTGAAAAAAAAAAATATTAAAAAAAAAATCCAAAACAAACAACTATAACAAATATTTTAAAGTATCAGGGCAAAAAGGCCAAGCTGGACAGGGCTTGAAGAAACCTGGTCTAGTGGGGGGTGTCCCTGCCCATGGCAGGGGGTTGGAACTGGATGATCTTTAGGTTCCCTTCCAACCCAACCCATTCCACGATTTGATGATTCTGAAACTTTTAATTCAAATCCATCCACAACTCCTCACACAGAGCACAACCAGAAACTACTCCCTCCACCTGAACTAACAGCAAGAGATTGAGCTCTAACACAGAACATTTTTGCTTCCAGTGCATTTTTAATGCAGCCATCACTACAAATCTGGGCACCCTGATTACTGACAATACACTCCCATGATGGGAGAATTTTCCATTAACCCCCCCCAGCTCTCACAGAGGTAATGAGAGCACCAGGATGGACTTAATCTCTTACCACCCAGATGTCTGATGGCTTTAACTGGCTTTAATTACAGTTTAATTACAGTTACAGTGAGCAATAGTTGAGATGCTCTGTGGCTGGCAGATGTATTTGTTCAGCTATTACTATTAGAATTTAAATCTGTTTCATTTCACAGATTGCTGTGATGTTAGAAAGAATTAAGTACCCAATTAATAGCACCCATTAATAGGTGGATAACAGGGGTGGCTCCACTTACAACTACAAAACCAGTAGTACAGGATAAAGAACATAGAAGTCTTACAGCTGACCAAGGTGAAACTCTGCCATGTGTTTCCCTGGTTCCTGCCTGGACTTTTGTAGTTGTTTTTGAGAACATGGCTCTCTTTTGCTGTGTAAAATAGAGGAGATGTTTCCTCTTTCAGAGTATTTCTGTTACAAGGAAAAGCCAAGCTGCAAAATGGAATCTGGATGTGAGAGAGAAGCAGGGATTTGCTCACCAGCACACAGGGGGTTACGAGAGATGGAGGGTCAGCAAGAGGAAAACAAGGGCCAGGTCCTGCACTTTGGCCACAACAACCCCGGCAGCCCCCTGGGCTGGGACCGAGTGGCTGGAGAGCAGCCAGGCAGGAAGGGACCTGGAGTGTGGAAGGACAGGAAGCTGAACAGGAGCCAGAGTGTGCCCAGGTGGCCAAAAGGGCCAATGGATCCTGGCCTGGCTCAGGAACAGTGTGGCAGCAGGAGCAGGGAAGTGATTCTTGCCCTGGACTCAGTGCTGGGGAGGCCACCCCTGGAGTGCTGGGTCCAGTTCTGGGCCCTCAGCTCAGGAAGGACATGGAGGGGCTGGAGCAGGTCCAGAGAAGAGCAACAAGGCTGGGGAAGGGACTGGAGCACGAGTGCTGTGAGGAGAGGCTGAGGGAGCTGGGGATGTTCAGCCTGGAGAAGAGGAGGCTCAGGGGAGACCCCCTCACTCTCTGCAACTCCCTGACAGGAGGGGGGAGCCAGGGGGGGGTCGGGCTCTTCTCCCAGGAAGCAGCAGTAGGACAAGAGGGCTGGGTGTTAAGCTCTGCCAGGGGAGGTTTAGGTTGGATATTAAGAAAAAAATTTTACAGAGAGAGTGATCAGCCATTGGAATGGGCTGCCCAGGGAGGGGGTGGAATCACCATGGTGGAGGTGTTGGAGGTAAGACTGGATGCGGCATCAGTGCCATGGGCTGGGAACCACAGCAGGGTTGGATCAAGGGTTGGACTTGATGATCTCAGAGGTCTTTTCCAACCTGGTCGATTCTGTGATCTGCCTTCGGTCTGGGGAGGGAGCCTGTCCCTACAGGGCCGTGGGACAACCCCTCCTTTCACCGTGTTCAGACAGAAATCCGACCGTGCCGCCTGTTTAACCTCGGATGTGCTTATTCCAGCGTTGCTGCTGGGGGAGATTTTCCAAGGCACTGCAAATCTGCTCAGCTCTGCTCCCGCTGCCGAGCTCAGCCAGAACAGCTCAGCCAGCACAGCCCGCCCCGCCAGCCCGCCCGGGGCCAGGTCCCCACCCCGGCACTGGCACTGCCCCACCCCGGCACTGGCACTGCCCGACCCCGACCCCGGCACTGTCACTGCCTGACCCCGACCCCGGCACTGCCCGATCCCGACACTGTCACACCCTGACCCTGGCACTGCCCCACCCCGGCACTGTCACACCCTGACCCCGACCCCGGCACTGGCACTGCCCGATCCCGACACTGTCACACCCTGACCCCGACCCCGGCACTGGCACTGCCCGACCCCGGCACTGGCACTGGCACTGCCCGACCCCGGCACCGTCACTCCCTGGGCTCCCCCGGCAGCCCCGCCCGGCTGTGCCATCACCCAGCGCCTCGTTCAGCCCCTCCCGGGGAGCCTTTGGGAAAATCGCTGTGCTGTCCTCCCGAAATTAAAGTTTCTTCCAGAGCTTTCTGCGACAAACAGCCGAGGGGACTGCCCGGGCTTTGGGAAGCACAGGCAGCTCCTGGAGACCATGGGGGGGTTGATGAAGGATAACATCCTGCAGGAAGGGTTAACCTCTGGCGCCTTGGACAGCTTGGATTTAGCAGGATTAGTTTCTCTCAACTCCTCTATTCTTGATAACGACCAACAGAGTCACCCAAAGAATTTAGAGCAGAAATCTGATTTAGCCAAGTGCCCTTTGTTCAGGAGGAGCCTGGGGAGATGAGCCTTTGGTGAACATCCAGCTCTGACCACCTGCCTTCTACAAGAGTTATGAGGAACATGCAAGACACTGAATGAGGTTTTTTCCCCTTTTTTTTTCGGATTTTGAACTCGTGCTGCCCCAAGGCTGACAGCACACCTGCACCCTGCCCTGCAGTTCTGGACCACCTGCACATCGATGCTGCCACAGAGCACACACAAAAATTATATCTGCCATGTGAAAGACGGGTACCCCCCATTTATAATTTATGACATGCCAATAAAAGCCTGTTGTTGGGGAAAAAAAACATTTGCAAGCATCTGGATGCTTAAACAAGCACCAGAGGAAGTTCATTAATATAGAAATTGAAGTTAATTAACTAACTGATGGTCTCCTCTGTTCCATTTGCTTTAAAGCCATCCACATCCTTCCCTTGGTCTACTGACTGGCTTTATTCAGCTCCAGTTACTATATCAAAGTGATATATTCTGCTTACAAATTCAAGGCAAAGCCCATTTATCTATTACAGAAGGAGAATGGATTTACATTTAAATGGCTGTTCTTCATGTATCTAATAACTCAGTTGAGTAATCAAAGAAGTACAATCTAAGCAGGAGCTTCTCTGTGTTTGACATTAATAAAGCCCCCAACATTCCTCCACACATTCCTCATTTATTCCTTTCAACAGAGTGGGAAAGCTGTGGCTCCCCAGCTGCAATCAGCCAGCAAGAAGGTTAGTTGGGAATTAACAGGCTGCTTGCTTAGGCTTATGTTTCAGTTAAAAATCCAGGCTCAACAGGAGAGCAAGGAATTACCATGGTGCATGGGCTGCCATTCCTTTAAAAAAAGTAAATAAATAGTGCTTCAAAGGTGTGAAGAGAAGTTTGGCAATGAAACTGTGGCCACTCAGAGCAGCAGGTATTTGGGGTTCGCTGCCCTCAGTGAAAAATTGCAGGGATTGAGCTGGGCTGATCCAAGCAAAACAATTTGCAAAGTGAAACACACTTGGAGTAGGAAAAAGCAGATAGGAAATAAAATTCAAAATTATGGTAATCGACTTTTTAATTCCTTTTCCTTGGGCTACACTTGAATTATCTAAACATATGCAGGAAAATGTGCTCATGCATTAAAAAACAAGTAACTCTAGCTGATCCAAAAACGTGAGTCATCTTCCTAATGAATGGCTCGAAAAGTAGAAAATTCACTATTAAATTTTGGGTTATAGTGATTCCAGTGGCAACTCAACCCCAAAAACCTATCAAAACCCTAATCAAAGACAAGCAAGAAGAGAGAAAATGCATCTGAATGGAGACACAGAGAATTCCACGCTCCCTCACTCGTTGGTTATCAGCCAACTTTTCACTGCAGCAAAAAGTTCCAGGAGCTGAAGAGGTCTAAGAAAGCCTTTAAATGAGGAGGGTTTGGGATCAGCACGTTCCTGGTGCTGTTTGACTGCAGGGACTGTGCAGCTTCCCACCATGTAGACAGCAGATGGTCTAAATAAGGCTAATAAAGATACATTAATGTTTCTGTTGCCTTCCTTGTAAATAAGATTTCCCTGTGGGCTACCAATTTATCAGCCAGTTTCTCTGCAGCTGCTGACCAGGGATCACAGAGCTGTGTATGAACTGTTCAGCTCTGCTGCACACATTCACCACCCTGCCCTCTTTGTCTGCCCTTGGGGCCGTGCTGGGCACATGCACCCACAGCCAGGATTCTGCTCCAAGAATCCTGAATTTTAGGAGACAGTCTTGCTGCTCTCTGGTGCAGATCTAAGCAATGGGTTTATTTGCTGCTGAGGTCTCGGAAAGTTTCGATTTAGGAACAACTCTTGGAGAACCAGTTCAAATTTCCCTGTTTTCCCCAGTCCCCACTGCTGGCTCAATGTACAAGAGCAGCACTGAGCAGTCCTGCAAGGATGCTCTTCATCCACCCTGGGTTCTTCCCCACCCTCTCCTGCCTTAATGCAGAGCAGAGGCACTGGGAGAATCCCAAAGGCCCCCCTCCCTCAGCAGGAATGGGGAGGGGAGAGCACGGCAGTGCCAGCGCTGGAGGAAAATCCTTCCAACAAATGAAAACATGATGTGCTAAATAAAACCAGTTCCATTATCAGCTCTGCTTTCCACCTGCAATTACAGCACATTTCAGCCGAATATTTTTTCCTGGCAACTGAAACAGTTTCATTACAGCTTAAATATCTGACAAGGAGGCTGACTGCAGGCTTGTGAAAAGCAATTATTTTGGACACTGATTACTTCCCATGCAGGCAGAGAGTGTTGTAACTGCAGAGAGCTGGGGAAGACCACAGCTCTGTGTGATGGACTACAGTGTCTGCAGGAGTTAATTAATGTTGGGGGGTGAGTAGGAAGAGAGAAACTCTGCAAACACCCAGCTTAACATTCAAATTAATTGACACGAA
Source organism: Pseudopipra pipra (assembly GCF_036250125.1). NCBI lineage: Eukaryota > Metazoa > Chordata > Aves > Passeriformes > Pipridae > Pseudopipra > Pseudopipra pipra. The sequence goes on along the minus strand of NC_087570.1, from coordinate 5,404,133 downwards.
ATAACTTAATATGTTTAATTTAAATGCAATTAATTTATTAGGGAAAAAAAAAAAAAGCCAGCCTAGAGACAGATAGTTGGTGCATCTGGTGCAACAACCAGAGCAACATCAAGTTCCCATAGCAACATATTTGTCAGAAACAAGGCAAAAATGCTTAGGGTGGTGTGGGTTTGGTTTTAAACACTCGAGTGACAACTGCACCAACAGGACTCAAAATATTGAGATAAAATTGACAAACTTAAGAAGAGCTATGAAAGACTCATTTTCTTCATTTAAGCTGGGAGGGCACTGCAGTGAGAGCTGAACTAAGTCTTGGAAATGCAGGTGCTGATGTGGGGAATTGCAAAAACAGCTCAGCACGCAAAAAACTGCATTACATCAGTGCTGGTGTCTCTATCATGGGTCCTGCATGTCTCAGCCACAGCAAATTTTGGCATCCCAACCCCTGTGGACAGAGGTTATTGCATTCTTAGCTGCTTCAAGGCAGCCTTGTGTTGAGGTTCAAAGGCCTTTAAAATGACTTCATTAATTAGGAAGAGCCGAAAAGGCACCAAAACCCAGAAACCTGTCAGACACCGTTATAATTCTATTTTTTTTAATCAGTGAGTCACGTCCAACGCTGTTTCAGAAAGATGAGGAATCCTGGCACACCTGAGCTCACGTATTAGTATTATTATTATTATTACTTTTCAAAGAAGGCTGCCTGGAGATTTGGTTTCCTAAAGCCTTTAGCAGACACCGTGTTCTCTGTGTGTCGCTGTGGGTGTTGGGCACTGAGCCACAGGAGGCTTAAACAGTGCTCAAGTTGAACAGGAGGGTCACAGAGACCCAGGAGCTCCCTGACACACCTGAGCCACTGCAGCTTGTTCTTCTCCCTGACACGAGTCAGAACCGGAACAAAAAAAATCCTTTAAGTGGCCAATTTGTGTTGTACTTTCAACTGGTTTCAGACAAACAGAGATAAATTGATGCTCTGACCTTTCTCAGGGGTGCGAGACAGTGATTTCCTTCCCCTTTAAATGCCATTAAGTGGATGTGACATTCAGTCAAGATCTTATTGACAAGTGAATATTCCCCACGCAATTACCAGTCCCGACCACTCGGCTGCTGAAACACTTCACGTGCATTTAACCACTGAATAAAACCACTATTTCACTTCTAAATTCCAGCTGTAGCATAAATCTGGCCCTTTCCTTCCCCTCCTTTAAAAAGCACCAGCACTCACCTAAAATCAGGTTTCAAAGGAAATGCTCATCCCTGTGCTGTTCTCGCTCGTTAATTATTTACCAACACGTTCAAAACACAGCAGCATTGATTGCAAATTTGTAATTAAGGCTGACTTGTATTTTGCACTTAAAGCAGATGTTCCTATCCTTTGTGTCCCTCCCCTTCATAACACACTGATCATTTGAATCTTTGAAGATCTTACCAGAATATTCAACAATTACTTGGGTGTGTGGGTGCTACCACGAGCTCAGCTGCTTCTCCTTTGCCTGATTTCAGGAATGGATCAACACAGACTCCAATATCAATGTTTTACTGAGCAAAACACAGTTGATTTTCAGTTGTTTCCCCTAATGGCTGTGATTATCTGCTGTGCAGAGGCTCCTCTACCCCATCCTTGGCTTCTCTAGAGATGATACCACAGAAAGATAAAAGGCCAGAGGGTAATTATACAGCTTTTCATTTCCACTGATCTCAAAGCATTGGGTAAAACACATCAATGCCTCCTACACACACACACAAGGCAGCTCTGAAGATTTACCTGGTAAAGAGAGAAAGAAAAATGTCGGGTTTTCTTTCAAGGATTAATATTAGAAAACCTTCTTTTATCTCCTGGAATACTTTGATTTTTTGCAGCTAACCTGTTAGCTTGGCTGGAGAAGGATCTGATAAATGAAAGAAGTCCCCCTAGGAGTGTGCTTCTGTTACAGCAGAAGTAGTACAGATAGATTTGGAAATAGAACCAGAACTGGGATGGCCACTTTTGCACACAGAACCATTTAGGTTGGAAAAGACCTCCAGGGTCATCCAGCCCAAGCATTAACCCAGCACTGGCAGGTCCACCCCTAAACCCTGTCCCTGAGCATCACATCTACATGTTCTTTGAACACTTCCAGGCATGGGGAGTCCATCACCTCCCTGGGCAGCCCATTGTAGTGTCTGACACCCCTCTCAGTGAAGAAATGTTCCCCAAAATCCAACTAAACCTGCTCTGGCACAGCTTGAGGCCATTTCCTCTTGTTACCTGGGAGAAAAGTCCAAATCCCACCTGGCTACAACCTCCTATCAGGGAGTTGTAGAGAGCAAGAAGGTCCCCCCTGAGTTTCTTTTTCTCCAAAATATTCTCCCCAGCCTTCAGATAAACTTAAGTTTCCAAGCTAAAACCCCAGGAATACTTTGTTCTGACTTTAAAATCACAAAGAAAGGCCTGAACACTCAAAGCTCCTCAAACAAGGACAGGGTTTAGATTTTTTTCTCCCCCCCTGTTTTATCCCTCACACCAGTTAAAGAGAGTCCAAACTCACTTATCCACAGCTGCACAGCCAACAGGAGGAAAAAAAAGCAGCTTTTGTTGGCAAACTCCTCAGATCAGACCCTGGTCAGAGCTTTCCCACTCTGGAATGAGGAGGTGCCTTTTGCCCAGGTTGGTTTGTGGTTCACACTCCAAGAAGCCAACACACAGCACTGCAATTCCCAGCTGGGAGAGCAGGAGAGGGGGATGTTTTCCCAGGCACACACACACAGGTCTGTGCCCCACGTGTCAGCCCAAAGACATCACTGCCTGTTACACCATAATGGCCATAATGTTTTCAGCCTCAGCCACCCAGATGTTCTTCAGGCTTCACACACCTGCTCCTCTGCAATCCAGTGGCTAAACAGCCCCTGAAATGAGGTGCTCTTAGAGAAGGGGAGGAAATAAAACCAAAGAGAATATTGCACCTTCCCAGAGAAACAAAAGTCAATCAGATTTGCAACAAGGAGTTGTAACGTTCTTATTTGTTTTTCATATAATGATTCTATTACTGGGGTATCTGGAGGGGATAATCAATAGATGATGGCAGTCTTTTGTGATGACATTATCTTATGGAGTGGTTTTTTCTGGACATAAAGAGCATTTCTTCTGATGAGTTTTGAGCAGAGTAATGGGCATTTGTGTCTTTGACAAGAGAAAGGACAAACCAAGTTATCTAAACCACTACATGGCTGATTTTTATTACCTGGTGCCTCATTTGTTCCCTTCCAAATCCAAGGCATGAGGACATTTGTAAAGTCTCTCAAGGAGGATGAGAAGCTTGGACTGAGGAGTGTTTATTTTTGATTGGAAAATAAAGAACAGCTTTACTCCAGACCATTCTCACTCTGTTTAAAAACAGTGACTGTTACAAGGCTATGACTGTCATCAAGCCCAATATGTTTCTATTGATGATACACAGAACCAGCAAGAAAAACTAAATTAAAAATCAACATTTGGGTCAGATTAAAAAAAAAAAAAATCCAAAATAACAAAATTCTCTGTAGTTCATCAGCTGACAAAACACATTTGCATTTCTTGTTTGCTTGCAACATTTCCATTTCTTTTTCCTATTGCAACACTTAAAAATGATGGAAATACGGGGTTGGATTTTCTCTTTCATTCAGCAGGACCCTGTGGTGTTACCAAGCTTAAATTTGGTATTAATGAGCAGCAGCTTGTAGGTAAAAGGAGGAAAGAAGAGAGTGAGAAATGGAATAATAACAAGCATGAAATAATAATATTTAAGAGAAAAAAATGGAAGGGCTGGTGCTTTAGTAATTTTTCTTGTAGTTATGTGAAATAATCTAGTGAATTAAACTCCCCCCAAAAAATCTGGAAGGCAAAATGTGTGTCTTGGGGGGACACAACAGCATAAACCCCCCGGTTCAGCATCACCTCACCCTGGGGAGATCCAGGTGCTACCCCTGGAGTGCCTTTGGCACAGCGAGACATTTCCAGGAGCACCAGAGAGAGTTTAGAATTCTCAGCACTTCAGAGAATTACAGAGGAACCGGAGACAACTCCCCGCTTTCGGGAAAGAAAAAACCATCATCTTCGGTTTTCCCCGCTCTGTTCTTTAAAACATGAGGTTTTTCCGCCGCTCAGATCCCTCCGTGCCGCACATCATGTACCCGAACGATTACACAAATGCTGACTCCCGGAACATCGGCCCCTTCTCCCTCCTCCCAGCCCTGACAGACGGATTCACATTCCCCCCAGAAACCCCATTTGAATTTCCAATGGGATGCAGCGCCCAAGTTCCCGCAGTTTTACTGTTAGGCATTCAAGCAGCTCTAATGTTATGTGTGCCTTCGACGTTTTTTAGGGAGAAATACGGAGCAAGAAGGAATGAAATGAAATACTTTGCTGCTGCTTCGGAGCTCGATGCTTGAACGGGCTCCAAGATGCCTCGTCTTAAAGCAGGAAAAAGCCTTTTAAATAAACTTTTAAACTACACAGCTTGTATATTCTCCACCCAAAACAGAGGAAAATGAGTTTATAGTGAAACAGCTTCCAAAAGTTACAAGACTCAGACGCCTGGTCGGGAAGTTTTATGACCACATATATTCCAGGGCCAGCCTGGGATGCACGACCATGGGAAAGGATGGGCAGCATCTGCTGGGCTGGATGAGCTGGGCAAAGCAGGATGTGCTGGGCTGGAGTCTCTCCACCCATGGGTGAGGAGATTTCCCCCCCTGGTCCCTGAATATTTATGGCTCAAGGCACAGCTGTGCTGGAGCCGCCTTGTCTGCGTGTTCTCACCCCAAAAATCCCTCAAGATTTCACCTCACAGTTTTTATTCGTTCTTCAAAGAGGAGAAGCCACTCCAAATGCAAGTTGGTTTGTATTAAACACCCTGCAGAGTGTGAAATGGGGGTGGTGTAGCACTGACCCTGTACTGAACCTCCGGACCTGAAGCCCCTGATAATTCACTGAACTGCACAGTCTTTGGGGCAGCTGCAAACAGGAATTTCCCACGTCTTGAGCAACTGTGACTGAGTTATTGTAACAGTGCAGGAAAGGATGGAGATGCACATCCCAAATGACAGCATTCAGCTGGTTGCATGGCAATAGCACATGGAAATGAAGTGCATTTGTTACCAGCACAGGTTACACCTCCAAACCCTGCTCTGTTCCCAAGCATCTTGTATTCAGAGCAGCACTGCAAAGGCAACAGTGGAAATTTCTCTGAGGAGAGGAGCAAAACCTGATTTTACATGTCATTCAACAAACACCATCTCTGCTGCCTTCCCTGGCCCCCCACTGCTGGTGTTCCCATAACAACAGAGGAGATGCTCCACTGACCCTGCTCTCAGTGCTCCTGGACAGCCCGAGAGCAAAGGGGAACCAGAGCTGCTGAAACACTTCCAGGACCTTCAAGGACCAGATCCTCAATCTCAAAATGCACCTGCAACAACACTTATCTCCATCCAACAACCATTTAAGGGTTTTTTTACAAGAATGATAACATAAGCTGATAAAAGCTAAACAAAAAATTTGGGTGCAAAGCTGAAGAAATAAAATACCCAGGCTGAAAAAAAAAAAAATTACAGCTAGGAGAATACCTCATTTTCTGTAGCCCTTCATTTCCCCTGAATCACAATGAACTTACACCTTTAATTCCATCAAAAAGTTTTACAACTCTTCACACAATTTTCTGTGTGGAATAAGACAGTAACACGGTGAAGCTTCAGGCATTTGATAGAAACACATAAATCATGCCATGCAGGATGAGACATCAGCAGTAAAACAATAAAGGATATTTGTAAAATAAATACAAACAAAAGAAAATCTATTTATTAAATTAATTGGAAATTCAGCAAGGAAACAGCTAATATTTGCTCAGAGAAATTTGCTTTTCCATAAAGAATTGAGATTTCTTCCAAGGGCCAATATATATGCCTTGACAAGAGGTCTGTCCAATTTGGTCATATGCCCACAGGCTGTGGAGTTAATTATGGATAAGTTTACTTAATTATTCATCCATTTATTAACCACACCAGCCCCAGAAAATAAGGCAAACACTCTTCTTCAAACACCTTACTCTTCACCAAAATACAACAACCCTGGCAACTCCTTCCTCATCATGGGCTTATTTCTGCTTGTTAAAGGAAATAACGGACCCCAAGTGATACTTGAGAAATATTTCAAAACACACACACAAAACCAGGCCCTGAAGGGCAGGATCTCACAGAGGACACCCTTCCTTCCATGCAGTAAAGCAAATGCAAGGAGCCATTCCCCAGCCTAGGAACCCCCTCAGTGCCCAAGAACTCGGGGAGATGGTGGGTTTGAGGCAACAAACCTCTGTAACAAGAGGGATTCTCAATCAACACCAATCCTTCCTCATTTCTGCTGCAGTCTGGCACCAGGGCAGGTTCACAGGTGTTGTGGTCCCTCGCCCCTGGCAGCTTTGATACCTCTGATCCTGGAAGGTGGTGCCTTATCACGCTGACCTGGCCCCTGCTTGGCTGCTGAGCTCTGTGACCCCGGGGTGGTGACACTGCACCACTTAAAGTCATCACCGAGGTGATGCATTAGGCTGTTAATGGCTTACACTTGTAAAGAGGGAAAAAAAAGGTACCAACAAGCAGAAAATGGCACATGGAGTTTGTTTCCTAACAAGAAATGCTGTGATTGATTCTCAGGCTGCTCCTGCAGAAGGTGAGCCCGGCCTGAGGTGCAAATAAACACTCAGCAGGTCAGAGCAGCACCAGCTGATCTCAGCTCTGCTCTCAGGGCTGATCCTGCTCTGATCCCACCATGGAGGGCTGGAGGGGGATGTTCTACAAGAGCCTGGAGTGACAGGACAAGGGGGATGGATTCACACTGCCAGAGGGCAGGGTTGGATGGATGTTGTAAAGAAATTCTTCCCTGGGAGGCTGGTTTGGCCCTGGCACAGGTTGCCCAGAGAAGCTGTGGCTGCCCCATCCCTGGGAGTGTCCAAGGCCAGGCTGGATGGGGCTTGGAGCAACCTGGGCTAGTGGGAGGTGTCCCTGCCCATGGCAGGGGGTGGAACACGACAAGGTTTAAGGTCCCTTCCAACCCAAACCATTCTGGGATTTAAAGGAGTACACCTGTTGGAAGAGTCCTGTATTTTAGGTGTCCAGTGCAGCTCCTCCCTGGCCCAGACCCAGCAGACACCACAGGCTCCTCTCACACACACAGGGGTGTCTGCAAAGTGAAACAGTGTCTCTTTACCTACCAAAAACAAGGAAAAAAACCTTCATTCCTCAAGTATGCTGTTTTAAAATGGGAACAAACAAATCACTGTTCATCAAGAGCATTGCAATATTTATTAATCCCTCATGTTAGTTGAACTAATTAATAATATAAGAGTTACCAAGAGCAATTCTCCAACAGGATTTAGCACTGAATTATGAGTAGTTGTTCACTGGAATTTTATTTAGCTAAAACTGCTTCTCTGGCAGGAAATTCTGTGCAGCTTGCCCTAAGCTTCATTCCCAGAATTATTTTTGGGGTGAGTTGTTCTGACCTGGGTGGGCTCTGTGTTCCCTTGTGGAGCTGCAAGCAACACCAAGCAGGAATTTCATTTTCCTTGCATTTACTCATGACACAAAGACTTTTGTCATTTCCTTGGTCACACTGTCCTGGCATCCATCCTAAATCCTGCAGTAAGCACAGTGTGGGTGCTCCAGGCTGATTTGAGATCATCTCCTCTAATATGAAGCTGAATTAAATCAAACTGATGCAGTCCAGAAGAATTTTCAAGGTTGTCTGGGACATCAAACAAAACTTTTACACAGAGGACAATGACAGAAGAACTCACAGATGAATTTGGACTGATCCCCAGAAGCATGAGAGGCCCTTGATGTGACTCTTGTAAGAGTTACAGTTTCCCCAAATACTTTCTGTTTCCTTGAAATGCCTTTTTTACAGGAAAATGGCAGATAACAGCTACTGCTAAGACAATACTCATTTTTCTTTTTGGATTTCAATGTTCACTTTGAGAGGCTTCAACTCGTGAAATGAAGAAAATTCTTACAACAGAAAAAGCCAGAGATGTAAAAGCTCTGATTTTGAAACTTTTGGTTCTTTTTTTTTTTTTTCCCCCTGCAGGTGAGATCACCAGCACATCATCCTCACCACTGAACATTTCCTGGGCTCAAATCCTCAGGACAAATTTGATTTCTATCAAATATGGCCCATCTGATAAACCAAATGCTGCTGCTTGTAATCATCAAATCACATTAAATCAGCCCAATTACCCTGAAATGAGCCTAAATCTGTCCAGATTAGATAATCTGAAATAGTTATCATCTCGTGGAATTAGATTGCAGCCCCCAGCCAGCTTCAGGATGTCGTGAGCTACCAGCAAAGGGCTCAGAGCTCCACGTGGAGGGGTGGAGGGACGATCAGATGGAGGGATCAGGGGGAACCTGAGCCCAGAACAGCCTCACTTGGTCCCACAAACGAGGGAGAACCAGCAGCACAGCTCACACTGGAAGCACTCTGCCACCAGTAAGAGCCCAGCACTGACTGGGGACACAGGAGAGGAGGGAGCCCTGGGCTCGCCCTGCTCTGGGCTGGGGGTTTGATGCATCCGTGAACGTTTTTACACCCATAAACTCAGACGAATCAGAGTCGGGCTGGAAGGGAGCTCAGCCTTGCAGTGTACTCTGCCTCCCTCTCCTGGCCCGTTCCCGGGAATTCTGTACATCAGCTGCTTTTGGTGCAAAGTGAACCGAGAGCAGCACGAGCCACATCAGGATGTCAGCCCGTGAAGATGTGCAAAACCTACAGACGAAAAGATTGGAGCCCTGGAAATCCTCCCCAACCCTGTGCTGAGGCTGCCAGACCCACATTTGCCCAGCAAAAAAGAGAAACAGCCCGGCCAAAACACCAATAACTCCCCTTGCAGATCACAGGGGTATCAAACCCCAACGATTTCTACTCAGCCTTTCTCAAAAGAAACCATCACGGCCCCACTCCCCCATTAATCATTTTAAATTTGTTACTAAATGCCCTCCCCAAGGGAAAGAGGAGGGGGGGAAAAAAAGCTCAGTCTGAGCCACGATTGCCTAATTCAATCAAGAAGAACGAAGGCAGCAAACCTCGAGTGGAACATTACCCTGCTCAGTGAGAGTTAACATAACAAAATCCCTCCCTCCACAGGGAAAAAAGAACATTCCTGGAGTGCAGTCAAACAGCACAGGGCATTCCCAGGTAACTGGGACCAGCTGGGTTAGAAAAGCTGGAAGAGAAGAGGGGGGGAAAGAAAGGAAAAAACCAAATTAAACCCCTGTTCTACTCACAGGAAAAGCAGCAGCTGCAGCCTGAGTTTGGGGTTTTCTTTGGATAAACCTAAATATGTGATTAATGGCTGGCAATGGCTGGAATACAGTCAAATGCTCAAGATCAGTAGCATAATTAGCATTAGATGCAATTAGATCCAGGCAGTTGGGTCCTTGAGAAGCTCAGTTGTATTTTAAACTTTCTTGTGTGTCTTTTGCCATCCAAGCTGGGGATTATGTTGACTTGGGTTGTTTTCACATAGTGAAAATTTAGAATTTAAATGGTAGGAAGACCCCATGGAAATGCTGGTACTAATTTCATCCGTCTCTGATTCTAAGGAATATTAAATTTTAAATAAAATGCAGAATTTCATAGGAAAAACAATCTAACAACTGAAATACTTTCTCTGGGGTTCCTAAACATGTAAAATAAATCTTCACAGGAGTTAATCCCATTTAACCAACTGTGAATGTTAAATTACCCTTCTAGTTCATTTACAGTTTGCCTTAAAGATAAAAGTTTGTGGGTTTTTTTTTTTTAGTCTACAAAAGCAGCATTTTGCTGTTTACAGGAAATAAATCCCACCTTATAAATGTGGGTAGTTGTTATTTGTAACTTGATGTGTTTGCTGTAATTTCCACATTATTTACTAAGCCCTCAATTCTTAAGGGGGGGAACAAGAAAATCTCAGCTTCCAACTAAGAAAATGCATCTATTTGTAGAGGACATTCAGAAATCCAAGTCCAAAAAGTCTTTTCCCTGCTTATTCCTTTTTTAAAGCAACCAACTCAGCTGGGGCTGCCCATCCCAGTCTCCTGACTCAAATCCACAGGAATTTGGGATGATGGATCACTGTTTTTCAAGTCAGGGTGTGACCAGCATCTTAAAAACACAAGAAATTATTGATAGAGAAGCTGGTGAAAAACAAACTGCTCTCAGGCCTGCAATGGGCTACTGGAAACCTGCTGCCCAAGCTGAATATATACATAAAAAGGAAAGAAAAAGAAAAAAAAAAAAAGAGGGGTGGTGGAAGAGGAGGGGGAAGAAAAAAAAAGGTTTTAAGTTTCTTGGAGAATATTTTTGCTCTGTCTCAGAATCCACGTCAAGAAACAGATTTTTTTTTTTTTTTTTTGGCCAAAACTTCTTTTACTTTAAAACAGGTGCTTGGTAGGGAATGAGGATCCAGGCAGGAGCTGTTTTCCCAGAGCACTGCAGGAGACACCAGGCAGCAGCCACCGGGGGTCAGCACCACAGCAGGAAGGCCACCGATGTCAGAAACACCAGCTTTGCCAGAAAAACAGAATTATTCAGGTCGTGGGTATCAGCCACAGCCAGGTGCAGGTTGATGGAGAGCTGTGTCTGACAGAGGGACTGGATTATTTAGTGAGTATTTTAAAAGAGCTGCTTTTTTAAGAGTCCTTTGCCATTGTTACCTGTCCACAGGTGAAAAACAGAGCAAGAAACTCCAATCCACTGCAATCATAAAAATGACATCTTGATTTAACCTGTTGTTTGACTCATTACTGGAGTCTTCCCAGACTTCCCAGCAGCTGGGAAATATGGATAAATAGAGTAAATAAATGTACCCAGAGCTGTATGATGCCACAGCCAGGTCACTGAATATTTCTAATACATTAAAGGGAACTGAAGTACCTTTGCAGCACCTGCACCTGCCCTGCAAAGCTTCCAGTGCAGCCAGGAAAGAATCAAACCCTTATTTAAAGCCTGTAGAAATTACCATACACTCCCAGCTGAGCACACAAGTGCTGCTGATCATGGAATCACAGATTCCCAGAATGGTTTGGGTTGGAAGGACCTTAAAGTTCTTCCAGTCCCACCCCTGCCATGGGCAGGGACACCTTCCACCGGCCCAGGTTGCTCCAAACCCTGTCCAACCTGGCCTTGGACACTTCCAGGGATGGGGCAGCTACAGCTTCTCTGGGCAACCTGTGCCAGGGCCTCCCCATCCTCCCAGGGAAGGATTTATTCCCAATATCCCCTCTCTCCCTGCTCTTTGTCAGTGTGAATCCATTCCCCTTGTCCTGTCACTCCATGTCTTTGCAAAAAGCCCCTTTCCAGCCTTCCTGCAGCAGCCCCAGCCCCATCCCTCAGCATTCCTCAGGGATATTCCTGGCAAACCTGAGTTCTGCAGGCACTGAAGCAGATTGTACCCTTCTTTTGGTGTCTGCAGAATCAAGCTCTTGACAGGCAACACCTCTGCAAGAGAACCTGAGCAGCTCAAACCAGGGACAGACTATTTTTATCCAGGCAGAAAGATGCTGCAGGGAGAATGAAACTTCTTTTTGCTGTAACTCACAGCATTAGATGCCTTTTGTTTTGCCAAGCCTTGACAGACACACTCTGAATTCCCTGGAATTCAACTTATTTGCTTTTTTTTAACCATTTGGTTGAGGGCAGCACTTCCAGCCTCCTCACCAAAGACAATCAGTGCTGTGCACACAGAATATAACACACCAGAACTGCCTTGCTCGAGTAATGGGTGAGCAGGGAGAAAAAAAAGGAATAGTGGAAATACAAATGAATTTAATTGCCTGGAACTTGCTCTCCTCACCAGAGGCAGCACAGCCCAGCTGGCAGAGCAGCACTGAGGTGAACAGGTCGTGCCATTAACCAGGGTGGGGGCACTTTGCTCCAAGGTCACCAGCTCTGGCTGCTGTGCTGGGAGCCCTTAAACAGGTGCTTTTGGGATAATTACAGTATTAGAGGATAATACTGTAAAAATGCAATATTCCTCATTTGCAACCCATCTGCCACAACTCTTGGGACACTGCAGCATCATCTTTCTCTTCTGCAGGAAAAAAAGCCACCCCTTACTCTCTCCCAACCTGTTTCCTCTTTACGCAGAGGTTTGGGGATGCCACGTTTTCATTCCCAAAACTAATGGAATCAAACACATTTTCCCTATTCAGACACGGTTTTGCCATGTTTAAATTTCAGACATTATTTCATTCCCAGCCAAGATGGCATATGGGTATTTTGAGAGTATTGTCTCGTGTAGGAATGTTCAGTTTTGGAAGGGCTCACATCACTGCAGCCACTGCATTAACCAGGGGAATAAAGCACAAATAACACCTCAGCCTCCTTCAGCTGATCTCCCAGTTAAGATGCTGATGGCCTGGATGTGTTCTAGGAAAATACTTTCATTATTTCACATCAGAATTTAGGAAAAAAATATCCATTTACACGATTCTCAGAAATCCCCACCTACCATAAAACAGGATAAAGCCAGAGCAAAGGCAAAAGCTTTGCTTCATGTCTCTCATCCCCTTTTCCTTTCTATTAATGCATGGCCATTAAAATTGCCTCCAAGACCTCCACAGGGAGAATAATAACTAATTCCTGTTTGTAGCTGCAAATCCAATCATACACACATTTTCAGTTCGTTATTTTGGTGTCATAAAAACACGAGGGTTGCAATTGCAAGGAATTATTACATCCATATACTTTGCTATTCAGGAACATTAATTGACAAAACCAAATTTGTCCATCAGGAGGGCAGATGAACACTGCCCATAATTGAATCAGGAGTAAATCAGCTCACAAGTGGTTCATATACAGATGGTGTAATAATCGAGTCTGTTGAGATGACAGGGAACAATTTATATTTAATTTACGCGAGAAAAATACCTTCAATATTTTCTTTCTGTTTTCTGTTGTTGGTTTGGGGGTTTTTTTTGTCAGATACTCGATGGTTTATGACAGTCATAACATTTGGGAAAAGCTGCTTCTTGTTGTTTGAAGGATAAACCCCTCCTGCTGTGCATCATATAAATAGATGAGGTACATGGACAGAATTTCACAGTTGATGGTGCACCCATGGGCACTGCTGCTCTCCCCTCAGGGGCTGGGCTGGTTTTAAGCAGATTAATCACATCTACATGGGACAAGGGGTGAAGTGGCAGAGGAATTACTTGGCCACAGAGGGGTGGGATGCAGCCCCACAGCACTGGGCACCTCAGCTCCCAAACGTGCTGTCTGTCCAACAGGACCCCAGGAGTCCAGGGCACTGCTGCAGGGAGTAAAGCCTGGAGAATCCAAGGAAATGTGGATTCAGCTCCAGCTCAAGTCCAGCTCTCACCATCTCTTTAATACCCAAACTCCCTCCATCCCCATTTTTGGAAAATACTGTTTTTCTCCCCTCCTCCAATAAATCCACCCCCCTCAGGACACCAGCTACTGTCTGGCCATCAGAAACATCTGATCTCTGCTGTGAGAGACCCCTGCCCCCCTGTCCCTGCCAGGCACTGCAATTCCAGTTCCCACGGGCTCTTCCAGTCTGAAATGAGCCACAGCAGGAAATCCCCTCACAGATAATGAACCCTCCAGTCTCTTACACCCCACTTTGCCCACTGAAATTGTGTCTTCATTGATCTCTCATGCACTTCTCATTTATACTTTTGAGCATTAACAAGCCCTTGTCTGTGGTGCCTCTGCCCTTCAGAGCCCTGTGCAGCCCCAGGGTCACCTGCAGCTCCCTGAGCAAACAGCAATGGCCCAATATTTGTGGGATTAAAAGGATAATACTGTAAAGCAATAAAAGGCACAGACAGCAAATGGACTCCATCCACTCTTTTCCTCCTGGGAGCACAGGGCTACCTAATGAAGTGAAGAGAGGGAGATAAATGTCACTTCTTTTTATCCCTAATAACTGCTCATTCCACTGGGTGGAAGAGAAAAATATTAGTGATCTTCCCATTTCATTTGTGTGGCCCCTGGATCTGTTCAGCTCAGGCAGGAGCACATCACCTGTCAAGGAGCATTTTTACTATTTGCTTTTCTGGGAAGAGGGAAAAGACATTCATTCAAGTGCTGGAGCTGGAGAGGCTCAGATTATCCAGTTCTCACCTCAAACACAAAGCTCCAGGGGCTGCTGGAGCAGTTGGTTTCTGACACGTTCCTCGTCATCTCGGAAAAACAGGGATTTGGTTTTGGCAGAAATGACCCTCCTTTCTGCACCAACACACACAAGGTGATTTAGCACAACAGTATCATACATGGAAGGTTGGCAGGGATTTTTATCAAGCACCACAGTGATGAGCACAGAGATTTATGTGGTTGTTTTCGAGCTGCTGAGGCCTGTTCTAACCCCAGCATGTAAACCCAGACCACAGCTCCACCCCGGGGAACAGAACAGAGCAGGCAGGTTTAGTAACAGGTAAAAACTCAACATTTGTACCCCATGAAATCTCGACAGAATAACAGGCAATTCTGTGATGCTGCAGGCAGTTTTGTGTTCCAGGTGTCTGCAGGGCTGGCCAGCAGCACAACACCCTCGGGTTTCTGCATTGTGGTGACAGCACAAGGAGTAGAGAGTTCACACTGAAAGAAATTTAGGTTGGATACCTAAATTGGATACCTAAAATGGAAAAAATTCCTCCCTGGGAGGGTGGGGAGGCCCTGGCACAGGTTGCCTAGAGAAGCTGTGGCTGCCCCATCCCTGGAAGTGTCCAAGGCCAGGTTGGACAGGGCTTGGAGCAACCTGGGCTGGTGGAAGGTGTCCCTGCCCATGGAAGGGGTGGGAATTAGATGAGCTTTTAGGTCTCTTCCAACCCAAACCATTCCATGACTGAGCACTACAAGTCACTGATGTCACCCAGGATGTCACTGGTGCCCCCACCCAGGCAGACCAGGCCCTTGGGGATCACCAAATCCACCTCACTCCACCCACCTGATACCTGCTCCTGCCTCTTGCTTTCCCCAAACCAGGAACCCTAACCCCAGGCACAGTAATTAACCCAGGCTGTTGAGTCATATTTGAAAACATCTTCGCTATCCACACCCCCCTCTTCTCCTGGGAGAGCAAATAAACAGCTTGTTACCATGAAAGATTTATTACTGACTAATGCACACAGGAAACCTGATGCACTAAGTACCAGGGAACACATTCCCAGCCCGGATTCTGTGTGGTCCCAGACCAACAGATCCAAGCAGATTTTATGCTGTTTTTTCTTGTTGTCCATGGGAGGAAAGAACAGCTGTCACTAAAGGTTTAATCAGATGCTCTCAGAGCTGGAGCCTGAGCTCTGAAGTGCTGTACTACAGGAAACCCAGGAGCAGCAAGGATCTGATGGGAACCACCCCTGGAAGTGTCCAAGGCCAGGTTGGACAGGGCTTGGAGCAGCCTGGGCTAGTGGAAGTGTCCCTGCCCATGGCAGGGAGTGGAACTGGATGAGATTTAAGGTCTCTTCCAACCCAAACCATTCTGGGACTCTGTGACATCTCCCTCAGTGCCTGGTGGCACTGCTAAACTCAAACCAAACTCACATCCACCTGGGGAGCAGCCACCAGGGTGGGACACAGGCTGCAAGTGCTGGATGATGGATATGTAATGGAAAGATAATATGGAAAAGATTCACTGCAGAATCCCAGAGTCTGGATCATTTTCAAATGGCTTTCTTGCTCGTTCTGGTCACATCTTCAATCAAGGTCCTTATTTCATAACCAAAGGAAAATTAACTGGCAAGACATAAAGAAAAAATATTGGGAGCCTAAAAAAAAATCAGCAGCGTCTGTGAGCCAAGGAATTGATGGAAAATGACAATTAATCTAATGGAGCAGTGAGTCAGAGAATAATGCATGATGGTGAATCCAGAAAACTGCATTATACCAAACAAATTGCTTGGAATCTGCCCATGCATAAAATAAATGGTTTCTCTGCTAAGCCTAATTCTTCCAGAAAGCCCTCAGCTCTCCTTGAGATCAGAGCTCATTTCACATATTCAATATTTCATGGGAGAACAGAGGGGAAATACCCTTCAAATTCTCAGTCACCCTCATTTTTAAGTTTGGTCGTGCCAATCATAAATCTTTCAGACCTTTTTCTTTTTCTCCTAAAATTAAAAATTAGGGCCTTTCATTTTGGTACTGGTAAAATTTATAGCATGTACCTGTGCCAGATTCAAATGTGTGCTTCAAGCAAGAAAGATCCTCCAGCATTGCCTGGCCAAGGGGAATTTCTCCCACGATCAGGAAGATTTAGGACAGGGCTATGAATCCAGCCTAATTCCCAATTACTGCTTTTGGAAATCACCAGCCCTGTAGTCAGGCTGGACAAGGCAAAACCCCAACCAACCTACATGGTTTGCCAACCAAACAGAAACCTTATTCCCTGAGCCACCCCAGGCAGGAATCACAGCCCCTCTTTGGAAATCAAACTCCCTCTAAATGTGACCATGTCCCCAGGTGACAATGACAGATCTTTCATATTTAATGCCTGCAACAGCAAGGATTTACTGCCTTGGGAAGCTGGAATTTTGTCAGTGAATTCCCAAAGCAGGGAGCACTGTTCCCTGTGCTCATGGCAAATAAACACCCAGGTAACCACAGGGAACACATCCCAGCAAACAGAGTTATTGAGGTGCAGTAAACTGGTGAGACAAGGGGCAGTACAACAGGATGGGAAGACAGAAATTTAACTTTCCAAGGAGCAGCCCATGTGCTGTGCCAGCCAACGGTGCTCCAGAGGGCAAACAAAGAGCAAGTACTTGTGCAAAGGGCCAAGCAGCTCTGGGGCAGGGCTGCCAGGTGATAACACAATCATCAGACTGATACTGTGATTATGCAAATCTCCACAGGCTGTGCTGGAATAATCAGCCAATTGTGCAGAATCAGCTGCACAGAAGAACTTCCCAAGTTTCCATGGATGGGGACGAGGTGCAGTTGGGAGGAGGGAGGTTAACTTTCCAACATTCAGCTTTTGGTTTGCAGAGCAAGTTACTGAAGAGCAGCACTGGGAGAAAGGGAGACGTTTGCAAGGGGGTGTCACACACCCTCTGCTCTTCTCCATGGAGAACAGATAATGCCACAACCCCCCAAGGCACGTTTGGCCAGCAGAGCCCAGCTCTTCTCACAGGGGATTTGGAGAAGAGTCCTTATACCAATGGCAGAAGCAACAAAACCCAGGAGCTCGTTCCAGGTGGTGCCTCAAAGGTGCTGCCGAGCCTGTGATCTGTCTGGAGCTCAGCAATTCTCCAGGCACAGCATCTGACATTTAATTAAGGCCAAGACCTTTATCATTCAAGCACATCACAGGGTTATTAAGAAGCCCAAATGTCACCAATGCCAGTGATGTGGCACTGAGGGGTCTGCAAGTGTTTCCTGTGAGATTTGGGCTGTTTGGGTCAGAACTGACTCCTCACAGCTCCTCAGGGATTGTCACCGGAGAGAATCACAGGGGCAAGATTTGCTTTTATGGTTTAAATTTGCAC
The DNA here is from genome assembly GCF_036250125.1 of Pseudopipra pipra. Taxonomy (NCBI): domain Eukaryota; kingdom Metazoa; phylum Chordata; class Aves; order Passeriformes; family Pipridae; genus Pseudopipra; species Pseudopipra pipra. The sequence goes on along the minus strand of NC_087570.1, from coordinate 5,386,631 downwards.
AGCCCTACACAACATGAAGCCCTTTTATGGCTCTACCCCAAATGTCATTTTTCCAGTGACACAGGACACAACTAAATAACCAGAGTTTGATGTCCCAGACATGAATCCATTCCTGTTTCCTCAGGGCATCCTTCCTGCCCACACCTCCAGGGCCTGTGACCACAGACAGAGCCACAAATGCATCAGCTGAAGCTCTGCTTTCAGGTGTGCTGAGTATAAATTACCAGTGCCATGAGGATAGAAAACACATATAATCTGCTGAAATCACTTGAGATATCAGTGGCATCCATGGCAGGCATCCTTCCATTGTACACACCTTGTACCTGAGAGAACACCTAGAAAATCCTACTAATACAATCCACCAGAAGGAAAAAAACCTTCTGCTTGGGTTCTGCAGTGGGATTCAAAAGCCCTGAAGTCACAGGTTTCCTCTCTGGCATTTTCCTCTAAGAAAGGACATGCAAAAGCAAACCAAATTAAAATTACCACCTGTGTTTTTTTCCACCTGGTTGGTCTCATTAATTTGGGAAACAAACTGCTCACCCAGGACTGGGGCGTCCTCAAACACCTCCTCTTCAGGTAACATCCAACACAACGGATCCATGGCCTTAGGACTGATCCCAGGACATGGAATAGGAAAGTTTAATACTAAACACTCTTGGAGATCTGTCTGACATTACCTTGGAGGCAGCTGCATGAACTTAGGCTTGATTAACTGCTCAGCTGTCAGCTAACAGTCACCCAGCTCAGCCTGTGAAAGTACTGCAAGAGGCACAGCAGAAGTTGCAAAAAGATCTGCAGGAAACCCTGATAACATGATATTTTGAATTTCACCACAGAAACAGAAACATACAATCCAAACATCTTTTGTTGCAGGATTGGTTGGGGAGAAAAGAGAGAGAAGAGAGGAAAAAGAGGATGGGACATTTTGGAGGATATTTGTGCTAAGATATCTGCACCAGCACAAACAGTATTAAAGTACCAGTAGGTCTGGGTAAAACAAGCCTAAAACACAATCTCTAAGCTCTAAAAATTCATAGCAAGTGTTGTTATGGCATCATTGCAGAAAGCCAGGCTTTCTGCACAGCAAGTAAACAAACACATCCATCCTCAGAGCTGCCTGTCAGCAGGGAGAGGAAAAGGAGAACGAGTCTTGTAAAATCCCTTATCCAATGTATTAGACTTGGGAACTCAGGTATGAGGTAGGGTGGAAGCACAAAGCTCTGGGGCATTTCATGGACTGGTACTTCAGAGCACCAGGAGCCACCAATGTGAGAACAATTAATGAAAACAAGAGGCAAACATGGAAAATTTGGGATTAGTCATGTCACACACCACCTGCTTAACAGCCAGAAGGCACAGACAAGAGAGAACCAGGCCCATCTGTAGAGACTCAAAAATGTATGAAAACAACTGGGGAAAGGATCAGAGCTGCCAGGTGCTACAATAACACAGACAACCAGGGAAAGCAATGGAAAACAACAAACACTTTGTCCTTCATAGCCCTGACCACCAAAGCAGAGACCCACACCCCTGGAGGTGCTCTGTGCTGCAGCATCACCCTCCAAACCAGCAAACCAACCTCCACTTGGAGTGCCCTGATTTTGAAATGTTAAAATCACCCCGCGTGTTGTGTTCACACTAAAACACAACAGCAACTTCCACTGTCAGGGAAAGAGCAGCTTGTTCCAGTCCACATTAACCAAAAACCACACAGTCATCCCAACCCTTGCTCTTATTTGTGACTATTTGGACACAAAGCTTTGGACTGATCTCATGGGAAGCTGAGGCAGGTATGCAAATACAACAGGGGTCCAGTTTTCCCTTTGGAAAACACCAGGTTTTAGGGAAGAATTTGGGAAACAGGACAGGGAAAGGACAGTAAGGACACTGCAAACCAGGAGGTGGGATGGGCTATAAGGTGGTAGCTGTACATATTCCTCTCTTACCTGCTTCCATGAGCTGGCACTGCTGCCCAAAAACTTGTGAGAAGGTAACAGGCCCTGGTGCAGGGCTGGAGGTCACCGGAGGGGAGTCCATAATTCTCTCAGCGTCCTCTGTGTTAGTCATGGAGCTCAGCCCAGCAGCTCTGAGAAGCTCCTGTGCCCCACAGATCCTCAGAAGGCAGGAGGAGACCCCCGGGGAGCAACGGTGCCTCTCCCAGAACTCCCAGGATGCTCCTTTCCCTCTTTTCAAGGGGCAGGATCAGCACACGTTTTCAGCTGAGTGTCATCAGCATTTTCACTGAGGAAAATTAAGTGTCTGTGCGTCTCCCAGGTGGTTCTTATTTGTCCTGGGCAGGTCTGGTGGCTTCAGGCACAAATCAGCACCAGGCACTGAGGATTGGCCCCCTCGGGGCTTTCTGCCATGGTTTGAGCAAAGTCATGAGGTTCTTCTCCTCCCGAGGTGTCTAAACCCAGCAGCAGCTTGTCCGTGAGCCCGGGCACATCCCCTGCGGGAACACGGGAGTTTTCCCCCGGCGGGATGCAGGAGCCGGGAGCCTCCGTTCTTCCAGGCCTCCCTCTGTGAGGGCCCCGGGGATGCTGGAGCACAGCAGAGATCCTTCTCCGCCTCTCCCCGGGACTTTGAGCCCGAGCTTCACCTCAGGAGGTCACAGGAGGCTTCCAGGGGACGCAGCCCCCTCTGGGACCGGCGGCCCCGGGGCTGCGGCGGGCGGGCTCCGCTCGGGGGGCTCCGGCAGCTCCCGGCATCACCCCCCGCCGCTTATCCCTTCCCTACAGCCCGCTCCCCCCTTCCCCCAGCCCAGCCGGCGAGGGGGAGGAGACTGGAGCCACGTTAAGTAACATCCTCTGCCCTGCTGCAGTGGCTGCCTGTCCCTCCTCCCTCTGCCCGGATGCAGCGGCTGCTCCCGGAGCGCTCCCGGAGGCGCTTGGAAGTGCTAACTCAGGCAGGGAACAGCGAATCGCCTGCCTTAGCCGTCTCCCGGCTGCCTTAGCCCTCTCCCGGCTGCCTTAGCCCTCTCCCGGCTGCCTTAGCCCTCTCCCGGCTGCCTTAACCCTCTCCCGGCTGCCTTAACCCTCTCCCGCCCACCTGCCCGCCGGGATGCTCAAGGGAAAGGGGGAAAGACGCCAGGGCTGGTACCCAAACCCGACCGCGGAGCCCACGGCTCTGCATCCCGCAGGGACGCCTGGCTGGAATTCCTTCAGTGTAAAAAAAAAAATTCCAGGGTTGTTTTCAGGGAAGAGGGACCAAGAGTTAACTCCCAGGAAAGTCTGACACCGCTGATTCATCCTCACTTTAAAAACTCCCTCTGCCAACGCAAGGGATGCTCACTCCGGGAGCTCCGCGTAAATTTGTCCTCCGTGAGTCATCGGAGCTTTCTTTGGGAAGTCTGCTGGGAATGAAGGTTGTTACCTCACGGCCAGGAAAACACACCGTGCCCCGGGTGGGAATGAGAGACGGTCGGATTAGAGCAGCAGAAAGGCCGGGGCAGAGGATGAGAGGCACCTGCGGGTACCCCCAGTGCCGGGGGGGGGCAGAGCGGGGATCTGAGCCCCCCCTGCAGCCAAAGGAGGCAGAGCGGGGATCTCAGCCCCCCTGCAGCCAAAGGAGGCACAGAGAGGCGGATTCACTGCCCAGAGACACCTGGGGAATTCTGAGCAGCGGGAATTGGAGTCACGTCTCCCGGTCTGTGCCGCAGCACAGCTCCCGGGGCTGGGGCGCTGCCCAGAAAATCCCAGCTCGGTCATTTTATTGTATCTATCCCCAGGTATTACACAGTTTAAGGAAGGACTATTTTACAACGAGGGTGGGGAGGCTCTGGCGCAGTTGCCCAGAGAAGCCGTGGCTGCTCCATCCCTGTAAACATCCAAGGTCAGGCTGGACAGGGCTCTGAGCAATCTAATCAAGCTGAAGATGTCCCTGCTCATGGCAGGGGGTTGGACTCGATGCCCTTTAAAAGTCCCTTCTAACCCAAACTATTCTATGATTTAAATGGTTTTAGGCTCAGATTTGCTAGGGCAGAGTCCAAACAAACAACCCAGAGACTACTTTGCAGGTTTATTTTGCTGAAGACACAAGGAACAATTTCTGTCCTCACAAGAACGAAGAGATTCAACTTGACCTTCTGGTTCTTCATATGGAGGAAAGCAAAAATTGGGCCATTTGGTCCACATGTCTTCAACATTCAGATATTCATTCCTGGGGCTGTTTTTTTCCTTCCCAACTCTTTGCCTGTTATTCTCTCTCACCCAGGAAATCCTCCCAGAGCTGTTTGGCAACTTGTCTGCAAAACCCACCAGAGCTGCATCGAGCTCTGAAATATTGAAGCATAACTAAAAAAAAAAAAGGGGGGGGGGATTAATTAAGCAAGAGATTACTTGAAAGTCCCTTTTCCCTTTTTTCTTAGCAAAACTTTTCCAACTTCAGGACTTCGGCAGTTTTAGCGTTGCAGACCAACTCACAGATACATTTTCCTTCTCCCCAGTTCTAATGTGCATTAGGAGAACACATTGGGGGTTCTTGAAAAGCAAAACAACTCAATAATCTTATAAAACCTTTATTCTGCAGGCACTCAGGACCCTGTCACTGGAGGAGGGATGGGCACCCTAGGGATAAGAGAACTTCCCAGAGAGGGAATAAAGTGAGGAAATGTTCAAGCCTGTTTGCTGTTTGATTTCCAGAGGATTGTCCAGAGGAGCAGCAGTGCTGCCACCACCTCTGCTGCCCTCAGGGTCTGTGCTCTATGTGGGGCAGTGGTTACACAACACAACTCGCTTCACGTCACACCCTGTGCACAGGCACTGGGTCAGCTCAGCCCACGGCCCTGAAAACCAGAGAGCCAGAAAACAAGCCCTTCTCTTTGGGCTGCTCTGGGGGCTGCACCTGCTCAGCATCCATTGCCTTCTCTCCCAGTGGCACTGGGAGCAGATCAGCAGTGCAGACACACCTTCCCTTTACTCTGGGCACAGGACAAGGGATGCTCCGCTCCAGCTCAGAATATTTTGCTCCTAAGAAACGACCCTCTGTGAGGTACAGAAATGATATTTGCCACATACGTCACTGCAGCTCAGCTGGATTTTACTCACAAGCTGGCACCTGTGTTGCTGTGCCCAGTCCCACCCAGGATCCAGTGCCACATTTCCTCCTCTGGGCTTCTCTGTTTACCACAACAACCCGAGGTTTATTGAACACGTGCAAGGTTCCTTAAGGTCCCCCACGGCCTGCAGGTTCCATGGTGAGCTCCATCAGCTGCACCCTGCACAGAAAATAACTACTAATAGAACAGATAACCTGATCATTTTTCCAAATTGCAATTTCCAAAGCTAATTCTTCCAAAATGGAAAAGGAGGAGCTCTGGGCACCCCCAGCCCACGCTGGCAGCAGCACAGGAGCAGTTCACATGGGGACAGAAGAGCCTTGGAAAACACCAGCTCAGTGGAGATCTGCTTCTCTTCCATATCCAATTATCCCACTGAACAGACAACAATATGCCACAGGAAAATGTCTGAAAGGGAGAGAAGAAACTCGGCTCAACTCATTACATCAACAGAACAGGCAGTTCATTATAGTGGGACTTCACTGCTCCAGAAATACCCTGGGCAAGAAATGGGGTTATTCACAACAATGTTCTTGGTAGCAAAGGATTCAGGAATGGGGAAGGGCTGAGGAAAGAACACTCAGATATTGTCCCTAATGAGATGTCAGCAGCTCCCAGTGGTAACGAGGGAGAACTCATTTGTTGTGTGTCAGAAGTCAGAGTTTCACTGGTACAAGGCAGAGACTCTGGGGAAAAAAACCCAGCAGATAAGGATTTTTGCATTTGCTTCCAGCACAGCACTGTGTCAGGGAGGGCTGGCAGAACCACAGGCTGGATCCATGGGGGTGTATGGATGGGATTATTCCCCAGCAGACAACAGCACTGAGATCAGCTCTGGAATGCTCCTGCCCTTCTGCTGCCTGGGCCGTGCAAGGCAGATGGAGTTTTGCAGGCCTCCCTTTGAAGCAATGCACTTAAGGTTTGGCATCACAGGCAGCAATTAAACATATTTCTGCCTTCTTTCAGATTACGTCTCCATCAGCTCTTGGCTGAAAGAGAATTTTGTTTGGTTGAGTTTTATTCTTCCTGAAAAAAAAAAAATTGAAAGGCACAGAAGAAAATGACCTAAATTGTGCAGAGAGAAAAAAATCCTACTCCAAAGGACTTAGAGGATATTTTGGGTGGTTTATCAAAAGTAAGGCTGAAGTATGGCTTAATAAATGTATAAATATCCTCGTAGAACAGAAATACCAACTCTGAAAGGACTCTAATCAGTCAGTGCTGGGCACAAATACAAGCTGAACTCAGATACAGACAGTACTACAGGAAATAATCTGGATATTTCACTTCTCAAGGTTAAATGAAGAGCATCCCTGAATCAGTGCACCCCAGGTAAGCCTGAAGCACTGCACATGATAGAGGAACCCACGAATGAAATTCAGGGAGTCTGTCAGTTAAAAACTCCAGCTGTAGGAAAATTCAATATATAAAAGAAACATATTGTGCAGATGACAGGATGGGAGTTTAATAATAAACACCATGTTTTATAGTCCTCATTTTCTGGTGTAATGTTGGTCCCCACAGAAGTCTGAAGTCCAGGGCTTCAGCTGGAGGGGTGTAGAGGCCCAGAGAAGTTGACTTTAGGTGGGGAGGAGATGAGCCTGGAGTTAACACCCTCTCACAGCTCCCTGTGCAGCCACAGACACTGGCACAGCAAGGGCAAAAAAAATGAACAGAAAGGGCAAAAAAAATGAACAGCACCTTCAGGATGGACAAGGGATTAGACCCAGCCAGCATGGGTTTAGGAGGGGCAGGTCCTGTCTGACCAACCTGATCTCTTTTTACGATCAGGTGACCCACCTGGTGGATGAGGGGAAGGCTGTGGATGTGGTCTATCTAGACTTCAGCAAGGCCTTTGACACTGTCTCCCATAATATACTCCTGGAAAAGCTGGTAGCCCATGGCTTGGACAAGTATACCCTCTCCTGGATTAGGAACTGGCTGGAGGGTCGGGCCCAGAGAGTGCTGGTGAATGGAGCTGCATCCAGCTGGCGGCCGGTCACCAGTGGTGTTCCCCAGGGATCAGTGTTGGGCCCAGTCCTGTTTAACATCTTTATAGATGATTTAGATGAGGGGATTGAGTGTATCATCAGCAAATTTGCTGATGACACTAAATTGGGAGGGAGTGTCGACCTGCTGGAAGGCAGGAGGGCTCTGCAGAGGGATCTGGATAGACTTGAGAGATGGGCTGATTCCAATGGGATGAAGTTCAATAAAGCCAAGTGCCGGGTCCTGCACTTTGGCCACAACAACCCCATGCAGCGCTACAGGCTGGGCACAGAGTGGCTGAAGAGCAGCCAGGCAGAAAGGGACCTGGGGGTACTAATTGACAGGAAGCTCAACATGAGCCAACAGTGTGCCCAGGTGGCCAAGAAGGCCAATGGGATCTTGTCCTGTATCAAAAATAGTGTGGCCAGCAGGAGCAGGGAAGTGATCCTACCCCTGTACTCTGCGTTGGTGAGGCCACACCTTGAGTATTGTGTTCAGTTCTGGGCCCCTCAGTTCAGAAAGGATATTGAGGTGCTGGAGCGGGTCCAGAGAAGAGCAACAAGGCTGGTGAAGGGACTGGAGCATAAGTCCTATGGGGAGAGGCTGAGGGAGCTGGGGTTGTTTAGCCTGGAGAAGAGGAGGCTCAGAGGTGACCTCATCACTGTCTATAACTACCTGAAGGGAAGTTCTAGCCAGGTGGGGGTTGGTCTCTTCTCTCAGGCACTCAGCAATAGGACAAGGGGGCACGGGCTTAAGCTCCGCCAGGGGAAATTTAAGTTGGATATCAGGAGAAAATTCTTTACAGAGAGAGTGATCAGGCATTGGAATGGGCTGCCCAGAGAGGTGGTGGATTCACCATCCCTGGAGATTTTTAAACGCAGATTGGACGTGGCACTGAGTGCCATGATCTAGTAAATGGACTGGATTTGGACCAAGGGTTGGACTCGATGATCTCGGAGGTCTTTTCCAACCCAATCGATTCTATGATTCTATGATTCTATGAAACCAAGCTGCTGGAGGCAAGGTGACCCAAAACTTAGCAGAGCAGTACAAAAAGGGGGGGTGGGAGCTATTTGCATTAGTACTTCATATCTGGAGATATATGAAATATTTCCAGAGCTGTCTAATCTCCAACAACTGCCTTCCCTTCTTCCAAGGCAGCTGCAAAGGAAGTCCCAAACCAAGCACGGCACAGGCTGAGCTCCCCCTGCCCCAGGGTGGCCCCTGCTCTGCCTCCCCGGGAATGAGGCAGGATTGTTCAGGTCCCTGGGCCACAAGGTGCTGTGCTGTGCTGTGCTGGGCTGTGCTGTGCTGTGCTGTGCTGTCACCTCCCCAGGGAGCTCATCCCTGCCCTGCTGAGGAGGCTCACACTGCCCGGGCCAGCCCTGGGGCCCTGGGGGAGCATCCGCGGGGTCACCGCCCCGAGGGGACCCGCAGCCTCTGAGCACTGACCTTGGCTCGATGTGAGCCAGACACCCCCAGGGAAAGGCTCAAAGGCTCCACTGCTCGCAGGGAAATGGGAACAGAACCCAGGGAAATGTTGCTCAGCAGCTCTGGTGCTGTTTTCTTCCCGGCTGTGTCTCGCAGGGAGCTCAGGTGTGATGTGCTCATGCCCTCCGTGTCCAGTTTTCTCCTGAGCATAAACAATCCTCTGTATGTCCTGCAGCCCTGAAAGAGTATTTACAATTAGCACTGGCATCAAAGACTGAAATAGCCCACTGGGTTTCCTAACTGGGATTTTGGGAGGGGATTCTGCCACCAGCAGTGGTGTTGTCTGCACCCTTCTGCCTCCTGGCAGCTGCCAGCAGTGGCACAGAGCTGAACAGCACCAAGGCAGTGGCTCCATCATGAGAGAGTGCTCCTCCTCACCTGCTTTTGAACACAGTCCTGTCCCAAAAAAGCCACAGCTCTGATAAAAAGGAGTAATTAGTGCTGCTTCATGTGACAGCGCAGACAGACGAATGAAGGCAGGGAGCTATTTAAAGAATATTTCAGAGGGTTCTCAGGCAGGGACACAGTGACAGTTCAGCACAATCCCAGCCCTCAGCACTCACCTGGAGCTGGATGGCAGTGAAGCCAAACAGGCTGTGACACTGCAAGAGGAGCCTGTTAAGCTGCTGCAGGCACTGAGGTGTGACAATGACAACAGTGGTTTTTCACTCACAGGTCAGATTTGTAATGCCTAAGGAACCTTCAGCTTTTCTGGGGCAAAAGAGCCATTTTTAGCCTATGTGAGATCAATCTTAATGCCCATAATTCAGCTGTTCCAAACCTGTTTGTTCTGTCTGCTGTTGGTTTTAAGGAACGTGGCTGGATTTATGCACTTGTGATGATGGCTGCCCATCACCCCCAGGGATTCCCTTACAGGGTTTTAAACTGAAGGAGAGTCCATTTAGAGTAAGTTTAAAGTTTTTTACAATGAGGGTGGGGAGGCCCTGGCACAGGTTGCCCAGAGAAGCTGTGGCTGCCCCATCCCTGGAAGTGTCCAAGGCCAGGTTGGACAGGGCTTGGAGCAACCTGGGCTGGTGGAAGGTGTCACTGCCCACAGCAAGGGGTGGGATAAAATGAGCTTTAAGGTCTTTCCAACCCAAACCATTCTGGGATTCTATGAGAAGTGACAAATCCCACATCCCTGGAGAAAGCATAAAATTCCTCCGTGTGCTGTTTTGAACATGATGTATGAAACAGGGACTATTTCTAGGAAGGAAAACAACCCTCCCACCTCAAGCCCTGCCCAAACATTTACCTTCCAACGGATGAGAGCAACCCTTGACATTCGGGGTGTTGTGTTGCTCAAGCTCTATTTTTAAGACCTCCTGGGCTGAAATAACAATAAATACTCCCATGGTGCAGTTTGCCACGTTAATTTATTGTTCTTTTTCCTTACACGGCAGACAGACAACAGAGCTTTCAGTCTTTCAGAGCAACGTTTAGAACCCAAACACCGACCGGGTCCTACCACATCTCCAAACAGTTTATTTTTAATAAACTTCTCAGTGTCAGCACTGTCACGAGAGCACTGCAGAGCTGCCAGTGTCGTCCTTGCAAATTCCTACATGCAGAACCTGAGCTTTTACCCCACCCTCTCCTCGGATTTTCACAAGAACTTGTGATTTTTAGACAAGGGCAAAATTCCACGTTTCATCAGCAGGCACGGGGGAGGTTAAAAATTTGCTGCAAAACTGTGAAATTCTACCTTGGGGAAAAAAAATGGCATATTTTCCTGAATTCACTGTGAATGAAATATCCTCATTGGTCCAGAGAAACGACACCATTTTGAACTGATTCCTTTTTTTTTTCTGCAAGAAAAATCAACTCCCTCACCCTCCCAAAAAAACCTGTGTTTGTTATTTGAGGAAAAATGATAAAATCTGGTGCAACCCTGGGTTGTTTCTTGGTGGATATTTTTCTGCCACAGCTCAGACTGTAATGGACCCTTCAAACAGACCAGAACAATATAAATCTGTGTGCTGTGGTCTCTTGGTTGAGTCACACATGTTATAAAAACATTTAAAAACGGAGCATTTACAACCAGGGACATAAAGACGTGCTTTTAAAATTGTAAATACATATTTACAGGCTCGTGTGACAGACCAGAATTTCTCTGAGAAAAAAATTGTTCCTATATCACAACAATGTCCACACTTCCCTCCTTGAGTTTGTCAGTTATTACAGTTAATACCACTCTAAAAAAAGCAGCAAAAATAAATTGCACAGAAGTGGCCCCTGGTAACCTCACTGGTATGCCTTGAAGGCACTGAACTCGCAGCATCCATGCCAGAATTCCCTACTTAATTTAACTGCCTGGAAGTTGAGGGGGTCTGAGGAGAAGGGGCTGTTTAAAGCAGGGTTTGGGCTGCATGGCAAGAAAACTCTTCCTCAGCAACAATCCTCAAGTGACCATGAAAATTTATACACTAAGTGTGGTCTTTGACAAGTCTGCACTGGGAAAATCAATCCCCATCAATCCCCATCAATCCATCAATCCCCAACTACTCTTCAAGTCAGAGTATATTGGAGCTGGGTTTTATTAGCACTGTATATTCATTTTCCAAGTGATCTGGATGCTGCCCAGGCACACAGGAAGAGAACTCCTGTTTGAAGGAACAGGGTTTACCATACTAATGTCACATGATGAGAGAAAGTGTGGAGAGAAAATAAAAAGATGATGAGCAAAACTGAAGTGAGGCAAACTGCTCAGAGAGCTGTCTGTGCACACCAGCTTCTGGGAGACACACATAAGGCCAGGAAACTTAATTTCTTGTGCTATTTGACCAATATTTACCAAGCTGCCTAGCAGATTTGGATACTCCCTTCCAGCTACTCAAAATGAATAATGAGAATCTCAGTGAAAAATTCCAGCCTTCGTTTGGAATTACTAAATCACAGATTTCAGGAGGAACTTATGGCTAGCAAAAACCTCCAAAGGGAACAAATCCTAGAGACTCTCCACTCCAGGAAGGGGACAGAGCAGCCAGCAGTGGCACGAGCATCCCAGTGCTCTCACAGTCTTGGACTGGAAGCATCACTTCCAGCGTGGAAGGGGATGTAGCTTTTTATGGCTCAACTAGTTCTCAGCATCTCAGCCTTCCCCCAGACCACAACTGCACTTAGAAAGCCTCCAAGGGGGGTTGAGTTATCCAAAAAATCTGCAGTGAGATAATACAAGGTCCTGAAGACCTTTTCTTTCCAACTCAACACATGCCTGAACCGTTTTTACGGTGAACAAACCCAATGTTTCTTCTTTAAAGCTTTTGTGTTCACTTTGAACAATTTGATTTTCATCAAAACTATACAAAAGTAACTGTTCTCAGCAATTTCATACATATATATTAATATCTGTCATATATATATATGAACATCCATATAAAATTGAGCCTTTTTTTGACTCTTCCAGGGTGGTGGGAAGGAGAATCAATTGGGCACTTGGTTTTTTTTTTAACTAACGTGTGCATACACAGATCTGTGCTTATCTGTGTGGAGTGCAAAGACAAGGATGGGAATAAACTGGCTGAAACAAGAGGGAAATAGGGCAGTCAACCCTCTTGGCCTTCTTAGTCCAAACCTGGATATTACATGGGCAGGGATCCTGGAAAAATGTGTCTTGGCTGGGAGGTGAAATGGGCAGAGACACCCCTGTGAGATGAAGCACCTGGGTGTGATTGTCACCATTTGGGGGCAAGAAACAGGTAACAGACTTTCTGCACTGCACTTCACCAGCTGATCCCTCTGTTTGTGGAATTTCTCTTTACTGGCTGCCAGCTGCCTTTGTGGATTCCCTCTGGACAGGAGCACTGAAACTCAACGTGCATTTGTAGAGTCCCAACAAACACAAGCCTCCTATTTAAGGACAAGGGATGTAATTAAGGACAAGTGTTGTACTTCAAGGCAAGTGTTGCCTGATACTGCACAGCAACACCTGTGTTTGTTACTCTCACTAAATAAATAAATCCTGACTCGAGCAAAAGCACCAGACTGGCAACAAAAGTAACAGCAGCTTTTGAGAAATGGATGCTTGTCCCTTTATGAACCTGGGCTGTCAGTGCATTCACTGAGATCATAGAACAGGTGGCCTTCCCAAAAAACATGGCTCCTGATGCACTTCAAACCCAACAGCAACACACCCATTAAAGCCAATGGAGTATCCACAGACTTCACCCGTGGAAACCTCAGCAAAACCCCCCACTCCCTTCAGTGGTGTTTTTGTGGGATGCCCTGTTCTTTACCCGTGAGGATGCAAAGTAGAAACTAAAATGCTGTAACAGTCTTTTCAGAATTTAATTGCATAGTATGTTAAACCCCTCTGTGCCCTCCCAGAAAAAGGAGATTCACCCAGACCCATCCACCCTCCAAACACAAGGACTTTGCCTGCAAATGCCTGACCATTCCCCCAGGCTGCTGCACTGGCTGTGGGGCTCCTGGTGCCAGGGCACCCCCAGATCCCCCTCTCCCAGCACCCACAGTTCACCACTCTCCAGAAAAGGCAGGATCTGCTCTGTGCTCTCTCCTTTGGAAGGAAGGATGAGATGACAGGAGTGCTTCCAGCAGAAGAAACCACTGTCCCTGTTGTCTGCTGAGGAACTGGTCCCACCTCACCCGAGGAAAAGCAGGAGAGGACAATGCTGGAGGATTCCTTCATCCCACCTTTTCCAGTCAGAAGTTCCTGAAAATACACAGAGAGTTGCATTTAATCAGAGATAGCTTTAAGATGAGCAGTCACAGTACCTGTCCCATCACACAGAGCTGAAGCAGGACAAGTCATTCAGTGAGTGCTGAGCAGGGAAGAGATGCCCAGGATTTAATTTTCCCACAGCTGTGCCAATTAGGGGTGTTAACATCTCATTAACCACCACTCCCACTATTCAGGAGGTAGTAAACTTCAGCATTTTACTAACTTTCCCCCTAAAAGGTTATTTTTTTTGTAACATATTTAAGAAAGAATAAATTTCAGGCTGCAGCATCTCGATTTTGCTGGTAGTCATTCTCACCTTTAGCTTTACACGTGTTAAGTATCGTGTTCCTTGGCTGTTACATCAGTATAAAGGAGATCATTATCTGCATGTTAATGGTGGGGAAATGAAGGAGCAGAAAACGGTGCCTTGTTAAAACCAACAGTAAATCGATTCAGCCTCACCAATAGACATTAATTTGCCCAAACCCGCAGAGCTTCATTACAAAGTTTATCTCACAACCCAACTGATGGTTTTGCATGTTATCACAGCACTGCAATTTGCATTGTAATGCTGCTCTTTGAGCTCCGGGCAGGCCACCAAAGCAGAAAGCACAACACACATCCCAGGTGTCCTTCTTTTCTTGGACGGAGTCAATACTCAGCCTAAAAGACCTCAAAGCACTTGGCCCACTACTAGGACCAAATACAAATACCATGATGGGCATAAACACCCTTCTTACAAAAATTCACACCATCTTCAAGCTCCCCAGGACCCAGAGGAGAAACCCCTCAGGTCTTAAAAGACCACAAACAAAAGAAAACCCTCCTTACACCTTCCATGGGGCTAAAGGGCTGACTATCCCAAAAAATCCTTTTAATCCAGAGTATGTAAGCACCCATTACTAGAGAATGTTCCTTGTGAGCAGCTGCAAGAGCAAGGACACTGAGGGTTTCCTGAGGCTTGGAATGTATCTGTGAAGTGCTCTGCACTCCTTGCCCACGGACACGTGGAACAGTTTGGGGACACGGGCCAGGTGAGCCCTGAGCATCCTCCCGGTGCTGTTCCCTGTTCCCTACCTGGTTCGGTTGGATGTGCCGAGGGCTCTATTCCTTGAAGCAGTGGGATGAGGTGCAGCCGGATTTCCTGCACTGCCTGGCGCTGGTGTTGTGTGAGGAGGAGGAGGAGGGACATCTAGAGGCCACCCGGAGCCTGTAACTGCACAGAGAGGCAGAAAAACTCACACACATGGACCAGAAACAGGCTTTAGGGCCCTACAGAGCCTTCGGTCGGCTATGAGAAAAGAAAACTACGTTCCACCCACACGGGAAGCACCAAGAGCCACTTCTGAAGGAAAGAGGGGATTTTTTGCCTAATTCTGAACTTTCCCCGTGAGTTTATTTAAGCAGGGAACAGACAATGTCAACTGGAAGCAACATCCAGCCTCCCCCCCCATCCCAGCCCCTCCAGCTGGGACAGACAAACCCCCAGTTATGTCAAGAACTAGAAGAGTCTGTTTTCTCAGGACAGTCCATATCAGGTTTTAAAAAGACATATTTATGGAAAAGCAATGATTTCACATGAGACTACCACCACATTTGGTCATTTTTGCCCAGGTCAGGGTCTGCAGAACACTTCTGACGTGACAAGGGCACGTGCAGGTCACTGCAGTGCCTTTACTGCAGAGAAGTTGTTTCACTTCAAGTTTTAAACTAACCCCAAGAATCTCAAAGTGAAAGTGAAAATCACAGATTTTAACTGCAAAATTTTAATTTTACACCCCTGTCAGCTGTGATTTCAAGGAGAAAGCCTGAAAACATGACTCAGAGCAAAGGAAGTTGGAAGGTTTCTACCCTACTCTAAACACACAATTTCAGTTCAAATGTAAACCCAAGCTAAACTTCCTTACACTGAAAGATTCCAAAAAACCCCCTATTTGTTTCTAAATTCAGCATCTTTTCCTATCATGCACACACTTGCCTGCTCCCCCTCACACCTGTGCACCCCCACAGGTAATTCCACACCTTCCTTCTCTAGGCAAATTCTTCCAAATTCCAACCAAACCCAACTACTTAAGTTTTTCCAAGGGAACATCTTTTGAAATGTAATTTTATTACATAGCAACATGTCTCAAAAAAGTTAAAAGCCAGGTTTTTCTCGAGGTTATTTTTAGAGTTGTATATAAACCCTTTAAAGGAGATGTCATTTAGTTTGTCCTCACACAGTGTAACTGCAAGTTAAGACATAAAGAAGTGCAGAATTTTCCATTACAACAGAAAACCAAAGCCACAGAAATTTTGAAAAGTGAGCAATTCAATTATTTCCAAATTAAAATTGGTGGTTAAAATCGTCTGCCAAAAGTTGTGTTATTGTTCTATGTAAATCACCCTCTCCAGCCTTTGTGAATTCAATCCTGAAGGATTCAGTGTGGAAGAACCAGAAAGTGGTAATGGGGAGGTCAACAAAGGCCAGATTTTTGTTGTCCCATATAAGGACTGTTACCAAGGGAAACAGCAGAATATCCAAAATAAGTTCAGTTTGTTTGGCTCCAGTTCTTTACTATAACTAGGAGAGAAATTTTAGTTTCTTTCTGTCAAGAATGTTTCCATGTCAGTAATGCTTTCTGTCAAAACATTCATTATCATTTGTAAAAGTTCCTCTATAATCAATAACGTCTGGGTTTTAGTGCAGGCAGTGAGGCAGTGCCTGGATCCTGGGGGAAACCTCAAGGAGAAAAATATTTAAAAAGCCTAAAATCCAAAGAGACAAAATATGTGGGAAAATCTACTCTGAATTTTCAAACGCACACCTCAATTAGACACAAGGAAGAAATTCCTCCCTGTGAGGGTGGGGAGGCCCTGGCACAGGTTGCCCAGAGAAGCTGTGGCTGCCCCTGGATCCCTGGAAGTGTCCAAGGCCAGGCTGGATGGGGCTTGGAGCAACCTGGGACAGTGGGAGGTGTCCCTGCCCGTGGCAAGGGGTGGGATAAAATGAGCTTTAAGGTCTTTCCAACCCAAACCATTCTGGGATTCTATGATCTTTCATCCCTAATTTCATCAAGCTTTAAAGCTAATAGATCATACCTTATTATTGGGAATTTGGGGATTAGAGGAACAAGATAAAAAGGGATTGTTTTTCTAAATAGGAAGTGGTTGAGTTCTTTATGGAGCTCTTCTTGCTGCCTTCCCATTCTGCTCCGAAACCACAGCTCTGCCAAAGCCATCAGGAATCAGTGCCCTCCTCTGTACCCTCATTAAACTGCAGGGGATTGATAACTCATGTAAGGAGCCTGTTGAAAGCAAAGCAGGAATGTCTGGATGAATTCAGACCAACTCGGGGTGCACAAGGTGAGCTCATCCCTGAGGGGGAGGGGAGCCAAAATCCCCTCCCCTGCATTGGGGACAGGGATTGAAAAGGTTATTTTTAGCCCTGTCACTCTGCACCTGCTTTCCCCATCTCAGCCCTGGGGTAACTGGAGCCAGGCAAAGAGAAGGGATTCTCAGCCACCTTGGGCAGTGAGGGCTCCCCTGGGAAGGGGCGAGGGCTGTGCCCCAACCCAGCCCAGCCCTGAGCACAGCCCTGGCCAACAGCACAGCACAGGCTGCCCCAGCCCTGCCAACACCACTGCTGGCAACAGGCCCGGCCAAAAAAACCCCAAAACTGAATAAAAAGAAGGAATAACGTCAGAAAACACACTCTGCTTGCAAGACAAAAAGGCCTAGAAAACAAATGTTAGGTGGCAAAAGTTTTCTCTGTGAACGAAGGACTTTTAAATCAGGATGAACAGTTCTGTAGATGTACCAGCTACTCCATAAATTAAAGCTAACCCAGAAGTTAAATGAGGCTAGTTTTTCACACATAGACAGGGCCTAAAGCTCTCTCTGAGAGCACACCTTTACTAAAGGAGATAAATCACCAAACTCACTGAGACCTGCTACAATAAAACTACACTAAATCCCAGCTCTTACAGTCTTCCTTCCTCGGATCTCAAAGTGTTTTGCAGTGTGAGTCAGTGCCATAATCCCATTTTTCAGTTCCAGAACTGAGTCAGACGGAAAGTGATTTGCCAAGGTCGCCCAGACAATCTGCAGCTCAGAGCAGAGCTGGGAACAAAGGTTTCCCCACCACCTGCTTTCCTGTTACCAGGTTAAACTGTCTCCTGAACACTCAAGTACTTGTCCAAACCAAATTCCAACTTTCATTCCCTTCCCAGGCCATGAGCAGCACACATGAGCTGCAAGGCCAGTAAAAATGCCAAATCCTGGCACACCCCCTTCCCTCAGACATTCCCAAAATACATTTGGTATTTTTTATGCTAATTACCTTGTCCTGTACCACACTTGTGCCATTAACATTCTGCCAGGTTTAGTCCTCTAGAAATGCCTGAGAAAAACAAGCCCTGTTATTTGTGGGAGTGAAGGCTGGAGAGAGCAGAGGTGGCCACTGGTCACACCAGGAAATCCAGCAAAGTCAGGGCAGTATTTGATAAAAATCAGGGCATTTAGGTTCACACTTTAACCTCAAATAGTGTGGGTTTTGGGGCAGAGCTTATCCTCCTACACTCCTAATCTACAAAACCCCCATGAACGTGGCCCAAAATTTCAGACACACACCCCCCAACATATCCAACAATGAACACGGCAGGGACAGATTCTATTCTTAAATAAAACAATATCTAAACTGACACAAATCATTGACTGCCTAGGACAAAAAGAAAAAAGATAGAAATGTGGATGTTTAAGCCTAAATTCTTGGCTTTGCAGAATTAGGCTGAGCAAATTCACAGGCCAGAAGGCAAGTGGGAAGGGTTTGGGGGGTGGAAAAATGCCATGTCTGGGCTTTCTGCTCTCAGTGAGGTTTAAACCATCGTGCTGCTGCCCTGACTGGCATGATCTCTCTGGCACTAACATATTGCTTAATGGGAAATTAAATACACAAAACAAGGGCTTGGGAAAACATTAAAAACATCAACCACCAGTGAACAGATTTTTAATTTTGTTTGTCTTGCTTTAGTGAAACAAAATATTTAGCAAGACAAAAAGGTTTGTGGATAGAATTTCGTTGAGGGGGATGTCTCCCTTTTCTATGGAAGAGTCCTGCCCTGTGTATAAAAATTAGGGAGGCAGCAGACAGCAAAAAGGATCATAATGTGCTGTAATGTGGATGTTTGGAGACTTACGTGTGTTTATTCATGAAAGAGCTGGAGCAGGTCAGGATTTTATCTTTCCATCACGTAATGCTGAAGGACATAACATGAATATGATGATTTTATGGTCAGGCCTTTCATGAATCTAAACTGGAAAAACCTGTTATTGAGATCCTTTGCATTCTCAACTTCCAAGAAGACACCTAACAGCACCTCCAACCACAGTGCTTCAAAGGGCTTCATGCCTTTAAAGCAGCATTGCTCCCCCACCAGAACTCCAAAATTGCTTTGGTTCATGCATGTGCTCTACAGTTCCAGTTTCTTCATTGCTGACTTAATTCCACTCCCAGAAACATCCTGCTTCAGACCACTGGGAGCTCTGGGGATGAACACCAAAGCAAAAGCAAGAAGGAATCTCACACCATGCCTACAGCTCATCTAGGGGACTCTAAAATTGATGTATCAATACCATATTACTTAAATATAACTCGATTTTCAAAAGCAACCAGTGATCTAAAGCAGCCCCTGAAAAGGAATCCGGCACTGAGGACTCCTCTGGGGAGGAATTCTCCTGAGCTCCTCCAGAAAATCAGTCTCCTTGAAGGTACTTGAGATGGAGCTCAAAGAGATTATTAGTCACTTTAAGAAATCCTGGTCTAGGTCTGTAAATTTAGATGAACTGTATCATGACAGCAATTTATCTTCCTGCCCTTTTAAAGCAGCACAGGGCATTGTGTGAGCCAAAAGGTGAAGAATGTTGGATTAAAAATAGCAGTACTCAAAACCATCTTCTGCACTGTCAGGGAATCCAATTTGGTCAAAAGTTGGTATGTGCTGAATCACATTCATAACAGAATGAGAGCACTTTGATCACACACAGGGAACACTGCAGCTGATTTTATTTACACAGAAATGGTGACTCCAAAGGAGTTCAAAATGATTGCTGAAGGGCAGCAAGCACTAGGATGACCCCTCTGTCCTGCACATCTCATTACATAAAGAAACCACAGAATAAAATGTGCTTTAGATTTGAAAAGACAGCCAAGTGGGAGCATTTGCCACAATGAATGGAGAAAACAACCTCAAACTCCAGTGAGGGCGGAGTTCGAGTGTGAAATTCTCTACAGCAGCTCAGTGATGGAAGAATTCATTATTTCTCAGCTTTCCACCTCCTTCCACACTGAAATGCTGAGCAGGAATCTCAGCACCTAAATGACACACTACATAAATTCCCCCAGCACACAGCTGGAATGTGCCTGAGTGCTGTTCACCCACGGGCTGGGCACAGGAATGATTCTCCAGAGGCCCTCAGCAGGCAGCACATCCTCTGTGCTCCCAGCAAAGTCCCTGCCCTGAAAAAGTCCCTGCATTTACTTTACCACAGGCATTTAACTTTGCTGAGCAGCCCTGTCTGAAGTGCAGAAGGAATCACAGACTCAGTAAGGCTGGAAATGTCCTCCAAGGTCTCAGAGTCCAACCTGTGCCCCAGCCCCAGCCTGTCCCCCAGCCCAGAGCACCGAGTGCCACGTCCAGTCCTTCCCTGGACACCTCCAGCCATGGGGACTCCCTGGGCAGCCCCTGGCACAGCTTCAGGCTGTGCCTTCTCCTCCTGCCCCTCGTTCCCTGGGAGCAGAGCCCGACCTCTCCCAGCTCCCCCCTCCTGTCAGGGGGTTGCAGAGAGTGAGGAGGTCCCCCCTGAGCCTCCTTTTCTCCAGGCTGAGCCCCCCCAGCTCCCTCAGCTGGAATCAAGGAGGGCTTTGCTGGAACAGGCCCAGATATAAGATTATTCCTCTTTTTTGACTGGCTCAGGGCATTCTGAGTGGTGCAAGTCTGTTTTGCTGCTCACCTGCTGTCCCACAGTGCCTTGCACCACCCAGCCTGAACGCTGAGCCTGTACTGCTGAAACATGGAACATCACCCACTGAATAATCAAAGCTGTTTCTCACAACCCTTTGGCAGTTTCTGGGAGTACTGTCATCCAAAGCATGACTCAGAGACCCTGTTTGGCTTGTGAAACATAAAAGTCTTAAAAAATTAAACAGAGCTATACAAACACAAACAAAGTGCACGCTGCTGATTGCTACATCAGGCTCCACAAACCACTGCAGCTTTGAATAAATTAGGAAAATGAAGCAGCTACCTATCTCTTAAGAAAAAGCCTCCCTCCAACTTGATGCCTGCTCAAGCTTCCCTTTGAGTTTCAATTTTACTGCTTGGTATCTGAAAAAAAAACCAAAAAACAAGGCCAGCAGTATTTCAATGCTCTTTGTCCAGTGCATCCTCTACCAAAAGCATCTTCAAAGACTTGCTAAGAGAAGTAAAGGTGCAGGATCAGCAAAATGAGAATGGAAAGCAATGAAGTGTGAGTGGGAAGCAGCAGCACTGAGAGGGGACTCTGGCAGCAAGGCTTCCTCTGAGCTAAGGAAGAGGATTAAGAGTAGTTGGTGGCTGGAGACTGTGATCCAGAGGCAGAACAGGACTCCGGGACCTCCTGCTCCTCAGTTCTGTCAGGAATCCTGTGCTAGACATTGGATCCTTTACACCCATTCCCACTCTAACCATCCACTTGCATTTACACCTCTGGGTAGGGACTGATGGGCACAAAGCAGCATCAACTTCTGCTCCAGTCAGTGTTACCTTGGTATTCATTTCACTCAAAAAACACCTCTAAGATATTACTTAAATTGCAAAGAAAAATCCCCCAAAAAGCTCTGGAAATTACAGTAACTCCTTCATACATATAAGATCCCTCCTTAATAACAATAATTTTTCACTCTCACTTGGTGTGCACAATGGACCATTAACTGTACACTTAATATATCATGCCTTTCTTAGTGTTTTATTTGCATCTTGCTCTGAAAATAAGATTTATTTTCCTCACCATCCCACTCTTTCAAAAAATATTGGAAGGTCCTACACATCCCCTCTTCCATCAGAGAGCTGCTATTCTTCACCAGTTTAATTAAACAGATGTGGAATTTCACCTCTCCCTCATCATTCACTTACCACACAAGCTCAGATCCAAACCAGCATGCACTTGTTGCTCAAAAACTGTTCTTTAGCTCCTTTTCATCATGGACAGAAGCACAACATCACGTGACTCACACAGATCTCACACTGGGTAAATCAAAGCCAGAATTAGTATGGAAAGTCTTCTAAGTTCTCTTTTTAAGGTCATTCATGAGCTGTTTGTCTGTCACAGGTTTGCTGTTGCAATTCAGCTTCTCGGCTGAACTTGACTCCAGCAAAAGCTGGAATTGGACAATAATTTTGGAAATGAAGTCACAAACCACAGCAAATGGAGCAAGTGCCATTCCTACTTGCATTTGGAATGGAACATTTAGGCATCAGACTCAAGAAAATCATCAGGAACTACACTAGGATTTTAAATAACAGCCTTGCACTACAAAATGCTGACAGAGCAGAGACCAGAGTCAGCCCAGCCTAAAGCACCTCGGGCAGCTCCCAGAGCCAGGAGCTGGCCCAGCAGGGTCTGGCTGCATCACCTGCACTGCCCTCAACAGCCAGCACTGAGCCCAGCTCACACAGTCCCGGCCACAAGCTGGTTTTAACACCTTCTAACAAACTGGCTAAAGGAAAATAAAAAGGTAAACACAACATGTCAGCTCTCCCCTCTCCACATCGTCTCCTGCATCGCTGTTTGCACTACACTGACACTCATTTGATCTCTCCCAGTGTGTCAGTTGGTCTCTGTAAACAGGACAAGTTTAATTGTTTTCATTGCCTGCTTGGATGTGTTTCAAGACGTGTCAGCACTTCGTGGGTAACATCACAGCTTTATTGTTGCTTCAGATCATAAAGAGGCGGCTATAAAAGCCAGGGAAATTTAATTATGCAGATGAGATGCAACAGTAACTATGAAAGCTGGATGTTTGTATCTGCCACGAGTCACCTATTTAGGAATAAACCCCCCTGAGCACCCACTCTGATTTTGGAGCTGAGATCCCCTCACTGGTGAACTGGTGGGTGCAAATGAGGGTGAACATCTGTGTGGCACGTCCTTGGTACACAACAGGACTTAATATCACAGCAAAGACAATGGCAACAGCATTTCTGCCAGAATATCAAGGAATGAGGCTGCTTTATTTATGATCAGTTCACTGCTATTCACAGCCAATAAATCCTTACAAGGTGACTGAAATACTGAGACTGCAAAGACCAAACACCAACTGGCATCTCATTTATCAGCAACAGAAGATGTGAAACAGCTACTGAAGTTTATCTCCTGCCCTCAGTAATCTCAAAACTACCAGGGGTTTTAAACTTTTTTTGTGCCTCTTAATTCTTATAAAATATACAAATATGGGTATGCAAAAGGATGTTTTCACTTGGGTAAACTGAGTAAAATCTAGTCAAGACTGAAAAAGCTTCACTGTAGCTTCCTACCATTGATGGAACTGCTGCTGCAGACTAAGGATTCAACTCCTCCCTCGTGGTGCAGCTCCTGACCCGCAGTGTGAGTGCAAAACCACTCCAGGGGCAGCGCTGGGACCTCGGCAGCAGTGCCCCACATCTCCCCTTCAGCCAAAATCCATGGAAAACTTCGTTACAGAGAGAACATGTTCAAGGAATGACACAGCACACGAGAAAATAAACTGAGGGCCTTACCAGAGAATCTTAAACAGAAGCATTAATTTGAATAGACAGCTCCATAAAATACTACTGGACTAGGAGTGACCATGGGCAGGAATTGGCTGCTGTGACACTCTCAGCTTATCCATGTCACATTATTCCATCCCACACCACTGTGGGACACAGATACTTCCAGCTCCACTGCAGGAGGCAGAACATTTATCTTGATGGTGGAATAAAACATTCCAAAATTCTCAAAGTCTTTATACGTAATTTTTTTATTAAACTGTTTCACAAGTTTAAAGCATATAAAAATAGAACACTGTAGTATCAGAAAAACACTATAATATCCGAAGTTGAAATGCTGCGTGCAATTTTTATTTAAATACTTTGAATTTATTAACTGTGTCCACAATTAAAAAGCAAAATCCTAAGGCTAAGTCAGAAGTGGCAAATTGGTATAAATTCATTTCAGTGAACTGGGGCACAGCCAACTGAAGGATGCAAGAACACTTAATTCCTCCTAGATGTACCTTGTTTCATTTTTCCTGCTTTCCACACAAAAGGCAAGTTCCCCACGAGTTTTTAAAAAGTTTACTTTACTGGTTATAGAAAATGTGCCATGATGGTTCCATCTAGTTGGTCATTAAGTGCTTGCAACACCCCAGACTTGGAACTACAGCTGGAATTCACAGGATGGACGGATGGAGGAGGAAAACCCCTCTGCAGCTGCTTACCTGCATTACAGCCCCTTTCAGCAAGGCTACAGTGTTCAAAAGCAAGGACAACCCCACTTTTATGTCAAATTGTAATTTTAATGTTTTCATTAGAATAGTCTTTATATCACTCTCCAATAGAAGAAACAATATAACTAACAGCAAACTTTAATACAGGAACATGCTCCAAGATTAACAACCCAAAATGAAAACAAAATGAAATTAATGTAAAATGCAAATCACATATAGTACAATTGAAGTGTCCAAAACAATTTAAATAATTTTAAATATTTTATTTTTTTTTAAACTTGCTACAAATGCTTTATACAATATTTCAACATAAAGTCCCCATAACAGAAATGTAACAAAATGGGAATGATAGTGAAAGTGAAAGTTAAAGTGGCACAAATTCACCAAACAAGTATTAAACTACAAATTTTTTAAGAGGTAGATTACTTTTTAAGTCAAGAACAAAAATATAAGGGGTGGCTGTATAAAGAAACTAAGTCACTTTCCATCCATTCTGTCATTAATCTTGAAAGCTCTAGGAACACGTGACAAATGGCATTTCCAGAAAAAGCTGTTATGGACAATAGACCGATCTGTTGTCTTAAATCATTAGAGGTGTACAACCTTTTAGAGTAATTAGAGATTGAACTTGCAAAATATGCAGGTCTGCAGCCCTGCTCTGGCCTTCTGATCCAGAAAAAGATACACTGCATCCATGAAATATCTGCTGTTTAGAAACCCACTGTTGCTCTATAAAGTTTTATTGGCATGTGTAAATAGGAACTTGGAAAATTCATAAAACACCCAATTGAGGCTTTTTTTCCCATTGTATGCAGGGCATGGAAAAGAGTCAGGAAGCGAGGGGAAGGTGGGAAGAAAAGGGATTTCTGCCGTGCTGGGTTGGCCTCTACTGATTCATTCAGACAAAAGGCTTTAAGAGACTTAATACATGACAAAAATACTTCTGAGTGCAGCAATTGTTGTCCCTGAATCTACACTGAGTTATGGGCACACTGCAGGAACCTGCTTTGCCAAGCAGCCAATGAACTCCACGAAGGTTTGGACCAAAGCAGGAGCTGAGCAAACAGCAGAGCAGAGACTTGGTTTAGTCAATCCCACTATTTCTCCTGATGATTTCCCGTGGGCTTTAATTGCTTTAAGTAGCATCCTCCTCTTTAATCTGAATCATCCTGTGCGTGGCAGGCAGGAAAGAAGGAAATCTAGGCCTGACACTGAGCGTTAGCAAGAAGCCTGCAGGGAATTTTGTGACTGTGAGTCAGCTCCTGAGGGTTTCACAAGCTTGCATTTCCCATCCCTTGGCGTGGTGCTTATCCTAAGAGGAGCAACAGCTCTACCATGGCAGTAAGGGACTTTTGTTTGTTTGGTTTGTTTTTTACAGGAGAGTCCTAGAAAATAAAAATAAACAAAAACAAAAACTGAAGAGAAACGACAAAACGATTTGTGAAGGGAGTATGTTTACACAGAAAAACTGAAAGGTGAAAAACCAAGTAAGTATTACATGAAGGAAGTCTTGGAAAAACACTGAGATTTCCTGGGAAAAAAAAACAACAAACCCAACAGTGCCTACATAGAGGAGAATCAAAGTTAAACTGTGCTGACATTAGTGTATGAAGGTAAAAAAATTCTTCATATTTGATATAAAAAGTTTAATAGACAATCTAAATTTATGAAAGTTATTTCAGAAACAAAAATAATTTCCTAGTGAAACTGCTCACTACACTGATCAAGATTGCAAAGTGATGGTATTTGAGCCAGCCAAGGAAATCTTACCCCTGGTCAATGGATATTTCCCCCCAGATCTTACAGAACAATTCCCATATGCACTGATTTCCAAGTACTTCGTTATTTTGCCTGAGGTCAAATGATTCATTTGGATGGAAAGATGTGTCATTTTGGCTTCTTATTCTGATCTGTTCTGGCATCATTTAAATACAGTTTCACACATAACACTGAGAGAGCAGCTGATGAGAATTAACAGGAAGATGTTTATGTCCCAAGAGAACAGGCCTGGGAGACATTTCTTGTTCCTAAAAGGCATTTTTTACACCCTTAGTCTCCAAATTCCAATAAGATATTTTTCCTTCAACACATCCTAATTTGGGTATGGACTATTTTAAGTTAAATTCCCCTCTAGCCCTTGGGAATAATTCTGCTATAGGGAACCTTTACTTTACAAAGCATTTCCTCACCATTTCCACCTCGGAGCCTCCACCATAAGACACACAAGCTGTGAACAGTTTGGATTTTGACACTCAACAGATCCTGCTCAGGGACACTTGTTCTGCCAGAGGCTGCCAGTTCCTCCCCCTCCTCCACTTAGCCCTGACTTTGATAAATCACCCCCCCTCACCCCTCAATCTGGTGTTAATCACAGCCAGCGCTGCAATCACCAACCCCAAAATCACCCGGGAGCTTTGGGAAAGTTCCTTGGCAAATCAGACACCTGTTTCCAAGAAGAACAGGGCAGGAGCAAAGTAACAGAGGTTATAAACACTGTGCAAAATACACTAGTGATTGCAGAGACTACATGAAGACGTAAGTCGGGACTCAGGCACGTAGATTAAGATTTTATTTATTTATTGAAGTATTACCCTTTCTTGTGATTAAAATGCTTCTTCTCAAAAAGAAATAGAACTTTAATTATAAAATTTTATAGTGAAACATAAAAGCATGATAATTCTAACAAATTTACACGTTCATGTAAATTTTCTTACATGTCTATTTCCCTTATATTAAGTATTTAATGATCTGACTCAATCCGTATGCACATACATTTTTGAAGTATTTGGTCATGGTTTGTTTCTTTTATATATATACTTATATATATATGCAGAGAATGCTTTTTATTACAAACCAAAGCAAGTTACTTGAGTGAGTAAAGAATGCAGTCATGATTTTTAGCCATAAATAAATCTAGAATGGTTCTGGGCCACCTTAGATACCAAATACAAGGTCAGTGTCTCCAATAACATTGAGTTTAACGACAAAGTTTATTTGCACTCAAGTATTGACATCTTTTTTTTTTTTTTTCCAGAGCTTTCAATTCAGTTTATAATTAAAGACATTCTCTATACAAACCGTGTATTATTTCATGACAACATGACAAAATGCATCAAGTATGTACATCAGACCTCGGCATCAGTGAGCTGCTCAACCACGGTTCAGGAAATGCAACTTTGCTTTGTTTGTTGTGTTTTTTTTTTTTATTTAAGCATGAGAAACTCCAAAAGGGAAAAAAAAAAAATAAAAATTAAAAAGACCAAGAAAACTGGCAAACCAGCAAGCAACGTGTTCCTGGGTTGTTTCAACTTCAAATGAAACGCTTACCTGAAATCTTTTAGCTCTTGCTTTGTACTGCTTTCATCTCTTTTGCTTTCTGCTGCCTCTGCGTTTGCTGCCTGCTGCAGGCTCCGCGTGATGGGTCCCCCAATCCTCTCTCTAGACTTTACACTGAACCTGTCTGCCTTTTTCTTACTTGCCACAGCAGATTTACTTGGCAGAACAGCTTTATTATTCCTCTGTATTCTGACGTGCAATTTCCGGGACGCTTTGCTGGACATTCCAGAGGAACTGTTCTTAGTCACCACCTTAGTTTTTTTCCCATCCACGTGGGACATTTTAGATACTCTCACAGGACTAGAGTTCCTCAGGGACGAAGACGAATTTGGCTTTTTAGAGCGCATGGAAGGTACGAATTTCACGCTCTGTTTGGCCTTGAAGGAGGCCGAGGGGAGCTGGAGCTGGGCCGGCCCCGAGGTCCGTGCTCGGGTCTTGCCCAGGTGGGTCTGAGTGCTCTGCATCTTGATCTCCGCGTCCGCCGTCCGCCTCCGCTGGTTGCCGCCTTTGTCACTGTTCGCGGGCGAGGAACTCGCACTTTTTTTGGAAGAATTCTTTTTGGAGGAGGGAGAGATGGGTTTTTTGGGACAGCTGTACGAGGCGTGTTTGTTCAAACTCCCGATGTAGGTGAACTCCCTGTTGCAGTAGGGGCAGATGTGAGAGTCCGACTCGGAGGGATTATTTTTCAACTCCGCCTTCTGCTGGGCAGATTTCTTTTTTTGCAGGATAGCTTTCTGGACGAGCTGGTTTTTCTTTTTCAATGCACTTATTTTTAGTTTATTGGAGGACATTTTGCTAATCTCAACATTGAAATTGAGTCTTTTAGGCTGACCCATTCGTCTGAAGGCGTTCTTCCCAGGCCCAGCTATAACCACCATGCCGTTCTTAGGCTGCACTGTCTGTTTGAGGGGGACTGGATTTTTTTTAGGTGTGTATCTCTTTTTATCACTGGCAGAGGCACAGGCCAGTATGTGTTTGTGTAACTCGGGCATGTTATCGACACTTTTCCCACATTTTGTGCATCGAATGGCAGTAGTAAAAGTCTGAGGAATATTGTGGGTAGTGAAGTTTGTGGCAGTAACTCCAATACCCATAGGATTGCGATGGTGATACTGGAAGGGAGGTGGTTTAAAGCTCGGGTAGTGTTGATTGAGGCCCATACGAACATCTGGATCTTTAGATTTCACGCCAGAAGCCATTATTTTTATAGTAGTATAAAGCTCTTCAGAGGAATCATTTAGATCTTCATCTTCCTCCTCTTTGGAAGGTTCCAAGGAATCTTCTTGCAGGCTCTGCATGTGCTCCGCGTTGGCCTTACTGGGATCAGTAAAATTCTGGGGTCTCAAAGTCCCACTTTCAAACTCATGATGTGTGCACTCCTTGTCTGGATGGAGATCCCGCTGATGCTGTTGCAAATTGCACAAAAAAGCAAATTCCTTTTTACAGACGGAGCAAACAAAGATATTGCCCACTCCGTGGAGCAGAAAGCGATGTTCCGACAAGTCTGTTTTATCCCTAAAAAGCTGTACACAGAATTCACATTTGAAGGGCCATTCTTCAGCATGAACAGATAAATGCTTCGTTAGGTCTTTAATGGAAAGAAAAGGGGATTCGCAGACATTGCACACAAAGCTCTTACTGAACGTTTCCTGCACGACTCCCGAGTCACTGGAAGTGTGAGGATCTTCTCTTGCTTTCTGCTGCTCGCTTTCAGCTTCTTCCTGTTTTATTATTGGGAGAGAACTTTCAAGATTATCAGCAGAGGAAACAACAGAAGAAACTACTGAAAGAGGAGGCGGAGATGGAGATGATGAAGATGAGGAGGAGGAGAAAGAGGAGGAAGAGGAGGAGGAAGACGAGGAAGAGAGTGTAGGAGGGCCAGGTGAGGCAGCAGAAATAAGAGGTTCAACAGAAGGAACAGGGGATGGAGAAGGAGAAACTGTAGGTGAAAGAACTGGTAGTGGGGACTGGGTAGTAGTGTTGGAGAGTGGTGATGGACAGGAGGAAGTGTTAGTGGCACTGGCAGACACATCTGGAATGGGTAAGGGCATGGTTGGGAGCAGGGGAGGAGGCGACGTAGCGACTGTTAACACGGGCGGGCAGGGTGGCGGGGAGGGGGGGTTGGTGGGGGTTAGCAAGGGGGGCAGCTGGCACACAGGGGGTACAGCGGGTGCCTGTGGCACAGGGGAAGCGGAGGAATTGAGGGGCTGAGTGTCAGTGGAAGACGATGCCGAGAGCCCGGGATCCCCGTCGGGCTCTGCCTGAGGCTCCGGGGCTTTGCCGGGGCTGGCGCTGCCGTTCCCCCCCAGCGCGCCCTCCGGGGCCGCGTCCGTCCCGTTGTACTCGTTCAGCAGCACCTTCTGTAACATGCACGTGGTTGGCTTCTTCTTTTTAACACCACTGCACGTTGGCTGGATGGAATTTTCTTTGCACTCCCTGACTTCTGCATCGCTGCAGGGCTTCTTATGCACGCTCAGGTCTAAAACGGACTCCCAGGGAACCTGAGTCTTACTTTTGACATCAGACCTTTGTTTCACACCACTGGATAAATCCAGCGGCTGCTGGTTGCACACGTTGCCAAATGTTGGAGCTGCTGTCCAGTCTTTTGATATTTTGTATTCTTCATAGCAATGAGGGCTCAAGGTCTCTTTGTCCTCCCTTCCAGTCAAGCTCCAAGCAGGCGAGCTGCTGTGGCTTTCTAACTTTGGCATTTTTGAGCTCCGAATGCTATCGTTCCACACAGCTTTTCCCTCACCTGATTTGACAAAGTCTCGAAGCACTGGACTGTGCTGTGGAGAGCTGGGAGGAGAGCTGGTCCTTCTTTTAAACCTGCTGGATACCGGAGGCAAAATAGGTGATGACGTAACAGAAGGTCCTAGTTTTGGGATTTCACTTGATGGAGTTATCTTCTTATTGTCCTGTGTCTGAAGAAGCTGCTTTAATTTTGATGACAAATAAACCCCTTTTTCTTTATGAAAAGATAAGCTTTCTGTTGAAATGCTAAGAGGAAGATTTAAAGAACTTGTAGGAGTTATAGGTTCTGGGTCTATTTCAGTTTTTATTTTTGGTACAAGAGGAGGGCTGGCAGTTCTTCTCTTTTTGGATTCATTGCTCCCGCTGCTAGAGGGTTCCTTAGGAGGTTCACTCACATGTGTTTGTGTAACCTTTATATTTGAGGAAATTTCCACCGTGACCGGACTGATGATGCAGTTCAGCCCATACAGGTCTGCAGAGTTGGACTCCATCTGAATCACATCACAATTGCTCGTGCTGCTGTTGGACTGGATTTTCCCATCAATGTAATAATTTAAATTCTCAGAGATATTGCTGGAAATATCCATAATATAGACATCATCTACTTCCCCTTCCTCCTCGATCTCCGTGCTGGCTATGTACACGCTCTGCACCGACGGGGCCGGCTCTGTGGGAAGCGGTGGCTCTTCGGTGAAGAATCCTTTTCTCCTGACCCCTTTGGGAATAAGATGCCTCTCGTGAACCCTGCGCTGGTGCCTCCTCATGTTGGTGTGAGTTCCAAACACCTTTTTGCAGTATTTGCACGGGTGCAATTCTTTGGGCTCCTTGTTCTCCTCAGCAAACGCGGAGTTGGACATTTCTTGGGAAGCTTTCTCAGAATCCAACACAACGGAGTCTTGCACAAGACCGGGAACGTTCAGGTCGTCTTTAAGACCATCATCCACAATTACCTGGTTGTCAGCAACGTTATCCAGGTGTTGTGATGCCGTCAGGGTTAGGAAGGGTTTCCGCCTGGGCCCGGCCTCGTGGCGTCGCTCGTGCCTTCGCCGGTTAATTTGGGTCCCGAAGGCCTTCCCGCAGTAGCGGCACTTGAAGGCGTGGTTGAGGGTGGATATGTGGATGTGCATGTGGCGCTCGAGCCCCTGCTTTGTTGTGAACTTCCTCTCACAATGCTGACAGGGAAACATGAACGTTTCCTGAACGTCACCGTTGGATTCACCTCTTGCTTTCGGGATTTTCACCACCAGCTTCTTCTTTGGAGAGTTTTCTGGCGATTCCTCCGACGTACTCTTTTGTTCTTCCAGGGAGTCTAACTTTTCTTCGCACATCAAAGGCATTTCAGCATTTTCTTTAGGCATATTGGTATCTTCCATCTCCTCCTCATCTTCCTCTTCTTCATCCTCCTCCTCTTCATCGTCATCCAAATCATCTGATGCACAGTTTATTGCCTCTCCTTGCTTGTCTTCAGTTACCACTTGTGGTTCGTTGGTCGGACTGGGGATCATCAGCTTTGGAAGCACATCCTGATTGACCATTTCCTGAATCACAGCTGTTTGTTCCAGGGACAGCACAGCAGAAGCAGAAGGCGTTTCATCTTCCTCTTTATGACCTGAAACACGAGAAAAGCAGGAGATATTTTTACCAAACTCTTCAGAGTGTGCTACACCTTGCTTCTCCCTCTTCCTAAATCCCAGCAGTGGTGCGTGTGTTGGGCAAGCAGAAGGGCCCACAGAGTGAAGGCATGGAAGAGCTACGGGTCAAAAGAATTAATATTGGGTTTTTTTCCCCTTGACACTGTTAACTAGCAATAAATAATGACTGTGTAACTAAGCTCCAAAGACAATATTTTAGAATAAAGACTCTACTCTGCTCTTCTGTTCTAAGGAGTTCAGGTTTATGCCTAAATTTTGCAGTTCAATAGTTTTTCCTGTGGCCAGATTTGTACATCTGTGACGTGCTTCTAATACCCCAGTTCCTAACTAAGAATAAACATGTTCACTTTGCTACACTAACATAACCACTGACACGACAAAAAGTGTTCTTTGATTCAAAATGATAGTTAGAAGCAAAAAAAAAAGATACTTGAGAACTTACCCTCTTTAGAATCCTTCATATCTGCAGAAGTAGAATCCAAATCAGTCTTTTTCTGTTTTGTATCTGCTGCCTTCTTTCCCTTGTTTTTTCCTTCCTGAGTCTTCTTCTTTCCTAGGGAGGAAAAATCCCAACACTTATTATTCCTGTTCAATAACTCTTATTTGTCATAGTTGAGTTAAACCCCCAGCTTTGGAATGTAACCCACTTCTGTAGAGACCCTGCTTTCCTGAGGAATACAAATGACAGATGAGCAGAACAGACAGCACTGAGGCAAACAGACAGCACTGGGCTCTCTGGAGCCCAGGAGAAATCATAATTAAAGATAACAATGAGTTTCTAAAAACCTCAGACTCCAAAATACTTTCCTCACTTTCAAAGCAAGAACAAACTATAGGAGAAATGTCCTGTCCAGGGTTAACCAGCTCACATCATGAAGTCACCCAAGACCTTATTATGGCCATTAAATTCCTGTATCTCACAGAAACATATGGAAAATAGAAAATTTCTTCATATACTATTACTCCTTAATGTTAATTGGAAACCTGATGAAACAGAAACCCAGAGAAGTTACTGTAGCTCTATAAATCTGAATAATAAAAGCAACAAAGCAATAACATCTGAGAAGACTAAAAGCACCATGAGCTTGACCAACAAGGCAAAGGCAGTAAAACCAAATTAGATGGAACCAGGTAACAGCAAAATATAAAGGTATTTTGTTGTGCCCACTGACACAAACAAGTTTGCTAACACTTTCTGTTAGCAAAGTATTAGTTGCAGAGGATAATGAACACAAAAGGGCATTATGCAAAGAGCTGACCAGTGGTGCAAGATGTAAACACACTGAAAACTTCATTTTCCACTGCACTACAAAGTACTGCTGATTTTTTCCATTAATTTTACAGATTCAGCCCTATAATACACAGAAGTTTTGATAAGGAGTGTGTAAGAACAAGTAATACTGTCTTCCAGTTGAATTCACTGCCCAGCCCACACTCTCCACACAGAAGACATAAAACTGTGTCTCCTCTGAAACTTCCCATTTCCACACACCAGCTCCTGGGAACGAGACCCTTCCAGAAACAGCAACCCAGATTCCTCCTTTGGCCCCTCCAACACACAAAAAGCTATTTTATAACACGCTGCCCCTTCCCTCTGATCCCAAGTGTCCATCACAGCCCTAAACCCATTTCCTATTTAGGAGCACATTCTTCCAAGTCACAGTCCTGTCAACAAGTTCCTCCTTTTTACCCCTCAAATATTTTTCACATCTTGAGCCAAGAAACTGAAATGCCTTTTAAAAAACACGTTCCTCTACTCAAACAGAGAAGTCCCAAGTACACTCCCCAAGAGAGCAGCTCAGAGACAGGAAACACTTGTTTTGATTTGAACATTCTATCTAAATAATTATCTGTATTTCCGCTCAAGGAGCTCAGATTTCACAGGCCACCTCCAAATTCCAGTGTTTCAGTTTCGTGTAGGTAACAAACCTTTTTTTATTTTCTTAGTCCAATTTAACAGTTTTTAGTGTCATAAAATGACAACAGTCACTCAGGATGAATTTCTGTCACCTCTGGAACACACACAGGCATCCTCCCTAAGGTGAACTGACAGTTATCCCTGAATATCCTCAAATATTGGAACAATACCCGTGTCTAACCTGCTACAATGAATTATTTGGACAACGCAATATTTAACTTTGATTTTATATCAAACACTTACAACTTCCAGAAGATTTAGCACATATTTGAGTGTTCACACAGGCACAAGGAGTTCAAGTGCATCTCTACCTGACAGGCTACTGAATGTCCCATTTGAACATAAAAAATAATTATCAGCACCTCCAATGGTCATAATTAGAACCAGTAGTACCATGATCTGAGTATAAAGGATTTCAAATAAGCTTCCAGAACTATCTGCCAAGTCACCTGCAATCTCTCTGGGAATGTACAGTAACACAAGCAAACGGTTCCAGCTCTAGGGAAAGGGGTAAATGTAAGATTACAAAACCTTCCTGGGGAATCAAACACGCACCACAACACACCTCATGAGTGATATAACAAACCCCATTTCATTGCTAGAACCCCAAGAGCTGTCAACTTTTTTGCAGGCCACTTATCATCTGAAGACCAACATCAATATCTTGACTTAAATGACAAACTTCTCAGTTTGTCTCTGTCTCTACAGGTGAGATGGAAACGAGGAGGCAAAGATTGGTGCCCAGGTCCCTCTCAGTGCCAACCCTGGCCACGCTCAGAGACACTATTTTACACATGGTGCAGCACATGATGGTATCACAGATGAAGTCACTGGACAACTCACCTAATTCCACAGCAGCACTGAATTTCAGCATAACAACAGGCTCCTGTCAAAGTCTTCAAACCAACAGCAAATTAATTCTTCCTTTTAACAACACTTTTCAAGTGTGAGGTAAAGCATGTAGAGGGAACAACAGAAATGCCAAGTGCTAAAGCCTGCACAAGTGTGTCAAAGTGTCATCCATTTACAGAACACACAATTCATAGAACCCCAAATCCAATTATAATCTGGGAAATCACTACAATAGCAGGACCTGCACACAAAAATCGAGTTACTCATGTCACACACTGATGGAAAGAAGATCATTTGCAAGCTCTGCTGCCACACTGCTAAAAAGAGATGCAACCTGCTCTGTGATATGAGTTCGTGGCCTCTAAGCATCAATGCATTTGAAAAGAAGATCCACAGAGCACCAAACCTGCCCTTGCTCTGAACAGTGAGCCAGACTGCTTTGTGTGTACAGCATTTCAGATGTGTCACACCAACTGCTGACACACAGCAGCCAGAGACACCAACCCACTGGTGATGTTTTCCTTTAAGACTTAGTTTGTTCTAGGTAGGAGGTTTCTGTCAAGCATGGCAATGACTGGCCCAGATGCATCATTTCATGGCCCTGAACGATCAAAAGTAGATGCCCAGGAAGAGAATTTAAGAATAAAGTAAAAGTAAAGAGATAGTTCACTGATATGCTCTCCCAGCTTTCAGTACGTGGAGTTCAGTGAAGATATTTAACACCTGTTGAGACCTTCCCCCATAAATTCTCAAAGTGCTTTTTAACTCATGTAAACCTGAAAGATTTGCATCATTTTCTTCCTGCAGATTTTCCATGAAAACTTCCACCTACTATTCTGATAGCAGTGAGTAGCCCAAGGTCTGTCCCTGAGTTTAGTCACAGTTTCAGAGGAACCAACAGAAACCTTGAGGAGATGGGAGATGCCTCAGAAGACAGACCCTGGTGGAAGCCTGAGTATAAGCACACACGTGCACTTACCATCAGGTTCCTGAAGGGTCCTACATGGCTGCTACGGCCAGCTGGATCCTCCACTTGGTCTAAACAAGAAAGATACAGGAATGAAACACAGGGAAAGTGAAATGGAAACAATGCCAAAAGAATAAATGAAGGGCAGAACTTAATATGTGTGTATGGGCATGAGAAGAATTGGGAAAGAAAGATGGAAAGGAAAAGGAATGAAAGGAACAGATGGAAAGTAGGTTCTTGTCCACAGTGAGGAAGATCAAAGGAGGATTGCACCAACTTGTCTTGCAACTTTAAATAGGGTTCTTTTTTCTCCCCTTTCCTTAACTCCTGTTGTAAGACAGGTCAGCATGAGCATTATCTGCCTTTCCACCTTCACAACACCTGTGTAACACTGGCAGTGGAATGAGATCTCCTGGGCCTGTTGCAATGTCCAGATGATCACTACTCCCACTAACTTTGGAGAGTTCAGATGACAACAGAGCAACAACCTAAGAGAGAAACAATCTTTATTTGCCCATATTTTATTTTCTTGGTAAAACCAAGACACCTCTTAACAACCTACAGTTACCTGTGCTCAGATTTTTCTGTTAAGCAAAGTACTGATGAAACAGTTAAACCACTGAGTTATTTCTGGTGGGTTGGGATGAGCACACTCAGATGCCAGGAGGGAAGATGTTAAACACAGTCTTTCCATATCCTTGGAGCTGAACTCTATAATTAAACATTGCCCAATTGCACAAGATGCTATTATCTTTAATAACCTTTAAGTGCAGCACCAAACATGTTCCCAGTTAAGATCATGAAGTAAGAAGGACACACAACTGAGCTCAAATGCTGCTTCCACCACTTACAAGGAACACAGGAGGGGGACATTTGCCTCCCCATAAACCTTGGGTTAAGGAGGGAAAAGAATAATTGATATGAGTTGAAATTACTGGTGTTTCTTTGAGATCTGCAGCCAACAAATAACTGCAGCCCAGTCCCACCCCCAGCCCACACCCCACCTGTGCTGTGCCACAGGTACCTGCCCAGATCTCACATTTCCTGGAAAACGGGAGAAGCTCCCTCAGAGACCCTCTGAAAAGTGTTCTTAGAGCACAGATGAGGGGGCACTTTGAGAGGATATGGCTGAAGGGGAGAGAGAAACTGCCATGTTATACTCTGACAACATCTCACAGCTTCATGATGAGAATTACAGTGTAATAATATAAATTCACTACTTAAATCCCTTTGGAACTGGTTCAGATTAAAGTTTGCATCAATCCCATGCAGTAGCTGCTACCATTCTACAAATCAACTATTACTTTTTTCCCTTCATATTAAAAAAAAAAAGGCAGTATTTAGGCACTAAAGAGAATGAAATAAAGATTAAGTGCATAATCAAGCTAAAAAAAAAAATCCCTTCAGAAAATTCAGCAGAAAACAACTGCATGATCATTTCCATACTCTTCTGATTAATGAATTCTAACATAGTGATGCAACTTGAATTTTAATTTGAGAAACAGCTTGCTGTGCCCCAGAATTCATCTGTTCCTGTATCCAGAATCCTGGTAGGTGTCATGTTTT
Organism: Pseudopipra pipra; assembly: GCF_036250125.1. NCBI lineage: Eukaryota > Metazoa > Chordata > Aves > Passeriformes > Pipridae > Pseudopipra > Pseudopipra pipra. The sequence goes on along the minus strand of NC_087570.1, from coordinate 5,349,883 downwards.
TTGAAATAGATCCCTTAAGCCTTCAGGCATCAGTAAAAATCTTAGTTGTTTGTTCTGCAGACAGGCTCTAACACATGAATGCCTTTCTCACACAGGAAGCTATACCTAAAACAACAGCATAAATTGCTCCAGAAAATTAAATCAAAGTTGTGTTGGCTGGAGGAGCATGAAAAAAATGCAGGAACATGTTGCAGTGACTTCTTAGAATCTTGTCCAACTGTGAATGGCACAGCACGTAGATGTTAAAGACCTTACACATTTAATAAATGGGATTCAGTTAACTAAGCATCAAAAAATGGTATTTCAATCAAAATATTTATTATTAAGATGTGAATACTAAGGCTGTTTTTTAAATACTTTGCTCTGTTTGCATTTAAGTATCTTCATGGCTTTTTGTTTGGTTTTTTTAAGTTCTTTCATTGTTTACAAAACCTTTCATTATTCTCGACCAGCACCTGCTCCCAGAGCAAAGCCAAATCAAAACCACCTGGCTAAATAAAGGGCAACACACCTGTGTGGGAAGGGCTGCCCAGAGCCCCTGAGAACAGCCAAGAACTCAATATTTAGGCAGAGCTGGTAGGCACGACGTGCCTGACATGTATATGTAAATATATGGATTTGAGGGTTATTGGTACAATCATGGGGATTACAGAAATGTGCTGAAAACATGGCCTTGAACCCACAAGGTTATACAAATATTTTCTTTAAAGATCTAAGCCAACAGCCACATTTTGAAGGATGTAGCACGGGTTTATTGCAGGTGCTCATTATTTTGGCAGAGGGGCTGCCCTTTAAGCACCACAGTCCCACAACTCCAGTGCCTGCCCCAAAAAATATGTGACAGCATCCACCAGCTCAGGGACTGTGGGAACTGTGATCTAGGATAGGTGAGGTTCTTCCAATGGATTCTTCAAAATGTCACACTACAAATTACTGGAAAAGGAGGAATAATTGTGAAGGAAAATTAAAAATAGTAGGGATAAGTCACAAAGATACTAAGTACTAGGCTGGCAATAAAAAGACGACAATCTTGAAAGAAAAAGGCCCAACAATTCTGCTTTACTTAAACAAGCATTACTTAAATGTTATACCATCAGCTTCCAATATTTCTTCCATAATATTACTGTTAATACAACAATATATCAAAGTTCCTTTTAAGTCCTTGCATTAAGGGCTGCTTTGAAACCTGATTCAAGCAAGCTCAGCTGAGGAGCTCTGAAGTACCTCTGAACAGACACACTGTTCTTACCTGGGGAGGGAATGGCTTTGGAACTCCAAACCTTCCAACTTAAAATGAAAGAAAACATGAAACCACTGCCTACCAAGTGCTTTGAGGGGAAAAAGCTCTTGTTTTGCTCCAGAACCCAACTGGAGGCTTCCCAAGACCCCACAGCTCAGAAATTCCAGTGCTGCCACAGAACCTTTGGTGATAATTCAGCTTTTTTAACACAAGCCAGAAAAAGCTTTTATTTTTATTTGTTAGTGTAAGATATGCTGTACTAGGAGCACTTCCCAGTTTGACTACAGATCATCCCACTTTCTGGTGACCATACACACATAAAACCCTTTCTAACAGCCTCCTACAAACTCTTCCCAAGGTAGGAAGGTTTCCATCTCTCTGATTCGAAAGTACAATCCAAGTATGACAACATGAAAAGATTTCTCCATTCTCAGGACTGTATCTTTCTAAAACTGAACATTATGGAAAAAAATATGTAAAAAGGAGGCAAAATCAGCACATTTTTATTCATATTCCAGCAATTCCAAGGGCAAAATTCAAGCCATAGATCAATTCTGGAAACAAACATCTCATTAAAGGGGATGTCAATTAAACCTGAAAGGCTCCACACACAGGATCATCAGCAGGCCTATTTTAACAATGCTGGCAAGTAGGTAAGAAAACCTGCAGGAAAAGGCAAAATGTAAATGCCTTTTTTATGCTGTTTTCCTCAATCTGTCATTATTGTCAGTAATTGGTGGGGCAGTTTTTCGTGCAAAACCATTATGAAGTTATCAGACACAGCTGGTTTGTGTAGCCAGCACTTCAGGTGTTGTTAAGCAGATGAAACACTAAAGTTGACATGAGCTGTTTGACAGAGAACAAAGATCATCCCAACAGAATTTTAACCTCCAGCTCCTGAGAGCCAAGAGGATAATTTAGAGCTACAGAAGATGTTAGTTCTGCACAGTCATTCTGCCCAGTCCTAATGTGTCAAATGATTTTAAAGGTGGGAAGGCAGAATACAGATTTTAAAGCTGTAGAGGCACAACACAAATAGCTGCATGTTACAGATAAAATGGGAAAATCTTGTGGATTATCTATGGAATAAGGGCAAAGGCAGTGAGCAAAGGTTCTTCTGGCATTTTTTCCAGCAGAACTCGCATCTCCTCTTCCTTAAAAAGACACTTTCAAGCTTACACAGTAGGAGGAGAAAGAGGAAGCCAAACTTCACAGCAATTCTATTAATACCAAAGTGCCTGTTTTATAAGCCTATTGCTGCCCATGAACCATCACTGCACTCACCCACAGCAGCAGCTGAATCACTGCATTTGCCAACCAGACTGACCAAGGGGCAAGAAAGGCCTTGGGAAGGTATTCCAGGACACCTGGAGACAGAGGCACATCCCCCTAAGTGGGGTGTGGATTAAAGTGTGTGTACCAAGCACAAATACCCACTTTGCAGAGAAGAAACAGAGCAATGCACTGACAGAGACTGGTAAGGTGACATTTGCATAACAGATGAACTTGTTGCCATGGAAAGCATAAGAAAATTCGGAGCTGGGCTATTTAAAACACCCATTTCTGCAAATGCTTGGCAAAGTCTCCACTTTAATGATAGCACTGAAGATCAGGTCACTGTATGGCACCACAGACTTCTGAAATTATCTAACAGTCTGAGAAATGGGAGGATGGCACCATGGGTGTGCCATGCCAATGGGAAGAAATGATGCAAGAAGCAAAAGGGAATATGTTGCCAATATATGGAGTTCTTCATGAGCCCAGGCAAGCTGCAGCTTTTCACAAAATTCAGATGAACAGATGAAAAAAGATTTAGGCTGAAAAATTCTACGAGTGGGAAGCCTGTGTTCAGTGTGTGGCATTCCACCAATCCCTGCCAATTGAGATATGAGCTGTCTCCAGTCTTCTTCATCCAATTTATGGCTTGTAAATTCAATTACCTGCCATAACTCTCTAGCAGAAGAGAGACAAAAGCATTTATATTACCTGTCTGCAACAGGATGTCATTCAAATCCCCAGCACTGTTATGACTCCTGCCTAACGTGAGTGTGGATCCCAGGAAGTTGTAAGTTTACAGACTACAAGACTTACTCATCCCTAATGACTTAAGTAGTACAGAATGTCACCCAACAGTTACAAAGCATGGCAAACAAGGGCTTAATTCCATGCAATTTTAACCCACACATGAGCTGTGATGAATTAAGTGTAAACAATTAAATGTAGAGCTTTTATCTTGGCAAGGTTTAAAAATGTTATTTCTGCCCTCACACCAGTATTTCTAGAACTGCAGAAAGGGGACCAGACTTGCTCCAGACTTTCTCAGTCACTTCAGCTCCTTGTGTATTCCTGCTTCCCACTCTCCCCAAAAGCACAGCCTCCCCCAGCCACTCCAGATTCCTTACTCCAGAGCTGCCAGGGACACAGCCAGCCCAGCACAGAAAATATGATGAACATTCTTCTCTGCACTTCTGTCCCATCAGCTTTTGTTTTGCTAAGTATTAAAACAAAAGCAGCAGCAGCAAGAGAAATGTCAGCTGGCAGAGACATTTTCCAGAAATAACTGCTTCTCTCTATATTTAGCCAGTTTTTATGTACAATTCAGTTAAAAATAGAGCACCCAAATTGTGTATTTAAATACAGAGAATTAGTCTAAATTTAAATCTCCTCTTGAACCAACAGGAGATTTTATCTAACTTCAGAAAGTGTTGCTTCTACATTCTCTAGTGCTCTCCCCAAAAAGTTTGTCTGACCCTGAAGTGAAGCTACACACAGAAAATTGAAGTAACAGGTACTTTGACATTACCTACAGAATAATGCAAATGAAAGACTACTTTCATGAGTACTTGGAGCACAAAGTTTAAAATGATCACTATAGATCTGCTTGCCTTCATCTGTAATAAATAACCCAAATATCTGTCCTGGCCCTATTTGGATCACTGAATGTTTGAAGGGTTAGATCAAAAATACCTGGTTTTTGGTTAAGTGTTTTAAAATACTTAAAATACTATATTTAAAAATCGACTTTAAATATTTAAAATTTTAAAATATTTTAAAATATCTGGTTTTAGTTAAGTTGTCTTTAAAATTAACTCCTTAGGCCTTTACCTGCCATTTTGTTCTGCTGTTCCACAAACCAGGTGTGTACCAGTTCAGCACTGGTCACACCACTCAGTGACATTTTTTAATAAGAATTAAAAAAAGGACTTCTGAGCCCCTGTGCAGACCCAAAAGCTCCTCACACACAGCTGATCAAGGGGGTCTCTTGCTCTCCAGAGCACTTTTGCCTCCCCTGTCCAACAGAACTCAGAGGGTCAGTGAAAAGCTGCCACTGCCTGGAAAACCAAAGGGGAACAGTTTGTGCAGCCCCGGGCTGGGGCTGTGCTGGGAGAGCACAGCTGTGCAGGGGCTACAATTCCCAGGGAACAGCCCTGCCTTTGTGTCAGCTGCACCCTGGGATTACTGCAACAGGAGTGCCCAGGGCTGAGGACAGGAGAGCAAAGCCTCTCCCAGAGGCAGGGTCTGGGCAGTGCTGCCACCACAGCAAATCCCCCCTGGAGAAAACTGAACTCCTGCAAAATCACACTCAAACATTTGATTTAGATTCCCTCAGATTTGCCCTGTTATTCATTTTTACCCAAATTAATCCTTCTGTTTACCGTTGCAAAATGTCATTTGTCACAAATTTTGCTCCAGCAAAACAAAGTATTCCCAGTAAAATCACCCACTTCTCTTTTGCAATTAACTTCATCCCCCTCCTTGACAACCATTTCCAGATTTATTTCCTTTAACCTCCTTATTATTTTTCTTCAGTACAGCCAGCTACCCACTAAGTAAGTACATAGTGTTTTTCCATCAATCCCCACTAAAAATATTACAGCATCTTCTCAACTGGGTCTCCAACCTAACAAGAGACATTAATTGTTAATAAGCAGCTCCTGTCACAACATATTTGCAGCACAAAAACTTTGTTTCTCTGTATCTGTGAAATTTGGGACAACTCATCTCCTTCCAGCTCCAGAGTGACAATCTAAGGTCACATGGCAGAATATCACTGCAGGTCCTTTCTAATTTGTAAGAGTAGATAAAGGAGGAGGATAAATATTAGACAAACTCATGATTTTAATGTACAGTCCAGTCACCAAATCACTTTTATCTGCTGAGAAATTGTGCAAGATTTGCTTGGCTTCCCCTGTGAAACAAAGTGCTTCATTCATTTCAGCTGCAGCCCATTGATACTTTCTCAGAGAAATGCTTGTCAGCCTTCTCTGATAACACAAGATACACTGAATTATATTTCCAAAGGAACTGTAATCCCCCAGTTGCCCAATGAGTGCATTTCTCAGAATGCAGCAGAGGACTGTGCTGCAGGACAACAGCAACAGTTGGTGCTCATGTGAACAGAACCAACAAGAGAAGTTCTAAATTTACAGTATGGCCCAAACCAGACAGGGGCAAACTGCATCTGCTTCATCTGTGACACCAACAAAGGTCAACAGGCTCACAGAGGCACGACAGGGAATGGCAACTTCCTTCCTTTTTCAGAGTGAAAATAAATCCCAGTCAGAGCACAAATATATTTGTCTTCTGCTCAATTAACTGCTGCAGTCAAGACTAACCTGTTTAGATCAAATTAGACTTTAAAGCTGTACAAGTTCTTTGCACGTGCCTGTTAAGAGCACAAGAAAATGTCACTGTAAAGTATCTTGGACATTTTAATTTGCAGGTAAGGAACCAGAAAAAACCCAGCTCTGGTGTAGGAGTGGAGGGACCAGAGGGTGACACGTAACAGGGCAGGATTTGGTAGCCATGGCCAAGTTTCAGCACAAAGTCCACTCTGCTTTTGCAATCCCTGCCAAGGGTCCATAAGATTGGAAAAGCTGGACTCTCTGCTCTTTACCTGCAACGTCAAAGGGAACACTTTGCAGCCAAGGCAATTCTTCACTCAACTCACTGAAACTTGGTATGACCCATTCCTTGGGAAAAGCCCAAGACGAGTCCAAGGCTTGGCTGAGGGTCTGACTGTGGGAAAGGGGGTGTTTGACACTGATCCCAACCCACTGCTGGAGACAGGTCAGCTCTCCCTCACTGAGCTGCTTCACACCACGGCTCACCAGCCACACTCTCAGTTTGCAGTTCACTGGCACCAAGGTGGGGCAGTTTGCATTGGGCTTGGCCCTGAGTACTGGTGATGCAGGAGAAAATTCACCCAAACCTCTCTGAATCAGTCACTTCCACAGCCACCAGGCCTTTCCCACTCGACAGTCCCACTGTTTCTGCTGGGCTGCCAAACCAAAGGAGATCCAGATCTGCCAGACTGCAGGGAGGCAGCTGGCTCTCAACACAGCTCAGAATAATGGAGAGCTGACTCCTCATTTCCATGGCATTTTGCAGCAATAATAATCAAGATGATGGATTTCCAGCTATTATAATACTCTCACTAGAGTAACTTTATGTCAATCAGCACGTTAATAACAGTGCCTCTCTCAAGTTCTACAGCATTAATCACAGTCAATCAAATGCTCTTGCAGAACTCTGATAACAAAGTGTGACAACAAAATTAACTCTTAGCAGCAGCTCTGGTGAGCTCTTAAGTGCTTCTGAAAGTTTCATCCTAAATAATTCTGAGGCACCGGTGATCCAAATAAATATTGTGATTTCTTAGTCCAGGGGGAAAGTGTAGAAAAGGTAAGTAAATCCTTCCTAGTGAATGGTCAGACATTATCTAATTTCTTAGCTACAAATGTTGCAACATCCCTGAGTCTTGTTTCAATAACTGATAAACCCAAGTAGAAACTTAGTCTGCTGTAACATTTTCTGGAGGAACTTGACACAGCAAGTGTAGGCCGGTGAGAATTCTTCAGAACAAAGTCATTCCTGTCAATCTGTGCAAGGCTCTTGGCAGGAATGACAGAAGAAATTGGAAGGTTTGACAGACTGAAAAAGATACACACACTCTGGTCTGACAACTGGTTTTCTTTTTTGTTCATTTGAAAAATGTACTAAATAGTTAATAAGTGAAATATAAAATTTCTCTGGTATTTTGTACTGCAGTGACATGAGAACCTTCAGAGACTTGACAAACACAAATTACCTGACAAAGGAGATCTCAATTAAAGAAAAGAGCTCTCAGCTAAAAAACTCCAATGGAGTTTGCATCTCTCCCATGAAGAAACCAGCTATCAAACCTTTGTGTGCACACACAAGTTAGATGGGCTTGTTCACCACTGCATCCTAAAGGACATGGGGCATCTGCAGAGAGGCCCTCAGTGTGAAACATTCCCTGGAAACAATTCCAGTAAAATAAACAGTCAGTGCAAAATATGGCAAATTGGAATAAAAAAAAGCACTAAAAAAAGTTTAGCACCGTTAATGATACAATATTACTCATATTAATTCTGTTCAAGTTGTTTTGAAAAGATGAAGTGTAACAAAGAAAACATCCAGGGAAAGGCAGTAAAAATGATTAAGAGGTACAGAAGATTCTCATTACAAGAACTTGGAGCCTTCCCTAAATTAAGAGATGGTTCCAGCAGGAGGCAAATAAAATAAGAATACACTGAAAGCCAGTAACTGACTGTACCTTGTATCCACCATAAAACCCAGAGTCTCCAATTGGGAAACAAACCCTGAAGTGGGAGATTGCACAGGAGGGTCAGGAAACCACAGGAAGAGCAGCAGTGTCTGGTAAAGCCTTGACTTAATGTGAGGTAATGCAAAGGAATTAAAAAAGGATTATTCCTGGCAATGAAAGTCACCCAGATTTAAGTGAGATGTGAGGCAGTCAGCAGCTCATGGAGTTTGTTCTCTTGTATTCTACAAGTAACAGTTCTAAATCACAAAATACTTCAAGGAATAAAAAAATAAAAGCATTTTTTCTCTCTGGAAAGCAGTGTCTATTCTCCTACTCTGCAGGAATTCATCCCCTTCCTATTTTGGAACAAATCCTCCAAATCTGTCTCAAAGCTCTTCCCTAAAACAGCAATCACCAAATTTTCTCTACATCTTCTACACAGCAGTGTTTAAGCAACTGTGTGACTTCTTAGAAGAGAACAGTCTAAGAAAGTTCTGGAAAATCCCAATACAATAAAACAGTTCTACAAGGAAACTGGTATTTCAAGAGAAACTCAGTAACATTGAACTTATTTTCAGGAAAATGAAACCAGTGTTTTCCTAAGAAAGAAGAATAATTTCCAAATACACTGGATTAATTAAAAAAAACAAAACAGTGGAATACCAAGCTGCTTTTCTTCCAGGTCACTCCTTGTTTCACAGCTAACCCTGACCAACAGGAAAAAATTGATTAATACTAGAAAGCTGCCTGGTGCCTTATTTCACTCTGCACTGTGGGTTATGTAACCAAAGACAGCATTAGCAAATTTGCTGGGAAATGCCACAACTGTGGCCTAGATGTACTTTATTTTTTTAACTTGAGAAAAGCAGTCTAAAGAACTGGGGCTAAAAAAGCAAAAGCACGAAGAAAAACACGGAAGGCTTTAGAACTGCAATTATCAAATAACCCAAGAACTTTTCCTCTGTTGGGTAACTGCAGACATCTGCTCTAAGAACTAAGCAGCTGAAACACCCCAACTTGTTACCACCATGAAGGGCAGACTGTTATTTTAAGTTACAGACACAAACCCCCCAGAGATGAAGTAACAGAGTGTGCAAAGTGCTCGTAGTCCTTGTTTTAATAATGAGCTGAGAACAGCCCTGAGCCTTCACACTGCAGCCCTGAGCACTAAATCCAGCTCAATCCTCCTCCTAAGGGCTGCTGCTTTCCTGCTGCCATCCCCAGGCAGTGACTTCCAGACAAACTGGGGGCCCAGAGCACAATGTGGGGCTGCCTGCCCCCAGAGCAGACACGCCCTGACACTGGGCCCAGTGCCATCCCCCCCCTGGGGACAGCCAGGACTGGGGGAACTCCAAAGGGAATGTGGACACCCTGCTCCAACTGAGGCTCCTGCAGAGGAACCAACCCCCCCAGCCCTCCCAGGCCTTGTCAGTCCATCACAGCACCCAACAGGTTCCCAACGTTCCCAGAAATCCCAAACAAAGCAAAACCACTGATGTTCCTTAATAACTCAAGAAATGTCTGAATGTGCCAAATCCTCCTGTCTCCAAAAGTTTATACTTAGAAACACAGAGTTTAAGGGGTCAAGACATGCAATTTAGTGCTGAATTTTTAAGTTTTCTTTTAAATATAGATAATTCGATGCTTTATTCCAGAAATGAAGGTTTGTCTTCTCCCATTTTTAAACCCACAGGCAGGAGCAAGGCTGGAATGAATCACAGCAACTTCCCTGTGCTGTTCTGAAATCTCAGAGCAGCTGTCCTGGAACTGGGGGCACTGCTGGAGAAGGGAAGATGGGAATGTAAAGTAATACCAGTCTCCTATTGAAAGGGTACCATATATGAGGGATAAGAGAAAACTTTCACTGCTCAGCAGACTTCAAACATATCAGATACTCTCCAAATAGAATCTGCCCTTGGCATCCCAAATGCAGCTTCTGAATGAGGGTTGTATAAACCTTCTTGTAAATCAATGTGATTTGGGGAAATCAAAGTAAATTCCAGTTTTAAGACTTTGCTCCAGATGATCTTGTTTGAACTCCTCCTCCTTGCTTGTCTTGTCTTTCCCCAGTCATTGGTTAGAAAATGAAAGTTTTTCATTAAATTTACTGGAAATAGAGCTTAGATAAGAATACAGTTTCATGGTATCCTTGCTACAAATGTACAACTTACACATCCTTCTATAAGTTACATTCCAATTCACACACAATCATTTCTCTCACAAGCTCTTTTCTCTTTAGAAACAAACTTTTAAACTTATTCCAAGCACACAAGCCCAATAAATTCTTGTACCTTAAAAAACCAGACAATCAGGGCATCATTTGGCCATGATTTCCATTTGTGATGACATCCAGCTGGCAATCCAAGGCCCACCTTTTGTAAACAGGATGCATATTTATGGGACTCTCAAGTACAGCTAATTATTTGGAACTACATGAGAATGCCTAAGAAAGTATTAACAAAAAAAACCTGCACTATTTCTACTATCCCAGAATTCAACCTGCTGATTTCATCCTTACATTCCCCTTCCTCCAGCAGCAATGTGACACTGTTTCAGCAATAATTACACTTAGAGACAGAAGAAAAACCAATGGGACTTTTAGGATGGCAGCTTTTATTTAGAATCTGGGAAGCAGAAGCCTGAAGTTGCCCTTTGCATTCACACTGATGCAAACCAAGGCACAAAAAATTCTTTATAACAGATAATAATTGATTCAGAATTCAGTCTCATGCTGTCTCTGGGCCAGTACTGGTCACTAAGTTTGCCCACAGTTCATGTTCTCCCTCAAACCTTTAAGAACTATGGGGACACCAAAACTGCCACAGCAGCAGAACCATTTAATGTAACAAAGTTTTACAAGAGTTATTAGTGATGGTTTGAGACTTCAAAATTGGACTATAATAAATAATCCCCATGGCACAGGTGACCCTGATGCAGGTGCTTTGCCTGCACCACAGTGGAGAAGCATTTTAAGAGTTGGCCCAACTGTGCTTCAGAGGTCCCTTGGTTTCGTGACAGCCCACTCCAGCTGCACTGTGCAGCACATGCTTTGGGAAAAATGGAATTACAGCCTTTTTTCCCCCCTCTTGCCAGGCTGAGCAGCACAGGCAGCCCTCAGTGCAGCCCCAGTGCCATGGGCTGGCAGGGTGGGCAGTGAACACAGTGACCAGCACAGCGAGGCACCAGCACGGGCAGGAACAAGCAGAGCAGAAGGAAAGCACTGCTCTCCTCTCCCCCAAAAAAGGCTTTTTTAGAGCTATTATTCACAAGCATACAGCAGGGCAAGCTTTTATCCTGGGTAACATCAGTATCTTTATTCTTCCAAACCAGACTTTTGATCTGCCACATAATCCAGGAGAGAAATGAGATTTTAGCCCTGTCTGATCCCACTCTGGAGCCCAGGCAGCACCTGCAGCAGGTTATATCCTGATAAAACCACAGGATATCTTTATGTATAAAAACCTTTTGTTTTGGTTTTTTTATGACCATCCTTTCTTTAAAAAAAAAATAAAAAATACTTCAGTCAGTGTAAAGTTACTTTTTTAAGAAAAACTGAGTCTGAAGCCAGAGACACCAAGTCTTCCTTCTAGAAGGAAACATTAATCTTTGATATTACTGCTCACTGCTACAAATTATTACTGTCATATGCAGAGGAAGAAATGCCCTGATGAGACAAAAAAATATCTACAAAAAAATATCTACACTACTCCTCTAAAGGACACATGAATTCAACTGTAAAGTAAAAACCAAGTTGTTCTTTTTTTTCCTTAGAAGGAGAATTAATGAAAGACTTTGTGTTAATGCATTTGATTGAACAAAATTCCCTACAAGCTTGGCAGGCAGAATAAAGCACATTAACTAGGACCTGGGAGAAGCAGAGGAGAAATGCTTAACTAGAAAATGCAATTCCAGAAAATGCAAAAGCAACAAAATAAAAAATCAGGTAATTTTTCAGCTGGTTGTTGGTCATGCACCAGCAGCTGGGAGCTCTTTACCATTAGTTATCATGGCAAAAGCAACAGCTTGGCTCTGATAAAAATCTGTGATGTTCCCCAAGTTCATCAAGTTGTTTTCCTTTTTTCTACCCTCTCCAACAGCTATTTATCCCACTAAATTTCTTTCTAAATCTCAAATGCACTCCCCACCTCGGGAACAACATGCAAGGTTTCAATATGTACAAATATATTTGTAAGAGCTGCCTCTTCTCTCTGGGATTCTGAGCTGCTGTGCCCAGGAGAAGGAAGAGGGAAAGGATTTATTCCAGGCAGGAGTCAGCCAACACCTGGGGGATGTGAAGGAGTTTGAATGCAGACCCCAAAAGCAAAACTGTGCAAGGGAGAGGTGGCACCTGGAGGAAATGCCAGTGCCATCCTAAACCCCCCCTGAAGGAGGTTCTGGACCTTGTGTCAGGGATCACTTGGGAACAGGTCACCCCAAGGACAAGGAGAACAGTTCAGGCTGGACTTTGGGTCTGCCCCAGACCTGGGCAGCTGCTGGTTCTTAAATGCCATCCCCACCTCCCAAATTTAGTCCAGCCTACCTCTTATGGGATCTCGGTCTCACCTACAGCCCAGGGGGTTTATTCAGAAATAAACAACAGGGACACTTTTACAGCAACCAAAGCCTTGAGCAATTGGGCAAAACCAGCCCATTTTTCATACCTGTGGAATGGTCACCTTTGCTGAGCAGGGCTCATTAAATCAGTGGCAGGAACAAGGTTATTTGCTAATTGGTAAATATCTTATTTGTCCAAGGACAAGGCCCAGGATGCATTAAAAATTCAAAAGGATATTTGTTTTACTGAATACAGAAAAATTATGAGCTTTATTTAGTACCTCCATGTTCTGAACTACTAAATTATAACACATCTCTCAAATAATGTCTTGCTAGTCATTCCTAAGGTATTAAACTGTCACTTTACTCCTCTGGAAAACCTGTTCCTAAAGGACACACTTGTTCACAGAACTTGGCAGTTCTTACTTCTATTTTCTCCTCAATGTGTAAGACAACAATGTGCAACACAGGCCAAAATAAAGTTTACTATGAAAGAATTTATTCATCTGTTTAGGTCACCAATAAATTGAAATTCCACAACCCTCTGGAGGAGCTTCTCTCTAGAAAGCTTCTTAAATTACTATTTAATCTCAAATATTACCTTGTACTGACTCCTAATTTTCCACATGCACCAAGTTAACTCACAATATCCTTCTCCTGCCACCACTCTTGTATCATATAATTAGAATTATTTATTTTTAAATTAATTACTTTTTAATCCTGCTCCTGCATTTAATCCTTTATTTTCCAAAAAACCCTCAAGCTTGGGGTTAAGAAACTTCCATATCCAAGGATCCAGCTGAAGCTACAAAACCAGGGATAGCAGTAGAAGCCATTCTGGAATCCTCACTGCATCTACTGCTATCAATCTGCAGAGGAAAAATATATTTCTTACAAGAAAATTGCTGTGAATTGCAAATATTAGCAGATGTTACTACAAAAATAGCTGAGAATAAATGTAGAGAAAAGAATTCCAATAAAACCTGTGAAAAACAGAATTATACAATTTCAGTTGTTTTATCATTTTACAACTGAAACTTGAATCATAACAACTCAAATCAACTAAATGCTAAGAATTTGGTCTTTCTCCTTCCTGATACAAGAGTATAATTCCATAAATAAATTGCTCTTGGTTATTCTCAAAGGCTTCATCAATATTGTGCTTGGAGTTGTTTTTTGCTGGGTTGCTTTTTATTTAATAATAGTGAGCCTTGGTACAGAGCTTGTGTTCATAAAACAGGGGAAAAGATTTATTGTTCCTAATTATGAAATCTGCAAAGCCCATAACAGTTAAAACTTGGAACCTACAAACCAGCACAAAATCAAAACCCAGGAACCAAGTTAGTTTACTGATATTTTTACCTATAACTCCCTGAATGCAAATCCAACTTCTGTGCCATGAAAAATTACCTTGGAAATTATTCTGTCTGGCTTCTCTGATTTATCATATAATCAAATTCTTGCAGGTTGTTTTTCTAGCCTTTCAGGTAAATCACAGGCACACAAACTCCATGTGCTAAGATAAAGCAGATTTAGGAAAAACCATAATACAGCCTGTAATTTACTGAGCCTTGTTCATATATGTGCTGAATATGCTTTTCATTACAGGCAGGTAAATAAAAATCAGTGCTTGAATTTCAGCTTGTATTTGCTTAACCCACAAATTACTGTTCAAAAGAACTAATTGTGTTGCACCACAGCCCCCTCTTCAATCTCTGAAATAAAAAAACTTACATAATAACTGTTCTCCTCGATATCTGAGCTTGTTCCCAATGTGAGTTCCACAACCTGTAAGATCAGGCCCTAAATTATAAGTTAAATACTACAGTGATGTCACTTAAAATATTACCTTTCTTTTGGTTCATTTGTAACATTCAGAGAATTCCAAAATGTACATATTTCCCTGCAAGAGGAATCGGCATCCTTGTGCTACAGCCGTGAATGTTTTCTTTCTTTATTTACTCCCTGTAACCAAAGGCTTTATTGCGATTTTGGCCTAAAACGCTGGTGAAAATGTCAGTTATATAAGGCCACGCGTGGAGGCCACACGCACTCCGAAAAATACTGCTGCTTGAATTAGTCATGGAAAAAATCGTGGATGTCTGCTCTGACATATGGATTTACATGGAATAACGTGTTTGTACCCCCCTCCCAAAACGCCTCTCCCACCGTCCCTCCTCGGCCGAAGCCAGGCAGGAGCAGCCATTCGAGATTCCACAGCCACCAGATCAGCCTAAAAACAACAAGGAATTAAAAACCGCAGGGAGCAACAAGGCCGGCGGTTTTTATTCGGCTCCACTGACGCACCCCCGGCCCTGGGCCCAGGTCCCCTCTTCCCTGGACTCATCCTCCTCCTTCCAAAGCGGGATCGCGCGGCCCCGGGATCAGCCTCCTTCTTCCCAAGGAGGGATCGCGGCGGCCCCAGGAGGAGCCTCCCCGTTCCCAAGGAGGGATCGTGTGGACCTCGGGCTCAGCTCCCCCTTCCCAAGAACGAATCGCGGCGGCCCTGGGCTGTTCCATCTTCCCGAGGAGGGATCGCGGCTCCCCGGCTCAGCTCCCTCTTCCCGAGGAGGGATCGCGGCTCCCCGGGCTCAGTCCCCGCCCCCCGCGGGATCGCTGCCCCTGCCCCATCCCCGCGTGTCCCGCTGCCATTCCCCTTCCCCGCGCCGCCTCTCCCAACTTTTCCAGCCGCCACAACTTCCACGTTCCTCCCGCGGCGCCGCCGGCCGGGCCGAGCCGGGCCCTCCCCTCCCGTCCCGCTCCCCGGGGAAGGTCACGGCGGTGCGGGCGCGGCGCGGGCCCCGCGGTGGCGGCGGGCGCGGTCCGTACCTCTGCGGGCCTTCGGGGAGTGCCGGCGGCTGCGGGCGCTCGCTCGCTCCTCCTCGATCGCGGCCGCTATGGCCGGGTCGTCCTCGCCATTGTACCACACCAACAGCTCCTCGCCCGCCGCGATTGGCTGCGGGGACACAACACACGGAGCGGGGCCAGTGAGCGAGCGCGTTGTTGGCGGGGCGGGGAGCGGGGCCGGAGCGGGGCGGAGGCGGCGGGAGCGGGAGCGGCCCCGGCGCGGCCCCCGAGGGGCCTCCGCGGAGCCGCCGCCGCCGAGCGCCCCCTGCCGGCCCGGAGGTGCGCGGCTGAGGGGACACCGAACCCGCCCCCCGCGAGTAATTAATGGAGCAATTACAGACACCCCAAACCCCGCCCCCGGGCATTAATTAATGAATTAATCATTTA
This sequence comes from Pseudopipra pipra, assembly GCF_036250125.1. Lineage (NCBI taxonomy): Eukaryota > Metazoa > Chordata > Aves > Passeriformes > Pipridae > Pseudopipra > Pseudopipra pipra. The sequence goes on along the minus strand of NC_087570.1, from coordinate 5,334,284 downwards.
TAGACACCCCAAACCCTGCCCCCCGGGAATTAATTAATGAATTAATCAATTATAGACACCTCAAACCCCGCCCCCGGGAATTAATTAATGAATTAATCAATTATAGGCACCCCAAACCCCGCCCCCGGGCATTAATTAATGAATTAATCAATTATAGACACCCCAAACCCCGCCCCCGGGCATTAATTAATGAATTAATCAATTATAGACACCCCAAACCCCGCCCCCGGGCATTAATTAATGAATTAATCAATTATAGACACCCCAAACCCCGCCCCAGGCATTAATTAATGAATTAATCAATTATAGACACCCCAAACCCCGCCCCCCGGGAATTAATTAATTAACCAATTACATGCAACAACCCAAACCCAGTCCCCCAGGAATTAATTAATGGATCAGTTACAGACACCCCAAACCTCGCCCCCCCTGGGAATTAATTAATAGAACAATTACAGACAACAACCCAAACCCTGCCTCTATAATTAATTAATAATCAATCGCAGAACACCCCAAACCCCACCCCTGTAATTAATTAAGGAATTAATCTATTATAGACACCCCAAACCCCACCTCCCATAATTAATGAATTAATCAGTCACAGACACCCCAAAACCTGCTCCTGGGAATGAATGAAATCACAGAAAAACACACAGAAAACACATACAAAAGTCACTCAATTCCAAAATGCACCACCAAATTAAAAAAAAAAAAATCACCAAAAATCAACAACAACAAAAAAAAAATCCCCCCCAAAAAATCACAGAAATCAATTTGTACCCACTACTCCTTGTCCTAATGCTACAGTTCCTGACAATATATAGTTAATATTAATATAGTTATAGTTAACATTAATACAGTTAAATAGTTAATTATGAATACAGTTCCTGCATTATTATTATTATTATTATTATTATGATGATGATGATGATGATGATGATGATGATGATGATGATGATGATGATGATGATGATGATGATGATGTTCCAGCTCCAGCATCCCAAACTGTGGTTTGCCTTAATTAGTGACACTGATTTAAATCCCTGCAAACAGTGACATCCCTGAGCTCACTTCTATGGATATTCACAGTTAATTCTTCCCAGGGAGCAACCAGCCAAACACAACTACCTTACACAAAGCATTAAATAACACTAATTAAATCTAATATAATAATAAGTAACACTGCTCAGGCAGCCACTACAGCTGGGATTTGGAACAAAATCTACAGGAAAAGACTGTCACAGTGGGTTAATGGCAATATAGATAATTACAGCATGTTTAACAAATCCACTTCATCACAGTAATGAAAGGTTTGATTGCCATTCCAAATTGACTATTTCTAGTTTTTTTTAATCCAATTAAAAAAAAAAAATCACAGGAAAGACCAATGCCAAATAGGCATCACTGCAAATGCTACTCCCATTCCCAGCACTGCCAATAAAAGAAACTGGTATTGATCAGTTTACTTCACATGCTCCTTAAAATATTATCAGACTCAAATTACTAAGTCCCCAAGTTTGCAGACTAATGATGTATTTGTACTTATTTTTAAAATCTTCCTCATTGTTCCTCCATTTCCTGAAGCATTCTACCCAAAACCAAGAAAAATTTAAATACCTTAACTACAATCCCCCTCTTTCAGGGCTTAATGCCCATGGGGCTGGTGGAGATCAGATCCTGGTTTTAGTCATTCCAACAGAGCAAAGGGTGTCCTTAGACTTAGTTCCAGTCTGAACCAAAGGGGATTTTTGTATCAAGAACAACAGTATTATTTCCTTCCTCTCCAGCACTTTTTTTTTACTGAGTCCCACAGCACTCGATAAAGGTGAGAGTTACCTTCATACCCCCAGACACTGGAACAGCAAGAGATGCAAGATTCCAGCTGGGCAAAGTTTTTAAGTTCTAACATCAGCAAAGCCCAAGGTTTGCCTTCCCCCAGTCCCAGAGGAGAAACAGTGGCAAAGCTCTTTGCATGGGCCCATTTTGCAGCTGTTGAGCAGCAAGGAATGCACAAGAGTTGTCTGATGATGCAAAAAAAACCCCTTATCATCTAAAAAATATAAAAGCTTGGAGAAAAGAGCTGGCTGAGGTTTTAGGCAATGCAAACACGGGATGATAACAAGCACAGAATTTGTTGGCTGCATGGCTGGATTATTCAACTTGGTGAATTTAGTTTCATGGTGACTGCTCTAGAATCTAATTGAAGCCCTCTAACCTCGAGCTTCTAAAATGAGGTGGAGCAGCAGCTTCAAGAGCAGACAATTAAAAACTGCTCCCCCACTGGAAACTGGAGTGAGAAAAGGACCACACTGAGCAAGTGCCACTTCATCACTACTGTTCCTGACAGCACCCTCTAATAACAACTCCAACCCCAACCTCCTCCAAACTATTCCCTGCAGACCCTTGGTGTGGCAGTGTCAGGTGGGGACAGCTTGGCTCAACAGGGGATGAATGTTGGAAAGGCTCCTCAGGTTAATGCTTTTTGAGCTTTGTGTTTTAACTACAACGTTTAACAGTCCTTAACCTGAGTACTTTCTGTTCAAAAGGCTTAAAGTAATTTCAAAGTCTGTTATTTTTGAAGGCAGTATCCTAATAAATTATATCCTGAGAAGTTCTAGCCCAGATTGTCTAAAATTCAGTTCCTTGTACAAGCACTGCAATGTGTGTTGGACAGACAGACAGGCATTGCCTGCCTGACCTTAGCAGACACTGTATTTTACTGTGATATTGTGCTTCTGCACCTGGATGTGGCCTCACATCCCCAAAAGCAACCAAAGTGACATTTAGTTGGGTGAAACTTTCACAAGGTATGACCCAAGGTTATATTGTGTTCTCCTGTGTAACAGGGAGGATCCTGAGTTATTAGAAACCTGTCTGACAAACCATTCTTCCATAAGCAAATTAATTTCACTTTAATCAAGGAGAGTTTCACAGCCAGGCTTCTCTAGAAGACTTTTTGAAACTGTGTTTTCACTGCAATTTTACTTCTTGTGGAATGAAAGCCCTGCCCTGAGTGCAGAACAACACTGATCAACGAGCTCCTTTCATGAGCAGAGGCAGGAAGAGCTTCTGAAACCCCATAATGAGTTTAAGCTGCTTCACTGAAATATCCCAGCTCTCATATGCATCCTGGGCAAAGCAGATGCAAAGCAGCCTACAAATAACCTTCAGTGAAGATGAAGGGAAGATGGAAGAGAAAAATATTTGCTTGGGCTCACTTAAAAGTTCTATAACTATTCATTGGCAGCAGAGAACAGGGAAGTTAAAGCTCTGTGCAGGTTTGATGTTCTTCTCCACCAAGCAAATTTGGACTTTGCTTATCTTAGCAATGAGGCTTGGAAAGCTTGGAAATCAGCCTGTTTAACTCACAGATGAGAAACCCACAAAAAGCTCAAGAAAACCCTGGGAAAAAAATAGCCATGACAATATTTTAAACGCTTCAAGGTAAAGGAGAACAAAATTACACACAAGCCACTTGAATTCTCCTTTGGGGGTAAATAAAACCTGTGCTTTTTATTTATCAGCAAGTGGAATTCCCCTGAATTTATGAATTATGATAAAGATCAGGAAGAACCATGTGTTCATACCTGGCTGGTAAATTTACAGCAGGTTTGAAATTAGACCATAACACGTTATACACAGAAAAAGGAGGACATTTAAGATGGTTTTTATTACATGCCTTCTTTTGTCTCAGTTAACAGTAAGGTGTGACTGGAATAAAATTCATCAAGTTGCAAGAGCCAACAGCCAAAGGAACAAAAGGATATTTCAGTGCTGTGACAAGGTATTTGTTATTCTTTAAGCAGTGCTCGGCCTCTTTCAGCAGCACAGTTATTTTCCAAAGTGCAATCTTATCCATCAAAAAAACCAATTTGGAATATGTGAATGCTTGAATTATCAGGACTAGAACCTTTGCAGAAAAGATTCAAATAAAAACCAAGTCCAGCTGCACACACTCACTGCCAGGAGCTCCTTGCTCAGAGTCAATACTTTCTAGGCACAATATTCTAACCCCAGTGTGCTCCACCATTACAGTTAAAGCCATTTTTTTTTCTTGGTTTGGGAGATAAAATGCTTCAGGAATTACATCCTTTTCCCTGCCTCCCCCTCAGTCCCTGAACAAAACTGAAATGGTATAAACCCATGAAAAATTGGTTCCTGGAGCTACCTATAAAAGTGGCTTGACAGCCAAGCTTTGTCATACGATGCACAAACCACAAAAATAACTGATTGCTGCAAAAAAACCCTCAGCAGAAGCTATCTTGGTATCCAAAAAAATAGAAGAACATTTATTTTATATAATCTGCTATAGTTTTTCATTCTAATTTGTATCAAATTCGGTGCTACTGCAAATCATTGACCAACAAGGCAGACTGACTGTTGAAATATATCCTATATTTTAACAGTAGATCTTAATGTCAACTGTACTGGGAGAGAAAAATTTATACCAATTAAATGTAGCATTTGCAATGCTTCAAATATATTTTCTTTATATTTACAAAGTAAATATAAAGAAGATAAATATAAATTTCGTAAAATGTTTCGAAATCTGTTCAATACCAACAGCGAAAAAAATTATTTTAATAAAGAGAAATAAAAGGTATAATAATAAAATATAATAAAGTAGGAACTGATTCTCAGACAGTGATACCTTTAGGCTCTTGTAGTAAATGGTCCTGTTGATCTCCAGAGGAAACAGGTTCTGCTCCTTCCCAGAACGGGCCCAGTTTATGTAGCGGAGCCAGTTGCCCTTCTCTGGGTCTGTGGCATCCACACACATCCAGCCCAGGTTTGGGTAATACACCTGAGGGAAAAATGGCATTAAACCAAGGAAATGTGCACTGAACCACACCTTTCACAGCTCCACAAAGTCATCTTTCCCCTCTGAGGGCACAGGCAGCCCCCAGGGAAGGGGCAGCACAGGGGCTGTGCTGGCACAGTGCTGCTGCTCTTCTGCAGGAGTTCAGTGGATCAGGTACAACTGGAAAAAACCCAGACTTCTGGCCTGCAACCCCTTCTCTGAAGGTTTGGAGCTCAAAAGCCAAAATCCTTAAAACATTTCATGTTTTCAGTTTGGTAAGCTTGAAATGATACTCTTTACATTTTGCCTTTGGTAAAATGACTGATTTTAAGACAAAAAGGCACAGAGAATTATTTTTACTATCTGGTGAATTGGAAAAAATAACTATATAGAAGTTAGAAGCATTTGCTTTATTTGGAAAGATATGGGAAAGCATAATTTATATTTAATCAGTTTTCAGGTTATAAAAGAATATCTTAACCTTTCAGAAATCTTGTGATTCACCTTAAAAAACTGACCCTGTCAATAACCTTCTGCATGTTCTGAGATATAAATTCTTTGGTTTCTATTCTTGAAGAAAAGTTTAACACCTACTCCTGGTTTACATTTCCAGACAGGTTGCAATAAAGCAAGAAGGGGAGTGACATCTCCAGTATTTTCTGGTGACAGGCAGCTCTGCTTCTCTTTCCAGAGCTGTTATGCATCTCCCAGTCTTCTTATAATCAAAGTTAGATGCCTGTACAAAGAGCTACCACTAGGTACTTTTCTTTTTTTGTTTTTCTAAAAAGCTAAAAATCTACAATATTGTAGCTTTTTATTGGTTCTGACACTTTACAACTAATGCTAAGGCTTTTAAAACCATTTTCCATTTTCAATTTCAATTAAACTTCTACAACAGCTTAGAAAACTCCCTATTTAATAAATTTGATTTCTTTTATGCTGACATACTGTTGATTTAGAAAGACAGAATTATATCAATAAAGGTAAAATTTTAATAAATATACCACAGTCATCTTGATTTCTTTCCAAGCAAACAGAAAATATCTCCATTTCTTAAACTATTCCAGCATGGATTTCATCAGCTGACTTTTGAAAGAATGTTCCCCAGTACACTCAGCCCTTGCAATATGAAAGCATAAACAGCATCACAGATGAGACTGCAAAAGCAACTCTTTTGGTTAAAATGGAAGAAAAAAGCCAACAATGCTGTGGAAGAGTTAAACAGATATGGACTATATGTCAGAATGTAATTATTAATTACTTGTTCTATATATATATATTGCTTTAATATGTTTTTATATTACTTTATGATGGTATTTTCACAGAACAGGTGATTACTTTTCAGATAAACCTAATGTACAGAATATTTTTAAAGGCCTTGTGCACAGTGAAAACAGCTCCAACTCCTCTGTAGAACACTGGCTGTGACTCCCATTAACCTCAACCAAGCCCCTCCAGCTGTGCCAGTCATTCCAAACCTGCTGACAGCATCTCCCTCCCTTTTCAGCCACTTGCTCTCCTTTTCCTACCTGTGGCTGTTCTCCAGCAGAAAAGGAAAGTCTGTCCTCTCCTCAGACCCAGCAAGCACCACTGACACACACAGCTCACCTTTGCACCATGATCCTCCACCAGGACAGTTCCAAACCATTCCAATTGACTGGAGGTGCCAGTTTTAGAAGCCTTACCTTTTATTCAGATTAATTGGACTAAAGAAGCTAATGGGATGCTTGTGGAAAAGGTTGTTCCCCCAGCTGGGGTCCACACACTGAACTGCTCCCACACCCCCCCATCCTTCTACAAACCATATATTCCAACAGTTCAGAGCCTGGACTGCTTTCAGGTATCACCATATGGGGCCAACTGCTGTTCTCTCATTTTAGCTGCTTTTTTTCTGACTCCAAAAATCAGTATTAAAGCAACACACAAATACTCTGGAATCTACCAAGGGCTCCCATTTATCACTTGCATTGCAAACTACGAAACTCTGTAACAGCTTGTTTGCAACTGTCATTTCTCAACATTAATTGAAAAAACATCCCCAAAGAACATTCAAAACCCAGCACTGAGAGAAACACAATTGCAAGGTCAATAATTTACTTGGTTGATTCAATCTCACCAAATGTTCTTGCACCAGATCAAAACTGGAGATACCTTTTGCAGTGGAGTTTGAGGTAGCATTAGCTCAGTGCAATGAACATTCTACTTGAACACTTGATTACTTTTCTAAACAGGAACCTGCATTTAGGGGAAATTGTCCTGGATCAAATCCTTGGACAGAGGTTAACACTAAGTTTTGCATGTGTGTCCAGTTTTTTACACAGTTCAGTGTTTGCAGACCAGGGGCCAGAAGGATGGATGACTATTACCAGTATCTTTAGCCTAAAAATCCATAAAGTAGCAAACTGTGCTGCAGAACATGCTCTGCCACAGCTCCTGCAGCCCTCCCCTCCTGGACTATTCCCTTTGCTAAAACCACCTGCTCTGCTTGTCCTCAGAATGACTGAAGGAGTCTTTGGAAGTGGTTATGAAAAAAAAAATTCTTTCATTTTTCTCTTTAAAAAAAAAATATTTATTAAATTTATTAAAAAAATGCACATAATATCCCAGGTCTCATGACTCTCAGTGCAGCTATTCAGCTGTCCAGACAGCACTTGCTCCAAGGCAAGCCCAAACACAAGCAGCACAAGAAATTCTGCTGGAGTTGAGAACTCATAAAAACTCCAGAAGGAAAACCCATTCCCATAACAAAGCTGGTTTTGAAAGAGCTAAATGAGGAGGAGTACTGTGGTTTCCTTAAGAGATTCCACAAACTCCTCATTTGCCTGATTTCAGGAGCAGCTGACAGCCCCCAGTTGCAGAGGGAGAGCACTCAGGGTTCAAGCCAACAGAGCAAAGCTCTACCAGTGAGAGACTCCTCAGGGCAGGTGTGATCCACACACAGCACATAAAAAAGTAACACAGCAATTTCCAGCAGTGCCAACAGTTGAAAACTTTGTAACTCAAGTGTCCAAGTGTCTATAAATAACTGTTAGTAATAGATGGCAATTACCTTACATCAAGTCTATTTGTAAAATCTGTGGAAAAAGTAAAGTAAATACAAAATACTGACCTAGTGACAGACACCTTTTCCCATTTACAGGCCATTTCTTACCTCCCACATGTACACATTGCTCTTGACTTGAGATCTTTTTTTCTTGTCACCAACAAATGGTCCAAACTTCTTGCCTTTTAAAATTGATTTTGTTGCCCAGACACCTGAGGAGACACATATCAGGAGTTAAAACTAATCTAAGTTATTTCAAGCAAATCTTCTACTCCCAATTCATATTTCTTGAGATCAGTACGTGTGTCTGTCTCCAAATGGGAGCTGTCCACTCTTCCCAAATGAAATTATTTCAGATAAATGAACCAAACATTATCTCTACCCAGCACAGGAGGGCACCAAATTTTGACAGCAGCTCTGATTTATGTGAGCTCGTGTAAAAACCCTCCTTCTCCTCTCAAGGCTGGAGCACTCACCGAGCCGTGTCTTGTCCACAGCAGATGGGAAGAGCCTCACATCCTCGGGAAGGCCCCTAAGCACGTGCTCAGGTACATCATCCAAGGTCTCCACAGTGACAGGAGACTCAGTTGTGTTCTACAAGTCCAAAAGCCAACAAGCATTAACAGATAAAAACAACTGATGATCAACCCACACGAGCTACAAAACCTCCTGACTTGAAACAAAAGTAAAAATTTCCAAACTCACCACACTGAGGATAATTCCACATATGTTAGTAATCATTTATTTCCCTTTTTCTAAGGATGGCTTCCAGGCATACTCAATCTATAATAACCTAAAATAGCTTCTGATCTTGTCTTATGTGAAAACATATAACTTGTGAGAAAGACTAAACAGCAACTTTAGGAGAAAACCAAACTCAAAGTTCTAAGAAGCACGTACAGTCCACAAATGTGAAAAGTTTAATTGTTTTACCTATTGAAAGAAGGGTGCTGCAGTAAATTAACTGCTCCAGTGTAGATACCAGAACTTGCACTTGGGATATGCACCACCTACTCTGCCAAGGATGCTCTGCCTGGAACGGGGTAAAAGCACTGGAACAATGCCCTGTTTGCAAAGCTGTCAGTGGGGAATGGGGAAGGGGCTCCTGCTGGGCTCCCTTTGAATAATGCTGAAACCAGCAGGACTCAGCAAGCCCAAAGTTAAACATCCAGCAGGACTCAGCAAGCCCAAAGTCAAACATCCGGCCAGGGAGGGGAAGAAGTGGCAGAGCTGATGAAGAACCTGATAAAGGACCAGTGCCAGCACTGATAACCCATCTGGAGCTGCTGAGCTGGCACAGCTGGGCTGGGCACATCTCACTGCCAGTCCTTCAGCTGGGCCTGGAAAAGCCCAGTCCCACATTTGAACAGGCTCTTCTGACATATTCCCTTCTGGAGTGTGTGTGGAGATTCCTCCCTGGCCTGGGGGACCCTAAAGCCCATCCAGTCCCATCCCCTGCCCAGGACACCTTCCACTAGCCCAGGTTGCTCCAAGCCCCATCCAACCTGGCCTTGGACACTTCCAGGGATGGGGCAGCCAAGGAATAACCTGTGCCAGGGCCTCCCCACCCTCACAGGGAAGGATTCCTTCCCAATATCCCACCTAACCCTGCCCTCGGGCACTCTGCAGCCATTCCCCTTGTCCAGGCACTGCAGCTCCTGATGATTCAAGTTGTGCCTGACAAGTTTATTGCTCTGCAACCAACAGAATAAGCTAAAAGCAGCTTATAGAGAGAAAAAAGGGGTTTAAATAGTCATATGAGTTATTATTTCAGTGCCCTAAATGTTAATCATAATTCCTAAATCAATAAACAGCTCAGAAGCCTTAGCCAGCAGGTTATAATTAATACAAAAGGTTTTAAGGTATTTTTATGTTAAAGTTTGAAAGGCAATAGAAAGCTAATAAACGATTTACAAATGTTTAGCAAGTGATTAGTTCCAATTTAAGGAGCCTACAAGGTTCAACAGGCTGCTTATAATATTATTCATACTATTATTTGTATAACACAACAGTAAATGCTACTCACATGTGTCATTAAACACCCATCCTTATTACCTAATTATATTTTTAAAACCACTATTTCTTATAAAAACTACCAGAATTCTAAAGTTACAGGAATGACAAGCTTCCATAAAATGTGCTCACATTCTGAAAGGACTGTGCTTGGTGAGAACTAGGCATGTGTTGAACCACATGCCCTAAAAAACCCCACCTGCCCTCTGACAACAAACTTTAATCATTCTGCTTAGAAACCAATACTGGTGGTGATGGCAGGAACAATTCTAACATTAAGGGTGTTATACTTGAGCTCTGAACCAATTTTTTGGAGGTGTTTAACTGAGAAATTTGTCTCAGTAAACCCTGACTTTTTGGAAATGATTCTTGCCTTTACCTATAACCATAAAGCAGAGACACAACAGTAGTTTTTCCAGTGGGCACTTATGAAATATATTGAAAGGCTACTGGAAATAGATTTTAAAATCCATCTTGATATGCTATCAACTTTCAGGGGTTTATCTCTAAAGCAAAACAGATAAATCTTGTCAGCCTTTGCACCCACTCTTTGTGAGGGTGCTGCTATGGCAATGAGTCACTACATTTCAAAAAATGAAGTTACAAGAACAAATCTTCTGCAAGGACAAGAAAACTGATCAAACTGGAGTCAGAGCACAGTTATTCTGGTGCTGCCTTGGTAAGCCCCAACAGCTGCACAGAGCTCCCAGAGAGCTATTTGTAGGGGAGAAAGCCCCCCAAAGTGGAAACCATGGAAGGAAGAGAATGCCAGAAATCCCTTCCCATCCAAGAGAGCAAAGAAACCAGGGAGGGGGAGAAATATTTATTCCTCAGTTCTAATAGTTGAAATCTATTCAAAGCAGAGCAAAGATGTATTTTGCTCTTCCAACAACCCAAAAGGAAAAATACTGATGAAAGAAGCCTGATTTTCAGCCATCTGTTAGCCTTGAACTGATATGCAAGAAGCCATGTCTGAGATGAAAAACAAACACGTTCTTCTCAGCATATCAAAGAAACCCAAACATCTCTCCAGCACGTTATCCCAGCATTTCAGCAGGGGAGAACCAAGGCTATTTTTCCCAGTGGTTTCTAACAAATTATATCCAGGCACAGACCAGGGGGGCTGTGTGACAGCTCTCTGAACCAGGCACTTCCACTTTCAAGGTAAAAGTGGGGTGGGTTTTTTTGATTGGGTTTCACTTTGGGGTTTGGTTTCTTTGGGGGGTTTTGTTTTCAGTTTGGCTTTTTAAATGAGCAGTCAAAAATCTCAATTGCTGCATCAGTAGTTAAAAATCTCAAGCCAGAAAATAAACTTTAACCTACCAAAACTTAAACCAGACTCAACTGATTCAGACAGAAGTGTACAGAGCTGTGTTATATCTTTGATTTTCCCGGCATATTCCTTAATAATCATGATGCTTTTTAGCCATAAACATCCCCAAACTGTTCTACCATTTAAGAAGTCTATTTGTATGGAGTAAAATACAGTGAGAACTTTATTGTTATAAATCAAAGAATAGCAGGACATTCAGAGAACACAGTACTCAGCCTCATCTAACAGTTGTCAGATTAATGGATTTCACAAGTACTACAAACCTGGATATGGCCTTGTACACAACAATACACTTCACACCTCAAAGGAATGGTAACAAGTAACCAAATTCTAAACACTAAAATAAACAATTTAGCTCAGTCAAATGTGTGCAATATATTTTTATTTGCAATTTAGATGGAGCTACTTGAAACGTTTTCCAGATCTCAGCTTGTCTCCAAGGCACGTCTGTCTACCAAAAGAAATGCTGTATTTCAAGCACTTTTCCCCCAACACTTAACAGTCACATTTAAATCTTTTTGCTGTTTAAAAAGTTCACTTCTTGATAAGGGTAATGCATTGTGCATGTCCTACAGCCAACTTTTGCATCTAACTGAAAGCCTTAATGCAGTATTTTTCGCTCCCTCCACGACAGAAATTTTGAATACAAAACCACCTGAAGGTCATTTCACTTTTAAGCTTCTTACTCTGAAGTTCATAAAAAAATTACATTTCTGGCATTCAAATTATCCAGCATAAAGTGACTTTAGAACAATGCCAGGGAATTCTCTGAGGGCTGAAGCGGTGCCTTAACTGAAACCATCTTTTCCTGATTGCATGGAATCCAGAGTCCATTCACTCTGACAGCATCTTTCAACACATTAAGCAACTTTTCACACAGCTTTCAATACAATTGTCCCTAAGGACCAACTACAAATTAGTCTATAATGTTACAAACATTATTTAAGCCGAGTAGAAAAGGCACCTGCAACAAGATGTTTACAGGTGATCAGAGATTAGAGCAAAAAAGGAAGAAACCATCCTGTGTGGGTTTGGGTGGAAACAGGATTAGGGGAAGTGAGGAGATAAAGGAAAGGATGCCATGGAGAGAGAGGGAGATGGCAGAGGAGTTAGAAGAGGGAGCTGAGGAAAGGGAGTCGTGCCAGGTAGCACAGGGAAGGGAAAGAAGGAAGGTCTCTCCCTGTCCAAGTACCCTGCCTGGCTGCCCCTCTTGGTCACAGTTTCCCTTTGTGTGCTTGAAAATTAAAGATGTATCAGAAATATTGGAAATAATCATTGAAAGATTCAGAAGGAATGGGGGGAGGAGGGAGTTTCAGTACAAGCACAGGTATAGTTTGTTACCATGTGCCCCAGCACTTCCTAAATACCTGCCCCTGCTGTTTTCCAGGGAGCCCCCAAATTCCTCCTGCTCTGTCTCACTGCAGTCTGAGGTGCAGGAAATGCTCCCAGTCAAACCCCGGGTTTGCTTGGCCTGCTGAACTAGTTCACATATTAAAGGCAGATCTCCTTTTAAAACAGAGGATGCACACTGCCCATCCTGAGAGAGCAACCTTCCAAGAAACCCCAAAATATTAAACCCAACAGCTGTTTTTTTTTATTTTAATCCTTCTTCTCCTTACAACATATCACAGAATTTATGAAAAGGTTTTCCTTCACTACTTTTCTACAAGATAAACCACAAAACCAGCAGTTTTTCCACAAACCAAATTAACACCAGCCCAATTAGTTTCAGGGTCACTGAAGTCACACCAAAAGCAGAGACAAGCAGAATGAAAGAAGTAGGAGAACAGAACACGTGAAAGGTGTTTGGCATCAGGCAAAAACATTTCTTATACAGACCTGGCACTACAACTTGTCAACAGTGAATGAAATGACAAAGGCACTGCAAGAAAAAAACACCACAGGGTTGATGCTAAATACACACTTAATAGGAATGGTAATAGAACAACAAAAAGCCATGTGAGCTCTGGAAACGAAATGTGAAAGCCAGAAAGACTGAGGAGGACTCTGAGCTACTGAAGTGTTCCCAGAGGCAGAGTCACCTCACTCCTGAATTGTGTCACATCCCAGGGCTGCAGAAATGAGCAGCAGTCCCCTAAGACAGGTATCTTCTGATACAGCAGAGAAATGTTACTGAGCTCTAGAAACAGGTCAGGGGTGGGGGGACACCAGGACAGACAGGACACACAGATGGGAAGGAGACAGTCAATGGTAACAATTACAGGTGAGGAGCTACAGCTGTCAGAGTTTTAGCAGGATCCAAAGCTCAGCAGAAGGACAAACAGAGCAGGATTATTCCTCAAGCAGACAGAGCAATGGGCTGCTCCCTCTGTGCCACTGAGGGCATCAAAGCAAACCCTACAGGTGGAAACATTTCAAGTCTCAACAGAAATTGTGAAGCAACAGTTAAACTTGCTACTCCCTAAAACAGACTAATAATGCTTTAAAGTGTGATAATGCAAATGGCATTTCTATTACACGTGTCATTTATATTTCTCTACAGATATAATACAAATATGTATTTTTAGAAGACATATTTCAAGGCTCTGACAGACACTGTATTTTGCTTTTTACCTTTTTAGTGTGTACACATATCTCAAAGGCCTTTTAGTTTAAATCAGAGGAAAAAAGCAACAGGAAACATTCCACCAACCCATTTCACAGTGTAATTACTTATGAATCTACAATTCAGAGAGAACATACTTCAGTAAAGTGCTAACTGTATTCAGGGCTGCTGCTGATCAAATAAGGGTATAAAGGGCAATAAAAGCACACATTAGCTACAGGCACCAATAAAAAGTATACAAAGCTTTTTACATGACTGTGGTTTTCTGACTCATAAAGCTTCTGTTCGTGGCTGACTTTTTTAGCAAAGTAAAAATGACATTCCTGCAGTCACATTGCCACACCAAAGGGGCTTGGGAAGATCAGCCAGAGAGAGAGAGACTTAGGAGGAAAATGTAAGGCAACGTGTGCTTTTTCTGTATCTTTAAGTAATGCAATTGTGTGTGATAGACAAACTGATGTACAGTTCCTACTTGGATAAAAACAAATGCAGAATTAAAATGCTCTACACTTGGCACTGATTAAAACAACACCTTCCAGTCAGGATATCTGTGAATTCATACAGCAAAGTACTGCACCACAAAGGAACTGTGCCCTCCCAGTCTTTCCACTTGATTCCAGGAGAAACACTTCAGATTTCAGACAAGTGTGAAACTTCCCAATCAATCAATTCCCCTGGCAGGTTGTTTACTGCACATTTGAAATGGGAAAGTCATTAAAAAAAGATTTTAAAAAAATGGAAACCTTCAATTTTCAAGCCACTTTTATAAGGAGCTGAATTATTACCTACAGCTTGAGGAGGAAATAGATTTTTCTGGAGAGGTGTTCTTGTAAGAGGTGCCAGGAGTAATAACTTAGACACTGCAAAACACTTCAATCTGAAATAAAACAATCTCACAAGCACACATGTGGTAGAAAGGATGATCAGGAAATTTAATGAGCCTGAAGATTTTAAAGACCATTTCTCTTGTAGTGGATGATTTACTTTTTTTATTAATAATTAACTGTTCTAAGGATTTTGATAAAGTCTTACATTCATACTCACCTGATTCATTTTGAATTCCCGTTGTGTTCTGAAAAGATACTCACAACAAAGAAACTCCTTTGATTACATGAGCCCTGAAAAGAAAAACAGACAATTGTAACATGCACTTACCTACAAATTCACATTGAATTGAAAGTACACACAGACCTGGAGTTTCTCTTTCTAAATCATCTGTCAAAAAGGAGTATATTTCTTTAGAAAAAATCTGCTCTGAGCTGCAGTTTTGTTATTGTAGCTCGAATGTGTCTGAATAATCTCAAGATGGATTAATCTTTCTCCCATTTTAAATGAGGATGTAGCAGAAATGTGCCCAGGAAGGACTGTTCCACTGGTTTTTTAAAGTGAGTTAGTTTGTTCAAGATTGAGTATTTTAAGAACTTTAGGAGTCAGATCTCTCCAGAATTTTATATCAAAGCATTATGAAAGGCCTTTTGTGCTTTTCAAATTAAGAAAATGCATGTACTGAGCCTTTATTACCCCATGTCAGAAACAGGAAAATATTCCTTAAAAACAGAGCCTTTTATTAAGGTATTTTATTATACCTTCCTGTTTAACAGAAGCCTGAGATTCCACAAGGTTTCTAACAAAAATCCCTAAATCAAGTAGGCATCAAATTCGGAAACCCACAACTTGAGACAAAATTAAATCAGAACGATGCCATATCCCAGACTCTTGTACATCAACTCACTTCCTTTCTATTTTTTTAATGCACACAAAAAAAGCTTTATTGCAAATTAGGCTGGAATCACTTCCCTTCCTGCTGTCATACATTATTTTCAATAAATTAGCATCCCCCTCCTTTGGAAGTTAACTGATCCCTCTTGACTCAGAGCATTTTATTCCATTTCTTCCCTGTCTTTAGGTTTCTTATTATAACAATGATTAACTGATTTATTTTTTTTTTTTACTAAGTCCTCTGCATAAATACTAACATTTAATTTAACATACATTCTAGTAAAATACACTCCAAATACATTTCACATAATCCTTCCCATCTTCACACTGAAAAAATTAATGCTGTGTACCATCCCCTGTGCCAAGCATCACTCAAATGCTGCATTGCTTAAGAAATCCATATGAAAAGGGAAAATGTCCTTGGAAAGGATATTTCTGTTGTATTCAGCTCTTCCAGGATTAGCTCCTTTTGTCCTGGGATTTCCACACTTTGGGAGCATTTAGGCAAAGGGTTGAAACTTCTGTATTTAAGGTCCAGTTTTGCAGCTGGTTCTGTGGGGTTTAGAGTTTGCCAGCAAAGCCCAGGGATGGGATCAGGAGCTCCATGTGAACACCTGAACACATCCAAAGAAAAGCGTTTCTTCTGGAATGTGCTATTACAACTTCCTGACTTATTTCAGTACTGGACTCAGCATAAAAGTCTGAAAAACCCAGTGCCCTCATTCATTGCCAACTGGGACCACACCCACATGTCAATTTATAAATGAAATATTTTGGGTAGCAGAGCTTTCTTACCTCAGCTGTTAAATAAAAATCTGAAAAACAGAACAAAACCTTTTGACTCTGTTTCATTGGAGCTGTAAAAAATACACTTTTCTTGTATTTCATATGCTAGCTCTGAATTATTTTGCTTAGAATTAATAGCTTACAAGGAATTTTCAAACCAAAAAACAAGCCTGGTATTTTTACAAAGTTTTACAAATATTTTACTCAGCTTTTATACGACTGGTTGTTTCCAAACCTCCCAGGGGTGTTTCTTAGAAGATGACAAAACATATTAATGTAGTTAAACATCCAGGTATAACACAGTTCAGGCAGATCCCTCACAAACTGCACTTCTCTGTTCCTTCAGCTACAAGGTACCAGAGGAACCACCTGCCCACAAACCACAATTGGGTGAGAAATTAAGCTGCATTAAACCCAAAGCTTCAACAAGCATTTTTAAAGCTATTAGTTTCAAAATTTTATACCTGCAGTTCTGCATTTTTCTGCACTTTCTCCTTCCTCCACGTTCCTTATTCTGTTAACAGTGAACTAAACTATGTGGAAAGCAAGATTAATTGCAATGGGAAATCAATAAAATTAAGACTCTATATGGACTTGTGTGCAGCCACTGGGGTTTTTTCTACCTAAATGAAACATGACAACAAGAGAAGCGTCTGCAACAGTAATTTGGGGGTTAATTTTTGGTACACAAATTCAATAAACCCCAGAAAATATGAAACAAATTGTACAACTGCTGCACAAATATCAATTCCCAGCACGATCACTGAGTACCAACAAGGTATTTACTCTTATCACAGCGAGCAGGAACGAGCTTTCACTGCACACTCTAATGATTTCCTTGGGACACACAGTCAGGTCCCGGGCAAGATTTGCCAGGAAAGCCCCTGTGGAAGTGATGCTGCTCTGATGTGTCACCGGGGGAATTGTGACTCAATTTAAAGACTCGGTGATGGCCACATTCAGCCTGTTTTGAAGTCAGTAATGCTCCACAACTGCATCGGGACTCTGAAAGACTCACTCAGCAGCTCCACCAAATAACAACTGTTCTCATTCAACCTTTCCTCCAAACTCAACAGCAACATAAAGCTGGATTATAAAGACCTGGATATTGCTCATAACATCCACCACAGGGAACTTTGACAACTCACTGAAATCCCCAAAAAAAAGAATGGTAAAGGTTCTGTGCCATAAGTGAAGCACAGGCACCAGCAACCCTGAGTTTTAAACATTTCAACATCCCAGAAAACATCACCAAGTCATACTGAGCTCAAACCACCACCTACTACTGTGTCTCCTGAGTGCACAAGTACCACACACTTACTGCAGATATTAGAGCATCTGGGGAGCACCTGAGAAAGGAGATCTGCTGCATCATCCAAGCTTAGACTCAGAAAAGTGTACTTAGAAAAGCTCAGCTCCAGGAAACAAATTATATTTATTCAGATAAGAATATACAAGGCTTTTGTATTTAAGGAAACACTGTGGTCACTCTAAAACAAAATGCTTGAAACAAAAAGTATTTTGACCTGATTTCTGAATCTACACTTAAGAGTTTTAAATATTCCCTCAGAAAAAATATAACTTTCTGGGAACAAAGTCTGCAAATGAAAGCAAGTCATTTTACACAAAGCATTGCAGATCACCTCTTTCAAACTAAATCAGCACTTCTAGGTTTTATAGTCTATCTTCTGATTTTATAACCCATATTTATCATTTCTCTACGTGTTTGGTTTTTTTTAAATCCCAGAATCAAAAAGCATTCTGAAAGAGGCTGTTGCTTCCAATTCAGAGGAAGGAAAAACCAGGCATGAGAGTATCAAGCCTATTTTGGAAGCTGAAAATGGGACATGCATTACATCACTGCTCCAGTAAAAACATGTTCATTAGAGAACCAGGAACAACTTGCAAGTCTCCCCAGCCTGTTTTCCTAATGACCAGGGTTCAGGCTGGATTCTGCACAGCTCTTGGCTTTGCTTTAGTTTCTAGCTGCAGCCCATGACCATTTTCTAAACATCAGGACATTTCCATTTATTCAGGGCAACACTTAAACACCCTAATCCACGAATTTTCCATCTATTAGGTGAAACAAAGGTTGTCAATTAAAAAAAATTAAGTTCACACTAAGATTAAAATATGTATTTGATAGTGCATCTTGTGACATTTTCAGTTACTCAAGGCTGCCTGAATAAGAACAGAGAAAAAAAAAAGGGCAGTGATTTTCTGAGCACTGAGATCTATTACCTATTGTCCAGTAAGAAAAAAGCCTTTGCTTGCTGCCACATAACCAAATACACAGTTATAACTTGGAGAGGTTTATGGAGGTAACCAAGAAAATGAGCCAAGAAATCACCAACACAACACAAACCCAAGAGTTTATTAATTAAACAGCAACTAGTCAAGAGAAGTCAACAGAAAATAACAGGTCTCTAACAACTGCAAATATACAGAAACACCATTCCAATCTTCAGATACAAGTGCACTTTAATTCTACTTGCAAATAGAGTAAAACCCAATGAAAATTTTCTCAGACAAGTACATTGCTGATGGACCACGATGTGAAAAAACCCATTTCAGTCATTTCTTTTCACCACACACGGCTCAGCCTCCCAGTTTTGTCTACAGGCATGTTTTACACAGAGGCAGAGAAAAAATATTTTTCAGCTAAAAATACAACTGGAGAAAAAACACACTGATAAAAGAAATTATTTCGTTGAGGGGGAGTCATTAATTATCAGGCTCATCTCTGTCCTTTCCGTGCTAACAAGTTCAACAGCAAATACATTGCAGTGCTTTAAATTAAAGGTTTGCCAAGGCAGGAATACATTACTGTTCATCTCTAAATCTCTCTGAACTTCTGTTTTTAACTGACAGACACTCAGTAAGAAGCATTATTCAGATCTCCTTTTTATACACTACTATTACTTGTTTACCCCCAAGGATCGAGGATTTTACGTACAACAGTGAAATGGGGACATCACTGCACTGCAGGATGGACTTCCAGAGCCATTTCAGCTTTTACAGAAAAAGACTTTCTGCTTTATTTCCCTTCCACTCTCAAGCAAATATGCAATAGGGAAAAAAAAAAGGATGGGTTATACAAGTGTGGAGAAGTACTTCAACATCCTTCCCCACCTTCCAGCCTGCTCCAGAAGGAAGGCTGAAACCACACTAAACAGGCACCAACTCGGGAAATCTCCAAACATCACACTCATCATGGCATTTCTACCTAAGATATTTTATCCAAAGGGATGGTTTGTCTTTCATTTAACACAACGAGGGGTTCACTGTAAGTGAAATTCATTTTTATTATCTGAGCCATGGACAGTTGAGGCACTTCAGCCCCAGCAAACCCTGGGAGCTCCACGTTTGAAAACCAACAGGTGCTTCTGCACGGCTCTCACTGCTGTGTCTGCAAGTCCAAGAGTTCTTTTGTTTCCTAAAAGTCACTCCCCCATGGATCAGTGATGCAGGTCTCTGTCTGAAAAGTGCTGATGCTATCACTGAGTCACCATCGTGCCTTTCCACAGCTGGAACAGCTGGAGATCCCTCTGTCTACACCAAGGAAAGCAGCCCTGAATTCTTAACATGCCCATCGTTTCTACTGAAACCTGGCAAGTGCCAGAAGAGAACAATACAATAATTAAATACCACGCTGCTGTACATCTCCAGTTCCCTTAATCCACTCAGTACATTTGAGTAAGCCAAAAGAGACTTTGCATGCAAATAACATGTCCCCAGTCCAGAGCACAGACTGGACACAGCAAACTGGGGCAGCATCACAAGCACAGGCAGCCCCTGCTGCTGCAAGAGCTGTCCACTGCTACTCAAATGTAAAATAAGAAAAATACTTCTCTTGCCACTGAATGATTTAGCAGGTGCAGCCACACCACCTTCCCTTCCTCCTTCAACAGCTGAAAACAATTTAAAGTTTCCTCTACTACTTCAAAATGGAAAATTTGCAGCTCCATATGAATTTGAAACCACTGGAAACTTCACTGGAGGCTCCAGGTGCCTGCCATGAGATGGTTATCAGCGATCTCCACACGCTGCTCTGGCTCCGGATTAAAAATGTGCCGAAGATACATCTCTAGAGCTGCCCCACATGTCTCACACCAACATCTCTGCTCTCACCCCAAAGGTTTTTCCCCGTGGTACCACTGCACCATCATGAATTATGATATATGAACATCTCCAATTTAGGAGAATTAACGGAAGGGCATTTGCAGCGAGGAAACCAATTCTGGAGTTAATTTCCCCAAGCTCCGCTCGCTCGGTTTGGCAGAACGTGACCCCGCGGGAGCCTCGGGGCCCGTGAAGCGCCGGAACTTTTGGAGCCGGTGCGTTAGGAAGTGTTTGGCAGAGCACAGCTCCCTCAGCATCGGGCTGGAGCGACACCTCCGAGCCAGCGTCGGCAGCGCAAAAACGCTGAAAGAGCCGCCAAGGGGACGGAGCATCTTCACCCGAGCGGCCTCTCCCGCCATCCCCCGCCCTCCTCTCGCTCCCCAGGGCGCTCCCTCCGGGCACAGGTCCCGCACCGCTCCCCGCACCTGCCGCGCTGCCTCGCCCCGGCCGCCACCTCCCTGCGGACCCCCGGGGCGGGCGGTTCTGCCGGGGCCGCTCCGGGCCGCGCCCCCGGCTCTGCCCCCGCCCGTCGGCCCGGCCCGGCGCGGCCCGGCCCGCCTCAGCCCCGGCGGGTCCCGCCGCCGCCTCCCGCTCACCTGCGGCCCCGCCGGGAGCGGCGCGGAGCGGCCTCAGCGCCGGCACCGTCCGGGCGCCATTTTGTCTCCAGCCTCGGAAGTGACGTTGGGGGGAGGCCGCGGGCAGGTCCCGGCGCGGGACCCCCCCGACACCCCTTCATCCTCTTCATCGCCTTCGTCCTCTGCATCCCCTTCGTCCTCTTCATCCCCTTCGTCCTCTGCATCCCCTTCGTCCTCTGCATCCCCTTCGTCCCCTTCGTCCCCTTCATCCTCTGCATCCCCTTCGTCCTCTTCATCTTCTTCATCCTCTTCACCGTCAGCATCGCCTTCATCTCCAACACTCCCTTCATGCTCTTCATCCCCCTCATCCTCTTCATCTTCTTCATCCTCAGCATTCCTTTCATCCTCTTCATCTTCTTCATCCTCAGCATCCCCTTCACCTTTGGCATCCCCTTCATCCCCTTCATTCCCAACACCCCCTTCATCCCCAACAGCTCCTTCCTCCTCTTCATCCTCAGGATCTCCTTCATCCCCCACGCCCCCTTCATCTTCTTCAGTCTCTTCACCTTCAGCATCCCCTTCACCCTCAGCATCCCTTTCATCCCCAACACCCCCTTCATCACCTTCACCTCCTTCCATTCCCTTCACCCGCAGTACCCCCTTCATCCCCAACACCCCCTTCATCGCTTTCATGCCCAACATCCCCATCATCTCCAACACCCCCTTCAGCCCCTTCAACCCCTTCATTCCCAACACCACCTTCATTCCCTTCACCCCCTTCATTCCCAACACCACCTTCATTCCCTTCACCCCCTTCCATTCCCTTCACCTCCCATGCCCCCTCCATCCCTTCCATCCCCAACACCCCCTTCAGCCCCAACATCCTCTTCATCTCATTCACCCCCTTCCATCCCCTTAACCCCCAGCACACCCTGCATCCCCTTCACCTCCTTCATCCATTACACCCCCTTCACCTCCCTCATCCTCTTCATCCCATCCACCTCCTTTATCCCTTTCACCCCCTTCATCCTCTTCACCCCCAGCATCCCCCCCTGGGCCCTGCCCAGTTCCCTCCTGCCCCAGCCATCACCATCTCCCAGACAACGAGGAGAGCAGGTTCACTTTCCCTATTGCTTTTATTTCTGGGGTTTTTTTGTCTGTTTTTTGCCTTCTCATACTAAAGCAGCTCAGCAGCTCGGTGGTTTTCTTGTGTGTGACTGAAAACTAAAAAAAAACCAAAGTGGCTGAGGGCAAATTATTTGAGTCACTGAAGTGATGTGGGGACTGACCCTCACACCCCCTGAGGGGCCTGGGCTGGGGCCCTTTTATGCTCCACATACATTGTCCTGTCCCATCTAAACCAAATTTTCCTCACTAATTTCTAAGCAAGTACCTGAGAGGTAAAAAAAATATCCATAATCACCTCCTGGCAGATGTCTGTATTTGTATTGCAGTCTCTCTCCCCTTAATTTCTACCTCACCTGAATACTCTATTCTTAATGCAATCAGAGATGTAATCCTCATGGGGTAGGACTATATTTGACCTGGAATTATTAAGAATTTGCCATTTTCCCAGAGGAAAACATGCTGACTTAAACCTGTGGAAAATGGAAGACATTAATACAGTGGATTTGAACACCTCTGTAGTGATGCTTAACTCTGGTAAGCAACAGCAGACTGAGAAATAACTCTGATGAACACACTGATGTTCCCACCGGAACACTCAGGATGCACTTATATTAAAAAATGTTGTTTTAGATACACCATAATCAGTTCTGAAACCTATAATTTTAGTAGTAAGAAAATCTCAAATATGTTTAAACTAATTTAACTTATTAGCTTAAATGAATTCTAATTTACTCGTATTAACATTAAGGTTTATAATTAAGCTAAAGTAATTACACCTCTAAGTTTTGATGTTGTATTTAAAAAAAAAATGAAGTCTTCCATTTTAGATGTTAGAGCCTGTGTAACAGGGAAGTTGAAAACATAGAACAAACTACATACCCTATTAGCTAAAGTATAAACCTTTCTACCTTCAGGATTATATATAAAGTTTCCCAGAAGTATCATAAATAACAGAAATTATAACTTTTCTCTACTTGTGTGTACAAGTCATCTTTTTTTCCCTGCCTTTACATTGAGAATATCTACCATCTGGTGGTGTTCCAGGGGACTTGCACTTGCAATTTACACTTTCTGGTGGTCAGAGAAGCCTACAAATCTTTAGGTGATTGAAGTTCTGAACCGTTCATTTGTGGTATTCTGAAAATATCAGTATTGCTGCTATTGTGCTCTCCAAAATGATGAATTAGCTCTTCAGGTTCCCTGGGTGTGTGCAAGCACACAGGGACATGATAACATGATACCAGCACACAGAAGAAACAAATACTAGCAAAAGCTCTTTTGTAAATCTTGAATGTGTGACTGAATATATATATTCAGGGTGACTTAAAAGAGAGAGAGAAAAGGAACTTCTTGTGTGTGGAAATCTTAGTGAGCCATGGCAGGAAAAAATAGTTCTAGAAAAGATTTTTCTTATCAGAGGGTCTAAAGCAGCATTGAAACTAGCTGGACTCCAGTGATACCAGTAGGGCCAGTTCTTCTCTTGTTAACTGGGACAAGGTCTCTTTTATCACAACTTTCTGTGCTGTTCTAGTTGTCCCTACAAACACAGGAGACAATGTGCTGCCTGTTATGGCTCTCACTAATAATGTCCCTGGGAAAAACTGATACAGTTGAACTGCTTGGGTTACTGGTTATTAATAGCTCTGAGTTTAAGTAATATTACCATCTTTTTCTATAAGTGTATTTTTGGTAGATGAATTGACTGAACTGCTAAGATATTTTGGGAGGTTGTGCTTGAAATGTCCTGGGGAATGAGACTCTTAAAACTCAGTTGTTAAGTATTCCTGCTCCTTCCCTGCTGGTTTAGGTGAACCTTTCCAACCTCCAGGTCCACCACAGTCCTTATTTTTATTTCTGCTTTCTACAGCCTGGCTCACTTTTGCACCAGGAGCAGGTTTCATTATAGAAATCTAATTTTTCACAGAATAAACCAACGTCCAACCTTTTACACTACTCAAATGTCTCATGGTTTGCTTGTCACTCTAGTCTGTGTTGGTTGCTCACCTGTTATATTGTACAAATATACAACCACAAGTTGCTGAACCACAAGTGCTGCTTTTCTGCTCTGGAGAGGTCCCTTTTCAGGCCACTTTATGGAACTGATCACAGGTAATACCTGGTTAGTGTTAGATATTTCCAAGTGGCTTTCCCACAATTCCCATATGCAAAAGGATCCCCAGGATATCTGATGGGGCAGGGGGGTGGTGTTATATCAGTGAAGTCAATTCACTGCCTCTTGCTCCCAGCCTGTGGAACCTGACACTTGGTTTTCTCCATTTCACAGAGCATTTTACTTCTGGCCAAGGCTGAACATTGCCCTCTCCAGAAGGTGGCAGCTGCTGAGGTCTGCAGTCCAGCAGGTAAGTTATGTGGGACCTCACAGAATCCTGGAATGGGTTGGGTTGGAAGGGACCTGGGAGCCCATCTGATTCCACCCCTGCCATGGGCAGGGACACCTCCCACTAGCCCAGGTTGCTCCAAGCCCCATCCAACCCAGCCTTGAACACTTCCAGGGATGAGGCAGCTGCACTAAGATGGATTTAACAGTCATTTCCAGAGTACTACTCACACTAATTAGCTAAGATTCATCTGTGCCAATTACACCAACGGTGGTAAAGGGATAAAGATAAGGTCCATTTAAATTTAAGTTTATCAATTACATTGGTCAGCCTCCATTTCAAACTACAGCAGGTGTTTTGGGACTGCCTCTGTAAACTGATCCACAGGACTCACCCCAGGACATGGATGGCCATGAGTTTCTTAGTGGAATTAATCAAGAAATATACTTAAATATACTTAATATTTATATTGAGAGAAGATGTTGGCAGTACTCCATGGAAGGAAAAGCAGGTAAGAATAGTGTTCAACCCTTGTTTTGGTTATCTACCACTTGTGTGGTGACAAGCTGGCTCAGAGGATGGAACAGCCCTGAGAATGGAGGCAGCATCCATTGTCTGCATTCCTGCTTCCAGCTCCCAGCTGCTGGATCAATCAAAACCACTGAGGTGCTCTGTGGATGGTGTAGGCACACTATGAGCAACCAACATGTAACTTTAGCTTTGTTGGAAGCATTTTACAAATAAAACCAGGCTCGATGGCTACGAGATAATACACAATAATCTGAAGCTTCTCTGTTCTGAACATGTTCCTTTTTGCTGTAAAAATGCCATCAGTAAATCCCACCACTAGCTGGGGCTCGGGTACAGCTTACTGAGAGAGCAGTCATTGTTCATCTGCATCAGCCTGCAGTGAGGAGTCTTTAATTTTAATAGTCTGCTTGTACATTCTTTATACATCCCTTCTTGCCAGGTGTATGAAATCTCAAGTCATTCTTGTGGCCCTTGCTCAGTTTTCTCCATGAAATGCAGACATGCTTTACCTTCTCAGATCCTTCTGTTGCTACTTTCCACTCAATCAAGCATGTTTATTGTGTTAGTAAGCTAATTATTAATCCTGACAAAATGAGGTAGAAGAACTCATCAGGGAAACTGTTTTCAAGGAGTAACTTCATAATCATGAGTTAAACATTTCTTAACTTCGGCAATTCCAGGTTTAAATGAACAGATGGCAGAGTTTGCCTCCCTGTGAGAGGTGATTAATAGTAATCTATGCTTTCATAATCTCATTAATATTTTGTCTCTTACAAAGAGACAGATCTTAGTACCAGGAGTAGTTGGTCCAGGGTAATTCCAGGTCTGGATCACAGAGGAAACTTTATGCAGCAACTTATACCAAGTAAATTCTTTCACTACTTTTTAACAGGCAGCCTTTGCTGCATTATTTTTTTATATACAACTTGCCTTTAAGGGCTGGCTTTTAGGTCAGAATCTCTTGTACCACTACTTTCTAAAGCTCTGTGTGAGTTGTGAAAAGTGGACTTTTCTCAATTCTCTTTCTCTAAACAGTTTGTAGGGGTCTAGGCAGGGAAACACTGACAGTTATTTCTCAGCAAAATGCCTCAGTGCCTGGTACAGGAGAGGACATTCCTTCAAGGAGGAAGCTGCTATTTCCTCCACTATGCTCAGTTATTGCTGCTTATTCAACTCCTCTGGGGTTTCTTCCTCCAGCAGATAGGAAATGAGGAAGAGCTGACATTCCTCTCTCTCTTCCCCTGAGCACACCTGCTGAACCTGCTAATTCCTTCCCTGTTTCCTGCATAGGATGAATCAAATGTCATGAGGCAGAATATCCACAGGACTCAAAGGAATGTGTTATTTGAGGATTAACATGCTTCATAAAAGCAGGAAATGGAGTTGCTTCCCAGCTCAAATGAGACATACAGTACTAATTTCCTAAGACAAACACCACTACATTTAAAATTGCCTTGTTAGAAAATGTTTAGTCACTCTGGAGGAAGTGTTTAAATAAGTCAATGACTTATTAAATAACTCAGTTGCCAGTCATTTTTGCTGGTCAGTATTGCTGTGAAGTTATTACCATCAGGAAAAATTAGTTAAAGGGCTTATGGAATAGAGACGAATCTATATTCTTAAAGCATCAATAGCTTCATGTTCTGCACTGGAGGAAGAAGTAAGAGGGGTTCTCCAAAGAATAGAACTGATTCTTTCTACCTTTTTCCCCCTTGAAAAACAGAGGGAGCTTCTATTTTTCCCTGGATGTTGGTGGAATTGTTGCTGTGTTGCATCAGCATCACTCTTATGTGTCATTTTTACTGCCTTTTCTACTGGAAGATAAGGTTGTAACATTTGTAAGAATTTCTTCCCCAAGTTTATCTGAACACTGATGTTGGTTAACACCTGAAGTAGCCCCCCAGGTTGGCAAATCCATTGTTCAATTTTAGCTCAGTCTGGAAACGTGAATGAAATGAAATTTTAGTGAAGACAATGTGTTGCAGTTCTCTATTTCTCCTTCTTCCATTTCCTTTTTTTTTTGTTTCCTGGATGGCACTGTTTGGTTTTGAACTCGCCAGAATCAATCATTCCTGCCAGCTGCTTTCTGGAACCAGAGCCCAGCTTTGGATATGCCTGGAATGTGCAGCTCTCCTTGCCTGCTGAGACATTTGCCAGTTTAACATTTACCAGAGTCTGAAAATCTGACTTCTCCAGCCTGGAGCTGAACAAACTCCATGATTGAATGGGGATCTTTGTGTTGGAGTTCAACTGTTTGTTGCAGAGCAGGGGGACCTGTGGGTTTGGTCTGAAGCCTAAATCCACAAGGCCTGGACAAAGACACATGGCCAGTGAGATGCTCAGTTTATTTATACATAAATGCCTCCACGCTGCAGCTGTAAAAAAATGGACAAAGCACTAATTCAGCCTCCTGCTTTTGGCACCTGGTGTCAAGTTGCAGATCCCCTGTTACCTTCTGCATCCATCAGAAGTTGTCAAACAAAACAAAATGCTGGGAATTTCAGTGGGATTCATCTTTGAGCTTAAAAAAGCTGTCTGCAAAAGGATGGGTAGGGATATTCTGATACCTCATCTGGTGGAGTATAAACAGGTATAACAATGTCTTCAGATGTGGTGTAGGCCAGTTATGATTTAAGTTTTAAATTGCAGTGGTTCAGTAACATCTACACTGCAAAACTTAGGCTGGTGGAGCAGAAATTGTTTTTAGCTGGAATGGTTCTTCATCCAAAGCAACCCGAGCATATTTGTGACCTGAGGGGCTTTGTGCACTCAATAAGTTGCTTTTTTGCTGTGTGTCCTTTGTTCCTGTCTTATACTAAATAATATTAAGGATGATGTTACCATAAAAGATGCTGAACACCCCTTCATTTGAACTAGTCAGAAGCTGTGACAGGACTAATGCTTTAATGTTTAAAGATTCCTGGGTTGGTGGCTTTTCCCTTACCTCTGTTATAACCCTTAGCAAGTCACTTAATCTGAGTATCAAGGCAGAACTTGCCATTCTCATGTGAATGATACTTCAGTACATTTGAGTTTGAAACCCTGACAGAGGTGTTAATGTGCAGGTTGTACTTATTTTTTAATGAAATAAGATGTGGTTAAAATATTTGCAATGGTATTCTGCAGTGCTCCTAAAATAGTGAGCTGCATGTTTTAATTGGTGTTTAACTATAAATGAACACTTCTTAAATTTATAGGAGTAAGTTGATCTCCATAATTCTTCCAGTGCAAACTTAATTATCATTGGTTTTATTGAATTCATTCTTCTGAACATTTTCTGTTCTTACAGTAAAAACATGCCTGAAATGAACTCATGTAAGAATTGCTGTATCGATGTCCAGAACTATTATAAATATCGATGGCTCAGCTTGCTTTCATAGTTATCACTGCTGTGTATCTTCCCCACAGACACAAATGCAAGGGGACAGCTCTGTTTATGATATTTTTTAGTGACATCTGGCACTCTCACAGGAAGCCTGGTGCCTGCTTGTCTGTTTGGGAGAGCCACATTCATGACTCAAAGCCAAGCTGCAAAAGGGAACATTATTGTTAGTAACTGTAAAGGAATGAATGTGATCAGGAGTGAGGACTTGAAGTTAAAAGCAAGTGTTGATTTATTGAGTGTTGTTCCCTGTGAATAAAAGTCAAACTTGGCCAGCTGGTCAAAGTATGGAGCTGCTGTTTCCTCATGTGTTCTCATGCATAGGAAGCCTCCTGACCTTGGGCCTTGATTCTGCAGCTGATCACTCATTTCAGCTCACAGAAGATTTTGCCCTGGGACAATGTGCTGTCTGACTTCTCACAAAGCAGAAAAGATCCCACCTTCCACAGAAATTCTACCAAAAACCACATAGGTTGTGTTCAATCTACGTTTGAAGTCCTAAACTAGCTGGATTTTGAGGCAAGTCCCAGAACACTGCAGGAGTTTCATATGAAACACAGAGCTCTGTGTGGATTTTTAGTCTGCATTTCCAGGACATTTGTATCATGGAATTACAGATTAATTAAATTAAAGATTCAGTAACATATAGATACAAAGCAAATATGGACAAGATTGTAATGACCAAGCCATGGTTTCTTGAGGTTTGCTTGAAGCTGACTGGAATGTTCTACACTCGAGATTTCCAGGCAGCAAGGTGTATGAATCATCAGAATATCAAATGTGTCATTGTAGCAGCAGTTGCTGTTTCTTCAAGTTTTCAGAATAATAGATGTCTTCTGATTTTTCAGCACCCTTGCTTCCTCTACCATATCCTGAGTGTCCTGCACTCCAGCTGATCATCAGAAGGGAATTGCTGCCACGTTTTTGCAGGTTCAGATTTAGCCCAGCCCAACATTTCACACTCAGTCTCCAGGGCTGGAAGCCCACAGCTAATGTTTCAGAGGAGCATGGGCTGCTTGGTTAGGGGTTGATTTTTACCTAAGATTAATAAAACTTCCCTTAAACTAGAGGGTGGACTATAAAGGCACAGTTAAGCCCAGAAAATTTAGGTAGCTGGTATATGAAGTTAAAATGGCTTTTAGTGAGAGATTCTGGTGTGGGAGCAAAGCAAAGTGTCCTTGAGCAGAATTTCAGCTGGTGTTCTGTCCATGATCCAGGAAAACTCAGAACTGCCCACAAGGGTTGTCTGCTCCAGTGCCACACATTTCTCTTATTCCTTCAGGCTAAACCAAAATTCAGAGCTGGCATAAGAATGTTTTTCTGATTTTGTGGTATTTGCAAGTTAGCAGGGACTGAGCTGCTGCAGAAGAAACCAGTGACATCTGTGCTATTCCCTACAATGGGTGAATAATTCATAATTCCATATGCCAAGCATTTGGGAAGGCATCAATGCATCTTATGGGACAGTTTCCAGTACAGACAAGAAATTGTTAAATCCAAACTAACAGAAATTACTATTCTTTTGCCACAAGAAGAAGCTTTAATCTTCCTGCTTCCATATGACTTTACATGAAGATAAAGCTTATGGTCACAGACTGACTGCTTCCCTACATCAACTCAAAAACTAACTAAACACTCCTGAATTACTTTTTCTCATATGTTTAGCTTTGAATTATAGTTTCATTTAGCAATGTCAAATGAATTGATTGTGGGCATTGCACTGATAAGACAAGTAGCAAAATAAGTCAGGAAAATTGAAGGAAGTTTAAAATATTTTAATTTTTTTAAAGAAAACAAAGAATAATTATTGTAAAGTAGGACAATTTATATTATGATTTTTATTTCCAAAGCTTGGATTGATATGATAGTTCATGGCACACAAAAGAAACAGAAAAGCAAATACAGAGAGGTTGACACGTTCAGCAATCATCGACCTCATGATTATCGTGATTTTTACACCAAACACTGATTTAGAAAATCTGATGCACTGCAGCCACTGGACATGCAAAGCCTTTGCTCTGAGCTCTGTGCATTCAGGTCCTGCTGCACTAAAAATGCCACAGAAAAGCTGCATTATACCTCAGTGCCACATTCTGACCTGGTGCTGCACACGTTGTCAAACAAACCAACACTTAGAAAACGAGACACTCGGAAAGAAAACTTTGTATACACTGGTTCAAAAGCTTCTACGTGTCAGCTCTAAAGCTGCTGAGTAACTGGTTAAAGTGACCCATCAAAAGTGGGTATTTTCCAAGCACCCCTTAATTCAGGATGTTTATTTCAATCCCTGCATGTCTCTGCAAGAAGAGAAGGCAGGAAATTCCTGATGCAATAGTCAGCAGAGCAAGCTTGCAGTTGGTAGGTCAGTTCCAGCCAGGCCTACCCTATTTTGCCACAGAATAACATAAGTATCATGAGCAGAAAATCTGTATCAATAGTGGAAAAATTTTAGCTTCCAATATCCTGTATTTTTTGGATATTTAATTTGTAAATAACTGGTTCTCTCTGAAGCTAATTCCTCCTTTTTGATACATCACGTGGTAGATGAACATGCCACAAGCACTTAACCAGTCAAAAACACTTAAAAGATTCTGAATATGTTCTGGATATGGGTTTTTTTAAAGAAATCCATAAAATGTAATGTGTCATAATCTTTGGTTGCATTTGAAAACCAAGCATATATTACCTGTAAATCACATTTCAGGTGTACATCTGTTTGCTGCAGGGTTTTTTCTTACTGCAAGATCTTTTTTCTTCTGGTAAAATCCTGGATGGTAGAAATGCTATGGAATGTTCCATACTCTGGAATCAGGGAGAGTGGGGGTGGTCCTTAGAGCTGTGTGGGATCCCCATAGATCTGCAATGCTTTATTTTCCATGGATCATCTTCTCACACAAATGCAGGAATAGTCTTTAGTTCTTATAAAATAAGAAGCACTTGTATTTTCTGGCATAGAATGACATGGCTGCTTGTTTCAACTGTTTTCAGGGCCTGGAAAACAACAAGCAGACATTTATTGCTCATCCTTAACCCAAATGTTAGATACCTGCTCTCTTTTCCTCCCTCTCTGTCTTTCCTATCACCACTTTATTTCTCTTCCCAGTTCCTGTTTTCCTTTCTCCTGATTCTGGTGCACAGGATCTGTTTAAATGTCCTGGGGTTTTCTTAGTCCTTTGCAGTTTGTAAAGAACTTCAGATTTGCATGGCACCAAAGAATAAGGCAGAGATCATTCCCAATCTTCAGCTGCTTTCCAGTACTTGTAGGATTTGGTCCTCTCATAACTCCTAGATAATTTTACCTCTGTGCAGGAGAGTGATTCCAAACCCCATGCACTTGATATTATAACAATATCTGGCAATTTTTTTCTGATTTCTGTGGGTTTAGACCCCCCACATTGTGATGCAGCTCTTGCTGATTTTGATGCAATGTGTAACATCAAAATAGATTGTTTAGTCAAAATAGGACCAGCAGACATTTCCCAGGTGATTGCTGTGACCCTGCTCAGAGGATGGGGCTTGTGGAAAAGCCTGATTAGCAATTTACTTACGAGTACCTGCCTGACATCTTCCTTACAACAGCAATCACTATTCCTGCAAGGATTCCAACTGCAACCACGATTCCAATGATTATTCCAACCAGTGCAATTGTTTCCAGGCCACCTGAAAGAGGAAGTTGGGAATGTCAGTGTGTTTCTCAGGGAGACCATTGGTAAGAGGGACTGATACAGCACCGATGCTGTTCTGCTGCATCCCACTCCTCAGGGAAATTCCCTTCTGTCTTGGGAGTTCTCAAGTAGGTTTGGGAAGTTCAGCAGCCTGAAAATGTGCCTTTGGGCTGGAGGTTTGGGAAATGCAGCACCCTGAAAATATGCCCTTGGGCTGGAGAGCTCCATGAGGGTGTGGACATGGAGACAGTGATCAGGTGAACCAGGGGAGGCAGTTCAGGGACACATTGGGCACAGCCAGTGGCTGCTGGAAGGGGATTCCCTGGCAGTTTTGTTGCCCCTTGTCTTTTGAAGCAAATCTTCTGTTTAATACCTTTTTCAGTTTTCTCTGGTTCCCCGCTTGCTTCACCTGTAAAACCAGAAGGACAATAATTACTCACTCTGCTTGGTACAGAGTTTTTCAGTTCAATTTGTAATGCTATATGCAGGAAAACTTTTATCAACTATGTCACAATGGTTTGAGGTTGTCCTTTTGATAGGAAGGGAGCAAATTAAAAGTCTGGGAGAGTGAATACAAAAAACTCCTAAGTAATAGAAATTAAAACCTAGGGGACTGATTTATCTGATATATACTAGTGCAACTTGTGTGATCACATTAAGATCAATAAGGTGTTTATACCTGGTATAAAATAATTATGATTAAGACAGAAATCAGATTTTAATTTCTGAGACTGGCATATGCTGATAAAATTTCACCTTGCTCTGAGTGTATTTGCTGAACTATTCTGTGTCTATTTATAAAGAGAACACCTTAAAGTTGGTATTGGAATTTTCCAGATAATATTTAGTAGATGGCAGTAGAACTTTGATGTAGAAAAACAGAAATGAAGAGGTTTTTTACCATCAACACTCTCTGTGTTAACTCCATAACCAGTAGAATTGTCACTGTCTCCATCCGGGACAAAAGCACTTTCTGTGGTCATCAGGTGTCCAAACTGCAAGAGATTTGTTACATTGTGTAGTCTGGTGGGCAACTACAAGAATTGGGGGGAAAAGAGGGAAAAGAAAACCTCAGTACACTCAGTCTACATGTATGAAGGTAGCATTTAAATTCCCTGCTCATCCCCATCTCGTGGGTGCTTTTTTAGCTGTCACCCATCATCTTTGTGTACAGTGACCAAAACAAACCAAATGAGCTGATTGATTTTCCCAGCTGGAGGCTTTTCTACACCTCTCAGCAGGACTGCAAGAGGAGACTGCAGAATATTGCAGCCCTGCCTTTTTTCAGTCTTTTGGCGGTTTTTTTTAGAGTGGTTTGTCAGTTTGGTTTCACTGAAGCTGAGTGAGAGACACTGAGCTGGAAGAGGCAGTGAACAGGCAGGTAACAGCAAGGAACCTTTACTTGGCATTTCCTACTCACCAGGGTTGGCAGGGCTTCAAACTCCGTGTCATTTCTGTCTCTGAAATCAATCGTTGCACTTTCTTCTCCTTCTAGAACTGAGCTTGCTGAATAAAATTGGAGAAAACGAGTCAGGATTTTACTTTTTAGTCACCTGTTCTGGCTACTTTGACATGAAAACTTTGTTAAACACGAGCTCTGTGCACTGTTCTGTGTCCCTGCCCCTGTGCACTTTGGTTTGTGAAATTATTTGGAATAAATATGAATTCTGCTTTACTCTTGCCCAAAGCAGTAGGACAAAGAGCTTAAGTACCATCATTTAACCCTGGCAAAACCTTAAAACATATTGGTTATGAACATTTTGTCCAACAAATTATTTCTTTTTTTATGGAAAGGTTCCCTCTCCCCCCAGAGTGGATGTGATGCCTCCAGATTTCCAGCTTATGCACTGGGATAAATTACTTCAAACATCTTCCATTTTCTAAAATAATAAGAGCTTCCTCCCAGCTTTCAGCTCAGTCTCAGCTGCAACCTTTATTTTTAGAACTGTCATCAATGTTTATGGGTGTAGCTATAGTTTGAAAATATTCCTACACAAATCTGTCCTGAGGTTTTTCCAGTGTTGCAAATGCTTAGCTGCCATAATTTGATTTTCTTTTAGGCAACAATGTAAGGTCTTCCTTTTTTACTGTAGACCTCTGCGTCATCTGTGCTCTTTGGTGCAGTGGACATTTCCCTTTTGGCCCACATAATGCTGTTTATTTACAAATACAGCCAGACTTCATTCAGAGACAAAACAAGCTGGAACGAGGTAGAACACAAAAAACATGGCCCTGTGAAGACAACTGGCACTATCAAGAATCTGTTGGGAACATAAGTGTTATTTGCTTAAGTTTCTTGCTGATTCATAAACCTGTGAGGATGCAGAGAAGGATGTTAATGTAGGGGGAGACCTCTTGGGGGTTTGGGATTCCAAAGCCAGGTGAGGGGGCCTGTCCTGCTGCTGCCTGGGAATGAGGGTCCTGCTGATTCCAGACACCAGGGCTGAAAATTAGGCAAAGAGCTGATAATATCTCCAGGCAAAAAAAAGCTTTTTTTGCATCAAACTTCTGTTTATCTCAGCAATCAGACCAAAAGAAGGACAGCTATTCACAGGAGATCTTTTTAAAGCTGAGAATTACTGTCCCACTGGAATATTTTATGGAAGAGAAATGCTCACAACCTGTTTGGTTTTGTTAAATTAACACTGTTTCTACTAATTTCACTTTTTACGCAGTCACTTCAAAATATTCCCATCTCCTCTGCATATGAAGTTAGACTATATCTGAATTGTTTGACTAGGTCCAAATACTTCTTATAAAAGAATTTACTACTCCTAAGTGCACCCTACCTGTGCTGTGTGTGATATAGAGGCAAGAAAACAGCTTTTGTTCTGTGACTGAAATGAGTAAGAATGGGCATTTTGCTTGATATCAGTAAAAACTGAAAAAAAACCATAGAATCACTTTGGATCAGCTGTGCAGATATCACTCGTAAATGATTGTTCTCTAACTGTGAGTTCCATTTCACTTTTGTTCATTTGTAACTGCCCCTTTTAAAATAAAAATGTTATTTCACATTAAAAAAAAGCCAGTATTTAATTTTGAAATCAGTAAAAAAATGCACTGGCAGCTTAAAGGATGAATGAGTTGAGATTGAGAAAAAAAATCTGGTTTTGCTCAAAACTCTCATTTGAATTCTACTGGAAACCTGCAAATATTTTTCCTTTGCTCCCAAAACTGTTTTCTGAACCAAACTAGAAAATTTTTATCCATCTCCACCAATGTAAGACTGAGAGCTTTGTCCCATTGCCAAGAGACCAAACACTGAACTAAACTTAGATTTCTAATTCCATGTTTACTCAGGTAAACAGAATTTTATATTTTTGTACCTTTAGAAGCCTGCACACAGATACACTTTCTATCTCAGAGCCAAAAGGGTGTGCAGGGAGTGCTTTGGGCAGTAGCAGAAAAAGAAAGTATATTCATGTGATGCCAACATGAGGCCTAATATAGAGGCTAATTAAGCCAGTCAGGGTCCCAAAAATCACCAAAAATCCACAGCAAGACTAGAACAAGCCAGGGTAAATCAGAGTTCCAAGTTAAAAATGGCAAAAATAATGTTTTGGTCATTTTTTATTGAAATACCCCATGTATTGTTGAGGAAGCACAAAAGGGGCTTGACTTTTAGTTGTATATTTAGACACTTTCTAAATATCAGTGTGATTTAAGATATAACACTACTTATAATACTTATTTTTTGCTTATAAAGTAATGACTTTAGAGTGTAATGGTGGATGTAAAATATTGGCCATGTAAATGCTAAGTTTAAGGGAAAAATAGCAGTAGAACTCACCAATGTGAACTGTGTGTGGATCAGTTTACCTTGTAATCCCAGTCAGAAGTGAAAAAAACATCCTTTATTCGCTAGTTGAAAAATAAGCACAGATGGAGAAAACCAATTACCAGAGGAAAATCCCCCAGCAGAAAGTGAAATATATTTTGCACGTTAACAACAAGCAGCTTATTGGGAGAAGCTGCTTATGCTGCTGGCATGGCCCTGAAAAACTGCCTGACACTGAAGGCAGCAAACAGTGTCACACAGCAAAGGTGGACAGAAACAGTGACTGTCCCAAGGAAATATAAAATAATTAGTCTTGGGGTGGTACTTCTTGAGGTTCGTGGCCGTGAGTGACGTGTAGGAAACCTATTTCAGTGCCTTTGCCCTCTCAGTGACTGGCTAAAGGAGGTGGCCCAGATTAATCTTGCCTAATTTTAGGTTCTTAATAAAGGCACCTAAATAAAGTGGCTGCTTGCCCTTATCTTCCTTCACAGTCTGTGGGGAAAGATAAATACTCGGAGAAGGTAACTCAGCTCCCCTGAGATTTGGGTCATCCTTGGCAGTGCTGCCTTCCCTTACCTGGAAAGGGAAACTGGAATGTGGCTCCTCTGAACTGCCCCAGCTCACATCAAACTGATTTCTGCCATTCTGAAGGGCTTGACCCAGTCCTATCCCACCTGTATAACACTGTTTTCAAGCTGAGGTCCTGGATTTGCTGGAGAATAATCCCTGGAGTCTTTCCAGGTTCGTTTTGGGTGGACAGTGGAGGTGGCTGGGTGGTGGTTAAACAGACACTGCTGAGTTATTGCCCAAAGAAAGGCTGGGAGGGAATTTGTTATCAGTGTAGTGCACAGGTAGGAAGAAAAATTGGATATTGGACAGCTTTGTCAGGGAAAGTCATACAGAAGTTAAATATTTAAATAAAATGGAGAGAAACTATTGGACTTGAAGCTTCTTTCCCCGTTCCCAGTAGGAGCCCTGCACCACTGACATCAAAGGGAATGCAAAGGGGATGTAAAGGGGGGGGTGCTCCTGTCAGTCCTTGGTTCCATCTGATGTGGGCCAACTGTAGCAAGAGTCAGGGTTAAGCAGGGCTTCTGCATGTGTTCCTAATATTATCTTCGAGGAGGTTGTAAATAAAAACATTGCCTCACAGTGCTGGGGTTGTCTCCAAGGAGCACCAGGGCCTCCTCTGTTTGCAGCTCTGAGCTGCTGTGCCTGTGAATTAATCACTGCACCCCTTCCTGCCAGAGTTCCAGCTGGGAGCCTTTCAGTTCAAAGCCCCCAGCTGCTCTCAGGCTGCACACCAGGAGAAAATTTGCTGTCTCTAAAAGTTTAATAGTGCTTTGAAACCCTCCAGTGCTTAAGCATCCCCTGACCCACTTAGGGGAAGATGAGCTCACTCCTTACGTGCCCGGAGTGACAGTTCCCTGGGAGAACCTCTCCGGGAGGCTCTCAAAGCACGGCGGTTGTGTTGGAAAGGAGAGGGAGCTGGAAAACTGTTGTTCATTAGCATTTCTTTCAGGGATCTCCAAAACCAACAAAGATACTTCTGAAGATGAAAAGTGTTGTAGGATCTTGTTTCTCTCCTGGTGTAAACCTGAATAAACCCAAACACTGGTGGGCAAAGGCAGTTGTAAGCCTGTAGTTTAGCTTAGTCCTTGGAATAGGAGGCCCTCCAAATAGAATGAGTTTCCATCTCTGATAAGAGACCAGGAGATAAAAATGGCAAACCTTAAAGGATTCCCTCTGGCAAGAACTGAAATAATCTTTTGCTCATTGCCTTGTGGTTCTCATAAAAAAGGAAACCAGCTCCAGTTATTTGTAACAGCTAAAAAAGGAAACTAGCAGGTTAACTGTCAAACAAAAGCTCTGATCTTAAAATTCAAGTTTATTTTTATCTGTGTCTTATCAACATCATGTTTTATCCCATCCAGCTGGGCTAAATAGGTACTTTGGAGGATGTTGCTCCAGAAAAGCAAGGGAAAGGATTTAGCAGGATGGGTCACTTGGGATGTGTCCCTCTCCTGCTGGAGATGAACTGAGCAAACATCTGGAGCTGGCTGAGGGCTTTCAGGATCTGCTTCCGGAGCTGTTACAGCCCAAGAGGTGTTGTTTGAAGGGCTGGGAATGGATTTGTGTGTTATCCATCCTGTTTGGGCTGTATCTGACTCAGCATTTATGTCCTGATACAGGAATTCCCGTTCTGAGGGAGCATTCTTCACTCAGAGACCTTAATTTGATTGTGGGCAAACTGAGTCTTAGGCTGTGTCTCATTACTGGAATTAGTTCAGTAGTAGTTCAGTGAAAACTTTTATTCCTGGTGGTGAAGGTTTAACAAAAATATGTGATTTGTAAGGAATCTGCCTTTTAAATACAGCAGCTCTGTAATTTTCAAATTGATTTTTTTTGTTGGTTTTTTGGGTTTTTTTTTTGTTACTTGGCTTCATCCTCCATTTAAGTGTATTCCAGAATCCAAAATCTACCTAATCAGTTGAATTTTGTCTGAAAATAGTTTTCCATTATTTTTCTATTTTTGGATATTTGGGGGAAAAAGCATACAGGTGTCTCTTTTGTTGTGAAATGCTTCAACAGCACCAGATCCAGGCTACAAAATCTTTTTGACTTTGAAAATATGAGATTATAAGAAGAATATAAGAAGAATATAACATAGTGGAAGAATATAACATAGAAGAAGAATATAACATAGTGGATTCTGGGATTTGTCTTTTGATGTTTGAACCTTTGGACAGTTAAAATTTGCAGACTTTAGAAAGGCAGGGAAGTTTGTTAGTGAGAACTGAAATTCTCATTTGTACCTCATCTGTATCCTGCAAAACTATATCTGCAGTATCCTGAGAGCTTTGTGTCCTTGGCCTGTTTGGGGCCTTTTCTTTCTCTGTTAATTTTTTCTGGAAGTTGGAGTAATGTCTCATCCCATAAGAAATCCCCTGGTGTGTGTTTGTGTCTAGACTCTGTTGTTCAGGAGAAAGTATGTACTGTCTAAATCCTGGAGTGCTTTCTGCAGTTTCCTTATGCAAAGACTGACAGTTTGCTTTATATAACAAAGGAAGCTGGATGACAAAATCCCAGGAATTTTGGAAAGAGTCTGCCAGTTGAAAACTGGTCATGAAGCACAAGGCAGGATTTAGCTCAGCCTTATTTAGAGCATGACTGAGTTTGTTCAGGTATTCCCTGCAGCTCCTGATGACAATGCTTTGCTGAATTGTCAGAAACATTTCCTTTGGTCACCACACCCTGCTCCAGATGGGTTTTATTGCTGGGGCTGGCTCAGCCAGAGGAACAAAGCCAGGCTTTAAACCGACAGTGCCAAGTGGCAAAGAACCACTGGGCTGCTCCTCAAGTAAATCACATGTCCTCTGGATGTTACAGTGCTCTACTGACAGAAAAGCAAAGCAAAATAGACTTGAACTGGGCAGATATAGAGAAGTAGCTGCTCTTCAAGGGCTTGGAAACAAAACCACCAGGGGAAAATGTGGAACCTCTGTAAGCCTTGTCTTAGGCATGGTAAGATCAGCCACAGAGCTGTGGGCATTAGGAAGGGACTAACTCCATTATGGGACATTCCTTTAAAATATTCCTTGCAGGACTAGAGATGAATATTCCAAATTTGTGCTTTTAAGAATGTTGCTGTGTTAACCTCTGCTTTCCTGTCTGCTCAGCACACTGACCTCACACTTGCTATCCCATGAGTGTGGGATAAAACCATGTTGTTATTGATGTTTGCTGCCCTGTGCTCCTTGGCAATTTTACTCATAGTTTAATTGTTTTCTCTGAGGGTTTGATTGGGACAACGAGGTTGGAGTTGTGGTCAAGGTGTGAGTATCTGCTGCACCTTTCTGGCAGGGGCAGGATTCCAGAGCTGTCGCTGCAGGGCTGACTAAAAAGGAGCATTTCAGCCAACATAAGGAGGAAAGTACCAAACTTTGTGTCAGGGAGCAGCAGATTTTCCACATGTGCAGCAGAAAGCAAATATCTGTGTGCAAATACTGGGATGTGTAAATGCAGATGAGAGGAATTAAGAAATGACCTCTAATACAGTAATAAACTAATCTTTTCCCTGAATCACTTCTTCCCCAGAACTCTGAGGCTACAACCATGTGCCCTTTCACAGCTACCTTGTTGAAGGTTACTAACCCCTTGTATCTGCCAGCAGGATCTTTTGCATGTTCCTTAACTTATTTGTTTGAAATACTCCCACCAAACACTGAACTGGAGACTCTTAGGTGCTAATTTTGTTCACAGAGTGATTTTTGGCTACCTCATTTTATTGCCATGCAGCAAGCAAGATCCATTCAAATATGTTCAGTCTGACTTTTATCCTACATTAATCATGTACTAGCTAATATTTGGATGTGTTTCATAGTCATAAAACCATTTTAATGTCCATTTGGAGTGAAGTGTGTCCCCTTTACAGATTTAGCAGTATCTCCTACACTACTTAAGCCCTCCTAAGAGACCACATGTTTGCCTGAAAATGGTGTAACAGCTGAATTATTCCCTCACAAAGGATTATTCTGATCCAATTTGTGCTGGATGTTGTAGTGTTTGTAATCAACAAAGATGGAAAAAACATGAGGAAGTCATAAAGCAACACGAGGATGTGCTCAGCATCAGCTCCTCTGTCCTTGGAGAGCCTTTGGCCAAGCTTCTGAGGCAGGGAGTTGGAAATCAATAATGCTTTTGTCTCTTATTTTTCCTCATTTGTTTCTCTTTAGAACATCCCAGCACACCTCCACTCCCAAATCCCACATCTTGTTCTGAACTGCTGTGCAGCAGTTTGTGCTCTCCTGGGGGGTTGATCCCCACTGAGGGGACACACGAAGCAGGGGGGCTCCTTGAGAGGCTGCAGCAGGGGGCTGGGATGCAGGGAGGGGCAGGACCTGGCAGCATTTGCCTTCCATCCTGCGGTCCCTGACCACATCCAGACAAAAAACAAACAAACCAACAAAACAAAGGTGCCACTGAGACAGCCCATCTGCCCCAGCAGCAGGAAGGAGGCATTTCTGTGGTCCACGTGTGGCTCGCCTCAAGTGACACATGGAGAAACACTGCCTGCTTCTGTTGGAGCCCAACAGCCTTCCTTCACTGCCTTTTATTGTCTAGTAAAATGCTCTCTAGGTTTTTAACTGCCTTTTTTTTTTCTCCCCAGATGATTTACAGTCCTGGGTCTGGGGTATGTGCACGG
This sequence comes from Pseudopipra pipra, assembly GCF_036250125.1. Taxonomy (NCBI): domain Eukaryota; kingdom Metazoa; phylum Chordata; class Aves; order Passeriformes; family Pipridae; genus Pseudopipra; species Pseudopipra pipra. Next base: position 5,293,294 of record NC_087570.1, on the reverse strand, counting down.
ATTCAGTGGGAACTGCTGAACAACAGCAGTGGAGGATCTGGCCTCTCTGTTCCCAGATTTTACTGTGCAGCCTGAGGTAATGAAAGGTCCACTTGTAAGCCTTTAAATATGACTGTTTTCCTTGTTTGTAAAGTTACAGATTCAAAAATTAACTGTTGGAATACAGATGGGCAAACCTCTGCTTGCCCAGCAGAGAGGAGAAAGCAAAGTTTGTCTGTTCTCTGCTGGTCTTCCACAAAGACACTGCAAAATCCAGACCCACTGATTTGCAGACCTACTAATAGTGATTCAGCAAGATGATTTTCCCCTTTTTTGTGATAATTGTTTTGGGTATTGGACATGTAGAGTTAGATTTATATCATGAAGAGGCATATATGGGACACATGTGAGAGCACTCATCATTCATGATGCAGGGGGAAAGGTTTTGTGGTGCTTATTTAGTAGAAAACTGGCTCCCTTTTGAGTCAAATGTGACTGTTCCTCTTGGTTGTACATTTTGTTTATAGCCAGCAGTTACAGAATTTGATTTTCAGGAGAGTTTAGAGGTGCCTGACTTTATTATAGTTTTGCCACTGAAACAGCAACAGTTTGGGTAAATCAAGACACTTCTAAAAGAAAACTTTTCTGGTGATTTTGTCAATTCTATTTTTTATGATTCTGAAAAACATAGAAAACTTTTTAGTCTTTCAGGGCTGACTGTAAACTTCAATTTCCTTTCTTCTGGAAAATGGACTCAAAATGTTTCATATAAACACTTGTTATCCAAATTATCCTGTCAATGTGCTTACTTTCAGTCCAAACCAAATGTTACATGATCTGGGATAAACCTGACTTGCATAAGGAGATATAATCTGGTGTTTGCCTCTAGGTAACATCAGGCACGTGGACAGTTGATACAGCTCAAGTGACATGTGCTATCTTGTCAACAATCACATTAATTTTTGTTCATGTTATGTGACAGCCACTGCAGTAATCTCCATCTCTGCAACGATATTTTCACCACAGGAGAGGGTTTGGAATTAAGAAATGCCTCTGAAAAGCACTGGTTTGGATGCTGGTGGAGGCCAACTTCCATTTCTACTCATTTGGTCTGATCCAAACCCTTGCCTGAGTTTTTATATGCTGAAACCATCACAGAAAGGCAAAAATGTACCTGCTAATCATTCAATAATAATAATAATAATCCTTTTGGAAATTGGTAATACACTTCCTAATTGAAACAAAGCTGCTTTTCTTGAGTCAGTCTCAGTCCATAACCTGGAGTGCCCAGTTGCAAGAAAAGGGAAGCTGCAGATTTATTTATGGCCTCATTGGGTTAAGAAGTATCAGAATCTGATAAGGAGACTTTTTTCCCCTAAAACCCTAAAGCCACACTGTCACCCCAGAGTTTCAGATATCTGGATATCCCCACTCCCCCAGGGACTATTCAGGTCAGACATTCTCCCTCCCCCTGTCAGCCTGGCACAGACTGTGAAGGTGGCATTGTCACCTCCAGTCTGTTCTAACACATAATTGCTGATGGTCGTCAGTAAACACCAGTAATACATATTAAATACTCAGTACTCTCTTATTTTACCTCTGGAGTCCATTCCCCAGGTGTATCCTTTGGAAGTTGTCCTGCATGACTGGCTCCATGTGAAGAAAAAGTCATAAAACCTAAACACCCCAAAAGTCTTAAATGCAGTAAACCATGTTCCAGATCCAGCTGTGGAGTTCAGTGCTGGTTATAAAGCACAGGTGGGATCTTGCAAGCAGCAAATACTCTATTTTTCTTTCTGACTAGTAGGGTTTCAGCCTGATCATTGCTGGACTCCTTCTCTCAGAGTTGAGAGAAGATATGCTTAAAAATTCCCCAAAAGCCTGGAGATGAAACACCTTTTTTACCCATAATTCTGGTATCTTAGAAACTGCTTAAGGTACTTCTGTAAAATAGTGGTGGCTTTGCCTCATTTCCAATGGCTTTAAACTTTGGTACATTTAATAGTGATGCTTGTTAAGGATAAGGTAGCTGTCCTTAAACAATTCTCAGAATTTCCCCCAATTTCCTAGAAAACAATTTTTGTGTCTTGCCTAATATGTGCTGATTTTAGATTTCCTGTGAAATTCTGAAGCACAGCTCCAAACTTTCAGCCTCCTGTTCTGACATACTCCATTAGAAGTTTCAAGTCAACACCCACACATGCTGTATATAGTGATATAGCTCCATTCTATCCAGCAGAATGGTACTGAGTACTATCAGGCCAAAATCAGGTCTTTTTTTTTTTTTCAGTTTGGGTCCCCAAATCCAAGTCTGACAAGTCTAGTTATGCTTTGGAAGACTGATGGGCTGAGTTTCAGGTTGATGTATTTAGAGCACTGGTACTGGGAATGTGTTCCATGGCAATGGCAGAGGCACTTCACGTTGCCTGGTGGCCAATTCATTCATCAGGAGTCAAACACTGCACAGAAAGTCTGAATTTCAAAGTGATATTCCTGGAATCAAGTACTGGTCAGGGTAATTCTGATTTATTGATAATAAATCAGACTCTTCCCCTTTAGCTGTAAGAAAATGTCTCTTTTACCTAAAAGTGTGTCTTTTTTATAAAATTCAAAAGAAATAATTTGCCAAATTAATCTTTTCTAAGCAGGTACATAACACTTTTTAAATAGGTAATAACTCTCCCTGTTTTAGTTGGAATACATTGCTTATGGCTAAGTCAGGCTTAGCAAAGCCCTGTGTAGGGCTCAAATCCTAAGTGGCTGTAATGTCTTTAAGCTCATAAGTTAAACTCCTGAATGGAAATATTTATAAGTTACTTTGGTAGAGTTACAGCACCTAAATGCCAATTAAACTAATCCATTGCTTGCACTCTGCACTGTGTGTGTCACAGGGGGACTCATTTCCAAGGGCTGGGGCTGGAATGCCTCCCCTGCCTGTACCTTCTCCCTCCCCTGCAGACACACAGAAAATTCTTTCCTAAGAGAGCCTAACTCAGCCCATCTGAAAACTCCTGCATTACAGCTGGAGTTTGAGAATTCCAAAGGAAGTTTCACAAACAGGACAGAGCAGCTCCATAACCTGGGAGCGAGCACAGAAACCGCTGAAGTGCAGGAAACGGCTGGAAATCATTGTAACCAAAGTTTCTCCTTACCTTCTTCAGCAAGTGCTGCCAAGGGCACACTCCCTAGGACGAGGATGAAGAATGGAACTTTCATAAACATCTTTGCTCTGCTTGGAGAGTCGCTTTTCCTAATCCCCAGACCAGATGGATCCAAACTCGGATTAATTTTTATTTAGAGGCAGCGGAGAACTGAGATCCCAAAATGAAATCACTGCAGAGAAAACACTTTGGTATTCCAAATATTCCTTTTGCTGCTGTATCGTGGAGGGGGAAGGCTTTCCCAGCTGATAACTGTACAGTTAGAGAAAACTGAGTGGAGTTGGAGTTATTTTCTTTAGCCCAGGGGTGGGAGCAGCCCAAGGTGGTCCTGGCCGAGCAGCCAGGCCCGCCCTCCCCACGCTGTTTGGTCAGCACCAAAATTATGATCTCAGCCCAGGTTTAAAGTTACAGGAGCTGTTGTGGCTTTCACAAGACTTTTATTTAGCAAAGTGGGGAAAGGGAATTTAGGCAGAGCGAGGTGCTCCCTCCCTTCTGCAAACTGTCTTTAAAAAATACTTTAAGGAACAACACTAAGGACGTTTTTCTTGTTATTTCCAGCGGTGAACTGATGGTTTTTTCATTTCTGAGTGAGCCCCCATGTTTTTCTAAGCAAGTGTGGTACTGAATGTGCATTTAGGGACACTGAAACAGTTTTAGGACAGGCTATTTAATTCTGCAGTAAATAGTGTCTGAGTTTTCCTGTGTGTCTGAGGCTCTGAGCTCGTGTCCTCAAGTGACACCCTGGCTGTGCTCGACCATTTCTCTCTGCCCACAGGCTTGCTGGTCTCAGAGTGCTGATATCACTCTTCAGAGAGAGGATTTTTCCTTTTAATATGTATTATTATTAGCAGTACAGCCCTACAATGAGTCTGTGCAAGACTCATTAGTTTTTCCTCGTCCATGTTTGTGGGAATCAGCCTTGCAGGGCAGGTGTGCAAGGCTGGATGGCACCAACATCTGTAAGACAGGCCTTTGCTCACCAGTAACAGTTCTCAGGCAGGAACTGGGGCTGAACTTGGAGAGAAATTATTTATATCAACCCTATTCTGAATCTTCCCTCATTTGGGGCAAGTAATAATCTCCTGATTTACATCTATTTATACATATCTGGAGCAGGTCCAGATCAAGGGTTGGACTTGACGATCTCGGAGGTCTTTTCAACTCAGTTGATTCTGTGATTTTGTGATTCTGTTTAGGAGTGTGATGAGTTTTAATCAGTGCTCAGGTGTGAACTGACTGCACCAGTGTGTCACAGAGTGAGTGAGGAAGGGCAGAACCTTCTCCCTCAGCTTCTGCACCTCCAAGTCCTGCGGTGCCAGGACCTCAGGCTCACAAAGCAGCAGCAGCAGCGTGGATTTATTTCCTTTCTGCTGACAGCTGTGGAGGAGGGAACCTCTGCTAGAGGAGACTTGTGGCAGGGGTTTTGTTATTTTTTAAATACAGACACACAAAAAAACCCCCAAAACAACCCCCTAAACCATGGCTGGGTTGTTTGGCTCAGGGAATGAGGTCAGAGCTGTCATTAAGACCCCACAACACTTGGTGCTGTAAAGGACCAAAGCAAGTCTGAACGTAAGACATGATGTAAAAAGGGCTGCAGGTGGGAAATGCTGCACCTTCCACTGGGATTTTCTTTCCCTCTCAAAGTGATGGGTGCCAAAGGAATTTCTTAGCTATAAATTATGGTGCTATAATTGTGTTCTTTGTGATGAAGAGGAGGGCAGGATGAAAACAGTTGACACCAACACCAAGAATCAACAGGCAATATTGACATTGTCTCCAGAAAAGCAGTAAAATAAATATTGCCCTGTACTATCTTTCAGCATATTAAAAGCTGGGATTAATTATTCTCAATAATGCAGTTTCAAATTTATTTAGGAGAATGTTTATTTTGGGGGGAAATGCCCCTCATATGAAACTAAATCTTGCTACAGGAGTATGTCAGTTTTAATGGAATTTATTTTGAAAGAAATATTTTTTTACCTTATCAGAATGGAATGTTTGGAATTCTGTATGTATTTTTAGAACAAATGAATGTAGTACACCATGAAAGACAAACTGGTGCAAACAGTGACTTTTTAATGTTAACAAATTTTCAACAGGAGCAAAAAGAAGGTATTTTTAGGATTTCATTCAGTTTTCTTTAAAAGCACTCTGGAGACCTTTTACAATTATTCCTATAAACAAACTTACCTCAGGTTTAGCAATAAGCCTTTCTAAAGGAAGAGCTATTTGCTGAATTAAATAAATTCTTTCTTTAAGCTGTACTGTCTTCTGGGTATAGAGCTGGGATTCTTGAGCTTTCAGGAATTGGAGATGTCCCAATTCCAGTGGCTATTCCAACACTTTTCAATACTTTTATTATTTTTCCCAGTAAGGAATAGTTTCTCCTATACCAGCCTGTTCCTCCTGTCTGGACTTGTCCTTCAAGGAAAACTCCTTAGCTAAATTTCTTGAACTGTGAAGAATTTAATAACATCAGCTTCTATCAGGGTGTCAAAGTGCAACAAAGGGCATAAGAAATGTGCCTACAGATGCAAAACAAGCTGGGGAAAAAGCTCCTTCCTAACTGTCATCTTGGGATGGGATTGCTCCTGAAGGACAACTGTGACAGGAACTTGCCTTCCAGTGGGGCCAGTTGCTGTGTAAGGAGATTAAGGCTGATTTAAAACAGCAACAAAATTCTTTCAGAGGAGCCAAGGTGCCCTTGGGAGAGGGGACGGAGCCAGGGGGACAAGGGAGCAGTTTTCCTCTGAACTGTCCCAAGTTAAGGGGGTTTGATGAAACTGCAGTTCAGTGCTCTGTTAAACCAAGAGGTTATTCATAGGTTCTGATTTAACAATTCCTCTGCATTGAAAGCAGCCCTTGACTGTGTGTCTGTCAGAGAACAGGAGGTGAGCACATCCCACGTGTGTGCCTGGCAGGGATGTGCACATGTGCCCAGTGCTGCCGTGCCACCAGTGTCAGACCCACGCAGAGATGCTGTCATTTGGTCTGGGTGTGTTATGACAATTCCCACAAATTGCCAGGATATGAGTGCATGGGTCACTCTTTTTTTTTTTGTTCTTGCCAGGCAGGTCTGTGTTTTCAGTCCCAGTGGTTTGGGGGAGGACGTGGAGAGGGGTTGGAGTCCACGCAGCCCTTGTGTTTGCGTTTCATAATCGGCTCCTTCCGTCTCGTCATATCGGTGGTTTGCAGAGTCTTGTGAGAGGTTGGGGCTGTGTCTGGTTCAGTGAGAGTGAGGAATGAACCAGAGCTGGGGGAGTAGAGAAGTGGTGACTGTATCCTGCCAACTGTTCCGCCTCAGGGGCGAAGCCGTGTGGGATGATGTTTTCCCCTGGATCAATCATGAACCCGGGGGCACTGAAGTCAATCCAAGGTTCCCTCTGATCACAAATGGGCTTTGACTTCCTGTAAATAACCTGTAAAATGGGAGCACAACCATCCCCACTCTATTTAAAGCCCACCATAGAGACCAAAGCAGTGGATGTACACACGGGGGTGACTCTCTCTATACTCACATCTAAAAGGGCCACACAAATGTCTCCTCTCTGCACAGAGGAATATTCAAATTACCCCTCTGCAGTCCCACGAGCTGTCAGAGGTTACAGCATGGGGACACATTTGAATGTTCTGCCTGACTTATTACAGGATTTTCCATGATAGTACAGCTCCAGTGCTCTAAAATTCTTCTTTCCACAGAACCATCTCATCCATTATCTCCAATACAAGGGAAATCTTAGCTTACAACATCTCCAGTCTGCACAAAGTAAACCCATATTTACCCTTTCTATCTTTTCACTAAAAACATTCAAAAAGTGTAAATTAGGCATTCCATTTGATGACATCCTTTGCAAACCTCCCCTGTAACTCAAACGATACTGTCTCTTTCTGTTGCCAAATTTCCTGTTTCTGTACCCTGGGGGCAGCTGTGGGCCCTGCAATATTTGGTCAGAAGCATAAAAGCTGTTTTCTACAAGCTTTATTAATTTTCAAGCCATTTCCTGTTTTCCCTTTGCAGCCAAACCCACCCTTTTTGGCAGGTACTGAAATAAAAAAACACATGATCCAGTCTGAGCAGAAGTTCAATTACTTGACAGAGGAGGGGACCCCAAATGATAACTCTGAATTTTCTTTGCTGCTTTCCACAAGGCAACTTTGCTTTACTGTGAGGTGACATTCCAGCAGATGAGGTGTGGAATTGCAGAAGGCTTTTGCAGAACTACAGCTCCTTGCCCTCGGGAATGGCTTTTACCTTCCCTTATTCCCAAATTGTTAAAGTTCCAGTCCATCATATGGACAGGAACAGTCACTGGTTTGCACAGGCCTCAAATAGGTGTCACTTCATCGTAGCTTTTGGGTTTGAGCCACTGAGGTTTTAGTTTCCTATAGTAAGAGATTGGGCTCAAATATTCATATTATGCAGCTTTTTAGAGATCAGCAGCTATAAATCCAATCCTGTTCCTTGCCCATCTGTGCTCCTGGCAGTGTAATATATGCCCAGAGCTGTGAGCAGCCCAAGCTGTCAGATGTGGGGAAGAGGGATTATGAATGAGCAAGTGGCAACAATGCTTGAAGTTGGAGTTCTTGAGCTACAACAGTAATGATCTTTGTCAGTCAGGTTTAGAGACGGGGCTGGATTTCCAGCTGGGGTAACTCAGAGTGTCACCAAAATCAATAAGACTCTCAAAATAAACGTATTTAAGGGGAAAGAAGAAAGTCTCTACGCTTCAAGTAGTTTCCTTTGAGATTTATGGGCAGCTGTTCTTTGTACAAGTCGCTTTTCTCCATGATGTCACTTGAGTCAGGGATGAAAAGTTGATTAAGATGTGCTGGGAGAGGGAAAGGGCACAGAGGGCTGCACAGGAGTTTTACACAGAGTGAGTTGATCTGTGTAAAATGTCAAGATTTCTCTATAATATATCAAAGTCTGTCATTAGATGTTGAAGTTCCAAAGTTGAAATTGGTATTGTTCACATTTTAAGGTTCTTCATTAGAAGCAGATGAATTTGGGCCGTTTAACACAAAAGCCTGAATTATATTTTTTTACTCAGGAGTAACACCACTGCCTACCAGAAACAAAATACTGGTGTGAAGGGAGTAGGAGACATTTGGTAGATGGTCTGCAGTGCCTTTCTCGAGAGGATATGAGTGTTGGTTGTTTATAAAGACCCCGGAGCAGAACTTCTCAGCTGCTTCCTCAATAAGCCTTTCATCAGAGACAGCGAAATTCTCTGGGGACTTAGTCCTGAAAACATAAATCTCATGGAATGCAACAGGTTACATGGGGTTTAAGAACTGATTGTAGGGAGTGTGCACGATCCTGAGGACACCCTGGAGTTGGGATTTCTGTCAGGGAGTATTTCACCCAGAGAAACTCTTCCCAAAATCTGCCAGCAGTTGTCTCTACGTGACACACAATGGAGTGACTCAGAGTTAAATATGGAGTGCCCACTCTGTACTACTTTTAAACCTGTGACTGACCACCATGTATTTAACAAAAAATTATAAGGTTGACGTAGGGTTTTCTTAGGTCAGGAGTGTTTTTTAACTAGAACAGTTATAAAAGGAAAGAACACAGCAGTGGAGCCAGAGGGGGGAAAAACACACATACTGTGTACTCAGTCTCATTTACTGCAGAATGGTTCTGGGGGTTTTTCTTAATACTTTCAAAGGCTTTCACTGCTTTGATTGTGAGTTTATGCAGATAAAGCAAATGCCTGTCAGTAAGAATTTACATGTGCTAATTTTTTTTAAATACACTTTGTCTTGGTGTGCTGGAAATTCAGCAAGAAATGTTGTAATCCTGACGAGGTGACCGAGATCACACCTGCTTGGAATGTGAGCAGAACCCAGCACTGTTTGAAGCTGTGCTGTGTCCTGACAGCAGCCAGGAGCTGTCTGGGCATCTTCAAGGTGGGGCAGGACTTGCCTGGGTTTACAGGGAGAGGGACTAAGGAACACACAGAGCATGTGGGCACAGCCAGTTCTTTGTAAACGACAAATTGTCTCTGGGAATAAACTCGTGTGTCTTTGAGAATGAAATTTCTCATTTTATTCATCCATGTGATGAATAAAATGAGAAATACTACCCCCCTGAAGTTCCATGGGAAAAGTCTCATTTCGACTCTGATTTTAGGGAGGAATCACACATAAAATAATGTGGTTTCTTTCCCTTTCTGTATACTGTGTTCCTAAAAACAGGCAGCTCTGTGGAGGAGATGCACAGATGAACAAAAGCTGGTGGAATGAGTGGTTGTTTCAAATGGGGGAGGGCAGGGAGGGACAGAAAAGCAGACTGATGTGGGGATGGACACTTGGGAATGTGGGGAAGCAGTGATGTTCCCCATGGCCTTCCCTGACTGTAAATGGGATTTATCTGCACATAATATAAGTGAATAACCCAAAAGAGCCCATCTCCACAGTGCCCTGTGGCCACGAGAGGGAGCGAGACGTTCACAGGTCCCGGTTGGTTTGAAACACGCTCGGTGCGGGGCTGGATCCCACCACTTCCCTAATCCCAGGGAGGAACCTGAGCCAAGGAATATGTTCCAGACAAGGAAGGTTTTGAGCTGCGATTTTTTTCTGCCACATTTTCAAGCAGCAGCATGTTTTTCCACGCTGGCTCCGCGTCCAAATGGGGATGAAAATGCGAGGTTTTGGTGAGAGAAAAAGGCAGGGTGATCTCTCAGCAGCACAAACCACGGCTTGTCTTGAAGTGACATCGTCGTGGTGACCCCAGCTCACCTTCTGACTGGCGACCACATCACCAGGGAGCAGCAATCCCGGGAATTTTAGTAAGGAGCAAAGCACACCTCAAAGCAGAACGAGTGCAAGCATTGAAATCAGGGCAGAGATCAGGGATGTTTCAGCTATTTTGCAAAATCTGGATTCATTCACATGTTGTTCCACTGACGTGTCGCTGAATCATGTCCTGCAGTCTCTTCAAATGAAACACTACACCAGGGACCTTAATAAAGGGTCCCAGCTGCCACTGCTACTGCTGTGTCTAAGAGAAATACTAGACTAAGAGCATGGCTTTACAGATATATCTGCTAAATGTTCATAATGTTGGAGTGCTTTCCTGAAAAATGAAGTGAATATGTGTCACAGCAAGGGGAGCGAGAGCAACAGAGGACACCAAAATCAAATCAAGTGAATCTTCATCATAGTTAAAACAATGATTAGGTTATGGATTTAATTGTTCTCTGGACTGCACTATAAATTATCTATGACTGAAATAATGACTTGAGAGTGTGTGGAGGGCTGGAGTGGCAGTCTGAGAGTAGAAGGTGGGCTGAGAGGAATGTGGTTAAGTGGAGTTCACAAAGACAGACCTTATCTTTGCAGCACTCAAACCACTGCATGGGATCACTTTGGTGATAGCAGCCTGTCAGGAGTAACTCCAGGGAGACAAGGCAGTTCAAATGCAGGATTTTCCTATCTGTGGGGTAAGTTCATTCATGCTTTAAATTAGGGAATGAATGTTTTATGCTTTGCTCTGTATTTGCAAGACCTGTCTTGCATAAACTAATCCTGGGACACAAAGGAGGAGAGAGCTGCTCTCCTGGAGGCCTCCTCAGCACTTTAATAGCCCCAAGCCATCTACGTGTGGCTTCAGATCAAGGCACTATTGTGTTGTCAAAAAATAAATATTTAAAAGCCTGTGCCTTTTAACATGGAAATGCTGAAAGCTCTTGCAGTGAATATCATTTAACTTTAAAGCTCCAGCCTGTTGGTGCTTCTGGTTATTTCCATATGAAATGGTGGAGAAACTGAGGTGCTGAGCACTCTGGTTACACAAACCAGGAGTGGCAATAAGTATTGGAGACTCTCTCTGCAGTGTCTCTATTCTATAAATCAATTCATTAAATATAAGTAGTGAATTAAGAGGATTTTTTCTTTATTGGAATGTTACTAATACCTTGGTTTCACTGCAGGAAACTGAATTACAGGCCCGTGATTCATGGGTTTGTAGGCGTAGGCAGCTGTACACCAAGTACAAAGAATATTAACAACTTTAATTGCCTGCAAGCACTACTGATAATTCAGCATCTTTCATAGCAAACCAGATTACTCCCAAATTAAGTGATTTTGATCTAGATATCTTATCCTATAGCCCATGAGCCTCACAGCAGTTTTATCCCTTCCCCTGTTTGAAAAAGGGAGACTGAGGCCCTGAGGTATTTTTACTGTAAGTGTGAATTAAAGTCAAACACTGGCTTTGGGATGGATTTTTTTTTACCTCAGAAAGTGCATCCAGGGAGTTTGACCTGTGCTTTATTAATGTACAGAACATTTCTGTTGCACAAAGCTGCGTGCACACAAATCTTCCCAAAAGCTCAGCAGGAATTGTGGAGCTCAGCAGTTGTGCCCCTGCATCCTCCTGCTTTGGCCCCCTGTCACTCCAGGTCCCAGTGACAGCAGAAAGGACCAGACAGGGCTTGTAAAAGTGCCAATAAAGTGTCTGCCCTGAGTGATGCCCAGGAACCACGTTATCAGTGACAATACTGCAGGAAACTGGATTTTCTGAAGAGTGACAAGCCTAAAAACAAACTAAAAACCATTAGGGCTTTCCTGAATGTTTGCATTAATTAATGTTTGATTGGATTTTTTGCCATCAAAAGTGCACCTTAACTGATTCATGCTACTCAAAAACTAGTCATTAAAACACTTCTCAGTGGTACAGTTTGTAACACTCTTCCTTGGGCCATCCCTGGCTGGAGCAGTAGCCAGAGGAGAAGATGCTCTTCAGTGTGACCTCCTATGTCATTTTGGTGAAAGGAAAGGTTCCACTTTTAGGGATCCAAGAATAGCTATATGACAAAAAGTAATTTTCAATTTTTTTATTTTTTTTTTTTTACTGAAAGTGTTTTGTTAGACATTTTTGGCTTCTGTATTTTTAGTCTGCAGCCATCACACAATCCCTAAAAATATCTTTTTGCTTGTAGCACAGCCTGAGAAAATGGAGAATATAGTACATTCCACATGTTACCACATGGACAATATTTTTACCATATTAATTTTTTGTGCCACTAACTTCCTGAAAAATTTAAAACAGCCTGGAGCAAACATACTTTTTCTTTTGAGTTCCCTTCAAATTTGAGATTTAAGAGACTTCTCTTGTGCCATTTTTGTGAGATGGATTTCTTTTTGATCCTACTAAAGAAGAAGGTGTAGAACCATCTCAGGTTGTGATGCCTCACAACACTGTGCCCATTAACTTCACTGACACTCCCCAGGGAGGAAATGCTGTGGTTCCCCTTTTTTTTTGGTGATGTTACTCAGCTTTAACATCTTTGAAATGAGGCAGACCCAAAATTGTAGAAGGCAGTATGAGCAGAGTGTGGAGATGTTCCTGCAGACATTAATGACATCCATGAACCAGAGCTGTCCCCACCCAGGGCAGGAGTTCCCCCTCCTTGCACAGTAACACCAGCTTAGTGTGGGACAACTCCTGGGTGCTGAGGCACCTCCACCTCCCCATCCTGAGGGTCCTACTGAAGTTCTAGTATTTCAAACCCCTCTGTACCACTGCAGCACCAACATGTAGGATGAGAAATGCTGTGTTGGCCTGGCCTGCACCGTGCCAAGAGGGGCTGTAATAAAATTCTGGGGGTTATTGTTTATATCACTGACTACCAGAGAATCCCCCCCAGTTTGTTGCCAGTGAGGTAACTGATTTCTGAAGCCATTATGAAACTACTCATTGTAATAATTAGCCCTGGTTATCAACATGCCTGTGAAAAGCAGCTCCAGAGGCAGCATTGCAGGGCTCCCCCCTCTCCCCCCGGGGAGCTGCTGCACTGGCTGATGTGATCCCACCTGACATCTCACCCAGCTGATTAACAGGGCCAGGGACACGTCACAAGGCATTAAATCACAGCCTGCTGCCTTCCCTAAGGGACACTCAACTTCTGGATGGCCAGAGAAACTTTCAAGAGGATGGGAAGATCACTTCAGGGGGAAGACAAGTGAACAAGCAGGACCATCTCCCCTGAATGGGACTGTGGCTGCTGCAGTTATACCAAGAGACTGGGAACTCTAACGGGTTCTTGTCCTCTTGAAGACTTTTTTTTGCATACAGTAAAGTGCACAGGCCTTTTCAACATTTCTGCTTCAAAGGCAAACCCAACTCCTTTGCATGAGAGGATTTCACCCCATTGGTTCAAGGATCTCTGTCACTGTTTTGTTGGGGTTTGTTCTTCACGTGGGTATAAAAGAACCTGGGATTTCTTGACTTCAGAACAGGAATCTGATTTATTTAATGTAGGATTAAAAAGATCTGTCCACAGAAAGAGCTCTAAAGTGAAAGCTAAGGGCCTGTGACCACCCAAACACACATTTGCACCCCCTCATTTTGTCAGTTTGCTTCCATTTGAAGATCTCACGTTCCTGGTCTTGCCTCAAGTCCTGATCCACTGTTGGTTGTCCCTTTGTGTTCCTGAGTGCTGTATGGCTCCAGTGCAGAGATGGAGGCATTTTTGTGCAGTAATTATTCTGCAGGAAGCCAGTTGTCCAGAATTAACCTGTAAAAGGTGGAATTGCACATGTGTGGGAACGATGCACACAATTTAATGAGTGTGAGATGCACTTCAAAGGACAGTTTGCAAGCCCTATTTCGAAATTACAGCCTGATCTTAAGCACTTAATTATATTTTTCATGAACTATTTTTATGGTAAAGGGCAACAGAGAGGGGTGTAATAATTTATTTCCATTATTTCTACCGCTCAGCTCGTGTTTGGAATTCCCACTGACATGAACATGCTTCCTGCATATTTAAATCCATGGACTGTGGGCAGCAACAGTCAACAAGGGAAGAGGAAAGGAAGCACTAATGACTGTCTTGGAGTTGTTTTCCTCCTGTTGTGAAGAGCTTGTACCACATCAAGTCAGTTAAATAAAATCAGCCACAGAAGGTAACTTGAATGTCTTTGTTAAATCCCCTTATCAAAGCAGACTGGGGAGTCACTAAAAGACCTTGACCTCCAATTAAATCAGTGCCTTTGTAAATGGGACTTTTCTTGCTGGGTGTGTGGTGTTAATTGGCATGAAATCCTCACAAGACAACCATCCTCTTTGGCCTGGAAAAGACATTTAGTCTGTCAGTGTTACAATGTTAATAGAAAAATGAATTCAAGTCCTTTTTGTTTGTTTGTTTTGGGGTTCTTTTAGTTGTTGAGGGGTTTGTTTGGGGTTTTCTTTTTGTTTTATGTTCTTTTAAACTCCCTGGTGTACCATGCACACCTAATAGTCTGCAGGGGCTTTATCCTCAAAGAGTGTTTGCTGGTGCTTTTAGAAACATTAGCTGTCAACTGGTTTAATTGCTGTAAATCCATTTGCTGTTCCTTAGAACAAAGAGAACTCTCCAAAGGGTTTTCAAGGTGGCACAGAGAACAAATTCAAAGCACAACACTTCCTCCTGAAGGAACACAAACTTGCTTGGCAGATATCTCAGAATAATTTCTGCTTTTCCTTCCTTGCAGGAACATTTTTCCCTGGAACATTCCCCACTTGTGGTGCTCTCCCCTCTGCTCAGCCAGACTGCACGTTCAGCTCCCAGTGCTCTGGGAAGTTGTTCCCTCCAGAAGGGCTGCAGGGAGTGATCAGGGGAGGGCATGATTTGGAGAACAGCAATTCCCAAGAGTTCCCTGTCTTTTAAAGCAAACCATGGGTTAAAAAGTCCAACCTACTGAGCTTTCCATCCAAGCTGGATTAAGTTTTGTGGTATCTTGAGAATTTTTGCTCAAACTTCCTTCTCTCTTCGGCTTCACTGCTTGAAACTCAGGTGCAGGTTGAAACAAGTTTCAGATATGAAAGCTCTGTTCAGCTCCAGCTGCTGCTTTAGAGTCACTGACTTTCATAAATTTTCCTCAACAAACCCAGTGTTGGACTTGTCACATAATTTTTATTTAGAAGCTCCCGAGCATTGGAAAATCTTGCACCCCTGATCTCCACGAGGTTTTTCAGATCTTGACAGACCCACTGGTCAATCTGAGCAAATAAATAGTGTTTGAGGAGGACCCTGAGACCAGCTTGAATTGTGACTTCATTAGAGTAGCAGTGGATATATGTGAGCATATCTCCATCAGCAGTTTAGGAGGGCTTTTAATTTAATTGCCTTTAATTTGATTTAAAGCTGTGGTGATTCTGGACCAGTCCACAAACTATGCAGAGGGCAAGCAGACTACACTGTAGCACTGAATACAAACTCCTTCCTGAGGGAAAAAGGAAATAAAATTCACGCTGTTTGTCTCTCATGGCTGCTCCCAGTGACTGAAAATGGTTTGCAATAAGGTAGTGACCACATGTCTGCATAAGGCAGATGATGGAAGTCTTTTGATGGGTTTAGGCTGGTCTCATTTGGCTGCTGAACTGCAGTGTCTGAAGTTTTCAGATTCAATCATTGCTGCTGCCACGTTGATTAATTTTGATGCATTTTCCCTCCCAGTGGCAGAGCAGCAGCAGAGGAGGCCTGGGCAGGTGTGAGACAAGCTTCAGTTCACAGCTTCTATCAGCTCGTAAATCTGAGGACAGGAATAGACCATTTTCCCCTTTTAGTTTTTCAGTCCTTTTTTTAGGGGTAATATCAGAGGGAAAACTGCCCAGAGGTGCCCCTTGGCTGCATTCATAAAACCTGCCTGGTCAGAGCAGGGCAGGATTTTTCTCAAAAGAAAAAAAGCCACTAAAGCCAAAATGGTAAAACCTGAATAAAACCAGGACTTCTGTTCAGAAGTGCTGTTCAGCTCTGGGTTTCAGTGCCTGATGGATTGATTAACACACTGTTCCTCACTCAGGCTCCAACATTGGTGCCCAGGACACGTTAATGTCTGATAATGAGCAGGAAAACCCTTCACAACCCTCCTGTGCACCTGGTGCTGCAGCCACGACATGTGCCTCAGCTCAACGAAGCATGAGCCTGGAATAATGACTTCCTTCATGGAAAAATATGCTCAATTAGCTGCTAAAAAAAAAAAAAACAGTGAATGAGGATGGACAGTTTTCAGTCTGAGGCTCTGGTAAGGAAGGATTTACTGGCTGAGGTCCCAATCCTTCACGTGTGTCTGCACAATGATTGCTCTTTCTTTTTTCTTCCATTACTCAAATTATTTGGGGAAGGTCTGAGCACTTTTACGCAGAGTGGTGGAATTTTCCAAGGGAAACATGAAAACTCTGTCAGAAGTGAGTGTTTTTCCTCTTCTTTTCTTACTGCTTGGCATGATATAGTACAGATAGTACACTAAAGATTCAGGACCAGTGTGGTTTGACACTTGCTTTTATTTTCAAGGTTTCTCCTAGTAGTATCCTGAATAGAAAATTAAAAGAATGGAAAGCCAGATCATTGTTTTTAGCCCAAAGCCTGCCTTCTGTTGTGTTTATTCAACCCCTGCTACTGGGAGGTATGGAGGGAAATTGGTTTTGCTTCTTTGCTTTCCTTCTCTATAGTTCTTTGATTATGGAATTGTTACCAAGGGTGTTTTTCCAACCCATTCTGTCCCTTTAGGGGAACCTGGAAGCCAGGATTATGGATAAATGGGCTGACAGTCAAAATTTGATCAGTGTGGGATCCCAGCTCTATGGAGAGAAGGATATTTGGGGATTTTTTGTTTGCCATCAACTTCTAATTGGGAAGCTTGTGCTTTTGCAAACCTGTATGTACTAAAATTTACTGCTGAAAGTATTTTTGGGTAACAGGTGATAAAGCTGTGGGGCTTTGCTTGGCAGCACTGAAGAAGCACAGATTTATAAACAAACCTTCATTTCTGAGACTATTCACTGGAGCAATTTGATGTTTTACCACAGTGCTGGTGGAAGCACACAAGAACACTATCTGGATTATATAATTTATTTTCTTTAATAGGAAGAGGGACAAGGGAACCTGAGAGTGCAGATAAACTGTAGGAGTGTGTAAAACTTGCCAATGGTTCATCAGAAGGGACCAGAGGAGTTGTGGGTGACCAGTGTCTGAGGGCACCAGAGGGTGCTGTGCACTCAGCAGCTCACAGGCCACACCCCTGATTTAGCAGCGGAGGTTACTGTCACTCCCTGATGCAAAGGAGGTTTTAAAAAGTAAAGCTTTAATATCTCATCAGATAGAAAGCTTTGCAGAACCCCCTTCCTGCTAGTCAAAACTGCACGAAATGTTTGGCGAGCCAGCGAAGCTTCAGAGAGATCCAGAATTTCTGTGCTGTGAGGGAAACAGCTGAGGGACAGGAATCAGCTAAAAAAGCTGCACAGACAAAATGAAACGGGAAACGTTGTACAGAGAAAGATGGGTCAGGAGGAAAGCCTCTGAAATCAGAGTCAGCATAGAAGGGTGTCAGAGCATGGCAGGCTCTGCAGAGGGGTTTGTGCAGCAGAGCTGAGCTGGCACACGTGGGCAGTGAAACCCTCCTTGCCTGGATGCTGTGGGAGCAGGGCTGGGGCTTGACAGACCTCCGGGATACCTATCCCAAAATATCCCGAGCCTGGGAGTAATCCCTCATCCCCTGCCAACCCCTTCACAGGCAGGAAAGCTCCCCAGGTTCTGTGCAGAACCTGCAAATGTGAGTGTGCAGAACGAGGGTTCAGGGGCTGCTGCTCACAGGGGGGAACAGGGGAAGAACCCAGGGGAGCAGCTGAGCAAAAGGAAGGGCTGTTCCTGGCAGAAAGGAGGGGTAGTTTTAGCAAGGGCTGGTGGAATTCTCAGGGAAGCTGAATCCTCTTCCCAGCCCTGCCACTAACATATTGTTGGAACTTGCACAAATCGTGCCTTATTGTCTGTAGTCTCCCATCTGTGAAGCAGCAAAATAACACTGAGGCATCTTGGAAATGGAAATGTCAGAGCCTGATTCTGTGCATCTGATACAAAAAGGGGGAGTCTGCAGAGGAGGAGCCACAGGGACCCCTCAGTGCTGTGTATAGATAACTTCTCTTTAAAAAGAGCTGGAACTCTCCATATAAAGTTACATTACTAAAGACATCAAATCAGCTCTGCTTTACACTTTTATCTCTAACCTAAAGCCCAAGTTGAATTAGGGGCAGAAAAACAGTAGATTACAGCAAGATGTTTGCAAGATACAACCTTAAAAATTTTAAAAGCACCAGTTCTGCATGAGAAATACCAGTTGCAGTTGCTTGTTGATGCTGATTCATTGAATCCTGACCACAGGACTTATTTTGCATGCTTGGGTTTTTTCAATCAGAGGTAGCCTGTCAAACTTCCACTTCCTCTGTAATTTAAAGGTAAATATTTTAAATAATCATCTCAGGAATTTATTTGGGCTTTGCCCTGGTGATTTATAGAGGCAGCTATGCCCATTTCTCTCTGGGTGGTTTTTTAAAAGTAATTCAAGACATGAAAGACACCTGGAGCAGGATATGTCTTTATGGGAGGGATGCAGAGGCTGCTTCAAGGTTCTTTAGCCAAAAGACCTATGAATTAGAAACAAAGTGTGTTGCAAAATATGGGAGAGGTGTTCAAAGGCATAAACCTTCCTGGCATGTTCTTTTCCTGACAGCAGAGCAGAGAAATGCTGAGGTTGGAAGGGACCTCTGGAATCAGCTCATCCAGTCCCCTGCTCAAGCAGAGTCAGAGCAGGTTTGCCCAGTGCTGTCCCACTTGGGTTTTGTGGGGATATTCAACCTCTCTGGACAACCTGACCACCCTCAGAGTAAGAGAAATGTTTCCTTGTGTTCAGATGGTTTTTAATCTGCGTCCATCTCTGCTTTTTCTGTCAGTGGTGCTACTGAGAACAGTCTGGCTCCTTCTTCATTCCCTCCCAGCAGGTCAGTGTTTCTCTGGGTGGCTGATACTGCTTTTCATTATTTGAGACCAGGTACAGGTATCTTGGAGAACAGTCTGACTTAAAAGGAAATTTTCATACCCTGTCCTGGATGAAAGATACTCTGAATTCAGTTATGAAATCTGACCTTAAATTGTGATTACTGGCCTCTCTTTGCCCTAAGAATGAGCTTTCCAAAGGTGTTGGAGTTCATGCTCCATTCCTGAGGATGCCCACACCCAAATACCAGCTGTCCTCAGAAAAATCTTCCATAGGTGTAATCCCAGCACTCCAGTCCTGTTTGTCTGCTTACACACCAGGCATAAGGAGGGAGGGATGGAGTTAAAAATTAAGTGTGCAGCTGGCTGAGGACTTGCCTTTCTGGGTGTGGGTTTGGGGGACATCAGGAAAACACAGATGCCTTGCTGCCAAATCATCTCTGCTGTCCCATGGGAGACAGGCAGATTGACTGTCAAGTATTTCAGCCCCCTGAAAATGAAGAAAATCTGTTCAGTTTTAACTAGCTGAAGATTTGATCCACGATTTGCACTTTTATGGGTCATTAAAACAGGAAGCAAAAAGCCCCTCACTTTGGAGACCATATTCCTTGTTGCTGCAGTCCGTTATTCTTCTTGGTTAAAGGACACTGAGTCATATTTAGGTGAATTCTCTAACAGCTGAGAACATCCAGAAACAGCACAAAGCCAGTGTTCCTTGTCTTTGGGCTCCCCCCCTTGCTGCTCCTCTGCTCCCTGCTTTACAAATGAAAGGGAAAACAGTCCTTTGCAGGCATGCAGGACACTGCCTGACTTTTGTTTGGATTTCCATAGGTATTGGTCACCTTGGGGCAGGCTCCTGCTAAGAAGCACAGTCAGTGATCTCATCAGAGTTTTTAACCTGGAGGGCTTTTTGAGCAGAAGCTGTTGCTGTCAGAGTCACAGGATCAGGTGTGATTTCCAGTTTGCTGGAATATACAGCAAATGTGCAAACAGGCTCTGGGCTTTTTTTAGCTCACAAAAGCAAGGGAGTCCTTTGAAAGCTCCTCCGTGTGCCCAATCATCGCTCTCCTCACCCTGCACAGCATCACAACACTCTGACAGTGTAAATCCTCACATTTGCCTCCCTCCCTCCCTCTCTCCTCCAGCCACTCTCCCTCCCCCTCCCAGCCTGCTGCTATCGGATCTGTGATGATATGTGATCTCCTGGATACAATCACACACACACACAAGTACCAGGCACTCCTGCTCAGCTGAGCAAAATGTCTTTCTCCTAGAAGTGGTGCTCAGCCCCGCGCTCAGAGCCTTGACGATGTTGCCATGCTTCCCTTCCTGCCTCCTGCCTTTTGCTGCCTTTGCCTGCCTGCTTTTCCTCCCCGGGGGTCATCTCTGCCCTGCTGCCTGTAGCTGTATGGACTACCACACCATAGACTGCCGGGATCAAGGACTCCCAAGTGTTCCTAATCCCTTTCCATTGGATGTACGGAAACTTCTCATAGCTGATAACAACATCCAGGCAATACCAGCTGATTTCTTTATATTTTATGGAGATCTGGTCTATTTGGACTTCAGGAATAACTCCCTCACCTCTTTAGAAGAGGGCACTTTTAGCAGCTCTACCAAACTGGTGTATTTAGACTTAAGCTACAACAATTTAACGCAGCTTTATGCTGGGACATTCAAATCAGCAGAGAAACTGATAAAGCTGAGCCTGGGGAACAATAACCTGGTGGACGTGGACGAGGCTGCTTTTGAGAACCTGGAACAGCTCCAAGTGTTAGAACTGAATGACAATAACCTACAGAGCCTAAACGTGGCAGCCCTGGAAGCGCTGCCCTCCCTGCGGACTATTCGCCTGGAGGGCAACCCCTGGGTGTGTGACTGTGACTTTGCCAATCTTTTCAGCTGGATCCAGGACAATGCCTCCAAGCTCCAGAAAGGTAAAGCTGGGTGGCTTTTCAGTGCAGTCCGTGTGTCTGTGTGTGTGGGAGGGCAGAGGGTTCCCGGGCAGACTGGCTGGGTGCTGCCTGCAGTGCCCCACGCTGCAGTTTGCTCGGGCTCTAATTGCTTGCTTTCAGCAAACCAGCCCGTTAAATTGATGGGGGCTTCTTTTTTAGCAGCGGGTCCTCCTCCCAGTTAAGAAATAAAATTTTAAAAATTAAGCCCTAATAATTTTGATTTATGGACTAAACTTACACAGGCAGTGAAAGAGCCTTTTCAAATCCATTCAGCCCAGAGCTGGTTCTCTTCCAGACTTCATTTTCTCTCTGGTAAATATATTTTCTACAATAAGCCCTTTGAGCAGCTACATATCCTGTGCCAGCTCCTTAGGAAAACTGATTTTTCTCTCGTTTTACTGATCAGCTATAAAGCTGCTACAAAAGAGTTAAATCCCCATTTTATGCATCCGTGATTGACAGCCCTTTCCTGGAAGTATTTTCACAGAATTCCAGAATCACAGAATGTGCTGAGTTGGAAGGGACTCACAAGGATCATCGAGTCCAACTCCTGGCCCTGCACAGGACCATCTTTGTTGTGATACTCTGTGTTTGAAACTCTTCAGTAGCTTGATTTTGGCTCTTTTCATTACAATAGCACTGCTCCCAATATCAGAAGTAAATTGAAATGGCTCTGGAATGCCCCCAAATGCAGGATATATAACTGGTATTTGAGCCAGGAATTTTTAGAAAAGCGTAGAGGGAAAAATAAAAGTATTAAGACTGGCATGTCTGGGGAATCCAGAGTCGTGCTCCACATGTCCCACCAGACCCCAAAGCCTCTCTTAATCCAGCTTTAGCAGGAGATCATCTCACAGTTCATGTCTCCCAACAAGCACCAGGGCACAAACTCCTGCCACTGAGCGGTGCCCGAGGGCAGCTCCCCCTGGGAGCAGGGAAACCTCGGGAGGGCTGCACAGGGGACACCTCCCACCAGCCCAGGTTGCTCCAAGCCCTGTCCAACATGGCCTTGGACACTTCCAGGGATGGGGCAGCCACAGCTTCTCTGGGCAACCTGTGCCAGGCCCCCCCCACTCTCCCAGGGAAGGATTTTTTCCCAATATCCCACCTAAACCTCCTCTGTGCCAGTCTGACACCGTCCCCCCGTGTCCTGTCACCACATGCTCAGAGCCTGTAGTCAGTTATTCAGGTTCTTCCCATGCTCATGACCTTGGGTAGCATTTTTTAAAT
Organism: Pseudopipra pipra; assembly: GCF_036250125.1. Lineage (NCBI taxonomy): Eukaryota > Metazoa > Chordata > Aves > Passeriformes > Pipridae > Pseudopipra > Pseudopipra pipra. The sequence continues at coordinate 5,271,205 of NC_087570.1, read as the reverse complement.
ATACCCATCCAGGTTGCCCTAGATACTCTCAGCTGTAAAGCAGCTGCTTCAAGGAAGGAGTCATTTGAGGAAAAAGTGTTGGGTTTTTTCCTCTCTGTCTCAGTGAAACTTCAACCTTGATTCTTTCTACACCAAACCTGGGCCTCTTTTCCCACCTTTAGCTAAAGTTTGTTTAACTTGACCCAAATATTTGCCTGTCTCTAATGCTCAGTTCAAACATCAGTTCTCTTTCCCCATGCTTTTAACGAACTTCTAGGTTGTTCCCTTTGATCCAGACTGAGTCTGTTCATTCTGAGTCTGTCCCACCTCTTTCTCTGCTGCCCTGTCAGTGTTCTAAAGTGTATCTGAACTTATATCTGGAAATCTCAAGTGACTGAGCTTTCCCATAGCATTGCCAGTGTCCCCAAGGTCTTCCAAGCTCAGAGATGCTTTCCCACAGTGTTTTCTCTCAGCCACAGTTGTGTTTGGGCCAAATAGCTAAAAAATCACCAGTTTGTCCAGATCTGCCAAACTTTAAGTAAGATGTGATTTGGGAAGACAAGGAGGGAAGGAGCAAATATTCCAATGGTTGGTTTGATCAGAGCTGTCCCCCAGGGATTTGCAGTTGTTCCCTGGAGCAAGTCCCCCCTCTCTTTGCACCCAGCCATGTCAGGGGAGATGTGCAGGGATGCAGAAAAGCGTGTGCAGTCAGCGTTTTCAGGGCTTCTTGTGAGCTGCTGCCACAAAAACACTGACTGCCTCCTCTGATAAACTACCAAAACATTCTTCACAAAGGTGAGGGCAAAGCTAAACCCAAAAAGGAAAGACTGTCTCAGTGACATTTGAAAATTCATGGCCACAGTTGAGTGCCTTGCAAAACAACTTTTGGAAAGTCAGAGTTAAATTACTGGAATTATGATTTGATTGCATTTTACATCCAGTTTCCAGTTTTTAATGATGTCACGACACGATATCCATTAGGAACTGATTAAATTAGTGTTACTTGTCTGGTTATACTTATCCAAAGCCATCCTGGCTTTTGCTGGGAGGAGTGGAAAGAGTAACTCACTGAAGATTCAGCATTCAGACCCTCTGGCTCCTCCTGATAGGGCTGTGAGGCTGGAGACAGAAGGATTATTGCAGCAAACACACAAAGTAGGGCAGCAGGCTTTAGGTCTGGACATACAGAATAAGGAAAAGATAGGGATGCATTTTCAGGGCCCAAGAAAAGAGCTTGGCTGCAAACAAACTTCTGCTTTGGAACTCTGCAGCAGCTCGTGGGTTTGCATTGCATGGGCTGAACACAGGGCTGGGAGAAGTCACTCAGTAACTATGAACTGTTCACTAAGCCACTGCTCCACCTTTCCCTTCAGCACTGCAGGGGATGGTCAGCCCCAGCTGCCCTGGGTTTGTGCAAAACACCCAGTTGATATAAAAACAGGAGTTCTGCCCCTGTGAACTGAAATCTCTGTAACTGCTCCTGAAGCTCTCCCTGTGTAATTAAGGTCCCTGTGTAATCAAGGTCCCTGTGTAATTAAGGTCCCTGTGTAATTAAGGTCCCTGGAGGACTCAGGTGGTCTGAGCAAAAGCCAAACTGCAGCTCATTAGTTTGGCAGGAGCCAGGTCCATTTTCTTCCTGGCACGTTCCCAGAAAGAGCTTGTAAAGTTCTAACTTGTGCTGACCTGGGTGCCCAGCTGGCTGGGAGGGCTGGGAGGGCTGGGAAGGCTGGAAAGGCTCTGCCCAGCTGCTCATCTCACTCATCACTTCACACAAACAGCTGGGATTTGAATCATTTCACAGATCCCAGCATTTATTCATCTAACCTGATTTTTAAATAAAGGCTTAACTGGCATTAGGTGAACGCTCCACTCTCCCATGGCAGATTTATGAAAGGAACTGCACTAAAAGTTTTGTTATTAAACTTAGCACTTTAAAACAGCAAACATAGTCTTTTACCTGCAAAGAGATATTAAACCAGCATTTTCATTGAGCTCCAAAATCGAACTACAAATTTCCCCTCTGATCTGATTAGTAATTGATTAAAAGCAAATTAGTGAGTGTAGTGCAAAGTAGACAAAGGAACTGTGAAGATCAGTGGGATGGTGATAAGTGGAGAAAATAGTTCTTTTTCCTAGAGAAGGCAAAAGTGCTAATTATGGGTCCCAATGTTTAAGTATAACATTTATAAAGATTTTCTGTAGAAGGAAGTTTGGCTATATACATATTTGTTATACCTGAATGGCACATGGTGGCCAATGAGTCACAGTAAAGGCTTCCCATCCAGAGGAGTAGGGATATTAAGAGTACTGGATTATTTATTTTGGAAATAGAAAAGTTGCTGTAAGATCTCTGTCCCTCCAAAAACAGGTGTGAAAACTTTCATGGAAGGTTTTACTCCATGGGAGCATGAAAAAAACTCACGGACCAAAAAACATCATGACCAAAAAAATGCCTAAATTGGTCTATGAAGATACACTCAGGATTTATCATGTTTGGCTGAGCTTTCTCCTGCTTTCAGAGCTTGTTGTGTATCACATTTATCTTGGCTTATCTTTTGCTTCATCTCTTAACCTACTTCTTTTAGTTTATACTGCTTGAAACTCAGGGCTCATCCAGCCAAAGGTGCGAGTGACCCACAGAACTGAGGGCTTTGAACCTTCCCTTTCAGCAGTTCAATGCAAAGGGCTTTGATGGAATAAATTTTTGGTGAAAAACACTGTTTAAAATTAGTGCAAAAGGCATTTGTTGAACCCCTCTGAGGATCCCACCTCGGTGGGGGGACTGGACTCAGATAAAATGCCTGGAACAGAGAAATAAGAGTCGTCAGCAATGGCCACATCAAGGGCTCTGCAGAGGTCCCTGTTGCTGATTTTTACTGAACATGCTTTGGGCAGCAGGGCCTGTGACCTTGTTTGCTAATGACTAATGCATTTTTAACATTACTTTTAATTAGAGCTTAAGTATTCCTTGGAGTGTGACTGCAGTGTCTCCTTTCTGTCATCTTGCCCTTGTTTTGCTTTTTATTTTTTTCCTCCTCTCAGTATCTTCGGGAAGTTGTGTAAAGTTTCTGAGATTACTTAAATTATTTAGTTAGTTATTTAAGTTCCCCACTACCCACTGCAAGAATTACAAATTTTTATGCCTCTATGAAAACAGCAGTGGAAAGACTTTTAGGAACTTGATACGAAGGTTTAGACTGAGCTTTTTTAAATACTGGTATTTCCAGGAAGACTCAAAAAACTCATTCAGAACTGGCCAGAGCCAGAATTCCAAATGGAATTATGCTGTGATAAATGAAACAGATGTTCTGAATGCTTGAAACTGAAGTAGCACAAGTTTAGGTGAGGACTGGTGCTCATTTTGGTCAAATGTTGCTCTGCTTAGCAAAATTTTGGGCACGAGGCTGCACATTTTTAAATTTTAAAACTTAAATTTAAATTTTTAAATTAAAATTTAAAACTTAAATTTTTAAATTTTAAAACTCTAAGAGGGTTTTAGTGCCAGTGCTGACACGGAAGCTGTTTAGCTACTTTCAAGGCCTCTGTAGCTTTCAAGATCCCCTCCATAGGGATGGACAGGTAAATTCCAGAAAAGTGGCATATTTCCAGGTAAAGGCTGTCTGTGCAAAAGAACAGGAGAGAAGGGTGGCAGTGAGAGGATGGGTAGGGAAAAAGCAAGAGCAGGTGACAAGGAGACTGTGAGCAGCTTCTGGAATAAGAAACTCAGACGAAATTCAGTCCTAAAAGAGAGATTCAGAAGTGAATCATAAAACAGAATCACAACTGAGGTTGGAAAACACCTCCAAAATCAGCGGGTCCCCCCTGTGCCCGATGCCCACCTTGTCCCCAGCCCAGAGCACTGAGGGCCATGGCCAGGCCTTCCCTGGGCACCTCCAGGGCTGGGCACTCCAAACCTCCCTGGGCAGCCCCTGCCAGGGCCTGCCCACCCTTTCCAGGAGGAAATTCCTCCTCCTGTCCCACCTGAGCCTCCCCTGGCACAGCCTGAGGCTGTTCCCTCTCCTCCTGTCCCTTGTTCCCTGGCAGCAGAGCCCGACCCACCCCAGCTCCCCCCTCCTGTCAGGGGGTTGCAGAGCCAGAAGGTCCCCCCTGAGCCTCCTTTTCTCCAGGCTGAGCCTCCCCAGCTCCCTCAGCTGCTCCTCATGGGATTGACTCTCTGGACCTTTCCAGACCCAGAAGAATGGGATGATTTTTGTGAGGCTGTTTGGAAAGACCAGGCCATGAGGTGTCCATCTCCTCCTTCTTAGACTCCTTCTATCATCTCATTCCAATCTAAAATCTGTTACTAAACTTATTCTATAAACTAAATAATGTCTTATTTCACTAGTCCAGGCCAGTATAGTAGCCCTGGGCTCACTGAAAATGTTAAACATTGTCTTCAAAACAAAGCACCATAATCACAGCAGAGGACAGGTTTTGTTTAACCTTCTAACAACCAGCGAAACAAGGGAGGATTTTACAATCCTCTTGACTTTTCAGTCTTCATTAGTCCTTATTTGTTCATCTGCTATGGAGAGAAGGCTGTCTTAACTTCATGTACTAATATAGAACCTGAGCAAGCTTCAGCTAGAAAGGACAGGCTGTTTTGTCCATTCCAGCCTTCACTTCTCCCCCAGGATCATGCACATGGTAGCACATCCCCAGAACAGAACAGAGCAGAATATCTGTGCTTTTGGAAGGGAATTAAAAGCCTTAAGACATTTCACACATTCAGCAGCTTTTATTCTGTTCAAGCAGAAACTCCTAACAGAAATTATATTCCTTAACAAGCACATCAAATCTGTTTCTATATATACACATATATAAATATATTATTTGATTTCCCAGTCTTTTTCAGTAAAAGGATCTGACTGCCACTGGCTTTTCACTTTGTTTTCCCCACCCTAAGGTTGTCTGGAGCACTTCCATCTTTCACAGATTTGAGGATGTGAGGACAGCATTTGCAGATGTGAACACCTCATGTTGAACTTTATATTTAGGCTTTGAGACAAACTGCTAAGTACCCTCTGATGTTGCCCTGGGAGTCTCTAGGGCACTTGGCCATGAAAGTTTTATTTAGGGACCTAAATCTAGGCTTCGAGTTTTTTTTAAGCCTTACTGTTCTGGTTGCTTGGGGCTATTTCCAATGGAATTTCATGTCTCTGCAGAGGCACTGCCTCTCTCACTGCTTATTAATAAATCCAATCCATTAGTGACAGTGTTTAAGTAGACGAAAGCAACTATAGCTGGGAGCAAAATACCACACAAGAAACAAAATGCCACATCCAAACATTTCAGATCTGTGTCAACTGCATTCAGCAACACGAGGGAACAGCTGAATTCCACCCGAGGGGGCAAATACCAATTTTACTTTAAAAAAAACAAACAAAAAAGCCTATTCTAGTGCTCTTCTATTTACTGTTTACATAGTAATGAACACGTGTGCGTGAAGCTCACTTAAACATTTATGGCTTCAGATGTTTTTCTGGCCGTATTTCCTGCACATCCCAGTGTTTGTCATTATCTTACCCTGCTGCCCATTGCTGAGTGGTAGGAAACTCTCCTCATACCTGTTTTTTGTGAACTTTACAAAGACCCAACAGAACTGAGGCTTCTTTTATTTTTATTTTTATTTATTTATTTATTTTTATTTTAATTCAGCATCCAAAATTATAGCTGGGAAATAACAGACAGACCAGGACACTGAAGTGCTAATGAGTTCTAAAAGTTCTGCAGTAAAAGCTGTAGGGATTAGAAATGAGCAGAGATGGAAAGACACGAGGAATCCTTCAAAACAGACCCAGAGCAAGTGATACCTCTTGGTGTTTGTCTGTAGCTGGAGGAATATAACCCAAAACTCTCTGTACAACAGTGCATCAGCCAACACATGCAGGGAAAACCCGGGGCAGAGCCAGGAGGAGGCAATGGCAGTGCCCTCGATGGTTTGACAACTCCTGATCACACAGTCCCTGTGAGAAACGTGGCCACAGAGCCCCAGCAGAAGGAATGCCAGTGGAATGTGGGTTTTCCTGGGCTTTTCTGAGCTGGGAAGTGGCAGCTCTGGGGCACTGCAGCACTGTCAGCCTGGTTTCCTTCATTTACAAGGGAATTATTAATTGCTTGCACGCAGACTGGTTTGGGGGTGCATGTTTTCTAGGGGAAGGATTTCAGCTGAGTGAACCTGTGCCTGGTCCAGAAACAAAAGCACAGTGTTCCTTGGGATCCAGCAGCAGCCTAATTGCATGGGATCCATTGTGGGGTTTAAGTGCCTGACTCAGTGGAGTTGCACTGCTCTAACATGAGGTGTCTCAAAGTCATGTTGTTCTAAAACCTGTGAGGGAATTTCATTGAAATAAACTCCCCCTGGGACCCTCCTGCATCACTTCTTTATAAAAAGACACATGTATTTTTTTTTTCTTTTTAAAAACAAGCCTCTCTTTTTAATATTATGGTTCTGGAATTCCAGCCTTTTCACACTTCCCATGTTACTGAGCCAATCTATTCCTCGGGGTACAGACCTGCATTTTCATCCTTATTTTTTCAGTGTTAAGACAAGCCTGTCTAGAATCCAGCACCTGTCCCTTGACTGGGACTTCAAAGCAATCAGTCCATTTACAGCTTGCCAGTGAAATGCATCTGCTCCTTCAGATGACAGAGCAGAAGGATACAGAGTGTGTGACATTGTCCTTGGGACAGCTGGAGTTATTACAGATAATGGGATGGCCCTGACCAAAATAACACGAGCTGGGTATTTATAGCACCCTCACACTTGTTATTTCATTTACAGTTTTGTTTGGTATGGAGAAGCAACTCCTTGAATATGTTGTGGGAGCAATGAGGTAGATATATATAAATGTCATCAAAGGCTTTCTTGCTGCAGCCAAGCACTAAATATCAAGAGATGCCCTTTACAAGAAGCCTGGCTGGTTTTTAAAAGAATAAATAGGTTCTGCAGAATAAATAGATTAAAACAAACAAACAAACAAAAAATACAAAAAACCACCCCCCAGACAAGATATAAAAATTAATTTCATTCTAGTTACAGTGTGGGAAAGCAGAACACCAAGGTTAAATGGCATCTCCTGTCCTCCAGAAGTGTTGTGTGAGGGGACAGGTGACTTTTATGTGCAACAGAATCACACAGAGGAAAAAACCTACACTCTCTAATTAATACTGATCACTGTTCATGCAGAGGGTGAATGATGATGACCTGGAATTACTTCCTGCCCAAGGAAAGAAAAAAATTGGCTCTATTGCTGGGCACCAATGCAGTAGGACAGGTGGGGAACAGCCCATGAGTTCTCCACACACTCTGGATTCTTATGCAGAAGGAAAACCTACTTGTAAATAATGTAGAGCAAGTACCACATTGCTGTGAAGGAGGCAGATGAAATGCTTTTGTTTGTCTGTCACCTTTAGCAGACCTGTGTGACCTGGAGGTGGTGAAGTTTTCAGGTCAGCAGCTGGAAGCTGAGGTGCAGCAACCACTGCCTTAACCCTGGGAGGAGGAATTCCTTGTTCCTCCAGCCACAGAGCTGCCAGTCTTCCTGCTGCTCCAAACCAACAGTCTGGTCCAAATTCCCCTGGGAGTCCAAAGCAAAGCTTCTGTTACTGTGCTGGGTTTGTCAAGTGTCACGACTCAGCAAACAGAAACATTCACCCCACGGGAGGGACTAATCCACGGTCCTTCCCCTCCCTGGGTCACTCCCTGTGCTTCCACCAAGCTCTGCAGCCCTTCCAGGCTGCTCCCAGCACTGTTTTACCAGCCCTGGGTGTGGATAGGAGAGGGCAGTTTGTTCCTGTTGTCTTGAAAAGATGGTGCACACACAGAGTAGCTACAGCTGGCAGCGAGCAAAGGCTCTCACTGGCCCCTGTTCTTCACCTCTTGGCATCTGTTGTTCCCAATGCCAAAGAATTCTGTAAAAACCTGAGCCTGTCGTGGTGTCACACAACAAAACAAGTAGTAAATTCCCATCTCACCTATTTGGTTTGAGAACATGACCTAGATTCCAGTCCCCATGGCTACACGGAGATGACCCTCTTTATTTCTCATTATTGTATAATCAGTCCCCAAATCCTCGCAGTAAACTGATTCTCACAGCAAGAAATCCCCTCTGAGTGCCTTGGCGTGCTGCAGGTTCCTTTCTGTTTGCATTCTGTGTGTAGTGAGGGAAGGGGAAAGCATCAGGGAAGGAGGGACAGAGCTCACAGTCCACAGGCTCAGCTTTGATCCGTGGCAGAACTGCTGCTGGGAGTGGCTGAGTGGGCTCATCTCCCTCTCTGGGATCCTGGGGAAACACCACCAAAGTAGTTTCTAGAGGCAAGAGCTGCACTGTGCAGAACTGCTCGGAACAACAGTTTTCTTTTGGGGTCTTTTTTGCTCTGTCTCTTTCTTTTTAATATATTTAATATATTTTTTCTATTTCCTTCCCTATGGAAGCTTAGACCTGACACTCCATCTCACCACTCCGGCACAGAGGTGTCTCAAATGCTGGCAGGTGAGGACAGCAGAGAATTTCTTTTGCAGTGGGTCAGAAATAGAAAAAATAAGAGTTGTTTGTGGTCCCCTGTGCACTGTTCCTTTCAACCTGCAGTGACCACAGCTCAGCTGCTCTCAGGGGGTCTCAGCACCTGCTCTAGTGGTTTCTTTTACAGGAACACTGTTAAATAGAAACTTTTCTTTTCTTGTGCTTGCTACAAGTCAAATGGGATTTGTTTAGGTGCCATATTCAGTTGGTGCAGGCTTTCACTGCAGTGATCTCTCCTATTAGCAAGGAACTTCAAGTGAATTTGCAGCATGTTATATTCATTTTCTTGCTCTTTCTACATAGAAGCAGCAAGTGCTTTGATGACTGTCAGCTTTATATTTATTTATTGAAAAATGTTTGTTTTTTAAAACCTGGTTAAAAAGACACAGGTCTTGGAATTCCAGCCTATGGCTTTTCTCTCCTCCCTCATTTTCCATGGTTTTGAATAGGGAATGATATCCATTTATGCCCACTTTGTGCTGTTAATCCCATTCACCCCCAGAGCTGCTACTCCCAAATCTTACTGAAAAGAAAATATGATTTGGTGGCCAACTGTCAGTTCTTTCCTAGGAAGGTTTGTAGAAGGAGCTCTGTCCCAGGCTGGAGAGTGCAGGTATGAACTTCCTCAGCCAGCAGTGCAGTCACTGCTCACTCAGTGCTCCAGGGGATCAGCTTGTGTACAAGACATGATAAATATGAACCTTGCAGGCTCACATTTCCACAGCTCTCAGAGGATGTTGTACCTCCTTCACCTTCCAGGTCAGTGCCAGCGACAGGAGGTTTCAGAGATCTCTAAAGCAAGTTTCCTCACCATCTGTTGTGCATGGCCAGTGCACTCCAGGCTCAGAGAAAAATCCTCCAGCTTTGCCTGGAGGAAACCAGTCAGCCTTGGGCACTCTGACTGCTGTCCTGTCCTGCTGGCACCTCCTCTCAATACCTTGTCAATGGGAGATGCACGAGAGAGGGAAGGCAACAGAACTTTAGGCAAATGTAAAAGATGCAGGAGGGCTTTTAGGGGTCAAAATTTAATACAATCACCATTACAAGGTCAGTGTCATAACTGGTTCCATAGTAGAAGTAGCTAAAACTCCTTTTCAAATCAACACAACAGCTGGGCTGGGTTGGATCCAGATAACAGCCAGGTTGGCACCACTAACCCCAGGAGCCCAGGTTTAATAAAGAGTAAGACATCACATGCCATGGTTATCCAGCCACAGGAAAAATGGGATTCACAGATGCAGAGGAAATCTTATCACCATTCCCTATTTAAAGTGCCAGAATGGTTCCATGGCAGAGCTGTGTGATGGAAAGGCCCTGTCCTGTGTGTGCACACAGAGCCAAAACCAGGGAGAACATCCTGGGATCACAGGCAAAGAGTGGAAGTTACCAAATAACCCAGCAGCAGTTCTTGTGTCATTAACACACAATTCTTCTGTTTTTATATTTCCCCTTTACATTCATATCCTTGATAGTAAGACAAAAGCTGTCCTGCCAACAGCCCCACAGACTGAACTCCCTTCAGGATTTGTTCCACTCTAGCCCTGCTAATGCCCTCTCCTGATGTTCCCCCGTTGTGGATGAAGAGGGAGCTGGGCATATGCAGTGAACTGTGTGCTTTCACTGTCCAGGATCAACCTGCATTCTCACAAGTTCTTAAATCTGGGGGGTTTTGCCTTCCCTACAAAGAGCCCAGCCTTAGGCATTCTCCAGTAATGCAGGGAGGAACAATATCTGCCAGTCTGCCTGGCCTCAGGACAGCCAGGGAGAAAAGGTGGAAGCAGGTCACAGACAAACAAGCATCCATTAAACCCAAACTGTTGTTTTGACCAGAAAAACAACTGTAGTTTTGGAACTACATGGGGAAAAGTAATGTTTAGAAGGCACCAAGGGAACTTCAGTATCCCTGCTAACCCTGTTTGGGAGTCAGAGTTTGTGTTCAGATGGAGTAGCTGGGAATTACTTCCAGGCCTCCAGGTTTAGATGCATCCAGGGTTCAACACTAACTTTTTTAAACCCTCAAATCATGGTCCTTGATCACACCTGACCTCCTGGAGGCGAAATAACTTCATTTCCAGGAGCTGCTCAAGGGGGTTACGTAATGGCTTTGGGACAGTGACAGGTTTAGTTCCAATTTTTCCTAAATATTGAACAAATTCACAAACCAGAATTAACCCTAAAACTTTTCCTCAGCCATTCAGCCTCTGCCCTGGAGCAGCAGAAGGATTCACGGATATTCCTCTGATTTGTTTCCCTCTCCTCTTCTTCGCAGGTCTCCACGAAATCCAGTGCTCCCTGCCCGTGGAGAACAGGAGGATCTTCCTGAACGAGTTATCTGAGGTCAGCTTCAGTGAATGCAAGTTCAGTCTGTCACTGACAGACCTTTTCATCATCATCTTCTCCGGGGTCGCCGTCTCCATCGCCGCCATCCTGTCCAGCTTCTTCCTGGCCACCCTGGTGCACTGCTTCCAGAGGTGTGCTCCCAGCAAGGATGATGATGATGATGAAGATGACAGTGAGGACTGAACTGAGTCTATATCCTTAAATTTGCTTGGTCTATAAGTTGTTAGATCATCAGCCAAAGTCTAGGAAGAAAAGGAGCAGAGTAAAAGCTTTACATGAGCTCACAGGGTGTGAGGGTCCCTCTAATCAGTGATGGTCACAGGCAGCAGTGGCAGAGTTGGGACTCTCAGCTTTGCTTGCACTGATGCAATCAGCCCTGGTTCATTTTGATCCTTAATCAAACACTGCATTTAAATTTGAGGATTGGAAGAAAAAGGGAGGAAAAGCAAAAAAAAAAACCCAACAACTTCCGGTGTTGAAGATTGGAAATAAAAAGGGGAGGGAAAGGCAAAAAAAGTGTTCCAGTGTTTTAAAAGACAAGTTCCCAGTTTCCAGATTGTCCTGATGAGATGCAGATTCTTATAAGTACTTAAATCTTGTTCTAAATGCACTTTGAAAAGGACTGGAAGGGTGGAAGCGTTTCAGCTGGAAAATATGGAAGTAATTTCAAACAGCCCCTTCCTAGATCTAATAGTGGGAGATTCTATTAAACTCACACAGCTTTCCAAGTGACAAAATGCAATTCAGATGATTCCTAGAATTGCAGAAAGCATGAGAGGAAGGTTGGCATTTTCTCCCTACAAAGGTTCTCCCCAGACATCCATCCCCCATTTAATGACAGCAGTTGCAGGCACCATTCAGCCAAAAAACATTTTTTCTATAAGTGAATATGATTCTGGGTCTGAGTCATCCACTGCAGATGCCTGGCACTTCTTTGGTCATGGCACAAATACTAAATATAACATCCTTTTGCATTTTTAGATGCAATGAAGGAAAGGATTTCCCTCCCTGTAGTGCTCAGCACCAGTAACTGTTGCAGTATCCAGTCCATTTAGTTATTTTAAAACACTAAGGGCTATATTCTGCTCCTGATTATACCAGAATAACCCAACTGAAATGAACACCAGGATCCAAATTGGCAACTGTATAAACAAGAGTGAAATCTGGCCCAAGATATTTCTGACTGTACTATAGATTTGTCAAAACTTGAGCTCTTCTATATGATGGGAGATATTTTTGTTAAAATTAAAAAAGACATTTATTACAAGAGATTTTTGGAATAGTGCTGGACAGCTTTTTAGGATAAGTATATTTTTAAAATATTTGTAACGGAAATATTTTTTTAAAGCTCTGTGTATTTAAATTATTCTCTAGAGTAGCTGTGAGGGCTTGAAGTAATGACCAACATAGTAATAAGCAGCTAAGGACTGTATGCTATTATAAAATAATTAGAGCTGATAAAAAGTAGCATTTGTTTAACTACTGTAAATGCTATTATTTCTGAAAAGAAAACACTCTGATTAAAACCCTGCCTTGCTCAGTAGGAGGGAATCCCCCTGTGTGTTCAGGGCTGACCAGGGACACCAGGACTCAGCACTCCTGGGTGTTGTCCCATCCCACAGGGATCAGCTGGAGGACCTTCAGCAAATCCCTCTCTGCCCGTGCCTCAGTGTCTCCCCCTGGAACCCCAGGATCACCATTTCTCTCTCTCAAGTGCTTGTGCCAGGGGGGCACTGCCTTGGGGCTGCTCAGAGCAGTTCCCTGGGTGGGGCTCTGATGCCATGGCACTCTGACTTCACTGGCACCTCTGGAGCTGCTCCTCTGGCTGACAGAGTTTGCCCCGGGGTTGGCACCACGCTGAGGTCACACCAGGCTGAGAGTGGTTCTCTCTCTTAGCTCTCCAGCTTATTCAATGCACTTACTGCTTCCAGGGTTAGGATTGTTATTCCTGAGAACACACAGGCACAGAATGAAGTAGGACAGTGAGAGGATATTCTGGATCAATACTGTCTTGTTCTATTCTGATTCCTTCAAGAAAAAACCGAAATGACATGATTTTCACTGTGTAGTGCCATGATTATAAAGAACACAAATATATTTATAATTTCAACGTGGGCTTTCATGTTTATTTGTGTGTGGGTATGAAAAAGGGAGACAAGCCGTGCCTGATTCATCTTTTATAAGTGGGGTTGTGTGGTGTGATTGGAAAGACACAACATGTTGCCCAGTGCAGCTCCTGGAGCAAACTCCCTTTGCCTCCAACACGGATATGTTATCAACAGTTTTATATTTAGAGCTGTGCAAATTGTTCAGTCGTGGAATAAGAAACTGGGTCACACTTATTAGAGACTCAAAACTTGCAGGAGGTTCACAAAATGGTTTGTCCTACCAAACTTCCCAGTGAGACATCAGTGAATGTTTCAGCAAACACCTGCCCTGCCTGTGCTTTATGGGTTTGTGTCCTCATCCTGTAAGGCTGAGGAACTTTGCAGAGGTCACATATCAAACTCAACCACTTTTACTGGATTCTGCTCTTACTTGCAGGTCCATCCCACTGTGGGGCCTCGAAATGAAGATGTAGATGCTTTTATAGTTTGTAGCTTTTTGCTCAACCCAACCCAAAGCCCTGAAAGCCCTGATTATATTTGGAACTTAGCACCCCTCAGAACAGCAAGGAGCAGACCAAGCTGACACCCACATATCACAGCACAAGCTGAAGAGCAAGGCTTAGGAAAGCTTTATTTGGGAAGCTGCTATTCTGGATACTCCATCACACCAAAATGATTTTGCAATGTAGGGTTTTTTCTGGATAAGAAACTTCAGCGATATTTTCCTCCATAATAATTATATTTCAGAACTATTGAGCTCCTTGAGTTAGTAGTATTGATTCTTTGTAAGCACCAGCAGTTACCTACTATTAGTATTGATTTAATTCTAATTGCTTGTAAATGAGACAGAACTTGGATTTAGTTCTTAATGGGATTTTTCTAACTTGATGGAAACTTCAGAGCAAAACATTCTCCTGTTGAAATATTACCAGAACCAGTGATCACCATAAAGCTCCCCTGCAAAAGTTTGAAAGCAAACTTCACCATGACTAGAAAGTGGCCTGAAGGCTGCATTATTCCTCTAGTTTTACCTCCACAAAGGCAGTGACACGGAGGTAATTCCGTCTCCCACTGGACATGGGAAGTGTTCCTGTGTGAGGATGCTGCCCTGGGTGGGATGTGGTGAGGCTGCACTCCCTGCTCAGGCTGTGATGACCCACATGTGGCAGTTTGAGCCACATTAGAAATCTAAAATCCAATTTCCAGGCTTCCCCCACCCCTTCCCACAATTATCCTAACACCGGAGAGAAACTTTCAGACTAGAGGCTTCTGTAGGGGAAGGGGGAAGTATATACATTTATTTACACAAATAAATACTATACAAACTAAAGGCAACTATATATATATTACATTTCTATCAGTCAGTCCTTTCAAGCCCCTCCTTTTAACTCCTTTAGTCCAGGAGCAGCTTTTCAAGGCTGATATGTAACACAGTCTTTTGCTGTGGGAGTGTTCTGGGCTCCTGAACGCTCCCCCCTCACCAAGTTCAGTTGTCTGTTGCAGTTTCTCTCCTCACGAAGTCCAAGAAGACAGCTGTGAGTCCTTGCTCTCCTGCTGCTGGTGATTTCTCCCTCTCATACCTCGGTTCATGGGCTGCTGCAGTGTAGTTCAGCTTATCAAGCGTCCACAAAATGTTGATTTCTCCTCAGGTTTTTGGTTGTCCTGTGTTTTAGTTCACGGCAGAGACATCCTCCGGGCCCCTCTCTCTCTGGGGTCTGTCTCCAATTCTTGCCTGGGATCTTCTCCCCAGCAATGGAGCCTCCTCCGGCCCGTCCACCTGGCTCTGCTGCAGTGCTGAGCCTCACATCCTCTCTCTAAACAGCGAGAGGGAAAACCAGCCCTGCTCTGCAGCCTGGCTGCAAAGGGGGGGGAAAGAAGACGAGGGCCTGGCCGCAGGGCCTGCCTCTCTCTCTCCCACTTACCAGTTGTTTGTGAGTCCATCCCTCACAAACAGGCACTCATTCAATGCTGTCTCTAACTCTCGCCTAGGCAGAGTTGGGGGGCCGCAGGGCTCCCCTTACCCCCCCGGAGGGGAAGAAGGAGCCCAGCCACCCCCTGGCCTTCAACACCCACACACAGCAGACACCACCAGCACAACAACCAAGACTGCCAACAGCTTCCAGGGCTGTGATACATGATTTTGAGCAGAAGTGAACAACATGGATGGTGATTACCCCTCCAGGGAACACTGCCTTGGCACCCAATCCCCTCTGAGCCCCCCCAGCCTCTCAGGGGGGCCAATTTCCAACTATGACACCACATCAGGATCAGTGAAGTCCCAGTGGTGCCCAGTGAGGGCCGAATTCACCTTCCCCTCCCTCAGGCCTGCAGGTGATTACAAACGTGCTGGGGGAAGCTCTCAATTCACAGTTTCCCTTGTAAAGCAGCTTTGCTTTAGTGGCGCAATCCCCCCCCCTCAGAGCTGAGCAGACATTTTACCTGCTTCAAGGGGAAGCAAAGATCCTCTGTGTGACCCAAATAAAGCGTGGCAGGCTCCAGGAGCCAGGCAGCAGCTGTCACACTGCCTGCAGACATGTCTCCTTGATGAAATGCTGGAGCCTGGGATGTGTGAGGATCCAAAAACTGTGCAAAAAAAAAAAAAAAAAAAAAAAAAGGCGAATCTGCATGATGTCATTGAGACAGCCTGACTTTTAGAAGTGTGCATATTGGTTAAAAAAAACAAACCCTAATGCACAGGATATTAAAGTAAAGAACACCTGAAGCCACTGCCCAAGCCCAGAATTTCACCCCCATCGTTCTGAGGCAGCTCCAGCCCTGCTGTGGTTCTTCCTCAGAGAAGAACATTAATGGGGCAGTTTTTAGAGCAGCATAAAAATGCATTGAGATACCTCAAAGGGATGGTTCTGGAAGGTCTGAGAGAGGAGCAAACTGCTTGCCTACCTCAGATCTCGAGCAGAGAGTGACCCACTGCATGCTGACAGCTGAAATTTAGCCTGGCAGAGCTAGAAGTGACAAAAAACACTGGGATGCTTCACTGTGGAGGTAAGTCCTTGTGATTTCCCTGTGGGGAAGGTGATGTTGGAATGCTGACTCCTTGTGTACCCTTTCCAAGAAGGAACCAGAAATATACATTGGGAAATTAAGTTTCTTGGAGAGTAAGATCTGCCAGGGGCTCTGGGTGCCAGGGAGCCTGTAACACACAGGAGCCACCAGAAAAAGGATTATTTCATGTCCTGTTACCACAATACAGCCTTGTCATAGCATTGTAGAAAATAGCCAGAGAAGAACCACAAATACATTTTGTCACAAAAATACTTGGTTTTCTAATCAGACCCCTGTTCTCATCTTGCCATCACCTTCCCCTTTGTGTCCTGGTTGCTGTGTCTTTATATCTTGACTGTAACCAGAACAACAGAATGCCAGTTTGGTGTTTTCTCTGCGTGGTGCAGCAACACAAATCCCCACAGAAATAACCAAAGCAGTAAAACCACAGCTCTGTTTATGCTGACCAACCATCCAGCTACTATTGTGAAGAGTTAGTAGGAAAAAAAACCACAAACTACTGAATTTTGAGCTGAGAGAGCAACAGGAGCCCCTCTGTTGCAGAGCAGCTCTGCTGTGTCTCTCCAGTCCCAGCAGCTCTCACCCCCCACCCCGAGCTCCCTGGGAAATTGTGTAACAGTGGGTTAGCAGCACATAATGTGCTTTTTTGGGGCTTGTCAGAAACCATCCCAGTAAACACTTCAGAGCAGGCTTCTCCTGCGAGTTCTGTGGGATGTGAAAGGTTTGCAGGGAGGTGAGCAGCAGGGAGGGAGTGAGCCAGCTCGGGGCACAGTTGTTCAGTAGAGCCAGGTTTGCTACCAAAGGAGCGTTGGTTGATCTCAGAGCTGCTTTCTCCCCAATTTCTGGGAGCAGGGGTGAGGTGTGAAGGTCAGCCAGTGCACACCCAGGTGTGTGGCACAACCTGTTCCAAGCAGAGATTGATGTGAAATGAATTCCTGTAGTTTACTGCTCCCAACCAAAGCATCGTTTGCCTGTTCAAAAGCTTTAATTTGAATGTGAAATGTGAGGTGTCACTTAAAAGGCTGCACAAAAATCTCTTATCAGCTCAGAAATGAGAAAGTCAAAGCAGTCCATGCAGACAATGGTGGCAAGACACACTTCAGTCATTTCAGTGTGGGAGGTCATTGTTCCAAGCTGACATCAGTGAAAAAATAGATTTTGACTATTCCTTTTTCTTCTCCTGGTCACTCTTCTCACCAGTAGATATCACTCTTTATCCTTTTAAGATCTGGATTCAAATGGGAATTGGAGTCATGGGAGGAAATGACCAGAATAAAACCCTCAAGGTCATTTTGGTCAGTTTGGCAAATGCACAGAGGTGCCCCTGTTTATCTGTATGAGCTGTGTACTTGAAGATGGGAAAAAACACTTCTCTGAGCTTCAAAAGATTCCATATAAACATGGAAATGGATGGTTTTAAAAATACAAGGGCAACCAGAGGGATGAGAGACACAGATTGTAAATATCACTGAAAAGGAAACTGAGGCATAATTGGATTGACAAGTGTTTTCCAAGGAGAACATTATTTTTGGGTTGCTTTGTTGAGTACTTGCCTTAACTTTAACACAGTGATGATAAAACCCTGGCAGGGAAGTGTGGAATATTGGCTGTAAATTAACACTATTTGTGGGTTTAGAGCTGCAGTGTCGTAACCAACAACCTGCAACATCTGTCTTGCTTTGTTCAAAATAATTCAGTTGCCTTATGTTTGTGTTATTTAAAAATCAAAACAAAACCACATCAAAAATAAACAAACAAATTAAAAACTCCTGCCAACCCTCCCTACTCTTTATCTTCAACAGACAAGGAAATGTTCTGTAAGTAGTTTCACTGGTTTCTTCCTATGGCAAGTCCGAAATGTTATTTTATTTACTGACCTCAGGAGTTCTGTAAGAAGTGACAGGGGAGTGTTACAGAAACACGTTTCAGGTATTTCTTTCTTTCTGTTGTTTAGTTCAGGCATTTATTTCCAACTTGAGGTTGAAAATTTTCAAAATCCAATTGTAGATTCTCTTTCCAAGAGTGGTATCGTGGTGTGAGTGCAAAGTTAGATAAACTGTCCACATCTTTAAGAAAAAAAAATCCTCTTTAAAACAAAAATTGGAAGAAAAAGCTGCTTTAGGGATTTAATTAAATTAAAATAAACCTTGCAATGTCAGGTCTTAAATGGAAGCAGAAATTGTTCAAGCCATAAATTCATGACTATTACACTGTATGGCAGGAAAGTGACTACAGACTTAATATTTAATTTATATTATTCCTTGAGGGAACAGAAATCATTAGGCTGAGAAGCCGGTGTTGTTTCCAGGGAAAGTATTCCATGCAGGCTGATTCCTGCAGTATTGGTGCATGGGATGCAGATTATCCAGTGTGGGGTTTGTGAGGCTGTGAGTGCAGCAAAGCACTGCTTCGTGTTTCACCTGAAGTGTGTCGTGGCAAAAGGAATCACAGTTGGCTTCAAGTGTGATTTCCCTGCTGAAAGGTTTTGGATCCAGTGGCCTGGTGAAGGTTGGTCCAGCTCCAGCCCTTCCCTGCTGTGACACTCTGAGTTACTGCTGAGGGTGCTGCCTGGGCAGTGGGAACTCTGCAGCTGTGTGTGTGTGTGTTTATTCTCTATATTCTCACACAGACAGAAAGAAAATAACTCCATGTGGGCCCTTTGTGGTGCTGGTCTGAGTTTACCTGAGTTTGTGGTTTCTGCTCTGGGGGGTGAACCCTAATTTTATTTAGGGTGATAGGTGGCATTTGGAGGTGGCAGACATTCTGTGCAGAGGCCATAGAGCTTTTCCAGGGGTGTTCTGGATCCAGTGCTCTCTGCCCTAGGAAAGGGTCTGACCCTCCTTCCCAAAACTTGACTGCAGCCCCGTGTTGCTCAGGCAACACAGGAGTTGTCATTTTCTGGTAATCACTGAACATCTCTGGCCTAGTTTGGTGATGGATTTATAATGAACATCTTTAACCTCAGCCTAGCCCAGCCATCTGCTCGGGGAGGAAAGCTGGCACTTCAAAGCCATTTTCTGCTTCAAGGTGTCTCCTTGTAGTCTTACAGAACAAACAGTGAGTCATCTCCTCCCACCAGGATGAAGCAGGATTGTAGCCCAGCTCAGTGTGAGGAAAGTCCCTCGTACTCCAGAGCTGTGTGTGACTGAGCACAGGCACCAAACTTGAGCATTGTTGCTCCCCAGCTGAACCGTGGAGGGGTGACACACTAACCTCTCCAGGGATGTGCTGGCTAGGGGAGTGTTTAACATCCGTGGAGTGGGAAGGGAGGGGTTTTCTTGCACATAGGATTGATGATCTGATGAAAACAAAATTAGAGATAATTGTTTTGTCTGGACTGGGCTGTTGGAGAAGTTTATCTGCCATGCTGGTTTAATTTCTTAGTTCTCCAAGTGTTACATCAAGTGACAGGAATTTGCTTGGGTTTGTTTGGGGTTTAGATTAGCTTTGATTTAATAGATATGTGTGGGAAAGGTTTTAGGATAAGGGGTTGGTACTGCCAGCTCATTTCAGCCCTGCTGCCTCACTGGGAGCAGTCCATACTCAGCACTCAGCTGAGGTGCTGGGCTTTGGCACACTGCTGCATATATTCTGTATTTTCACCAGATTACATGCACAGAAACTGGGACGTAGCTTGGTTTCTCTGTAAAACCCGTGGTCACACAGGAAATTGGTTCCAAAGCTCGGTTTCAACAGAAGCAAATAGATTTCAATCTTACTTATTATTTTACCACTTTGGATCTGTGAGAAGCTGATCTAAATCACTCTGGGACTGAAGAGAACGTTCCCCACTGACCCCTCACAGGCTTTTATCAAGCAAAATGTCTTTGAATTCTTCCAAGGGCTTGTGGTCTCTGTGTTTATTTAAAGTTTGCCATTCAGTGAGCTGCCTGTTGGGCCATCCTGAACTCCATCTGTTCATTTCTTAGATGCAGGAATTGATTTCCCTGTTCCTGCAGCCTCCACCACACACCCCTTGTGCAGTGAAAACCCTGTCCCACATCTATGGGCAACAGGGGAAGCCAGTGCTTATCCAACCTCCTCTTAGGAGTTCCTGATGAAATTCTTACCTGTTTTGTATCCACATCACCATAAATTCCTGAGACTTTATTCTTAAACTTCCATGGCAACTGTCCATTTTTCTATCTAACAGGATGGCTGAGACAGTGTCAATGAGGACACTCACTCCATTAATGGAAATCATTTTTGGGTGATGAAATTGCTCTCCACCTGCCTGATGTTAGCAAAATTGAACCTCTGTCAAGTCTCCAGGATTTTGGTCTCTTTTCTATCGCAGCTCTAGAAAATTAGGGACATCCAATCTTAAATGGAAAAGTGTAAGGAGCTTTGTCTCATAAAAATGACGTCTAAGACTTGTCTGCCTTTTTTTTTTTCCATGTTCTTTACTAGATGATCCCCCCTGCTGCCACCTTCAAACGAAGCGATTTGGGGTGGATCGGATATTAAAGCTTTAAGGCAGGGGTTTAAAATAAATGAAATGCTATCAGGACTGTAATGGCAACAGCTGCTGTGCCTGCCAGCTGGGAGGCAGACTTAATCACCCCTCAAATCCCACTTCCCACAGCCCTGTGCTTGTTTTCTCCACCTTCTGCCCTTTCCCCAAACCCCCGGCATTACCCCAGCCCGGGGATGCTCCCGGTGGGTCCCAGCGGAGCCGGGCAGGGAGGAATCTCCTCCTCTGGGTTGGCAGCACAGTGGGCACTGGGCTGGGTTTGCCTTGCCTGGAACGTGCTTTCCAAAGTCCCCAAACAAGGAAAGAACCCTAAACTTCTGTGCATGCTTTTGCCTCCAGACCTGCAGACACAGATAGGGAGGTGCTGCCCAGGGCTTAACACTTCAGAAAATGTAAAAGGAAAAGAGAGAGAAAGAAAGGATAAAAGTAGGGAGGTATCCAGTCAGCACCTGCTGGATGCAGAGATGGAACTTGGTAGTTGCAAAGTGATGGTCTGGATCTGTCAGAGGGTGGGGGAAGTGCACAAAACTCAAAGATTTCATGAGTTCCATACACTCAGGTTCAGGTGGGAGTGCCCAGTGTCTGCACTTGCTGCCCAGCAGGGCCTTTTGGAGTCTGGTTTGGAAGATGTTGGAGAAGCAGCTCCAAAGGCACAAGTCCTGTGTGCTGAGCCTGGTGCTCATAAAACTATTATCCAGAAACAAGGAACTTCTGTATCACTATGGACTGAATATTAACTCTGTCAAATATAGTCCAGGAGTGCTGTCAGCCTGAAGAAGAACTTGTCCCTGCTGACTTTTAGGCCAGGCCTGTGGTTCAAAGCAGTTCCAGGTACCAGCCAGTTCACCTGTCAAAGCTCACTGGGGAAACAAATTATTCCCAACTGAGTCATCTCAGAAAACAACTTGTGGTTTCAAAATGTCAGATTTCTCTTTGACCTAAGCTTTGTGTAAAGTTTAGCAAAAGAATTCAGCATGATTTTATCTGAGGCGAAACTGAATTTTTTGGTGGGCAAAAATTAAATGTACAGTTGTGTCCCATTTGGTTAAAAGAGCCCTTAGAAGAAAAAATTTTAAGTGAAACTGGAAAGACCATTTCTCTGATTTGTGCAGAAGGTGCCAAATTAATAAATTGATTATTTATTCAGGTCTGGCTACTCACTCCCAGCAGTGCAGGTAACACAGTGAGCAGCCACAGCAGTTAACCTTTCTATTGTGTGTTTAACCATCTGTAAAATGGATATGATACTACTTACCTGCCTGACACAGCTGGACAGAGGCTTAATTTTTAATCAAGTTCTGTTGAAACACTTCGAGCTCTTTGTGTAAAAGATGCACCAAGAGGCAGAATGGTTTGATGAGGGTATTATTGGTTTATATCTTATATTACATTCCAAGAATTGTGTCAGTGTTCTGGAAATAATATAATAAAGGAAAGAAAGTATCAAGAAGCAAAAGAGATGTACTGGGATGGAGAACAGACTTTGTGACAGTCTAGGGTTCCTTCATCCCTATTAATTATACATGTGGAGCAACTTGTTAATGCATTTCTAAAGACATGTTGACACAGGCTCAGCGCTCCCTCCTGGCCACAGGCTTTTGAATTAATTGAACCCTGGGATCAGAAGAACTGGGCAACAGAGTTGGAGGCATTTCTCTAACAACCAAAGGAGACCAGCAGGAACACAACAGATTTCCTGGGTCCAAGAGGGAGAGGCAGTAATGGAACACCTGCATGGGGAGCTCGTTATGAATAATTTCTGTAGGAGGCCCTGGCGTTACATTTCAGGCTGATTGTCCATGGAATATGACCAGGTATTACTCTCCATGTGATTTCTGTACCCCCTGTGCCCTCCACCACTTCCAAAAATAGCGATAAAAATACTTAATTTTACTGAGAAACTCCTTGAGTCCTGCAGGAGTTACATTTCTAGGGTAAAACATAACTGCTTATCTTTAACAGCCAACAGAAATGGAAACCAATGTTTAATTATAGTCCAACACATTGCCTAATATATGCTACAGTATTCAAATCTTACAGCATATTTTTCAGCAAATATGACACTCTGTGTGCTTTGCAGGCACAAGCCCCCCCAAAAAATCCTGGAATTACTGCTAATTTGCACAGCAGTGGAGGTGCAGTGCCTGACCTGCAGGGCTGCTCTGGGAAGTGACTGCACATGTAGTTTTGGGAGGTTTTCTTATCCAGAATCCCAGAACAGTTGAGGTTGGAAGGGATCTTAAAGCTCAGCTCATTCCAACTCTGCCATGGGCAGGGACACCTTCCATCATCCCAGGTTGCTCCAAGCCCCGTCCAACCTGGCCTTGGACACTTCCAGGGGTGAGGCAACGGGATGGTTTCCTCCCTGTGCCATCTCAGAACCTCAAACCACACCTGTGCTCTTTCCAAAAGAATGGAGAACAGCCTGGAACCTCCAGGGACCAAACTGGGGCAATTTCTTCAGTCTGTAGGTAAAAAAGGCAATAAACCCCACACACCTCAATGTGATATCAAGCTATGCCAGGAGGTGCAATCATTAGCTCACAAGATTTTTATTTTCTCTTTTTCAGAGCCACTTAGAAAATCAAGACTTTCCAAATAAAAACTTGGAGTGGGTTTAAATTAAACAAAAAGCATTGCTGGACGAGACATCCCCCCTGAGTGTCAGAGCTATGGCATTAGTTTGATTATTTTGCATTGCTGATTCATTCACAGGGAAGTCCCCCCAAAGCATCTGCCACTGAGGGTGTCTCAGAGAAATTTATAAAATCGGTTCTTAAAACAACCAAATGATTTCATCAGGCACTTTCTAAAGTAACAACAGGTTCTGAGTGTGCAGCTTGAGGTGTCCTGAGGAACAGGACCTTAATATGAGCACCTGCTGCCTGGGAAATGCTAAAAATCAGAGGCATCCAAATAACATTTTTTGAAAAAGCAGAAATATATTTTTAAAACCTGAATAACCCATGAAGTCATCCTGTGGGCACTGGGGAAAATGTCTTTCTCGTGGTGTTGGAAATTAGTAGTTGCCACACTCTGCAGAATGAGAGACAGCAGGAGCAGATCGTGCAGAGATTTCAGGTGAACTGGAAAAAAAAGCAATACTTCACCCGGTCAACCTGATGTTTAAAGAGATGCCCACACCACAGACAGGAGCTCTGCAGCCTCCCCCTTCACCCAGAGGCTGTACTGGACTTAAAGGAGTTAAAGTTCTCTTCCTCTTCCTTTTTTTTCCCTTTCTCTCTCCCTGAGTGGCTCCAGCACTGGCTCTCATCTGAAGGGCACAGCACACAGTGATGTTCACATGACACCAATGACAGCAGCATGATAAGCCTATTTCTGACAGTGTGGCAAATTACTATTATGAAATCCCAGTACATTTGATTGCAGAGTGACTTTGAGAGGGGATCACACACAGCAAGGTTATGAAGGGCTCAGTGTTTGCTGCAGTAATGCTGACTTACTGGAAAAGAATATCAAGAGCTCTTTAAATAAAAAAGCTTGGGAGATTCCCAATTCAGAAAACATTTGGCTGAGTATATCCAACCAAGCATTAAAATGAAAGGGGGAAAATAATCAGCAGAAATCCTTAGGCTGGTTTTTTTTCCCCATCTGATGACTCAGTGAAACGTGTTTGTTAGAGATTCACTCAAAAGGGACCAGGAACTTGAGGATGTCCTTCCCCTCTGGCATCACTCACTTCAGGAGGGAACAGGAGCTCTGTCTCCCTGTCCCAGCCTAAGGTCAGGATCTCCTAAGCCTGTACAGTGCCCAAGTTAAAAGTAGAACAAGATTCAGACAAAAAAAAGAGCAGAAATGGGAAGAGAAACAGGCAGTTGATGGGCTCAGAAAGCAGGGAGTTTGCCAATAAAAGAAACAAGATAGAAAACAGCAGTGTCCCACCTGCTGAATTATCATCAGCATCCCAGGGGCTGTAACAAAAGGGAGATAAATTGTCCCTGCTCCAAACAGCTTCCTTTCAAATTTATTTAATCAGATTTATCAATCAGCAAAATCAAAGAGAGGCATAAAGGGCTCAGGTTTACAGCAGGGTTTTTATCACACCTGTGGGCAGCAAAGTATTTTCATGGTGAAATAAGTTCTTAATCCACTGTCTACTAAATAAATAGTATTATTGCCTTGGGGTTTTTTGGGTTTGATGATAAAATTTTTAGTTAGGATAATTCAGGTAAAGGTCTAATTGGTTTTCTTGCTTTTATTAATTATAATACCAGCAGTTGTCTTTGCTCAGGCAAACACTGTTGCCCTGGCAGGTAAAATTAGGTGTGTGGCAAATTCAGATTTCTCTCTTCCTTTTTTTTGCTCTTTCCCTCATCCCTGACTGAGAACTACTTCAATGTTGGCTGAAATACATCTGCTCTCTGTAAGTGTGGACACAAAATATAAAAACCCCTGAAGTTTCGGCAGAACCCCCTTGGTTTGTAGGAGGGTTTTTGAACAGCAAAGGAGTAAAATTTGTCTCCAAAAGCCCCCAAACACCTGTAATTTCCTCATTTTAGCACATTTTAAGTCAAGCAGCAGATCAATATACCAAAGTTTCCTTCTCCTAATTATCTCAGGTTTTTTGGCCAAAAGTAGAGCACTCACATATTTATTTTGGGATACAGACACAACACAATCTTGTTTGTCTGACTGGAACGTGACTATTCCGGTCTCCTTTGATTACTTTTCCCACATGAATTAGGGGATTTATCCCTGAGTTTAATCAGTGGGGACTTGCAGGTTTTTCTGTATTCTGCCTCCTCTGGGACAGGAGGATATTTAGCTGATGATGGAACAAGTAGGTGGCCAGAGCCTGTCAGGGGTTCAGGCTGAGTGTCCCAGTGCCTCGGGGTGGATGTGCAGCACCCACAGCTGCCTTTGCCAAAGGTTATTTTTTTAAGGCATTATGCCTTAAAATAAATGCTCTTGGCATTTATTTCCTGGGTGGCACGTTGTGCTGTGCAGAGGCCAGGGGTTCAAATAACCTCTGCAAACATGGATTTGGCACTTTGCTGCGAGGCCTGGAGGTGATTGTCTCTGAAACCAAACTCCTGGGGGAAAAAGCTTTGGTGCTTTTGAGTGAGTGAGTGGTTATCTGTGAAAGGGGAAGAAATGGCAAATTGGGGGTCTTTTTGCTCGTCCAACAGATTTGGATAAATGAGACTTTTCCTTCACTGGGGCCAGGATGTCACCCAGGGGTTTTTGGAGAGAGAAGTGCTGATGCTGAAGTCGTTAATGCCACACTCCTGGGAGGGTGAGCACTATTCCTGTTTCCAGGGCTCAGACATTCCAGCACTGGGAGAGCTGTTAACCAGCTGGGGGGCAAAGAAACTCTCTAATTGCAGCTGCCCAGCACGTGGCAAAGTGCCACAGACAAAGCCAACCAAAAAAAACCCACCCAAAACCTCATGACTTTATGCAACGATTCGACAAACACTGGAATTTTCCACCATCTTTTGACATTGGTTTCTTACCTTAAAATTACACATATTTCCTCTGCAAGGTTTGTTTCAGAGAGAATATGTTACCCCAATAATGCTCACCCTACTCATAGCTTGGGTTTTGGTGACTTGCTTCATTTCAGGAACTTCAGAAACTTGGTAGCTTTGGCTAAAACATCTTGTGGGTTTTTATGGGAAGTCCCAACACTGTGGGAGGAGAAGAGGGCCCAGGGAACACTCACCTTTCACCAGGGGCTCTCCCTCTGAAACCAAAGGGACATTTGGTGGTGTTACACAGAGATCTGCCCCCAAATCTCATCATGGCAGTGCTTGGTGTCGAGGTTGAGACTGGCTAATTGGACAGGGTGGGGTTTAATCCATATAGAAAAATCTGTATAGAAAAAGTGGGGCAAGGGGGGAGAATGCCCCCCAAAACTTTGAAGCACAAGTGGACAAGTGGATGCCAGAGAAAGGGGACTTCTTGGGAATCATTACGGTCTAAAAATGGGATTATTTTTATCCCTGAGAGCTGTATAGTAACAGCCTGACCATAAGTCTTTCGCAGCCAGTTGGAAATCTTTCCACTGTTTTCAATTTACTTTGGACCATATTGTGTGCAATTCATCTCAGGCTGTAGAATTCCTAATTTTCCCCTGGAAATATAGTCTGGGGCCCTGCTGTGTTATATATATTACGATGCCATTTCCAGCAGGGTCTGAAGACAATGACAAATGCTGGTTTCACAGGAAATCTCTGCTCAGGTATTTCAGCTTAGTCAGACAGTGGCTGATCCTCCAGCGAATCTGAATATCAATATTTACCTTGTACAGGCAATCTGTGGTACTCCTGACACAGGAATTCCAAAGGACATGTGAAAAGAAGGAAATAATCTCTGCAGAATTCTAAAAAGAGACAATAATTACCAACAGTGGGGTCTCCTTAAAATAGGCCTGGAAGTTTGCTGTGACTCAATGTGTTTTAAGGAAAGAAAAATGTTATTTTAACGGCGGAGCTGGCAAATTGCACCCTTTGGATTCCACAGCAGCAATGGCTGTGAAACCCATGATTTAAAAGCTGCTATTTCTCGCTGTCTGAAGCTAAACACACTTTTTTATTCTAACAAATCTGAATAAAATTAGAGCACTCTGCATAAATTCCCCCTGCCTCTGCGCCTGCTGTCTTAGCTCCAGGCAGAAGCAGATGCCTGTGATTTCTGAGACTACCAAACCAGCACCAAAAGCCAAAGTTACGTTCACCTTAAAAACCCACAGAATTTATTCCAGCTTGGTAACAAGCTGGTCCATTATTTTGCAGTTTTGGTGCCAGTGTTCACTTTTTAAAAGGCCATCTGAAACCTCACAGGCATTTTTGACATTTTCCCATTAGCAAGGGTGATATCTGGGGGGTTGAGAGTGCTTTGTTTGTGTTCAGATTTAAACTTTTAACACCTCAGATCTGTCACCGGTTCACTGGAAGATGCTATTTTGATTTTCCTCATTAGCAGCTCTTAAAAAAAAAAAAAAAGGAAAAAAAAAATAGCACATTGCTCGTTTAATATTAATTGGAACATATTTTTTCCCGTAGCAGTTTGCTGATTATGAATTTCAATGCCACAGAGGTGGCTTTGCAAACAGTGCCTATAAATAGAAAATAAGCATTTTCTGTGGCCAGAGAAAAGGCTCATTAATCAGGGGACAGGTACAGCCCAAGAGCCCAGGCTGACTCTGCTCATGGAAACACAGGCTGACAGAGCTGTCTGAACGATCAACCACAGCACTTCTGTCTCTGCAGAGGGAGAAAGTTTAGCCAAGTGTTTAAAATATGGAAATAAGAGTGAAAACGCGTTGTTTCCTCAGCTCTCCTGCAGGAAGATGACTTAAATCCAGTCACCTCCCCGGGATTTAAGCACTGACAAAGGGCCTCCTTCCACCTGAAAACTGGGAGCCACATCTCTTGGATGCAGCAATTCCAGCGTGGAGTGTGAAAGTGTGTAAACCACGGGGATTTGTGTGGCAATTAAATCGTTCCTGTTAAAGCCCTGCGGGTCATTTGGGGCTGGTTGCACCAAAGGTTTGTCTTCCACGTCCCCTGTAGGGAGGGCAGTGACTACAGCCAGAAAAACAATTATCCAGGAGGGAGGGTGAGCCCTTTGTCAGCCAGGTCCCAGTTAACCCAGTTAACCCCACCCTGTGCCAGGGGCTGCCTTGGGCTGGTTCCAGCAAATCGAGCCCAGTTTCCCTTCGACCCCGCTTGGGGTCATTTCTGCTCGGACAGAAACAAGAATAGTGACAGTGGCACCTTTCATCCCTGGGGACTCCAAAACGTTGGAAAAGCTGCGCCCTCTGAGCAGAGATGTTTGAAGGAATGTGTGGAAATTCCTTCTCCATGGGGAGGAGGGGGACACCCTTTTCCCTGCCATCCCCCTCCGGGCCACTGGGACCTCTGCAGCCCCTGCCCTGCCCCTCGGTGCCCCCCGGGCACAGGTCGGGAGGCAGCTCCCCACCAGCACGGGCAGATTCCAGAGATCCCAAGGAGCACGGTGCAGTTTCCAGGAGCTCTAAAGCAGATCCAATCCTGCCACCTGCTGCTCCCTCCACGCCTCCAGCCCTTTGGTCACTGCGGGCTGAGCCTTGGGCTGCTCCCACCCGGCTGAGATGTTACCGAGCTTGTGTTTCCCGGTGGGATTGTTGTGTTCGAGCCTAAAAAACACCTGAGAGGCTCAATGACCTGCTTTGCTTTCAATATTTATATAAACAGCAGGAATGCAGACTGTCTCTGCAGTATGCAATGATAAATGTGGTGAAGAACATCCACACCTGCTTTACAAAAGCAGACACTTGGATTGTGCTGAGTACATATTTAAAAGGAAAATTACTGATAACACAAAATATCAGGAATATTGAAGGAGACCGGGCTGTTCAGTGAGAGCAGTGACATAAGTAAAGGTGCTTTCAAAGCTCAAGAGTTTGAGGGGGAAAAAGGAAAAATGCAGGTTTGCCTGTACAAACCAGTGGGGGCTGAGAGCATCCCTCCAGATATCTCCAAGTGAGGAGTTTAAATTAGAAAGCTGACTCTGTGGGCAGTTATCAGCAACCAGCACGTGCAGAGCCGTGGCTTCTGTATCACTGTAGGAATTCAAAATGGCTTTATTTTTAATTTTAAATATCCAAGGTTTTCTCTTTATGGGCTGCCAGGCTGAGACACCCAAGCAGCTTAGGCAGTGTCTGGCCTCTAAGGCTCTTCTCCATGAGCACTTTCCTGTCAGGTATGAGTGTTCCTCACCTTGAGGTGAACTAGGAGGAAAAGGCTCTAAGCTAAGCTACAAGTGCTGGTATAAAGGATGTCCAGGTTGCCACAGCAGAACATGGTTGTTTGGAACCTCAGGGAGTTGCCACGGATCCTTAACTACCTCTCAGGCCAACCACTGGCAAGGACAAGGGCTACCATCAGGTCAATGATCACTTTATTTATAGTGCTAACTAAATTTAGTGTTAAATCTGCTGTGAAAATTTACAGCTTGTAATATTTACCTGACAGGAGCCCAGACCCTCCTGACCAAACACCCAGTTCCTTAAATTAGACACAAAATGTGTCATGGGACAGCAGCCTAAATTACATATTTACAGCACTGAAGCAGGTAAGTACATATTTGCACAGCCAGTCCTGGGTTCTCATTTTAAAGGAGTGGACTGGCTTGTGCAGTGTATTTTTTAAAATGCTGCTGGAGTGTTTAAGCACTCAGAGGTCTGGGAGCTCTGGGCCAGGGGCTCTCTGTGCATTCTGTGTTTACAAGGAGGCTCCTTAGGGGTTGTTGCAATTGCAGGAATAAAAGTATATGACAGTAAAGAGCAACTCCCTCTAAAATGTCTGTGCCTTGAGATGTTTTCCCTTCTTAGCAAATGCTATTGCTCCCAAACAACTGGTGGAGTATTTATGTATTTATGTAACAATTTCCTTATGGGGCATTGTTGAATAGAACTTGGGTCCTTCTATACCCAGAGAAAATGTTCCCATCCCTGCAACTACAAATTAAGTGCTTTATACACTGCCAGGGCAGTTCTTCTCTGCACCAGCAGGATTAGGAGTTCCCTCACAATTACATACAGAAAAATAGAATTCTGTTCTCCAGCAGTTCTGCAATATCCCAAACTTATGCATTTGTGAAGTAATTCCCACAAGTAGCCTTTTGAATTTGTGCAGTTTTAAATCATAAGAAAACAAGAAAAAGGGAAAGAACTGAGGGAATGTCTTCACCAGAGTCAGCTCATAGCACAAATCAGGTTCAGGATGTGCTGCTGCATTTTTGTTGCTTACAGCTGCTCTTGGAGATAAGTGGCTCCTTTGAAATGTGAAGTATGAATTAGTAAGATGTTTCTGCAAAGGATGTGTCACGTTTTGTGAAGTTTATGCAGTCTTTGTTCAGGTGATTAAGCAGAGCCTCACCCTGCTGACTGGTTAACTTGGTCTGAGTGGAATCAGTGGACGTGGCTCTCGGTGCCCCTGTCCAGAGCTGGGTGACACAGCTCCTGCTTCAGAAATTTGCTTTGTTTGATGAAAATCCTGGTGGGAGCTGCAGTTCCTGCTGATGGGTGATGATGTTCCTATGAGGAAACTGCCCTGTCTAGAATAGAGGGACCAAATATGAATTCCTTTGAAAAGGAATTGATTTTTTTTTTTAAGTAAATGGATTTTTTCCTGAAGTGTGTTACAACCCCATATGACACTGAGATTATCATCACAGGTGTGTTGCAAGTGAGATCCCTTTGGACTTACAGAGAAAAAAAGGAGCATCAGAGGCATGGCTTTAAGATGGTGCCTTTTAAGAGCTGACCAGCTCAGAGCAACAAACAGTGCAAAGATTTAAAAAAGGAAAAGCCTTGGTACTAATGGCAATTTGATGTTTCATCACCAATGTGAAAAATAAACATTCAAATACATACCAAGCTTTGTGAGGAATGTGTGCCTCGTGTCACTGCCAGCAGAGAAAGCTTTTTCATATTCTTATGGAAGAAGGATGAGTCTGAATCCCAGCCCCAGGAGCTAAACAGGCTTAAAGATGCTGTTCAGAGGAATCAGAGCAGTGGGATGTGCAGATCTGGAGGACAGGACTTGGCAGCTGTTGTGCCCCCGTTAGGCAGTGCTCAAACACAGACCAGCAAGGCTGTTTTACCAGTTAACTGGCCTGGATAGCTCTTTGTAAGCACCTTCCAAGGAATATTTATAACTCCAGAAGAGGCCTCCTGACCATGGCAACGATTTCCAGTCAACAGCCCGTTCCTCTCCTCCCTGAAACGCTGCCATTTAGCCTCTGTGACCACCCTCACCCCACAACTGGCCTCGGCAGCCCCCAATTATTGCAGCACTTGCCAGCCAGAATCAGTGTCCCTGTCACAGCCCCAGCCCTGACGGAGCCTCTCAGGCCCAGGAATCTGCCTCTTGTTCCTGCAGCTCATCCAGGCTGACACGTGTCTCCTTCAGGGCAAGAAATCCGCTGCCCTCGGGACATGTGCATCAACTCTAACCACTGTTTGGCCTCTTCAATGTCACGAAACTTCAAACACAAGGCTGATTTCGTGGAGCCAAGACTGTCTGGAACGTTTTCATAACAGAGAGTTGTATCAAAACATCTACTTGAAAAACTGAAGAGCCTGGTGAGCTCTTGCTTTTCAGTCACAAGTGACTGCAAGGCCATGAGATTAAAAAGAATTTCTGAAAAGAAGGTTGGAAAAATCTGGCACATCTGCAAAATGTCATCCTTTGCATAATATAACGATTCCCAGGAGCCTCAGAGTGCTTGGGGTTACTCCTTACAACATCAGAGTGGACCAGAACAAACATTACCTATTTACTTGTCTGATAGAAACATACTTAAATTCCAAACTTCCTCCATATTTCAAGGGTCTCCAAGTTCAAGAAGT
Organism: Pseudopipra pipra; assembly: GCF_036250125.1. Classification (NCBI taxonomy): domain Eukaryota; kingdom Metazoa; phylum Chordata; class Aves; order Passeriformes; family Pipridae; genus Pseudopipra; species Pseudopipra pipra. Next base: position 5,239,393 of record NC_087570.1, on the reverse strand, counting down.
TTTATCTCCAGGTCTATACGTCAGGTTGATCTCTTTTCTTTATAAGGTTATGCTATTTTCATCATTAACATCCCCTCTTCCTGAGAAGTGGACATTTTACAGTGTAACCCAGCATTTCTGTTGCACGTTTTCATGACTTGGCTGCATTTTCTACTTACTAGTAAATGGATTTCTGGCTTATTGCAGATTTGTAATGATGGCATTTCAGATTTTCTCACCTCTTTCCCATGAGCTGTGAGCATCTTAATTCTTTCCATGACAGCTGTGAGCATCTTAATTCCTTCCGTTTTCACACGTTCTTGAAGCAGAGGCAAAACAACCTCTGTTTCAGTGGGTTTGCCTTCAACAGAAGCCCTTGTAATTTCTGAAGGTTGGAGTGAGCTGGGCAGTGTTGTGGTAGACACAGCAAGGGTGTTTATTATTAAAGCAACACTGTAACTGATTAAACAGCACCGCTTGTCTCAGCAAGAATTAGCGTCTCTAAATTGGGGCTGTAGGAACCCTTCAGTTTATCAGCCATCCCTACTCCTGCCAGATGCAGCGTGGTACTTGGGAACAACTGTGTCTGTGCTTCTCTCCCCTGTGGGCAGCAAACCAGGGGATAGAGCAGGATGAGAACCTGGAGTGAGACCCACTCATGGTGGTCAGAAAGGAAATATAAATGAGATATTCTCGGTGTAGCCACGTGTTTGCAGCACTGCTTCCAGCAGTGGCTCAACTTTGTGGTTTTGGGGGGGTTGTCTGGAATAATTTAGGTCAGCTGAGTTTTGTAGGGGGGAAAAAAGAAGGGGAAAACCTTGGTTATCAGTGCTATTCTGTCTGAAATTTTGTCTTGTGGAATGTTTGAGATGAAGCCACATTCAGGTTTTGTTACTGGCTGGTTGGTGTTTGGTTCCACCACCACTGAACTCGGGCCAAGAGCTGGAGGAGCCTGGATGGTTCTGCCCTGAGTTCAACTGGAGCCCCCACAAAGCTGGGGCTGTGTGAGGCAGGTTTAGATGGCCCAGGTGAAAGCAGCTCCTCAGTTAAACAGCTCTAAGGGGATATTTTGCCACCAGGTATCACTAATCCCACCTGACAGGCCTGGTAGAGCTGTGCATTTTCCTACTTAAGAAGCTCCCTACCAGAATTAATTTCGCCTGGTCACCTTGGGCTCCTTTGGGTGTTGTGGTTGTACATTTAATTGTAAATGGCTCAATAAAAACAGATCGGGCCTGTGCTTGGGGAGCCCTGCCCAGGCAGCTTTCAGATTTAGAATTAATGTTTTCATACAAATTTCATAGGTGGTTCTTGTGCCTCTCAGTAATTCCCTGTACATCAAGCCAGTCATTTCTTTCCATATATAAGCTTTGCTTTTAGAAGCACAGTAGATGATAAGCATAAATGTTTCATTTGTTATAAATATTTAATAATTATGAATGATTGATGAGCAGATTTTTAAGCAAACTGATCAGAGTTGTATGAAATTAGGGGTACCTTTGTGTAATTTTCTAAGCTGCATTCTAGGTATTATCTGGGCTCTGTTGTGCTATAAAGGTGCCTGACTGGTATTGCCACTAAAAATATCAGCAGATGGGAACAAACAGAAAAATACACTTTTAATAGTTATATTGGCAATAAAATTAATATGGAGGACTTCCTTGTGGATACAAGAATTTCTGTGTCCACCGGTTTTCATTCCATTGTAATCCATTCTTTATGGATTATTTTAGAGGTGTTTTTTTCAAGAGAATGCCTTTAATAGCACAGCACTAATAGCTGGCTGTGATTCAGTGACTTTCACCTATTTTGCTTTCAATTTTTTCTAATTGCCTTTGATCTCCCTGGGGCTTTGAAGCCTAAAAAAAAAAAAAAACCCATATAACGCTTATCTAATTATCCGGGCTCTTGCGTCTCTAAAAGATTTCATTAACAACGCTGCTCTCTGGCTCGTGCCCCCAGCTGAGGGGCTCGTACCTGTCCCGCAGCCGGTTTTGGGTGGCTCACGGATGAATCCCTTTGCCTATAGGTGCCACTGTTGCTCTGCACACACGCCCGAGTCGCCAATGCCCTTCAGTAGCAAACCCAACCTTGAAAAAGCAAACCTAAATCACGGTGGCTAAAATGTTGCAGACGTAGAACTCCAGCCAGACCATGGCCAGGGGCTTGTCCATGCCAAGACTAAGGTATATGCTTTATCTTGTTCCTAAAAATAACTATGATATTGCTAATCTTGAGCAAAAAAAATATGATGAATTGTGTTGAAGTAATTCCAGATATATTGAATCTAACTTGCTGCAGGTTTATTGTTGAGCCTCAGCCCCAGAGCAGCTGAGCTTTGCAGATCTCTGCTCTGGACCAAACGTGATTTCAAGGCAGAAGTTGCACATTAGGGCAATAAGAATTTGGGCTTCTGCCAGCACTTTTTCCATAGGTCGTTTTGGTGCTTCCTCAACGGAGTGAAGTCTCAGGGTGGCCTATCCAGGGCTGGAAAGGCCACCCAGAGCTGTTCCCTCCTGTTTACAGTTTGGTAATTCAAGGTCAGCTAATGGAGTTTACTCTGCAGCTTATCTACCCTTAAGTGCTGTTCTGTATGTAAAGCCAAGGGCAATCAAGGTCTGCCTGCTTCCTGCACTGGGAGGAACCTTGTTTCACCTTGGCCTTGCATATGCAGCTATTTCATAGGTTTGCTTTATTCTTGGATGTTTCAGGCATAATATGGAATAACACAAGGTTCTTTTCTGCTCTTTCTTCAAAAAAAAAAAAAAGGCACAGCAAGCTGTGTAAAAATGACAAAACAAAGGGCAAAGCAATTATGAGGTCTATGTCCTTTCAGGTTCAATCCCAGCTGTTGTTTTTTTTTCTTACTGCAACTGTTCATTGACTAAAAACCAAAAGATAAAAAATTTGTTTTCTGTGGTTTAATATCTTCTGAAATATTCCTGGCCACCTGCAGGTCAGGATGTAATCCAGCAACTTGCTCTAACTAGTAAAAAGCTCTGTGCCTATATAACCTAATTCTCATCCCTTCTACATGGCACAGCTCACACAACAATCTATATTAAGCAGTGCTTAAGATCACCCTAAGCAGTTTACACAGCGTTGTCCCTGGCTGTTCTGTCTCTCAGCAGTTGGCCAAAGCCTTACAGATATTCTGACCCCCTTTACAGTCCAGGATTCTACAGCATTTTGGGGAAGATGTCCCTGGCTGGAAGGGAGAGCATGAGTTTTTAGCTGGGTGTCTCAGCTGACAGGGAGCAAAAGCAGAAACTGTTGGGCTTTCACAGGAATTGGTCCAGACACCAGTCTGGACTCAGCTTCTTTCTTGTGCAGTTCCCCATCAGGAGCTCGGGAAGCCCAGAGCTGGTGGGTGGTTCTGAGACACGATGAAATGTCAGAAATTATGGAATTAGATTTTTGGTTCTGGTGTTTCTACTCCACAGTTGTCATAGGGGATGGTTGTACTAGTTTGACAGCAGAGTAAGGGCAAAACAGATCTTTTGTTCCCAGGGCACGTGTGTCTTCCTCTGGCTGGAAAATCACTGTTAGATATCAACAGGAACTGCAGTAATGGCATCAATCAGGAGTCCTGACTCTTCATAGCCTCTTCGGTAGATATTAAAAAAGTTAGCACAGCTTTACATTTCACTTAAATTTAGAAACATCATAATAGTCCATGAATTCTCCTGCTACTTGTATCCCACAGCTCTCCTTGCCTTCAGCTGGTATTGAAAAGGGGAGAGAAATCTGCCCATTGACACTCTCCTTCCCTGCTTCCTGTGGTGATTAGGTATTGTATGGACAACATTTCCACTTTATCAATCCAAAAACTGAGCTCCTGACTGGGTAAGAAAGTGGCCAAAAGTCACCACAAGATCTATTTTCGGAATTAAAACAGAAGGAGGTTCCTGGCTCTAAATCCATATATTGACCACTGCACCATGTTCCACCTGATTGAATTAATAAGTCCAAAACTACTGAGAATGGGGAAATCTGACTTCTGAGGAATCCAGGCCAACCTGCATCCACTTCAGCTCTGGAGGGGAGGCAGCACAGGTTGTAACCATGTTTATTGCAGTTATTGTCACACTCCAATACTAAATTTTGGCTTCTTTGTTCCTTGTGATGGGTGAAGAAATGCTGCAGTGGCAGGCTCTGAAATGAGATGCACATGATGAAATCATGCTGCTTGTGCACAGCATTCAGGTGGCTCAGTGTGCTTTTGATCTGACTGTACTGCCAGTGATATCACACTGTGATATCAGTCCTTGTATTACTTTTACTTAAAATTTAATCCCTGAAAATAAGGGCATTTGCATTTCAAGCAAAGTAAATTTCCAGTTAACTTAAGCAACTGCATCTGCATGTCATGAGATCTGATTAGGCTGATTTCCACACACGCATCACGGATTTGCAGACACATTTAAGAAGGCTGGAAATGAAAAGCTGATTGTCTTGTGCTGCTTAAGTGTTTTGTGGTGCAGTAGCATTGCATATCCTACCTTCCAGCTGCCTGTCTGGAGAGAGTGATAATATCTGGGGGTGTTGAGGCACCCCGGTGAAAGGGATGTTCTAGCAGATGACACTTGTGGGAAAAATATTGTGAAAGATCTGGGCCTCATTGAAGTGCAGTTTGTTTGTGTAAATTGGAGGTGTGCTGATTCAAATAATCCTATTTTACCACCAAGCTCCTGTTAGAGCTCAGGGAGGGCCCTGAAGACACAATACCCAGTCCCAGCTGGTAGGAACACACTGGTTCTCCTCATGTGCCCTGGTCACCCTCCAAGGCAGAGACCGGGAAACATCCAGAGGGTACCAAGCAGTTTGTCTGCCTTGGAAGGGATCCCTCTGGAATCAGAACTGCAGGGGAGCTCTGTGGCCTGGGAATGGCCAGGGAGCTGCAGTGCCTTCCATTACACATACAGTTGTTTAAGGATATATAAAATAGGATTTAAGTATTAGTCACAGATCATCCCTGTCTGGAATGTTGGCACACACAGCCCCACACTGAAATTTTCTTTTCCTTACCTCAAATTTCTCCATCATGGCTCTCCTCAGTGTTTGGTCTGTGAGTAGATAAAGACTTTCCTGTATAAGCTGCTGCTGAGTTTCACAGTGTCTTTTATAGACAGGAGAAATACACAAAATTCAGTATAGCTAAGGCAGCCCAGTCATCACAGCAGCTCTGTCCCAGTACTCCTTTCTTCCTCTATGCATCTAAAAAGGACTTTTTTGGGCAGAAGTCTGGGTTCTGAACTTTGTCTCAGCTGGTATAATCAGCCAGTGTAAAATTCTGGATTGGTTCCTTAGTATAAGATATATAAAATATTGCTAATTATAAATTAATATTTATCATTGTTAATTATTAATAAATATATAAGTACAGTCCTTGAAAAATTGGCCATGGCTTGGTGTTAAATACTTCTACCTGCCATGTGAACCAGCATCTGAAAAGAATGAATTAACTTGGTTTTCCCCCTTTGTTCCTATTTCTGCTGCAGCAGCCAGGCTCTGCAATACAGTCTGGCATTTTGCTACAGGAAAAAAAAATATCTAAGGGAAGTAATTTTAGCAGAGTCAGGAGGATTTGCCTGAACAGCTCCAATATTGAACCTAACTGGCATGTTTTGACAAAGTTAAATATCTAATGACAAAATTTTGCTGAGCTCTTAGGCAGGGCATGAAATCTGTGGAGCAGCTCTGCTAGCAAAGATGCTCTTGTTTCTAGAAGCAAATGAAACCAATATCAAGTTATTAAAGATCCTCTGATACAAGTTTTGAGAAGTATAAAATTCTGGAGGATTAATGAAGCCTCTCCTGCATGATGTTGGTATTGTCTGTGTTGTTGAACACCTGTATGTAAGTGGTAGAGCAGCTTCAAGTGACTGCCCTAAGAAGGGCCATAGCACTTTTAATTGCCCTGGCTTAGGGAGAGGAATGGCAGATGATAAACAGAAAGAATTAATATAGGCCAAGCAAGATGTTTATCCTTCTTCCTTTTATCACTCTTCTGTGATGAGCCTGGACTCCAGCTGATGGCTGCAGCCCTGTACTACCCCCACAGCACTGGGTCTGACCCTGTGTTCCTGCTCCCACCTTCCTGATCTTCCCCTTTTTCTTTCCCAATCTTCCTCTTGTCCTCTTCTCCAGCCAGTTTCCAAAGAGAACTGTAGTAGAGTGTTTGGGTTCAATTTTCCACCAATCCCATCCACCTTTTTGTGATGGAAACATATTTCTTTGCCTCACCAGCACGACCCTCCCCAGCTGTTGGAACCATCCTTCAAATTATCTGGGTTAAACATTACCCAGTAGTCCAGTGCTAAAACTGGGGTAGAAAGGGGCTCCAGTCCTGCCTGTGTGCTGAGAAATGTGGGTGATGTGTGGAGCTGCCATGGAACCATTTGTTTGTTATCCCCACAGTGACAGTGACCACGTTTTAGGCTGCATCATATTTATTGTTGACCAAAACAGTGGCTTCTAACCCACTAAAGTCAGCTGAGGTGGGTTCTTTTGATTTAACAGAGTTCAGAACACCTTGCACCAACACACCACACATACCTGCTAACACACAGTTTCTCTTCATACACACACATTTTATTTTAAACAGCTGGTACAGACCAGGATGTCCATTCAAGGTACCATTCTCCTTTACTGACAGAGCTAAAGGTAAGGGCTTGCAGCATGGTACAGGCTTGTATAAGGTTTGCATATCCCATGTTCCAACTAACAGCTGGAATGAGGTTCTGATGAGCTTTGTTTATCATTCTTAATTGGCTGCCCTTGACTGACTACCCATCACCTGATATTAAATATCCTAAAAAGATATTTTCCTAGGTTGAGGCATGAACAGACTCGTGGAATCTAAGATGTTTACTATAAGCTTTTCAGGAAGGTAACAACGCTGTCCAATCCCCTCTTCCCAGATGGAAATGAGAAACCACAATAATCATAGAGGCTTATGATTCCATGGAATCCATCCTCGAGGTGGTACCAGGTCACCCGGACACCGTTGTCCTCCAGCCTCTTCTTGTACAACAAGCCGTCGTCCCGCAGCACGTCGTACTCACAGGTCAGGATGAAAGATTCTGGCAGCTGCTGAACAACAGAGTCTTCAGCCAACAGAGGGCACAGGTTGGGCTCACAGAATCTCTTCACCGTCTCATAAACTTCAGCTATAAAATCAGTGGGCCTACGTGGTCTCACACCTCTGACCTTAAATTTCTCAGGGATGTTGTCTGGACTCACCCACTTCGTGTACTTCACCCTCATGTCTGGAGGAATATGAGAGCCCTCCAAGACCTCTTGCATGTGCAGTGCATCTCCATTTAGGTACAGCAAAGCAAAGAAAGCAGCACGTTCTCGGAATAACAAGGGGACTCCTCGGTTTTGATGATAAGACGGTAAATTGAAGTCCAGGGCCTGAAGGCCCGGGTAGAGCAGGATCTGAGCACGCAGTTTGGGGAAGTCTGACCTGCCTGCAAGGGTCTGGCTCACAGCAGCTGCCAGGTTGCCCCCAGCACTGTCCCCACAGACAGTGACCCGGGCAGGGTCCACGCCGTAGTGCTCCAGGCGGAGCAGGAAGTGCTGGGTGGCGTTCAGGCAGTCCTCGTAGGCAGCGGGGTATTTGTGCTCGGGGGCCAGACGGTACCTGGGACACAGAGAGGCAAGTGTGAGAGAAGGGAATGTTGTCAGTAGTAATCAGGAAATGGTGTCATATTTCTGCCCTTCAGCCCTATCATTTTGGGGTGCTCTTGTTCCACATCACCTCCTAAGCAGGCACTCCTCAGTTTGTGACTGCACATAAGCTGTAAATTGTGTATTCAGTCACAAGGACTCACTGAAGTAGGATTGCCTCTGATTAAGGATCTGACCAAGGAATTGTGCAAGGTCTTAGTCACACTCAAAACTTCCTCTGTACTCTTGCCAAGAAAATTAAACATTTTGTGCCTCTGCTTCCTATGTTAAAACGGGAGGAATACATGTGATTATTCTCTCTTTTCCTATAGATCCCAATTGCTTGGAGGATCTTATTTCATGTTCATATGTTCAGCATAAGGAAGATGTTTTTCATCCAAGTTTTTGACTGGCTTTTATATATTTCCTTAATGTGCCAAACATTTCCATATGTATCTTTCCTGAGCACCTCTGGGCATGAGCAGTTAAGGGCTGTGAAATCTCCATTATCACTCTTTCTCTCTTTATGGGCTTCACTGACTTCTACAGAAATTTCTCTGAGGAAAAAGAGCATCTCCAAAACCAGTGCAGCTCTGCTGTGGCACCACAGCAACAATAATCTCCCAGCAACAGAACTGGGTAGGGTTCACTTACTGCACAGACACAACCACCGAGTCACTCTCCCTGGAGAGGTAGCGACACACCTTCTCATAGGTATCTGGAAAAGAAATACTGTCATCAGTGCTTTGCTATTGCCCTCATCTTTGAGACAGCCTAGGGAATGCTCATTCCAGAAAGGCTTCTGACTTCCTCCCTCCCAAACCACATGCTTATTTCTATTTTGTAAAAAAGACTTTACTACGATTCCTCCGGGAAGTATCTTACCAAGGCTTCCAAATACCCAGCCTCCTCCATGGAAAAAGAGGATGCCTCTCCTTCGCCCACCAGAGGTAGCTTTAGGCTGATAAACCCTCACAGGTACTTCATTAAACTGCAGATCCTGGATGAAGAGCTTTGGATCCAGCCCTAGTTTCCGTCCCTGTCGCACATATCGGCCAAAACTGATTTGGCTGCAAAGCCCAGTCTTCTCCAAAATCCTTCCCTGTTAAAGGTGAAAGAGATTAAGGCATCTTTAAAAGTCTTGAGTTAGGCAAGGTATAAAAACTCTGCATCATACTTACATCAAACTGTATTTGAGGGAAATTATACAGAGCTCTGATTCGGAAAAAAAAAACCAACAACAGTTTTCCCAAGTTCTCACATCCTACAGCCTGTAAAAAAATTTACTTGTACAACTCAACTCCAATGTCACTGTAATGTCACATCAGAAATTCTGTAAAGGTCAACCAAACTGGTTGTCTTGCAGTATATATTTTAACTGTCAGTATTGTCCTGCACACCTTTGTGCTCATTCTTGTTTCATTTACACTTGGTAACAGCAATGAACTGCCATATGTAGAACCAGTTCTTCATTGCAGAAACTGATATTCATGAATTAGACCATAAAACTCAGTGAATTTGCAAATCTAAAGTGCTGAGCTGTGTTGTGCAAGTTAGTTATTGCTTTTTATTTGCACAACAGATCTACTGAACAGAATGAAGCTGCTTGCTTTCCCAATGCTCTTGCAATGCTATCTTGCAAGCTAGAATATAAATATGATGTAATAAGTGAACAAACAAGAAGTTGGTGATCAAACACATAAACTGTTACACTGTTCACTGGCTAAAGATCCTTATTTTTAATGCCCAGTGAGTCTGTCTTTATCAACTCCCTTGTCACCTGCTAGTGGATAAAGACAGACTCATGGGGCATTAAAAATAGTGAAGGTTCAGGAGAGCTGGGCAGCTTTATCAGTAAATTTAAAGAGGATGTAAATGGTTTAAGAACCTGTGTGGAGGAAAACAAAGTCTGTGTGATATAAGGGGTGATGTTGTGGCAAAAGGAGTGACGGAGGAAATCGAAGATTTTAAGAATTTCAAAGACAGAGAGAGTGACAGCGCCAGAGCTGAGGAGGGCTCTAAGGCCGTTTATGCAATGCTGCCAAAGGGAGTCCAGGGATTAAGTAAAGCAGCCCTAACCGGATTGTGTGCCATAAATGTCAGAGCCACGGCAGGAACAGCTGAAGGGCTGTAGCTTTCCTTGTGCAAGGTGATATCGCCTAAAGGTGCGGGCAGTTATCAGGCAAACCCCCACCCAGCCCTCAAATGGGGGCTGCAATGGCAACCACCCCTAACACAGCCCGAACGGCGTCTGCCCGCGACATGGGCAGCGCCGCGCCCGGGGATGCCCGGGGCAGCATCCTCGAGTGGGGATGCTCGGGGCAGAGCCCGACCGGGATGGCCGGGGCAGCATCTTCGAGCGGGGCAGCATCCTCGAGTGGGGATGCTCGGGGCAGAACCCGAGGGGAGGTGCGTGGGGCAGAACCCGCCGGGGTTGCCCAGGGCAAGCAGAAGGCGCCCGGGGGTGCTCTGGGGATGCTCGGGGCAGAACCCAACGGGGGGTGGTCGGGGCAGGACCCGCCCGGGGGTGCTCTGGGGATGCTCGGGGCAGAACCCAACGGGGGGTGGCCGGGGCAGGACCCGCCCGGGGGTGCTCCCCGCAGCACCACCCCGCGATGCGGTGCCTCCAGCATCCCCCGGAGCGGGCGGGGACCCGCCGGTCCCCATCCAGGCTCTCCATGTTTAGCGCAACCGTTGCGCCCCCGCCAATCCCCCGCAGCGCCTCGGGGTCCCCCCAAACCGCTCCCCCTGCCCCGCCACCCCCCAAACCGCGACTCACCAGGGCGGCGGTGCCCAGCAGGACGGCGAGCACCAGCCGCAGCTTGGCCGGCTGGTTCACCCCGGGCGGGATGTCGTAGCTGGGCAGGCCGAGCAGCACCGCGGCCGCCGCCAGCGCCGCCAGGGGAACGAGCAGCAGCAGCAGCGCGGGCAGCAGCGCCATGGCCCGGCCGCGGCCCCGCTCGGCCCGCCCGCCCCGCTCGGCAGAGCCGCGGCCCCGTCACGGGCCGAGTGCGGCCGCTCCGCAAAGCCGCCGCAGGGGTCATGGTGCGGCCGCGGCCGGGGGGAGCCGCGCGGAACGGCCGGAGGCGCCGGCCGGGTAATCTCGGTTCAGGGAGGGCCCGGCGTGACCTGCGCGCGGAACCGGCGAACTGAAGGGCCGCGCTGCCCGGGGGGCCCCGGCGACACCGCCCCCCGTGTCTGAGCCTCGGCCCTGTCGGGAGGATGCCCGGGGAAGGGCTGGCCTCGCTCGGGGAAGGGCTGCCCCTTGCGCGGTGAACAGAAAGGGAAGGCAGCGCTTGGGATTTCTCTGGGAAAGTTCTGATTTCCTCGGTCTTGTGGGATTTTTTTTCCTTAGGACAAGGGGCGATGGCCATAAACTAAAACACGAGAAGTTTCGCCTCAACGTGAGGAGCAACTTCCGCACGTTGAGGGTGGCAGAGCACTGGAACAGCTGCCCAGGGAGGGTGTGGAGTCTCCCCCTCTGGAGACATTCCAAACCCACCTGGGCGCGTTCCTGTGTCCCGTCCAGGTGACCCTGCCTTGGCAGGGGACTTGCACTGAATGATCTCCAGAGGGCCCTTCCAACCCTAACAATTCTGTGATTCCGTGATTTTCGCGTCCTCAGTCTGGCTGTTGTGAGTGTGCTCCCTGCTGTTCTTCCGTGCCTTCATCAGCAGGGTGTAATGAAGCATCATGTCAAGGAACACACTGCCTTGTCAAGCCATGGAGAAAGCACAGATTCACAAGTTCTAGCACACAATCACAGCACAGATTCTAGATAACGATATTACTGGGGAACACCATCTGGAAGAACATGAAAACATTTTGTTTCATATTTTGTCTCTAAGCTGATCCTTTCAGTACACACAGTTCAGGAGCCCAAGTCACTGATCCTTTCTGTCTTTCTAAAACCTGCTGTCAGCATTTCATCTCAACAGTATTTCCTGCCCTAAGTGGGTATAGTGGAGACATCCCAACATTAAATAGGGGTTTATAGAGCTACAGTTATTTCAAAGTTAGGGTAGCCCTTACTTGCCTCCCCCAAGGTGTTCCCAATCAACTATGGCCTCACACTGCTACTCTTGCAGCCATGGAATATATTAATCTCCTCACTGAGACCTTGATCTCTGCCTATTTATCCACAGTTTGCCTCCAACTCTTCCCTTCAGCTCACTATCTACTTAGCTTGTACTTCTTAGTTAAGTCATGCTTTGGAGCTTACCAAATGGACAAAGATCCTGATCCACTATAATTTACAGGATTTAATCCACATAATTCCACATAGATTATTGATATAGAAGTAAATAATTTTGGAATCAATCAGATGCCAATTTCAAAGAAAACACAGTAAATGGAAGGTATTCAACCCTTAAAGAGTGAACTGTCAGGAGTCTTATGAGGAAAAGACCAGTGGCAATTTGCAGTTCATGGATATCAGAATCAGTATTTTACACATCAAAGAGTGCCACATTTTTGCTGACAACCACTACCTGATGTTTGGGAGCCTAAACAGAGATGTTAATGGGAGAAACAAAGAGGGAGAGTTGTTTTTCCAGGCCTTTTATGAATGCAACAGTTTTGTCCAATGCCCTTTTTCCAGATGAAAATGACAACCAGTCACTATCAAATGAGTTTATGATTCCATGGAGTCCATCCTCGAGGTGGTACCAGGTCACCCAACCACCATTGTCCTCCAGCCTCCTCTTGTACAACAAAACAGGGTGATTACACCTAATTAAACAGATCACTGAATCACCATTTTACAAGCTGGTTTATTAGCCAGTTCTCAACACACTGAAACACTCTTTAGGAAAGCATTCCTTCGTCCTGTGTGGTGCCAGCATGGAGACACACGGACCTTACTGTGGGCTGTGTGTGCACCATTAGATGATGAGGGAGGGGGAGAAATTAAAATAGTCCCCTTGAAATTCTGCCTGGCCAGCCAGGGTCCTGTGGAATGGATCCCTGACAGGGAGCGTTCCCACAGGCCGTGCATCCCCGTGGTGCTGAGAAGTGACGGGAAGCAACAAGGCTTCCAGGGGGGCAGCCCGGCCATGAGTCACCCCACGGACACCACCACCGAGCTGCTTTCCTTGGTGATGTGCTGGCAGACCCTTTTGTGGGTATCTGGAACACGCTGGAGGATGGTTTGCTGCCTGCTCCGTGTGTAGTGCTGCGGGCAGGGCAGGGGGAGCTGCCTGTCCTTGCCCTGCCCGTGCCCTTCCCAACCCTCCACATCCACCTTCCCTGGGGAGCCGGCGCTGCGAGGGGAGGCGGCGGCCTGAGGGAAAGAGGGATGAGGGGGAGGACAGAGCCTTCTCCTGCCACACCCCTGGCTGACACCGACCAGCTTTTGATGGCCAGGTGGCTGCACAGTCCCACCTTCTCCAAAATCCTGTCCTGTGGGGAGAGGGAGGAGAGCTGGGATGAGCGAGAGAGGGGGAGAGACCCCGTGCCTGCTGCCCCAACGGATGGAGAGCCCTGAGGGGGCACCTGGTGAGGAGCAGATAATGAGGGGCAGCTGGTGAGGGGGCAGTTGGTGAGGGGCACCAGGGTGTCACGTATGTTGGTGAGGCTCTCCCTGCTTTGCCAGAGTGGGTCCCCTCCAGAAGGCACCGGAGGAGATGGAGCCATGAGGTGCCCAGTGAGCAGGTGCCCCTGAGCAGGTAGGCCCTCACGTCCCACTCTCTCTGTCAGGCAAAATGTCTCAGGGAGTTTCCATCTCTGTCTCATCATCATCTCATCTCTGACATCATCTCTGTCCCTCTCCCTCCATCTCTCTGTTGGGAGAGGGGGGAGAGGTGGGCAAAGCAGGGGGGAGAACCCCACGCCTGCTGCCCCCGGGTGCAGGAGAGCCCTGAGGGGGCACCGGGTGAGGGGCACCAGGGCATCACGTTTGCAGGGTTCTCCCTGTTCCACCAGAGTTGTTCTCCACCAGAAGGGAACCAGAGAGGATGGATACATGAGCAGGTGCCCTGGAGCAGGTAGGGCCTCATGTCCCACTCCCTCTGTCAGGGCAGGGAAAAGGAGTTCCCATCTCTGCCTCATCAAGTCCAACAGCTTCACCCCAGTTGTGCAGCCCAGGTGTCTCTCATCCCTCTAAGGTTTCCTGGGTTTCTGTTTTCATCTCCTTAAAAAGCACCCAGCCTTCCATTACTGGTACTTCCATTACCCAGCCGTCCTTGTTACTGGAAAGCTCCAAGAATGGCCTTAAAAACATCATGTGTGCTTAGCTAAAGTGGAAATCAAAGTAATCTCACTTTTTATAAATATTTAATTTTAAATTTAATTAAGGAAGCTCAGCTGATAAAGCTTGGGCACTTATGGTTGACTTAATCCCTATGTATTAGGGAAAAATCTGGCTGAAACTCTATTTCAGGTCTAACAGAAATGATTTTACAAAAAATTGTCCTCTCAAGTAAGCCCCCCAAAAATAAAAGTCATCAGTTAAGCCTTGATGCAGCCAGTAGGACTCAGGTATTTACACATACAACTTTACAAAAATATCACCTAACCCACGTTTCTGGCAGAAATCATGGCAGAGTTACTCACCAGAGTAGTTGTAACAATCATAAAAGCAAGTATAAATCGAAGTCGTCCGGGATGGCTCACTCCAGGAGGGATGCTGCAATGGGCAAACTGAGTTTGAATTGTTCTCATGATTGCTAATATGAATGAAGCAACAATAATCACCAGCAGTATCACTGGCAGTAGATTCAAAAATGCCATTTCACGTAGTCAAATATGACATGTCTTCATGCCTTTCTTTGGTTTGGCTTTCTCAGGTAGCTCTAAGCCCTAGAGCTGTCCCAGTTCCAAGAGATCTTGGCAAGTGTCACACACTTTAAAGTCCTTGGAGGTGTTATGCAATGGGCCAGCACTTACCACATTGGCAAAGAGTCAATGTGTTTAATATCCTGTTTATCTTTATGGTAATTGTGGCACTGATAAAGGGCCTGGTATTGTATAGGGAATCCTTGGAGTGTGGATGGTAAGAGTGAGTGTTCAGAGGCAGCAGCCGAGTCCTGCAGGGAGTTCTAGTTTATGACATGCATTTACAAGCAAAGCCAGTGAATGTGGAGGTTGAATTGTCTCATTCAGCTGATCTGCAGGCACGACATAGTGCTTCCTCTCTTGTGGGCATGCTTTAAGTAGTTTGGAATATGTAGTTTTAACAAGGATATTTAGAAGAGAGAATGGGAACTAACACGGGGGGGCAGGAGGAGGGGGCACCTAACTAATGTGCTCTGCAAAAGTAAATGCATCAGTCTTATTTTCTTGTTAGAGTATTTGAGGTTTTGAGCAACCTGGTCTAGTGGAAGGTGTCTCTGCCCATGGCAGGGGCTTGGAATGAGATGAGCTTTAATGTTCCTTCCAACCCAGGCCATTCCCTGATTCTAGGATTCTGTTTAAGCACAAGTTTTTCAGCATACTCATGTTTGATAAACATAGGAAAACACAACATTTCCTCCACTGTAATTTAAACTAAGCTGTCAATAGAGTATCTCTGTTGGGGGCAGTTGCAGCTGTAACTTCATTTCTTTTGAGTCTAAAATGCCAGTTACCCACCCACAGACATCTTCTGCAAGTTGGTGACTGGGAATCTTAGACTCGGGTGCCACATGCAGCATAGGGCACAGGCTCTGCATTACAGCTCTGCAGTGCCAGTGCCTCTCCCCTTTGCCAAAACACACCCTTCTAGGAATAATGGAATCATCAGTTACAACTGAATAAAATAGGTCAGACCAGATGTTGACTTAAAATTTTACTGCATTCTTTATATTTACTGAGAGAATAACAAGTGTCTAGTCCAAACAGATCACTGAAATAGGCAGACTGCACATGGAATACTTCAAACAGCACTAAAAGACACTTTCATAGCACTCTTCAAATACCTTTTACATTACTCATCCTGGCATAATTGCTTTTTAACCAATTGTCCTATCTGAACTTCTTATATGGAATTCAGAAGCATAAAAGACCACAGGAATTTGGCAATTCTTACAGGAACGAAGAAAAATGTCGCTATAAGCTTCTCAGAAAGTTTATAACGTTGTCAAGACCCCTTTTTCCAGATGGAAATGACAGCCAGTCGCTCCCAAAGGAGTTGATGATTCCATGGAATCCATCCTCGAGGTGGCACCAGGTCACCCGGACACCGTTGTTCTCCAACCTCTTCTTGTACAACAAGCCGTCGTCCCGCAGCACGTCGTACTCACAGGTCAGGATGAAAGATTCTGGCAGCTGCTGAAGAATTGTGTCTTCAGCCAGCAGAGGGCACAGGTTGGGCTCACAGAATCTCTTCACCTTCTCAAAAACTTCAGTTGTACAGTCAAGCAGCACACGTGGCTTGTAGCCTCTGACCTTAAATTCCTCAGGGATGTTGTCTGGACTCACCCACTTTTGGTAGTTTAATTTGATGTCTATAGGAATATGGGAACCTTCCAAGACCTCTTCCAGATTCGTTGCATTCCCATTTAGATACTGTAATACATAGAAAGCAGCACGTTCTCGGAATAACAAGGGGACTCCCCGGTTCTGTTGATAAGACGGTAAATTGAAGTCCAGGGCCTGAAGGCCCGGGTAGAGCAGGATCTGAGCACGCAGTTTGGGGAGGTCTGACCTGCCTGCAAGGGTCTGGCTCACAGCAGCTGCCAGGTTGCCCCCAGCACTGTCCCCACAGACAGTGACCCGGGCAGGGTCCACGCCGTAGTGCTCCAGGCGGAGCAGGAAGTGCTGGGTGGCGTTCAGGCAGTCCTCGTAGGCAGCGGGGTATTTGTGCTCGGGGGCCAGACGGTACCTGGGACACGGAGAGACAACAATTTAACGGAAGGAAACACTGGTTTGAAACGTTCCTGCAACCAGCAGTACCCTGATCACCTCAGAATGTTCATTGTCTCCACGGGTTGATCATCAATAAACTGTGCCTGAGTGGTGCAGGTTATTTTGTCATGATATCATTTGTTCATGATATCTCTCAGGTCTTTAACAACACAGGAGTACTCAGCTGCCAACTATATGCAGGTTTTACTGACAATCATTTAGTTATTTTCTACTTTAGCTTTCCATGGGCCAGGAACAAGTGGCAATACTTCTGGTTTATGTCTTTGTTAGGCAAAGTTATGTAACTGTATCCTCATAATTCGAATCATTATGCCAGTATTTTGATGATGTATTAGCTTGTCATTCATCTCATGCTTCTGTAAGCATCAAGCAGGCTTTCCTTGAATAAGGATTAAGGAGATCATATCAGATGATATGAGATATGTCATATCAGATGATATATTATATCATGATATGATATATGATATATCATATCAGACGATATGATATAGGAGAAGCCTATCAGATAGGCTTACTATCTGTTTACAATCACTTTTGAGTTTGGAATTTGAAAACATTGATCCAAAACTTCATTTTCCAGCTAGATATCCCAAAGCATTATTTGTGGTGTAGTCAGACAGTGAAAACAGCCCGAGTCAATCTTCAGTGGCTCCAGAGAAGAGCAGAGTGAGTTTGTAAATCACACCCCTGACAAGTCCCACAGAGACATTTCTCTGAGGAAGGTTGGTGCTGTGACTGGGGGGCACAGAAGGTGATATTGGCACTATGGGAAATAATCTCTCCAAAGCAGCAGGAGCAGAGACTCACCCCACAGATACAACCACGGAGTCACTGTCTCTGGCAATAGAGCGACACAGCTTTTCGTGGGTCTCTGAAAGAAACACAGTTGGTGGGCTTTGGGTTGGGTTTTTTCCCCAGAGTACTGATGTTGCCTATTGCATAAGTCAAAGAATTGCAAGAAGAAAATACTCTCTATTTTTCTCTGCCCCTTCCTACACAGCTCCTCAGATCTTTTGTACCCCTTCATTCATTAATTTTCCCCTCATATAATTGTCCTTGTGTGTAAGAAAAGCTCCATGAAGCACAGCAGATGCTTTCCTCTGGCAGCAAGAATGAGGAGATTGTGGTTATACTCAAAGGTTGTAACTGCCACAGATCAAGCAACAACCAACTTTACTATTTATGAAGTATGTATGTATTTAACTAAACTACAGTGTGTTTTCTGTTAGATATCTTACCAATACTTCCAAATACCCATCCTCCTCCATGGAAAAACATAACACCTCTCCTTTGGCTGGCAGACGGAGCCTTAGGCTGGTAAATCCTTACAGGCACCTTCTCAAACCACAGATCCTTGATGAAGAGCTTTGGGTCCACTCCCAGGGTCTTTCTGCCTTGCAGGTACCGGACAAAGCTCACCTGGGTGCAGATGCCAATGTTTTCCAAAATCTTTCCCTGTTCAAAGGCAAAGAGAACAGAGAGGTCACTGAAAAGATTCTGTACTTTCCAAAGTAAAGGAACTGTGTGGACAGTAAACTCAGGGTATCTCAGTCATGAATTTTAGGGCAGTAATAAATGAACAGAGTAGTTGTACAGGTAAAGTACAACTGAACAAGTAACAGCAGCAGGAGAGGTTATCAGAGAGTTACATGAACCAAAGACCAGAACCCCAGACAGAGCAGAATTAACAGACTGGTGAGACAGATCTCTCTGCTTTCTCAGTGGGTCCTTTACCTAACACTGAAAGTGAGATTGGTTTTCATGGGTTACTCTATCCTTGCCCCCCAGAAGATGTGAAACCAGAGCAGAAGTGATCGTTCTGGTGCTGATTTTTATGGTACAGATACTTGCCCAAAGTAGAATTAAGCTAAGAATATATTTGATAATTGCTTTTTGATTCATCTCAGAAGTCTCACTGGTGTGTGCAAGGTAGACAAGAAGACCCTGAGATATTTAGTAGGAATGAACTTCTGCCACAGGGATATTCGTGCCAGGCAGGGGGAGATGAAAAGAATACAAATCAAATATGGTCCAACATAACTTTGCATAAATCAAAAGGAAAGGCATAGTCTCTGTTTTGAAATACATTCTGTATTTCAAAACCAGTACTTTGCTCCTGAGGAAGATCTGGATCAAGTTCACAATATTCAATATTCTATTATGAATATTTCTTACTACACATCCACATTTGCATGGATTGTCAGCACAGTGTCATGACTCCATATATTTACCTGTGACAGGCCTTTTCATTAGTGACTCCAGCTGTTTATACTGTTCTCCATCCCTGCTCTCACTCTCACATTCTTCTTGCTTGTTTTCTTTTACCCTGTGTTGTTTATATTGCAGCATATAATGCTGGTTTAGGGTACAAGTGGGCAGTGGATTGATGATCAAGAGAGAACTGGCTTTTCCAGCTTAGGTGAAGTAATCTTTTTCTAATTACAAGCTCTGTGCTGCCAAAGCATGAGAAAATATGTCCTATGGTCCACTGTAATCTAGAGTATTTCTGACAGAGAATTTTTTTTTCCTTTTTTTCTCGTTTAAATTTTAAATAGTTTGTCCCTCTTGGAGATGTTTAATTAAATTAATTAAATTAAATATATGCACAACCTCTGCTATCTCCTATCTAACAGCACCTGTCACGAGAGCAGCTGTACATCTGTCAGTACATGGAATCACCCGTGATTCAGAGAGCTCCTCTGTCAGCAGAGATCACCAGCTGTTCAGTGCAGCTTTTGGGGACTGGTTACCTACCCAGGCTGGTTCACCTGGAAGAGCTGGGCTGGCCAGAGCCCCTCATTCCCATCAGACAATCCTGCTTGGTTGCTGCAGGAGTTTCATAAATGTATTTAGGGCAGACAGAATTCCTTCAGCTCCTCTTGGGCAACGTTACCCCATTTTGTCACTTGTGCAACACAAACTGCCCCTTCCCAAAACCAATTTTGAAACGTTCAGTTTCTCATTTTGTGTTCCAAACAAACACATAACTCCTCATCAAACATTCCTGGTCAAATCACTGCTGGGTTAGCACGAGCCATGGCAGAAGCACGGGCAGACTTCCCCTCACTCGTGTTAGGCAGCATTTTGGTGCCACCTGAGGCAGAGCTGGGCAGGACTGGACTAGAGCAGGGCAGTGTCAAAAGTCTGGTAAAAGTTTCTTGAGCAAAACTGAGCTAAATACAACCTGCAGCACGACAGCAAAGCCCTGTTCTCCTCTCTGGAAATTAATTCCAGGCAGGCTTCTAGCACTGCATTAAGTTTAAAATCTACAGGTTCACTGTTCTTCCCCCAGAAATCACACCAGGTTCACTTACCACCACAGCTGTGCTTATTAAAATTATATGAATGATTCGGAGCTTTGCAGGCTGGTTCACTCCAGGAGGGATTTCTGAGTTGGAAAAATCAAAATTAATCGCCCCCACGACCAACAGTATAAATCCAGCAACAAAACCTGCTAAGAATAACACCAGCACTGTGAGTACCACTGCCATTCTGCTGAACAGCAGTGATCTGAGATGGCTTTGATTTGACTTTCCAAGATATATTTGGCTTGCTACTTCCTGAGTCTTTGTTTGCTCTGGTAAAAAACCCCCTCCTCCCCTTCACAAATACATTAGCAGGTATCTTTCCCTCTCCTACTTTCTTTCTCCTGTTATCTCACAAAAGATAAGTTGGTGTAAGTCCTGGATTCATTAACAGATCTATGCTAGCACCATTTTGGAATTTTTGCAAGAAACCAGTCCCTAGGTGGGAGAAGGAACTGCATTAATATCAGATTAGTTGGAGGTGGAAAATGGGCACAGGGCATTTGTGTGCTTTGAGTCTGTGCCACTGTAAAACACCTGCCTGAAGGAGAGTTCCCTTCGAGCTGGGAACCTGCCTGTGATGTTTGCACTCCAAAGGGCCACATGGATCCACCCCAGTGCTCTTTTGGAAAGGTGCACTTAGAAAATGATGTCATTTCCCCAATATCAGGTCTTTTTAGTGTTTGTGTTTTCTTTTAGCAGAAGTCTCTGGTTAAGAAAAGCCACAGGAAGTTCAGATTCATGACTGGGTGACCTTGTAGGAGGTAACCTTCAGTAACTCAGTGTGCTACAGGTGCAGCATAAAATGAAGATACTAGTGATTAAAGAGTTTCAAATCAAACTACTTTATCTTGTTCTTGCTGAGGAATGGGATTGTGCTAATGCAGAGATGGTGTACTTTAAATGATGCTTGATAATGAATTAATTAATCCATTGTGAATCTAAGCCTGCAACTCTTCAAACAACTAGGATGTCAGAACACTGGCATTGCAAATTCCCAGGGAAAGGAAAGAGATAAGAATCTAAGTTTAGTAGGCAGCAATAGTTTTGTTGTTGTTGTTACTGTTGTTTTAAATTTAAACTGTAAGTGATGGGGGGAAAGTACCGTGTCATTTTAGTTACAAAACTTTATAAAAAATTAATTTCATATCTTTTCCCTGTGAGAAGTTGAGTGTTTTTAGTAAGGCACATGGTCATGATAAAATATTCTGAAGTAGAGGGTAATATTTTGTTTAAACCCAGCAAAAGTTCACTAAAAAAATAATAGTCCACCCAGCAGTGTTCCTGGACTTTCAGTTTGGGTTATGTTTTCACAGTTATGTGATCCTATCCAGTTGTCTAATTAGCCAATTACTGTGCACAGGTGACCAGGTGGAATTAGCAAGCTTGTTGTCTCTGCCTGCCTGTGTTGTGTGGTTCCTTTCACCACAAGGTTCAGCCAGGTTTATCAGTCAGTATGTGTTTAGCAAATGTAACTCTTGTCACACAGATATTTGCAGTGCCAGCTTTTATTTTTTGTTGTTGAAAGCATCACAGAATTGCCACAGCATCACAGTGATAATACAGATAATATAATGTTGTGCTTCTCTACCTTCTTACATGATCTTCAGGACTTTGTCAACAAACAGCATAACAGGTAGCCTTGAGCACAAGATAATCCTGAAAGGAAAACAAAGGCTACAGAAAAGAAAAGTCTCAGCTCTGCACTTCCCTAACAGGTACACACTCACTGAACTTCAGGGATTCCAGTTTAAGAATGAAGTTCCAAAATGAAACATTATTTTTTTCAGATTCCAGACAAAATCAAACTCATTCTAGTTCCAGTTTAAGACTTCTGCTCCAGACAGGAGCCTTCCTTTTGACTACCCTTTTTTTAGAGCAGTCTTTGTGCAGATTAACCCTAGGATTTGAATTCATGGCTGCAATTCCACTGTCTGCCATAAGACTTCATAGAACCTGAGCTCTCCATCTGATGCCATAAACAGCTCCTGTCTCAGCAGGGCCAAAGCAGACCTCAGTTGTTGTCTGCAGCATTTCTGGGCAGTTGAAGACTCTCCAGGAAGACTCCTGTCATTCCCTTCAGTGAGTGCCAGCCATGCCAAGATACTGGAATTGTTTTAGTGAAACAGGCCAGGCCAGGTGCCTCACCTTTGCATCTCGGTCTTACTGCTGTGTTTTCTAGAATGGTGGTGCCTTAAATAATCTGAACCTTTGTTTGAGAGTCACTGCAGAAGCAGAAATTAGAAAGTACAAAATGCAGTCAAAATCCAAACCATAAATCAATAGTGTTTACATTCTTTGCCAAGTATAAATTCATCAAGGATAATGCCAGACTTGCATCTTTCTTCTGAGAAATACTTCTACAAACTGTTTATATAATTCACCAGATTATCCACTATCTTTTTTCCAGATAAAAAAGAAAAAATCCCATAGCCAAAAAAGGCTAGAATTCCATGGAAGCCACTCTCAGAGTGATACCAGGTCACTTGAACACCATTGTCCTCTAGTCTCCTCTTGTATAACAGTCCATCATCCCTCAGCACATCAAACTCACAGGTCACAATGTAGGCCTCTGGGAGCTGGCAAATAACAGAATCTTCAGCTAAAAGTGGGGAAAATGTCAGTGCTAAAACTTCCTTGATAGTTTCATAGACTTCAGGTTTGTACGACGGGGGTGTCGGGGGTGCGTAGCCTCTAATCTTAAATTCATCAGGGATGAGGTCAGCACTCACCCATTTTTTATACTTGCTCCTCACACTCTCACAGACGTGACAGTTGTGTAGGATATCTTTCAGAAATTTGGGTTCTTTGTTAAGGTAACGAAAGCAGAAGTAGAGAACCAGCTTCCGATACAAGATGGGCACCGAAGCGTTCTGCTGGTAGGAGGGCAGCTGGAAATCCAGCCCCTGCAGCCCCGGGTAAAGCAGGACCTGAGCACGTACTTTGGGCAGATCTCGGTTATTCAGCAGTATTTGGCAAATTACTGTAGCAAAATTAGCTCCACAGCTGTCCCCACTAACGATGATGAGAGCAGGATCCACGTGGTACTCTTCCAAATTCCTCATGAAGTACAAGGTGGCATTGAGACAGTCAAAGTACTGCCCTGGGTATGGGTGTTCTGGAGCCAAACGGTACCTGAAGTGCCAAAGATATTGTGGTTATTGTCAACAGAGTTACAAACATTGAATTTGTGATGCTTGTGATTGCTGTGACAGTTATGTAGGCCTTTTTTTCCTATATTTTAAAGATTATATTCTTTTAACTAGTGTAGATTGGAAGACCAAACTAATGGTGTTACAGCTATTTCGCCTATAAGCACAATTCTAAATTAAATAAATTCTAAATTAAGTGAAAAATAGGGAGCATGATCTAAAATAGTAAATATTTTTAGCATATTTTTCAGCAATATTTCAACTGAGAGCTGTATTCCCATAAATACTTCTATGGAAAAGTAACACTTACCCAACAGACACAACCACTGAGTTGCATTTTTTGGCCATATAGCGGCATATCCTTTCAAAGGCTCCTAAAGAGAAAGTTTATCAGAAATGATGGTTTGAAAATCAAATATCCCTTTGAAATGAAAATATAGACCAGTGAGTTACTTCTGCTCTGCAGTGTGGTCTTTACATGTGAACAAGTTCTCTGGTTGTTGGTCTGTGGCTGTCAGGCCATCACAAGGGCAGGTAAGGATGGTGATACTGGGGAAACCCAGAAATCTGTCTGGGCTGCTCTCACACCTCAACTGCTGGTCAACAAAAGCTGTCTGAGCAGAGCATAAGCTGAGGACAAACATAAAGTAATAAGGAGCATACAGGAATAATGAATGAGCAGTTTGGGGAAGTTTGATTCTTGTGGTGACACAGGATCCTTGACATTTTTTCCCAGAAAGGGAGACAATCCTTGTTGTCTCAGTAGCTGGGAGCTCAGCTCCTGACTGCTCTGGATCCCCTCCTGAGCAACCAAGGCTCTGAGTGCATAAAGGACTCAGGGCACTCCTCTGAGACAGAAGCTGTCTTTACACCTAATTCCTTTGATTAATGTTTCTGCTCTGAATTACCCAAACCACTTCTTGACCCCATGATTTTAACATTAACAGCTTTGTGCAGGGAGGAGTTCCCTCACTTGCTCACAAAGGTGTGAAGAGCCATTTCTATTTGCTCCTTTTGAGCCTGGCATTCACCACTTCCATTTGGGGCCATTAACTCTGAACCTGTGGCTGCCCCATCCCTGGAAATGTCCAAGGCCAGGTTGGACAGGGCTTGGAGCAACCTGGGCTAGTGGAAGTGTCCCTGCCCATGGCAGGGGGTGGGACTGGATGAGCTTTAAGGTCCCTTCCAGCCTGAACCATTCTGGGATTCTGTGGTTTGTGCATGAAGCATGACTTCCATTTGTAGGGATTTTAAGGAATGAGCCATATTCATCTGTCCATTGATTCTGTTCCTCATTGTAGCTTCTGCTAATCTGCTGGTTGCAGACTTCAGGCCTCCTGGGCTGGAGATTCCCCAAGTCCTTTTGAAAGCTTGTCATCATGCTGGTGGCTTTGCTGTTATGGAGTTCCAATGGGAACTGAACCAAAGGCCAGGGCCCACACTCAGTGCATGGGGATGGCTCCTCCATTCAGCCATGGCACGTGAACAACCACTCACTGTGCAACTTGTGGGGTGTTCTTCTTCCAGTGAAAGGAATTCACCTTTCACTCAGATCACAGGGGCTCATCTCTTGAGTCCTCACTGCCACCCAAACTAGCTCCAGACAAAGAGCCTGACACACCACCCAGCCTCACGTGCAGTGAAGCCAGGGGAGATTATTTCTGCCCAGTGCAGAGTGGAACCTGAGGCACTGGGAGTTAAGTCATTGTTCCTGCAGGGTGCTGAAGGAACCAGGAACCTGAAGTCTGCCCAATACAATGCTGGTGCAGACCCGCCCTTTGAAACAATAAAAGATTTAAACCCTAGAAATTACCCTGTCTGGCCCCTGGAATGAAATCCAGATTTTCATACCAGGGGCCTTGGTTTCCAGACAAAGCACTCATAGCCTTGGTTGCTCAGAAGGGGATCCAGAGCAGTCAGGAGCTGAGCTCCCAGCTACTGAGACAACAAGGATTGTCTCCCTTTCTGGGAAAAAATGTCAAGGATCCTGTGTCACCACAAGAATCAAACTTCCCCAAACTGCTCATTCACTATTTGTATTTCCCTTCATTTGGATTCATGTTTGCATGAATGGGAATATATTTACAGATTCTTTTTTTTTAAATGTATTCTTTAAATTCTTCCTTGGGCCCATGTTATATGTTTTATGTAGGAGAAGAGTATTCTGAGCAGAGCAGAGTCCCTCTGCTGACAGCTGAGTGAGGGGCTCTGGGATCTGTAGCCCAAAGGAAGCAGAGATGTGACTTCCCCTAACATGAGACCATTCATTCCACAAACACTTTCCAGCACTGAGCACAGACACTTTCTAGCACTGAGACTGCAAAGACAGGTGTCATTGGGAAGGACAGGGCACACACTGACTGACATGTCTGAAGGTAAAAATGTAGAGGTTTGGATTTGACTTGAAAAATAAAACTTGCCCATTTCTTACTAATGCTCCCAAATGTGCCAGCGCCTCCGTGAAAATACAGAATTCCTCTTCTTTTGCCAGTGGGTGGGCTTTTGGGCTGATAAATCCTCAGGGGTACCTCATCTACTTTGAGATCTTTGATAAGCAGTTTGGAGTCTCTCCAGGGGGGTATTCCATCCAGCAGTACTCGCAATACAGTGAATTCATTGCAGATCCCCACCTTCTGCAATATCTTTCCCTGTTGGAAAGAAAGAATTTGGAAGAAGAGGAGTAATGTTGGCTTGCTCCTGAACAGACAGGATTATTATATGTACATGCACTTCAATAGGTACAGGATACATCAAATCCTTGCTTTAAATTGTCATATGAAACAGTTTTCCAGAAAAAAAGTGGCTGCAGTTTGACTGAGAAATCCAAAGAAGCTTTTAGGATTAGTCATATCAGTTTTATGAGTTAATTTAACATGTTTTGGTTCATATATCAGTGCTTACAGGCTTCAGGGGGCTGAATTGCTTCCTTTTTTTTTTTTTTAAGCCATTATCTTCCAGCTCCCAACTGTCCTTCCCAAATCCAAGTGCAATCCCAGTGTGAAGGAAGGTGACTTACCGCGATCATGGCTGCAATCATCACGGCATTGAAAAAACGGAGCTTTAGAGGTTGGTCAATCCCAGGTGGCAGCTCTGAATTGCAAAGATCATACAATACCCCCACCAAAAGCAGCGCTGGTATCAGAACAGGAGAAATATAAATCATTCCTATAATTGCTAAAGTTGTACAAACAGATGCCATCTCACTTCAGTGGAAGCGAAATCTCAAAAATCTCTGCTGTGTCAAGACTTGTTTCCAAGTGTGTCTGAGGTGTCTTCACAGGAGACTAAGAGCTCGGGTCATAGGCAGGAATAAAAGTTTATAATGTTGCAATACAATGCAATGCAGTTTTCTCCACCCTCCTTTTGCTAATGATAATATTGGCAACACTTCCTGACAATGAGGAGAGGGCAGGGTGGGGGGGTTGTACCCTTCACAAAAGGTGGATTCAAGGCATATGGAATTGATTGATACCACAAGCTCTTCACTAACAAGGAGAAATTAGTATTCAGAGGGCCCTGATTTGCAGACTGTTTGGTTTGTTGTGGATTCATTACGGATGAATTTTGCAGTGTTGAATTTTAGTGACATGGGGCTACCTGCAGTTCTCATCGAGGTGTATATATATTCTTCTTTGAGAATAAAAATATTCAAATCCACATTTTTTAATGAATTGTTTCGTGGGGGAATGCACAGGCACAGTCATGCTTTAATTCTGGTTTGTGTAAGAGTACATTTGCTCAGTGTATAAAATCAGTGCAAGCCTTAACATACAGGAAGGTCTCTCCAGGCACACGGTGGTGTGTTTGTAGATTCAAGCCACTGTTATTTCTGGTCAAAGCTTTTCATTAGCTACATCCTCTAAGTTTTATATTCATTGTAATTCTTGTTTGTAGTACAATGTAGAGACAGTATGAATACAGGTGTGTTGGTGAGGGATGATTACAGTTGGCGGCAGTTGTTTGATGAAATAATTTTTCTGGTTTGTATTCTTCTTACCAGAATTCCCTTTTCCACACTACTTTAAATTTACAGCTCACAAAACCTTTTAGTGTCCTGGCTTCTAAAGTGGAACTGCAGTCAGAAAACTGAATTAGTCCTTAGCTTTGTTAGCTAAATCAAAGTATTGATTTAAATCAAAGAAGTAGCGACAGCTGATTTGCACAACAGTGGCTTGTGAAGATCAGAATGTGTGGGATAAGGATGTGTGGGACATTGGGAAAGAGGCAGGTCATCAGCTGCTCACTGTAAGGGCCTTTTCTGTGCTGAGATTGGCTGATCTGGGGCCTTTCCCTTACACAAATTTAGGATATGGGTAGTTATGTTGAAGCCAAGCTCAGGTCTCCGTGGCCAGGGCTCAGTCTGTCCCAAACCTCTCAGCTGTCCTGCACAGGCTCTGCAGCACAGCTGGGGCAGCCCAGGGATGCTGGTTGGTAGTTCTAGAAACCGTTCGTGATATTATATTATCATATTAAATTATATTATATTATATTTATATTATTATATTATATAAATATTGTGATATTACAGCACAGCCAGAGGGTTTCTGCTATTTGTTTTCCCAAATATTCCTGTCAGAAGAGCACAGATCTTACTAAGTGCTGATTGCTGATGTCTGTGCCATCAACCCAAACACCCTGAAATAAATTCCCACATGGAGATCACCTTTGAAGACTGCATTTCAGCCTTCTTGATGATTTCTTATATTTGAATCCTCAGAGGAGGCAATTTTTGTGCTTTCAAAAGAACCTCTAATCAAGAATAATAAATTCCTCAAGGCACTTAGTACTTCAGTGGCAGTAAATGAAACTTTTAAAGGCAACCAGAGCCAGTTAAACTCCTGATACTGGGAGGGCTCAGTTCCAGTGTGAAAGCTCCATATCAAAACTCCTGATATTGGGAGGGCTCAGTTCCACTGTGAAAGCTCCATATCAAAACTCCTGATACTGGGAGGGCTCAGTTCCACTGTGAAAGCTCCATATCAAAACTCCTGATATTGGGAGGGCTCAGTTCCACTGTGAAAGCTCCATATCAAAACTCCTGATATTGGGAGGGCTCAGTTCCACTGTGAAAGCTCCATATCAAAGAGCACGTGTCTGTCTGCTGGGGCTCTATGAGCTCTTGCTGACACCGTGTTGGCAGCAAGACTTTTCTTCACCTTTTCAGTGAGTCAGTAGTTAATCACCTTTAATCAAAACCAGAACACCTCACAGACACCGTCTCTGTTTTGAAACCTTAATGGATCTGACCCAGTGGAAGGAACTCTGCTTGACTGTCTTTTTTTATTTAAAATTAAATTTACAAAGGGACAGTTTGGTTTTGATTGTTTGCTTTTTGCTGTTATGCCCTGGCAGTTGTCATCAGTAAGGATCTGTTGTACAGTGGTGGCAATCTGAACAAAAATCTTTCAGCTCTGCTTTACAGCCTTTCTGTTGCTAAAGAAGTGGTGGTGAAGTAATGTTTCAGAATAACATCTTAAAGTCTTAATCTCTTAATGTGTTACTCTTAGAGGATACTCAGAGCATGCTCAGTTAGAACATGTTCTACCTCTGTGCTGTTTGCCCTGTTACTACAATGTCCATGTTTGTCCACAATCAGGCAAACCCCATGATCTGAGAGCTGCTTGGTCCTTCCAGGGATGCTCATATTGACAATTATGTCAGATATTGGTGCCTTATATTCCAGATATTTCAGCTATTTCCAGTCAGCCATTCCTGTACCTGCAGATGGATGGGTGGGAATATCTGTGAGCACTGTCAGTCTCTCACATTGTTATAAAACAGCCATTGAGGTTTTCAGTGGGTTTTTTCCCCAAATTGTTTTTGAGGTGTTAAATTATCCCCCCAAAAAATATTTTATTGCCTTTCAATCCACTCCATGAAATGAGTACCTTAAATCTTTGCAAACAAAAAGGCTTCTTCTCTTTCTAGCAGTAGAGAGATATTCTAAACTTCCTTCTCTTATTAATTTTTCAGCATATTTCTAATGGTCAGAACAATGATGGGAAGGCGAAGTACAATAACAACACCTATCCAAAGAAATACCACATTTGCTGGTTTTCCCCAGGCCCAACCCATGGGGTTTTCAAAGGCTTTTGTAGCTGAGAATGTGTCAAACTCATCAGCTTCCCCTCAGTTTTCAGCAGCAGAGGCAGCAGCTGCCAAAGCCAACCCCAAGGAAGGCAGGAGGGTCAGTGGAGCTGCTGAGCCCTGGGACTGCCATGTGTCACTAGTTTCCTTGTCAAGTTTTTCTCCAGAACAGTGCAAAACATTCCACTTTTGGCTGCAGGCTCTTTCCTCTCACAGTGGCCTGCAGGCAGGTGACTATTGCAGAGCTCTCTGTGGAACACAGGAAATCCTACAGTGAGTGAGTAATAAAGGAGTCACTGTGATGACTGGGGTATTGATTCCATCAGGCACAGCCAGGCTTAATAACTGACTGGAAGGAAACAGGAAAAAATAATTTATTAAAAAAAAAACCAACATAAATACTAGATTCTGATACAGTCCTTTGTTTTTTTAATGTTCATTTCAAAGTGAAACACTCTGGTAAATATAATTTGTCTGGCTTTTTTAAATTATTATTGTTTTCTCTAGGTAATTTAGTAGGACAATTAGACCCTGTAGAGTAATTTAACTGACTTTGGTTTTACCAAGGAGAGCATGTGAGGAACTTGCCCCCCTTCAGTTCACATTTCTTTTCTTGGTTTTATAGAAACAAATCACTGGAAGCATCTCAGACCTCTCCATACGTGCCAGCCTGAATCTTCTGATCTGTGAGGTGGATTTAATATGCCCTTTACAGTGGCAATAAGAAGCTTTAAGAAATTACAGCTTAGTATATGCTCTGCCCTACTGGTGTTTAAAGGTTCTGTGTATTTGCCTCATCCATGTCCTTCATTTACTCTGCCTCCCACCTCCCTTTCGGTGTCCTCCCTTTTTCTTATCTCCATCTCCCCACCCAAATGAGTAGTTACTCCCAGTGTGTTTTGCTCTTACTCACGACTGAAAGCCATCTTTCACTTAGGCTGCCACAAATCTTTATTTTAGCCTTTCCTCTCTTCCCCTGGAGTTATTCTTTGAAGTGAAAGTCTTCCAAGTGACTCATAGGCTAAACAGCTGCTAACAAGTTCTGGAGAAAAAAGCTGCACTGTATTAAAAAAAAATAAATTAAAATATGACAAATGTTGTGTATTAGCATTCAGCAGTGGAAATTCAGATCTTGTGCTGCATGGTTCAGAGCAGATACATTTCTGAAATGCTGGTTCAACAGGAGGTTTTTGGTAGGTAGCATTTAGCAATCTGGGAGGATTGTTGGGTGTCTGTGTCTCTGTAGCTGTGCAATTCTGTCCCTCAGAGTGGATCAGTTCTGCTCACAGAAATTGGAAATGAATTCCAAATATGCTGCCCTGGAACATCCACCTGGGCTTCCATGGCAGGTCACCACACCAAAATGTATTTTTATTAAGTCACAGGTAATTCGAATGTAAATATAACAACTGCAACTGCCCTTGTTTTGCCATGGCCAGGTTTGTCTGAGTCTCAGGGCTCCAAATATTCAGGTTAGCAGGGTCTTCACTGTCAGCACAGTGAATCACTGAGGGAAGGGGGAGTCAGAGAAGGAAGACTGACAGCAATAAAAGCAGCCATAGTTTACAAGATTATGCTTATTTATTTCAGGAGCAGTACAGTCAATGTGCATCATAGGCAGAAAATAGTTTAAATGCTTTTAAGTAAATAATATTATTTATAAATAATATAGCCAATAAATTTGGAATGTTTGCTAATTGCCTCCTCGTTTTAAAAATACTTTCTGTGGTATGTGACTTTTTACTAGAGTGGTACAAAGAGGTGATCTGAAGACAGCAAAGCAGAACATAATTGCAGTTGTAGACTTCTTAATAAACCACTTAACTGGTTTATTAAAATCAATAAACCACAGTTGATTGGTTTGGAACAGGTAATCTAAAGTTGTTATGACTTAAAATGTGCTCTGTTCTTAAACAGACAGCTTCAGGCTATGAGGACACAACCAGAGGTTCAGTAAAATATATAAATCTAAAGCACAGATTGCCCTTCAGTGATGCCTTTCAGGTCCTCCCCCGGTGTGCCCAGGGCACGAGGAGCTTTGCCAGGTACCTGCAAACCCAGGTGTGTGCTGACACCTGCTGCTGGAACAGGGCAGGGCCATTCCCTGTCCCTCTCCTTGTTTCCTTCAACATCTTCCTGGAACACAGAGCTGCTCAAAGGGCGTCAAGACTTCTCAGTTGCACTGAGCTTTCCAGCATTTCACTTGTTTTCAGGTCTTGACAGTGTGTTGATCTGTTCCTGGATCCTCTTATTTGGGATATAAGTGCCTTTGGGCCAAAGTCTAGAGCCCAGATAAGAAATGTGGCTCGTGTCCACGTTATTTGGGGTTAATACCTCTGCATGGACGAGCCTTGTCCCCACCCATTCCTGCCTGGAGAGCAGCATGGCATGGGCTGTCTCTTCACTCAGGGTGCAAACTCCAGAGGGAATCATCCCCTCAGGCACCTCACCTTCCCTTGTGGAAGGAACTGGTTGTTTCTGTCAAGATGGGAAGTAACTGCCCCATCTAAGAAAACTTATTTCTCAAGGTCATATTTTCCTAAGCTCTTCATAGACAAAGGCTCCTCGATAACCCAGCAGTTCTCTGGGTCAAAAAAAAAAATAAATCTGTATTATCTTCAGCATGTCATCTTTGGGTTGTAATACCCATGAGAGATTTGCCAGTTGTCAGCCTTTGTCTTAGCCTGACTGGATCTGTATTTCAGTGTCAGGAATGTACTGGTCTGGCCCTTCATGGACAAAGTGCCACTGATGTCACCTCAGCATTAGTGGCATGGGTTGCCCATATGAAAACCAGGCAGCATTCAACAGTGTCAGTGAAGATGTGTGCCTAGAAATCAGGAAAGATTGGAAAGATTTTCTGGGTCTTTTCCTTATTCACATTGTATTCACTCAAGAGAGGCCACATGGAAGATCCCTGTGAAATTTCCTCTCTTTCCCTGGCTGTGCTGTGTGACTAAATGTCACTCATGTTGTTCTGGCAGGCTTTATTTGCTCATATGTTGAATAGAAATCCCAGCCATGCAGAGCACTGCAGAACATCCTTCCCTTGGCTGTGGGGTGTCCTGTGTCAGAACACCTTCCTCACACAACTGTCTGCAGCACTTGGCTTTTGGTCGTGGTTTAAATAAGCCAGTGGGGGGCAGGAAATACATACAATAATATCAAGTACAGAGAATGTTATTTGTAAATGACAGAACTGGAAATTTCCCTGACAAGTAATTTTAGTGTGGGGAGTGTTCCAGGTGTTCATTTAAGCAAAGACAGCCAGAAGTTTTGACTGTAAGTAAAATTGCATCCTCACCCTGCTTCATGCCTCCAAGTATAACTCAGTGAAGAATTTAGGACCACAGAGTCTAGTGACATGATAAATTATTATAATTCAGGATATAAGACCATAATAGAAACTGAAATAATCACACTCTTCTACAGTTATAAATTCACCTCAGCACAGTGTCATTAAAACATTTACTGACATTTATTGACAATGTTGAGTACATTTCTAAGAAAATACCTTACACCCTTGCTATGCCATTTTATTTTGTATAGTTTTACTTATCATGCATCTCTTGTTGTAAACAGCTTAAGACTGACATGAACTTTGATTTGGTTCTTTTTCCTTTCTCCTTCATCGTCCTTCCTCTGCGATGGCACTTTACAGTGTCCCTTTATGGAAAAGTCCTTCCTGCACCAGGCACTGCAGGCCTAAACAATACAAGCTCTTTGTAAAGGAACTGATATTGCTTTATATTCCCACATACTTTTATCTCTATATAAAATATATATGCATGGTTTTTTTAGTAGGTGTTGTTTTCCTTAACCAATACTTCTTATAACATCTGTAATTCCAGGCCTAACCCTTTTTGTCTCCTCCTTTCCTTTCCTTTCCTTCCCCTCCTTTCACTTATGTCCATGTTCACATTTTTCCTCCTGTATTCAGAACAGAGAACTCTTTAAGCTGGTTTCAAATTCAGCTCCCACCAGGCTTTCCTAAACCATTGCCTGTGCTCATTATACACTGCCCCTGCAGATTTCATGCCCTGTTACCTGCCCCAGGTTGTCCTCAAACGTGGTTTGAGTTTTAATATCACCAGAACTTCATTAAACCAAACTGCACTGCAAACCCCTTGCTATGTGGACTGGATCTTTAATGGCTACAAGAGAAAACTGAAGAGTTGGTAGAGGAAGGAAATGTAAGTCCACCTGATTTTGCCTCTCCTGGAAGAAAATTAAGCAAAAGCCATCGTGAAATCAGCTTATCAGATAAAAAGAAGAACAGATGCAATGCAGAAATCTAAGGTGATGACTTAAGGAAAATTGATTTTTTAAAAAAAAATCTTTGTAAGCAATAAGATAGGACTCAGGAAAGGAAAGTAAGAAATTGAATTTTACATCAATCTTAAAAAATTTACTACCTTATCCAGGCCTTTAATTCCAGATTTGAATGCTGCTCCCCCACCCAAAGTTGCTGAGAACACTGTCCCATGGAATCCCTCTTGCAGGTGGCACCAGGTCACTTTTATCCCATGATCCTCTAATCGTTTCTTGTACAGCAGTCCATCATCTCTGAGCACATCAAATTCACAGGTCAGCAGGAAAGTCTCAGGGACCTGAGCAACAACACTGTCTTCAGCCAACAGTGGTGAAAAAACAGGGTCAAAAATAGCCTTGGTATGTGCATAGATTTCTTCTGAGGATGGATATGTTGGGCTTGGTTTGTAACCTCTTGTTTTAAACTCCTGAGGGATGTAGTCAGGACTCACCCATTTCTGATACTTCGGCCTCAGATCTTCTGGAACGTGGCGACCTTTAAATAGTTCTGGGAGGACAGACAAGTCTTTATTCATGTACTTCAAGCCCAGAACCAAAGTTCGTTCCTTTAACAAAATGGGGATTCTCTCGTTCTGCTGATAAGAAGGCAAATTAAAGTCCACACACTGGAGAAAAGGATAGATCAGGATTTGTGCTCTCAGCTTTGGGACATCCCTTCTGTTCACCAGGGCCTGGGCGACAGCAGCAGCGAGGGTCCCCCCACTGCTGTCCCCGCAGACGACGACACGGGAAGGGTCGACGCCGTGGTCCTGGGCAGTCCTCAGGAAGTGGATGGTGGCAGTGACACAGTCCTCAAACTGGGCTGGGAAGGGGTGCTCGGGAGCCAAACGATACCTAAAGAGAATCAGAGAATCAGAGAATCATAGAATCAGCTGGGTTGGAAGGGACCTCCGAGATCATCAAGTCCAACCCTTGATCCAACCCCGCTGTGGTTCCCAGCCCATGGCACTGATGCCACATCCAGTCTCAGCTTAAAAACCTTCAGGGATGGAGAATCCCCCACTTCCCTGGGCAGCCCATTCCAATGGCTGAGCACCCTCTCTGGAAAGAAATTCTTTCTAATATCCAACCTAAACCTCCCCTGGCACAGTTTAAGACCCAGCCCTCTTGTCTTGCTGATGGTTGCCTGGGAAAAGAGACCAACCCCCCCCAGCTCCCCGCTCCTGTCAGGGAGTTGCAGAGAGTGAGGAGGTCTCCCCTGAGCCTCCTCTTCTCCAGGCTGAGCCCCCCCAGCTCCCTCAGCCTCTCCTCACAGCACTTGTGCTCCAGTCCCTTCCCCAGCCTCGTTGCTCTTCTCTGGACCTGCTCCAGCCCCTCCAGGGCCTTCCTGAGCTCAGGGCCCAGAGCTGGACACAGCACTCCAGGGGTGGCCTCACCAGCGCTGAGTCCAGGGCAGGAATCACTTCCCTGGACCTGTTGGCCACCCTGTTCCTGAGCCAGGCCAGGATCCATTGGCCTTCTTGGCCACCTGGGCACACTCTGGCTCATGTTCAGAGGAGTGAAAGTGTTTTAGCAGAGTCACAACCAGTGAATGGGCCCCTTGGCCTCTTGTCGTTCATCTCCTCTCTGAAGACAGGAGAATATCCTGAGATCATAATTACAGCAAGGGAATTGATCCCAATTACTGCTGTTGTTATATTATTTGCTACTATTCATGTTTGGGAGAGTCAGAACACTGTTCTATCTTTACAAAATACTTCTCTATCTATCTTTTAGGTTACTAAAGGCACAAGCAGAGTTCTTTTGGAAGTAGCTGCCAGGGCAGGTGGGTCTGAATCGGTCACAGTAATTCCAGTTAGAAACTAAAGTGAACATTTCCCAACACATTGTTAGAGAATATGAGCATAGAAAATTGATAATGACAATCTGAAAGGTTTACAGGGGTGTTCTGTAAGGTGAATTCTTTAAACAGAACCAATGAGGTATTGGTTCTTCAAGTATTTTAGCTTGCAAATAGCATTTAGTGCAATTGCAATCAATTTTCAAGACATCAGCTCTTTTCCTGAACTTTTATAAATTGGTTCTCTTAAAAATTCATTACAATTCATTGGGAAAATACTTTTAATGTTCATCTCAGGTTGATTGCAAGTTAAATGTGGATATCCCTTCAGTTTTTCTCAACTACTAAAATGAGTATTTGGTGGCCTGGGCAACTGTGCTTATAACAGAAACACTTCAGGCTTTCAGCTTAAGGTGTTTTGCATATGGCTCTAGAAAACAAAAACATCCTCAGCTCTTAGCGGTGGCAACAAATTACAAAATTATTGTAATGGTTTCATTTGCAAATAAACAAGTGGGGATTAGTTGACTAATTCTTCTCGAGAGAAATTAGTGCTGGTGAAACATGGGATCATGAAATGCAGGTGCTTTACAAGGAGCTTGGCTAAATGTTTACAGACCCAGGAGGAGGCACAGATTGCTGCCAGTGTGTCTGACTGCACTCACCCCACAGACACCACCACTGAATTGCTCTTCCTGGCCAAATAGCGGCACGTCCTTTCGTAGGCCCCTGGAAAACAAAACATTTCCATGGAATTGTAACTGCCTTTAAAAACAACTTGATGTTCTGCAATCCTGATCTCCGTGGTGTGACTGACGCCACGCTGGGATTCCCTCGTCGTGGCACGGTCTAATCTGGGCATTGCTCGCCGTTCCCTTGCATCTGTGGGAGGCTCCTTGCCAGTAAGAAACCTGGAATTTACACCAATGCATCGCTTTGGTCCCCTCTTTGAAAAGTCAGTTAATGGACAGCACCACTGCTGCCACTTCTAAAGTGGGAATTTGTTGAAAAAAAAAATAAATAAATACAAAAACTCCCGCTAAATCCAGCACAAGAATTTTTCTTGTGCACGAGGCACCACCTCATCTCTTAGGCATTTCCATTTCAAACCCCAAAACGTGTCTTGTTCTTGTTTGGCCACTATAAAGACCCACAGCAGGATACACACACAGAAGCTTGCACACACGTGTGAACACAAAATGGGTGCTTTAAAATAAGAAATAAAGTTCTAATGAGATTTTCAACTTTCTTCACAAGCCTGAGGAGGAAGGAAAAAAATTATCAGAGAATATTCCAGAGACACAAGAAAGGCAATTTAACATGATGCCTACTGCATGGAAATCAAATTATCCTGCTGTTCTGAAATTAATTTTGTTACTTATAATGCTTAACCTACTAATTCTTCTTGTAATTTATGAAATACCAGATCAGATCAGAAACTCCCTGACGGGTGGGTGTGGAGTCTCCCTCCCTGGAGATATCCCAGACCTGTCAGGACACAATCCTGTGCCGTGTGCTGCGGGATGACCCTGCTGGAGCAGAAAGGTGGGACCACTGGGGTCCCTTCCAGCCTCCCCCAGCCCGTGACTCATGTGCAGTCAGAGCTCACATTATATTTGGGTTACTTACGGATGCTTCCCAACCATCCAACTCCTCCATGGAAATAAAGGACTCCTCTTCTTTGGCTAGTGTTTGATGTTTTGGACTGGTAAATTCTTACTTTAACCCTTTCAAATCTTAAGTCCTTGATAAGAAGATGTTTGTCTTTCAGTGGTGGTATATTCTCCATTGTAGCCCTGAGGAAATGAACCTCTGAGACGATACCTACTTTGTCCAGAAATGTTGCCTGTTAATAAAAGAAACCAAAAATTAGTGCAAATTTCCACCTAAACTGGAGATTGATCGTTAAAAAATTAAAGCTGCATGGTCAATTCAGTAGGAAAAAAAAGCAGCTATTAACAGTAGATAGAAGAAGGTGTCACATACTTCACTTTGTCAGGTGTTTCAGAGCAAAATAAGGAGAGAGTAGTCACAGCATTTTATCTTTGGATGAAGAAACCTGGCCAATATTTCGTTTCCCAAGCTCACACTACTTTTAAACTTGCGGAAAAAAAAAAATAATTCCATAGCATTTACCACAGCTGTCCTCCTGACCAAGAATAGCTGTGAACCCTGGCTTGATCTTCTCACAGCTCACTGATTCTTAATTAAACACTCGGGCTAAGGTTCTTATGGCACTCTGAGCTTGTCGACTTCATCGCATCCCATGGCTTTAAGCTGGTTCAGTTGTAGGCTGCTCTGCTCTATTCCTGCTCGACGGGAGGAGATGAGGTGGAATTGCAGTGCTCCCACTCCACTGGAGTCGGTTGTGTGTGATTTCCACAGCAGACATCTCCAACCAGCACTTCAGTTAGTCGTGCTGCCGTTATTGTGCAGATGTGTGGCAGAGGATTTCACCTGCAAAGGTCTGTGTGGATCCTAAAAACCCACCCTCGTGGCTTTCACCTCCCGTTTCACAGACCTCAGGCAGCTCAGTAACGTGGTCCTGTTAAATTTGGTGTAGGTATCCTATTTTAGGCCACCTGAGGAGCTGATCCCACATGCAGGAAGGATCGTCCTATGGCAGAGTTTTCGTCTCAAACTGAATCCTTCTGCAGAACTCCTGCTTTATGTCTGTGGGAAAATAATTTGATTTCTTCAATCTTCCATCTCCCT
Organism: Pseudopipra pipra; assembly: GCF_036250125.1. NCBI lineage: Eukaryota > Metazoa > Chordata > Aves > Passeriformes > Pipridae > Pseudopipra > Pseudopipra pipra. Next base: position 5,201,525 of record NC_087570.1, on the reverse strand, counting down.
CCGGTATTTTCTTTCCTCACACTAATACCTTTGTAACAGCAAAGGTTAAACCTATTGGTACAGAATATAGAGATCTTCTTTGTCTTCTTTATACTGAAAAAATAGGAGTCCTAGGAGTCCTTCTCACTTCTCTCTCCTCTGTGTTTAGTGTTGGCTTTCATCCCAGCTGGAGACTGGATATACTAGTAAACTTTAATTTTCCATGAAGTTTTGACATCATGGATTGTCAGCCCTTGAAAGGATTTGGCTACTTTGGCGTAAGGAATTTGCCCAACAGCAAAAGCAAGAGTTGCTACACGACTTGAACTTGCATTTAAATTCTGGTTTAACTATACATTAATATTTTTGTCTTTCTGTTCCTTTGAGTTGCTCGTGCCTGGCCAGCAGAAAGGATACAAAATTGTAAGTTCAGAAGTTAAAAACCACATCAACCAGCAGCAAATTTCTAAATTCTGCAGTTTAACAAATGAATTACACAAAGACAAAACTTCCATGGATAAAGGGTAAACATACAGCTTTTAGAAAATCTGGAAGTTCACACGCTGTACAACAGTTGTAAGAAAATCAAATTTGACTTCAATTCCTATCCTATTTTAGTGCTGTGCTGTTGTAGTAGTGTTGGGGCCTGGGTAGGGCAGGGCTCCAGAGCTGATGTGAGTCACCTCCTCGGGAGCTCGCTGCCTGACTGCAAACAAAACTTAATAAGCAACAGAGCAGAAAAAATAAGAATTAATAACATTAGAACACAGAACTGAAGTGAAATGTAATGCACGAGCCAAAGAGACAACTAAAAGAAAAGAAGCTTGGTTTAGGTATCACAGGAGAAGTGTTTTTAAGATGACAGAGGCAACAATTAATTCAGGACAGGATGACTGATGAAACAGGAAGACAAGTGCAAGTCCCGTTCTAGCTTTGAAGAGAAGCAAGGGAGGATCCAAAATGTGCCAAAAACAACGACACTGAAAGTCAGTTTATATATTATGTGTACTGTCTCAAAAAAGAAAGTCGTTTGGGCTCTTTGAAAGGCAAAAGACTGTGAACGTGGCAGCTCTCTCAGGCGCCCGGGAGCAGTGACAGGGCTGTAGAGGAGGTCACAGACATCATCTGATTGCTCCCTCTCTAAGTCAGCACGGGGCGATACAGAGCAGAAATTCCACGTACCCCGTGCACTTCCCTTCCAAGCCTTCCAGCACCGTCTTGAGGCAACAGGAACAGCAAGCTAAAACACAGGCTGTCAGAAAAAAACTGGAAATCGCACAGAATTTCATTTTCCACATTTCCTTTGGTGCTGGCTAGCACCATCTGCTCACATCACCAAATTAATCCAGCTGATTATATTTGAACATTTACCCTAATCATTATCCCTCTAACAGAAATTAAATTAAAAACTCCAGCTTTAATCAAGTTTTACTCACCATACCAAACGCAAAGTTCAGCAAGTAGTGAAGAACATAAAGCTTTCTTCGCTCACTGAATTCATGAGGCACTTCTGCCTTGTCATGTCCATAATAGAATGCTATTGCCACAAAAACAGTCAAAGCAGAGAGAAAAATGGCCAGGAGGAGTTCCATCTCTGTGCTGGTAGGAGCCCAGGGAGGAACCAGCTGTGGGCTCCCTCCCCTTTTTCAGGCTTTTGGATTCCTGAAGGTAAAGGCATGGGATTAGCAGTTCCCTTCACAGCTCATAATCCAGCTCTTAAAAATGCCAATAGGAAGATGAAAACATGTGGCAACCCAACCACACAATTAAACAGACAGTAGCAATTAGTCATGAGAGAGACTTGCACAAGCAGTTTTTCATATTCACAGCTACACAGGGCTGTGTTTTGAGGCCGTGCCCATCACAGCAGAACCACCACTGGATGGATCAGGGTAAGTTTAGAAGACAAAAACTTGTTTTGTCTCTCCCTGTTCCCTGATTAGGGGCAGACCTGTGTTACCTGTGAGTCCCCAAGCAACAGCCCTTCTTGGTAACCACCTTCAGAGCTGCTCAGTTTGCTGCTTTATTGTGCCTCCATGCCTTCCCTCTTCAGACTTTCATTGAAATCAGGGTTCAGTGTTGCAAACACGTTTCATCACCCGTGATGACAGATTTTGGACGCTGCTGTGCCATTGCATCTCTGAGTCCAGTGGAGCCAGCAGCACCTGCAGCCTGCTGGGAGGGCTGTGTCTTGCCTCATCCTTGAAGGCTCTTCTCCTGCACCAACTGTTGTGTTTAGTTGGTTTGTGTTTGTTTTTTTAGCAGCCTCTTGGCTGAGCCTCGCAGTGCTGCAGTCTCTGTCTCCCCTGGGATATATTACATACAGGTGTCATTCCAGGTACAAATATGATTCCAGCTGATGGAAACTACACTTGGACTTCATGGTTTCAGGGCTACTGGCACTGACTAGACATCAGGAGCCCACTCTTTCTGTGGAGAGCTTTAGGATCTGTGCCTTCCTCTGGAACTAACATATTTTTCCATGCAAAAATAATTAGTGGTAAGATTTAACCTGAAACAAAAAGATCTGTAAAGCAAAGGTTTTCAGCTCATGTGATGTCACCTCTGGGAACAGTGTGTTTTTTCAGCAGTCTGCTCAGACTGTGAAGGCAGCAGATTCTCATTCTGAAAAGTAGCAGTGTGGGTAAAATGACTGTGATTTTTTTTTCCTTAAATAATAATAATAAAAAAATACTGGGGATGAGCTGCCCTTGAACTGTATATTAAAATGAAACTCAACACAGAAAACCCCAGAGCTTTAGAGTGCATAATCCATGGCCTGCATATGAAAGACCTCAGGTTTGATTCCTGACTTTAGAAACTGTTTCTTAATTGTTTAGAATAAACAGGATGAAACTTCATATCTGGTGATTTCTGAGAAGCAGCCAATTCCCTCTGCCCAAACTGATTCTTCATTTTATCCAACAACTCTCTGTGGACTTTCACTTCTCAATGTCCCCCCTGCCCCTCCCTCCACTGCCAGAAGCTTATTCACATGCTAATTATAAAATCAGGCTCTTTTTGGTTTATCCTCCTCGGCGGCATTTGATGCCCAGCTTGGTAAGGGATGTGGGGGAAAGGCTCTTTGCTCTTGGGCAATGGCAGCGGTGCAGCCAAACCTCTCGGGACTGAGGTGCACAGAGGGTTCAGCTTTCCTATCGCTCAGACAAGAGCGTTGGGAAACACTGTTACACAAAACGTGATTGCAGCTCCCCTCTTCAGGAGTGACAGCAATTAATCGGCTAAACCGTGCTGTGCCAATGACTTAGGTGTGGTCTAAGTACACTTATCAGATCTGGCCCCTCTGGGGATCTAAGAAGAAGCCTTCTGACACCTGTGACAGATCCTTTGTGCTAAGGTTCTTAGCACCTATGGTTCTTCTTTCTTCTTAATCTTTTTGGTGCCAGTTCACCAACAGCTGGCAGGTCTTGGACTCTTCCAGGCACGTTCACTAAATCCAGACATCACAGCACATCCCCCCCACACCAAGCCCAGGGGCTCCACACAAAGACCTGATGTGCTGGAACGTGGTACAAACTGTACAAGAAACAAACTACTTTGTTCCTGAAGTAATAATGTGGGTTTTTTGCTTTGGGCATGGCAGGTGCACAAAGTCATACTTAACGTTTTATAAGCTTAGACTCAGCAATTTACAAGCTTGAGGCCCAGGGTGGAGAACCATTCCCTAAATAATCTTCCAAAATGTATGCCCTCTCCAGCTTCTGAGAATTAATTAACCTTCTCTCTTGCTCCTGTGAGACTGACCAGAGGATAGACCACGCCAAAGTCCCATTTTCTCCTACCCCAGGAACTACCTTTCTTACTAATTTCCAGTGAGGAATTAAATGTCAGGGCCTGAAATCTTGTCAATCCTTAAGATTCTTTTCTGTTCTGTGGCTGCACATGCAAGGGGGACACAGAGACTGAGCCAGGTGTAACAGATATGAAACATTCCCTCACCTCATCTCCAGGCAGTCCCAGGGATTCTCCCTCTGGATCTTGGTGCTGATTAGGTGGCACCAGGAACTCCCTGTGAATGGGTGCCTGTACTGGGATACTGGGAAATCTTTCAGAGAAGGTGCTGTGTAAGCCAAGAAGCTCCTGTTGAGTTCTGCAGAGCGTGAGAGCCATCTGGTGCTGGAAGCCTGAACTTGAGACCTGAGCCAGCCTGGGCTGAGCCGTGAGCTCGGTTGCTCTGACAAGGGCTGTTAACGGCTTCTTTTGTGCCATAACCCGTGTGCACACTTGTATCCGAGTGGATTTCCCTGTATTCATTCCTTTTGGAAGGACACTGGTGTGCATAATTCCGTAGGTGTCACTGATTGTCACACTGATTGTCACTCACTGTGTTTTAGGTACTTGAAAGTTCCACGTTTTGGAAATTATAAAACTGTCTCCAAACATCTTATCTGAGCAAAGCACGACACACAACAGATCTGTAATTAATTAAAATAAACGAGAGGACAGGAAGTTCCATGGAGACAATTACATCTTGTGTCTTTCTAAAGTTTAGAAAATAAGGGAGTCGTGACTAAACAAGGAATACATTATTTCAGCACTTGCTGTTCTCTGCTTACCCATCTGCACTCCATGGTTATAACCCATGATTAAAATGTGTGTGTTCAAGAGAGCTAATAATGCTGCTGCCATGTTATAAAGGTAAATTTGGTATTATTTGTAGTAAATTAATGACTGACAGATAAAGGACTGTGGAAGAATCTCAGGAATAGATCAGTGTAGAGTTTGAACATTGGCCCATAAATGAGGTGTAAGTCCAGAAACTGGATAAAAGAAAGAAAACAAGTATTTCTAAACTGACAAGGAGTATAATACTGCACTGAAGGATTGAGTGTAAAATAGCATGAGATCTGTAACCATCTCATAACTTTTAAAATCCAAGGTGGAATTGTTCAGACAACCTTATTTCTAGCACTTCCAACCTCCTCTGTACCTGCCGAGAGTCATAAAAAACCAGGCCTGGTATGGAAGGTGCAGACAGAGAGACAGGAGTGAAAATCATCTGAATAAAGATAAGCCTAACAACTCTCCCAGGCTGGACTGCAGTTCACGTGGTCTCACCCAAACTACCTCTAGGCCAGCCTGCTCCAGCCCAGGTAACAGCACAGCCACGGTGGGACAGACAGGGATCAACTGCTCCAATATTCTCCAGCTTTTCACCTGGCTTTTGAGCACACACCAACTGCTGGACTGGCTTCAGCTCCCAACCTGTGAGCTGCTAAGCCACATCTTGAGAGCAGAAACCAAAATGAATCCCCAGCTTCACATCATGCCCTTGCATAACCAAGGCAAATCCTGAAATCCTCCAACAGTGGAACATTTGGAACTCTTATCACATTAGTTACTCCTGGAAGAATTTCTTTGAAGAGCAAATTGCTACTACCTGCAATAGGAAAAACAAACCAGATAAACTCTCTGTTGTGTCAACAGAACATGAAGAAATAGAATTTCATTTTGCTGAGAGGGACTGGAGAAGGAGCATTCACAAGCAGCGACTTGCTGCAGAAATCTGCACCAGCCTACCTGTCACCATATTTAATTTAACCCACCATCTTCTTCCTACTCACAGTTTGCCTGGGAGAGAACAGACATTACCAACCTGTCTCCACAGCTGTGCATGCATGGATATCACAGGTGCAGGGTGGTTGCACAATGTCAAATATTTTACAATGCCTAGGCACTGTGTGCCCAGCAGGGCTGCTGTGCAATGGCAATTATCTTGGCATCTGTGGTTACCAAAGCTGGATCTGTCCTAATAACAATATAACAACTGAGCTCAGATTTTTCTTTTCCTTCCTCTTTTTGAAATTATCTTGGCAGCTTCCACGCTGTTTACATGTTATGTCCCCAAAATCCAGGTAAGCAAGTTGAAGTAATGAAGGTATTTTCACTCTCCAGAGGTGTTGGGGGGCACTTCCCTGTGCTGCCATGCTGATTTTGGGGGATTTTGCTCTCGGGGGGCATGGGTGTGCACACTGCTGATTACTCACACACTGCTTGCTTTTGAATGTTTGTTTGATATGGTGAGTTTTTATTCTTTGACACACAAAGAGAACACAAATTCTTACAATGCAAGAAGAGAACAGCAAAGCAAGCTTACAAAATAAAGAATAAAAATAAAAATACATGATGTTGCTAAGTTATAGCAGTAAAAATCAGAACCGAGCAGACCATGCTAGCGTCAGAATTTCTTGCCTAGATTCTAATGTACAAATAACTAGTAAATAGTTAATTGAATCACACTCTCTTTGCACAGCAGTGTGAAAGAAAATATTTTAATAGCCTTTTATAAAGTCGACAGCGTGGTTCACCACTGTACTTGATGATGGAAAAGAGAAAATGCCATATCCAAAAAATCCTATAATGCAGTGGAAGCCTTTTTCCACGTGGTGCCAGGTGACTCTGACATTGTTGTCCTCCAAGCGTTTCTTGAACAGCAGCCCCTCGTCCCTGAGCACATCGTGCTCCAAGGTGACAATACAGGTGTCAGGGAGGTGACAAACAACAGCATCCTCTGCCAGCAGAGGGGAAACCCTGCACTCAAACAGCTCTGGGACCTCCTCGTGGACTCGGGGTAAGAATGAAGCGGGGGGCGGTGCTTTATAGCCCAGTTTGAACTCCTCCGGGATAAGATCGGGGTTTATCCATTTCCTGTATTTCACATTCATGCTCTCAGGAACATGAGAACCTGCCAAAATGGGTTCCTGCAGGGAGCAATCCTTACCCAGGTACCTGAGGATGTAGCGGACCGTGCGCTCCCGGGACAGGAAGGCAGCGAAAGCATTTTTGTGGTGAGAGGGCAGATTGAAGTTCAGGGCTTGGAGAAAGGGAGAGATGAGCACCTGGGCACGGATCTTTGGCAGATCTGTCCTGGGCACCAGCTCCTGGCAAACACTGGCAGCGTATGTGCCCCCTACACTGTCCCCACAAACAATAACCCGAGCGGGATCCACCCCGTAGGCACGTGCAGTCTGCAGGAAGTGCACAGTAACTGCCAGACATTCCAGAGTCTGGGCTGGATACTTGTACTCAGGTGATAAATGGTACCTGAGAGGCAGAAAATACAGCTGGTGTTACACATTGTTAAGTCTCATCTTAAATACATCCCATGCAGTTGCAAAAACTCCCCCAAACCAGTATTACTTACCTAGTTTAAAGTTTCACGTGCTGAAGCAAACCAGAACAGCTTCCCCTCCCTTTCCTTCCCAAAACCAATTCCTCCCAACTTAATAAAATCCTTTAGTAATGAATCTTTTCACGGAAGAATTTGTTGGAAACTGAAGTCTCTTTCTACCACCAGCTACTTCCCACAAGCAAAACATCTTTAAAAGGCAGCAGAGGTCCATGCTGGTTTTAAAAGATCTTAGACTCATTATTTACTCCTTAAAATCACCTGGGGGTGATTTTAAGGAGTAAATAATAAGTCTAAGTTTAAAATCACCCTCAGGTGATTTTAAATATCCCCCTTAAATATTAAAACCTGGCATTGACCTTATAATTCCTTATTATCAAAGAAAGGGGATGATTTTTGTGGTGATAGCAATGTAAAACAAAAAAATCTCTTCGTTCTTCTGAAAAGAGCTGGCAAACAAATTCCTTCTGTAGCTCTGCCCCTGGGTCAGGTATTTCCCATTGCCATCCCATGGCATGTGCTTGCTCCCACATATCAGCAGTGTGGGGTGGACAACACTTAGTGTCTGTCCTTATATTCAAAGAAATGTAAGTTCAGGGCTGTGTGGGAAGCAGGGGGAAGGCAGCAGAGTTCTCCAGTTCTGGGATTAGCACTGGGAGGAGCTCACTTACCCAACAGACACAACCACTGAATCAGATTTTTTGGCTATGTACCGGCAGACTCTTTCATGGCTTCCTGAAGAAGAAATGTTGTTGATGTAATTAATATCTTAGAAAACTTCAGTCAGCACCATCCCCTATTTTTTTATGACTTATTGCCATGAGGGACTGTGGGCCCCTTGCCTATTTAGGGACCTAAATAGGGAGTATTTAGGGAGTACCCAAATTTTTGCTTGGATAAAAATAATCCAGACTTTGGTCATCAGCACATGCTGTGAGGTTCATATATTTAGGGAGAGTGTTGATCTATGAGGAAAATAAGGAGTTATCATTATTACTATTAGAGAATGAGCAATGGTTTTAAACTGAGAGAGGGCAGAAATCAGTTTGGATATAAGGAAAGACATTTTTTACAATGAAGGTGGGGAGGCCCTGGCACAGGTTGCCCAGAGAAGCTGTGGCTGCTGGAAGTGTCCTGGAAGTGTCCAAGGCCAGGCTGGAGGGGGCTTGGAGCTACCTGGGCTAGTGGAAGGTGTCCCTGTCCATGGCAGGGGGTGAAACAAGATGATTTTTAAGGTACTTTCCAACCCAAAGCATTTTTTGATCCTACGGTTCTATGATAAAAAGTGCTATATCCTATAAAAATCATTTAAATTCTCAGTAAGTGCAGATTAGGGAGTTTAAAAAGGCAGAATAAACATTAAATGCTTTCTATCTCTCACTCTCTCGAATTAAGCTTCGGTCACTTCTTAGGTTCAGGAGAGTTTTTAAAAACATGCAGTTAACAATCCTAAATAACCACATTTTCTCTTTCAGTTCCTTACTGATGCTCCCGAAAATCCCGCAGCCTCCGTGGAAGAGGACGACCCCTCTCCGTTTGCCTGCAGCTGGTTCTCTGGGGAGGTAAATCCTCACGGGCACCCCATCAAAATGCAGATCTTTGATGCAGAGCTGGGAATCCCCCAACATTGGCAGCCCATCTGTGATCAGCCTGAGCAGTGTGTGCTCCTCAACGATCCCCAGACGGCTCAAGTTCTTTGCCTAGACAGATAGAGCAGGAAAAGTGAGAAATTAATACAGGGAATACAAGTCTTCCCACTCTAAAGGCCACAACTTACCTTTTTCTATCCTATATTTAGGATAATTGTGTTGGTTATTTGCTCCTTTATAGGATTCCCACAAATAACTCAGGTGGCTTTGGGATTTCAGTTAAGGAAATGAAAATGCACACCTTCGTGGTTTCTGGAAGAATGTTCTAATACTTGTTCCATTAAATGTATTATATAAATACCTTCTAATTCCTGTGAGCTGGATTTACCACAAGTAACAACAGGCATTTGCTGAGGTATGGAAGTTGGGAGGCCTGGGGCTCCTTTTCTGATCAGTGAAGAGAAAGAGGCATTTCTTGAGGACAGTTCCAATTTCAGGTGTGCTGAATCATGTTATGGAGGTGTCTGTTCATCTCCATGGATTATGAAGGGAGGCTGTGTACTTTGGATACCTCAGTTAAAGGATTTAAGGTTAGGTGGGGTGAAAACATCCCTCCCATGATGGGATTTAGTATAGTGGGAGAAAAAGGCTCCTGCCAGTCTGTGTGCAAGTTTGGGAAATTACTGGTGTTGGGTTGTCTCAATGGCACAGGGTCAGTGAGAACAAGCTTTAAGAAAATCACTGGGTCTCTAATCATTAGTGAGGGGCTGCTGGACTAAATGAAGAACTGATGAAAATGGTTCTGAATCTTATCTCCTTCCCCATCAGTGAAACCTCTGCCCTTTTCAACATCTCATATGAGATGACTCTGCAGTTAGTTTTTTAAATCTAATCAGGGAAAAATCACATTCTGAAGACAGGAAAACAAACATTTTGAAGACAAGGAAGGTTTGCTAAATGTGTCAAAACATTTCCTTATCCAAGGCCAGGATAATTCAGATAGTCTAAAGATCACCCCAGAATCCTCCTTTACTTTGAACATATGTTTTAATGGATGTATTTCCTGCTAGGGACAACATTTCCCTTCCCATGATGTGGGGACTTACATGCCCTTATGGACTATTGTAATTTATTCTTCTGCAATGGTGACAATCATCACAAGCCATTTGTAAATTTTATTGTTCTCTTCTGAGCCACAGAAATCTCTGTATCAATGCCTCACAAACTACAGGCCAGCTCTGCTTTTGGAAATTGTTCTTTCCAACCTTGTGTATCACAGATTGTTTCTTCCTAAAAAACTAGACCAGACTGCAACAAACAAGTTGGGTGAAAGAAAATCAGTTAGAAACAAAGATGGGAACCCAGAGATGATCTGGAGTTCTGTCTCTGGGATGGCAAAGCCCACAGCACAGTGAGTCTGGCTTACAGGTACTTAAATATAAAGTGATAACAGACGTAGCTGAACCAGGAGGTTCCATTAGATCACTTCTGGAGGTGTCTTCCAACCCACCTGATTCTATGGTATCTAACTAAAACTCAGTAATTCAGTCACTGCAGAATGATGGGTAAGAAAATTACTGCAGCTAATTCAAACTTTAGGAAACTGCCTTATATATATCAGACTGCACTGAGATACAGAAACTTTGATTACTATTATTCATGTAAATTATATCCACAGCCCTCCTGTCACCCACAGGACCAATCATTTCATTATAGAAGGCAATCAAATAACAATTGTGACATAAGAATGGATATCTCAGTATTTAAAAGAACTCACCTCATACTGGCTGCTTTTACATCAGTAATAGAACATCAAGTCAACCTTTGGCCTTTGTCTTTAAACCTGTGTTACTGTGTGGCTCCCATTACAGGTAGTTGCAATATTTACATGCACATCTTCATTCTCCAGCTTTTCCTTTCCTGAAAATCCCAGTATTACAGAGCATGGTCAACTCACCAGAACTTCCACCAGAGCGTACATACAGTGATAAAAACGGAGCTTTGATGGCTGGTCAACATCAGGAGGAATCTCTGCCTTGAAGGAATTATAATCTGTTACAATTAAAACCAGTAACACAAAAAGAACCAGAATTCCTGCTATTAAAACCAGAGTATAATAGGATTCCATTGTTCTTTGGTGAGAATAATTTGTTAGGGACTGATCTGACCCTGTCTGTATTTATATCCTCCAGACTGATTCCGCAGAGAAGTAATTTGCATTCCAGGTTCCCTCCACCCTCCTCCTCCAGACAAGGCTCCAGGTGCTCACAAACATCCGGCCATGACAACTGCCCTTGGCATGGTCACAGTTCACGTGCAGCAGAATCACTGCCAGGAAGTGCCACTACTTTGGATATTCCAAAATTGCAAATGGACTTTATTTTTCATCTGGTCTAATTGCATTCTGCTTTATGAATAGCTCCCTGTGATTTTTTGCAAGCGAGTGTAATGATAACACCCCTAACTCCAGAGCCCAGGGAAGAGTGGCTGAGCTGGACTCCAGTCTCCAAGCTCAGGAGTTGCAGTGGTTCTGCTCTTGGAATAGGTCTGAAGGATGGTTTGAAGGCTTTTTGCTCAGTGCTGATCTCTCTCCCCTGCTCTCCTGCTGAGGCAGACAGCTGGCCACAAGAGTTAGAACAGACATTCTGAAGGCCATCCAGGACTCAGCCACTTAGAAGCTGTAAAAGTCCAAGGAATTTTGCTTTTGGAGATCCATCCAGAGCTGTCAGTTATTTGGCAGCTCCCTCCCTCAGGGTGCAGGAAGGGTCTTTGGGCTCACCAATGGTCCAGTGACAGCAGAGGGAAACTTCCCCTTGGCTTGGAGAACTTTGGCCCTGACCCTGTGTGCTGATTCTGTCTGCAGACAGGATTTTGATGGCTTAACAACTCCATATTTTGGTATTTTTTTCCAAGACAGCTCTACGTGTCCCATTGTTGTCATTCAGGGGTGATTAGACCACACTGTACCCGAATGCTTGGACCAGAGGAGGTGATGACAGTGAAAGAATGAGTGACCAGGTGCAACTCCACGTATTTCTGTCCACCATGTGACTGCACCAGACTTGTTTGGGTAACATTAAAAAGCTAACAAGAATCAGCTCAGCTTGACATAAGCAATACAATCTACACTTATCCCCTGAACACTCTGAAATATTCCTTTATCCCCACTAATCTCCCAGACACCGCCTTTTAAAACCCTTATAAAAGCTTGTAATCGTGGCCATAGAGGAGAAATACTCCACTTTATTCTTCATTTGGCTAACCAGGGATCTTGACTCAAAAAAGGTGAGTCCTTTCTAGCTTTTCTTATACACTTTAAAAGAGCAGAAAAAATATATCTGCTTAGAAAAATCCCATTCATGCAAAATATGCATTACAGGAAAGAGCAAGAAACTTCAAGGCGAACTAGTCAGTGGGGTAAAACAACATTTAGCTGTGTGGAATGAGTAAACAAGATGAGTCATAAGGCATAAAGTACCAGATGATAAGAGTGACAAGACTGGATTCTTAAGAGAAGAGGTGTGATCCTCAACTTCAGTGGAGGTCAGCAGCTACAGCTGATGGAATTATGGGGTTTAAAATTAAAAGAGACAGAGAGCAAGAAGCTGTTAAGGCAGGAAGACCAAGAAATCCATGTAAGTTATAACATGGAACTCTCAGCTTAACTCAGCAGGCCTGGACCTTGTAATCACAATAGACATCTTTGAAATACTGACTCAAATCATTCAACCAAGCTGGGGAACAACTGATCTCTTCCATCACTGTGAGGTGCAGGACACTTCACTGAGCCCCTCCCAACTTCCTATTCCATCCCAGCCTTTGAGAGTACATCAACTGGAATGATTTTAAAAAACTCCAAACCAAAACAAAACCAAACAAAAAAAACCCCAACATAAATTAAAGCAAAATTTAAGGCTACTTATATATTCTGAGAAGGCATATCTAGGTTGGGGTTTATTGAATTTAATGCAATCTTATTTTTCCACATCAATTCATACACCTGATCCATCCCAGCCTCCCAGCCAAAAATGTTTGCCTTTGACAGCAGCATTCTCTTCCTAACATTGCTCCTCTTTTTGGCTTCCTTTGTAGAACTGTCAAGTTTGAAGAGCCTTAGGACAGCCAGAGGCCCTGAATTATTTCACCTCGGTACGTACCAGTGAGCCACTGGCTCTGAAAAGAAATTATAGCTGCATGTAAGGAATTGTTTTAAAAAGACATTGTTAGAAAGAATTCAGGGAACATTTCATCCTGAGATTTCTTTCCTAAGCTCATTTAAAAGTTTCCAGTGCAAACCTGTTACAGGCATTAGCCTGCTGTTCAGTTTTTGTCAAAATCCATGTCACATTGGTTTAGGAGGATTTCAGGATTTTTCTCTAATTTTGAGGGCCTTATGGACATAATTCTTGTGCCTCCCCAGTTCCTTGTGTGTCTTAGAAGTTTTGCCAGGACTGAGGAATTAGTCAGAGGGGATGGGAAAATATTGACTGGTATAAAAGTGAGGTAAATGCAAGGAAGAGAAGGTGAGTCCATCAGTTTAACAAATGCAGTCACTCCATTCCTGCTCACATGTGGCATTTTTTCACTGTTCTCTCTTCCAATACAAAGAAGCAGCCTAACAGATTGAGACAGATTTGGCTTCTAATTAGAGATAGGTGAAGAAAAGGAAGGGCACTTAGTACAAATGACAAACTAATGTACTAAAGCAACCAGCAAGTGAAACAAGTACCAGATCCGTGATGCTGCATCCCTTTGAATTCCAGACAGCACCTACGTGCACTCTGAACACTTCTGCTTAGAGAGACAATTATATTTACACATCCTGAATCTAAAAAAAGGATGTCATCCAGAATTTAGAATTACTCAGTCATCTTTGTTCATGACACTGCTCGGTGTGAGACTCTGGGAAAGCAGCAAAACATCCAAGTGCAGCTTTTCACACAAGACTGAATGCAGAGGCTTTGCTGTCAGGGCTGGAAGTTAACCAGAAACCTGGGGCCTTTCAGCTTAGTCTGTGGCAAAACTCCACTTACAAGGCAACAGTATCAGACTCTTAATATTTAAGAGCATAGAGAAGGACAGTGTGAAATCACAGAACCACTGGGACACGTTTCAAACGGAAAATGTGAACTCAAGGGAGGAATGAAATCAAGAAGCACAAAAATTTAGCTCTTGATTTATCCAAATCTGACAGCAGGACTTCATCTAACACAAAACAGATCAGCTTGGCAAAAGGTTTTCCTTTTTAAAAGGGGGTTTAGGTTTATTCTGTGATCATGATAGATTGTCCACGATCAAGAACCTTGCATTGATGTAAAAAACTGGTATTACTTGACACCACAGTCACACAGACTTTCCATTGTGTAACTGCTCCTCTGTGCTCCCAGGTTTTCACATTCTTCACCAATGTACTGTATATATTTGGGTGGCTTTTTTTAAGTTGAAAACACAGAACTGTTAGCCCAAATGGCTTTCAGACATGCCTTGAGTGTGGTTTTAATTTCCAGCTCTTTTTCCTTTCAAAAGTTCTCGCAGTTTAGCGACTTCATTTGCACGAACAGCCTTCCAAGGCTGGCAGGAACTTGGCTGCAAAGGCTCTGTGAACAGAGTCAGAGCTCTGCCAATAAATAGAGGTGCAACATGAAGGTGTGTATAGAGAGTGTATCAACTTGTTTTGGAGGTAAATGTTGCTTTTTCATTGCTGTTTTTTCTTTCAAGACAGGGCAAATCAGAAAAAGTCAGATTCTGTGACTCTCACTGAGAGTATGAGTAAATCTACACTAACTACAGTCCAAAAGCTGTACGAGTACAAACCCAGAAATTTAAACAGACAAGTATCTTTTTACTCCCACTCCAAATTTGGTAGCAACTTTGTACATGGGTCAAAGTCATAATGAATAATAAAAAAACCACTTCCAACACATATTTAGATTATTATTATTCAAGCTGGAAACAGATACATTAAATCAATATTCACAAGATTATTCCTCTCCCACTGGCTTCAAAGGAACTGCAAATGTTTTACATTAATAATGAATTTTCTTTTAAATCCAAACAGGTTAACTGTGTAATATTGCTGAGTTTTCCACTTTAAATGTGTCTGTGGTCTCTTTATGCATAAAGAGACTGAACTCAGGAATCAAAAAAAATCAAATGTACTTTGATGGAGTTCATATCCTTTCATTTTCAACACTGCTCCTTATTTCCGCACCAGAAAGTTGTTATATTTGTTCCCAGTCCAGACACTGAGTCATTCCTGTTTAAACCAGACACTGGGCTCTCTGGGTAATTTCTCTCTCCCCTTCAGAGTTTTTGGACTGAGGGGAAAGTTGTAATGCCAGGTGCCTCCCTAAGCTCCATTTCTAAAGGTATTACTGTAAAAACGCACCGAGGTGCTAAATGCTGCCAAGGGCCATGGAAATCCTCTGAGCTCTGCTTATTTCAGAGGCAGCTCAGTTAGGGAACACTCACTGACTCTGACAGTATGCACAGACTTGAAGTTTCCAGTTAGAAGGCTTCATCTTCTTTCTCCAAAAGCCTCTCTCCTGACACTTTGTGGTGATGCAGTGACAGTCAGATGGCTCATTTCACATGAGGTAACCTGGCAGTTAAAGGTAAAAACTCTGCAAGTCTATCTCAATTTTATTTCCTTTTTTTTTTCCTTAAAATGTTTGTGTAACTTAACGGAGCTGAAATTCAAGGATTTAGACATTATTCATATTTTGTGTTAAAAAACCTTTGTATGATAAAGCTGTTGGACATGGGGGGGTACCAGAAACTCGGGCTGCTCTTCTTTCTGCAAACAACCAACCCCTGAACACTTTGTTCCCACTCGGCCACTTTGAACAATGCCTGTTCCCAAAAATACCTGTTTGATTCCAAAGCATAAAACTGAGTTTATTTTCAAAGGGATTCAGCTTCCAAACTCACCTCTATTGGTTGTGTAATATAACTTGTATAAATGCTTAGACTCACACTCCCACTGAGGTAGTTTTTTAGAACTACAGACATAAAGGTTGGAGAAAGTCTTTACATTGGTATTTTTTTTCTCAGTTCCAATGTGTACCACTAGATGGCTTCCCAGGATAGTGCATCTGGATCCAGACCTGAGTGAACGTGTGGGACTGGATTCATTTTGGCACATTCCTAATGATATATGCAGATATAAACACGAAGTTCCTTCCAGCTCAGCTCTGAAAAAACACTGTGAGGTTTGACATCCTTGAGAACTTTTGACATCCCCAAAAGCTTTGCATTTTAGGTGATTTTATTTCTGATTGCTGCCACAGCTCCTGACTGGGCATGAGCAGCTCTCAGGTGCAATGTGCAGTTGGAGCCCTCTCAGAAAAGCTTAATCTGTACAGCTGAAAACTTAACTGACCTGCCTAATGCTTGACAGTGCAAACAGCCAGGCTGGGGGGCCCAGCTGCAACACACTTTGCCCTTTCTCCTGTTATAGTTTAAAGTGCTATGGAGACCTTCTGGTGTTGCAACCGTGCCCTCATCACTGGACAAAAAAAAGCCTTGGAAAGGGAGAGAGAAGAAACCACCCTGTATTGTGAGAAGTGAGTCTCCCTCTGTCATTTGGAGCCTGCCTTTTTCACTGCCCACTACGAAATCAGCAGCTTTCAGCAATGCAAACATCTTCCAGCACAGAAAATCCATGAGCTGTCACACTGGCCATAAAAACACTGGTCCAGGGGTACTTAGATGGTGACTATCAGCCTAGGCTGGGTTCAGGCTGCCAATCTAGGGCTGAAAGTAGCCTTTTCCTCCATGCCAGCTTATCTTAGGCAAGTAGCTCCCTGCCAGAGCTCCATGGTGCAGAGATGGTTCCTGTGAACTCAGCCTTAACCCTGACTGTTCCTGGACCTGCTTTTCCCTTGTCAGACCACAGCACCTTCTTTCTGGGTGAGGGAGGAGGCAGGGGCTGCCCAGCTTGGTGACAGAGCACTTTGGTTCCAACGTGGCACGAGCCCGGAGCGGCACAGAGAGAGCCCAAGGCAGCATGGAGGGAGCCCAACAGGGCACACAGGGAGCCCAGCACGGTATGAGCCCAGCATGGCATGAGCCCAGCATGGCATGAGCCCAGCATGGCATGAGCCCAGCATGGCACGGAGCGAGCCCAGCATGGTGTGCAGGGAGCCCAACAGGACATGCTGCCAGCCCAGCACGGCATGAGCCCATGTGCTATGCAGCAAGGCCAGTGTGCTTTGATCCCAGTGTAGCAGGTAACAAGCCCAACGTGCCACGTAGCAAGCCCAGTGTGCCACGAGCCCAGCATGGCAGGCGGCAGGACAAACACAGCAGGAGCCCTGAGTGCATTCAGCAAGCCCAGCACTGCAGGAGCCCAGCATGGCATGAGCCCGTGTGGCACGGAGCGAGGCCGGTGCTATGATCCCAGTGTAGCAGGTAACAAGCCCAACGTGGCACGTAGCAAGCCCAGCGTGCCACGAGCCCAGCACGGCACGCAGCGAGCCCAACGTGACACAAGCCCGGTGTGGCCTGCAGGTGGCCCAGCGTGGCATAAGCGCGGCGTGGCACGAGCCCAGCTGGCCCAGCGAGCCCGCAGCTCGCCCAGCGCGGCCGGCAGCTGGCCCAGCGCGGCATTCAACAAGCCCAGCATGGCACGAGCCCAGCGTGCCCCCAGCTGGCCCAGCGTGGCCCGAGCCCCCCGTGCCCGCAGCTCGCCCCCCGTGCCCGCAGCTCGCCCCCCGTGCCCGCAGCTCGCCCCCCGTGCCCGCAGCCGGTCCGGCCCCGGGCGAGCCGCGCTCGCCGCGGCGTTGGGCGCAGCCGGCGCGGGGGAGGGCAGAGCAGCGGCCACTCCCAGGAACAGTAGTGAAATCTCCCCGACACTTTAACTGTCAATCAGGCTTAATGGGGTATAAAACCTCCCCAGCGCCGCGGCCGTGATCGGCAGAGAGAGCAATAGGGAGCAATGAGTAAGAGCCAGAGCTGAACTAGTGCACGGCGTAATTCCTGCTCTGTGATCAGACACTCCAAGTGAAAAAACCGGGAGAGGGGGCAGAGAGAGGCGGAGACCAGCTCAACCTTTGCAACCGGCTCAGGACAGAACGTCTATAGATATTTATAGATATAAAAACAAAAACAACAACCTCACCCTGAATAGAGCCTTTCTTAAAAAGAAGGTCCTGGCAATTCTGTCTTATTTAAGCAATTTCCTGAGTCTAAGAATAGAAATGAGCTGCCTGGAAGGCACTGCAGGCTGAAATTTGGAGACATAGGCTGCTTTATTTTATTTTTCCAAATATAAAAACCTTCCATTTGGATACTGGATTTTTATGTGGCTCTTTGCAGCGGAGGGATGTGTGGTTACTTTTGATTTTACTTTTTTTTTTTTCTCTTTTAATTAAAAAAAAAAAGCTTTCCAGTTAAAAAGGCAAGGAAACCGTTTTACCTGCATGTGACAATCCCAGAGGACACCGACCAAGAAACAGGGGAGTGACTTGGTCTTCTGCACTACTTTACTCCTACCCCCCCCCCCTTTTTTTTTTTTTTTTTTTTTTTTGTTTTTAGGGGAAGAGAAGGATTTTTGCAGCCCAAGAACCTCTTGCCCCCAAGTTTTGGAAGGGGGGGTTGAAGACTTGTCACCCATCTGGGGGTGCACGAAGGGTACTGCTTTTGTTTCTGTGTCAACTTGGTTTTGTGGAGGTTTGGAAGAGAATTTTGCCTGGGAGAAGAGGATGATGTGGAAGTGGCTGGGCGCCCTGCTGCTCTTCCCGGTGCAGATGGTGTACCTGGTGGTGAAAGCTGCCGTGTGCCTGGTGCTGCCGCCCAAGCTCCGGGACCTATCCCAGGAGAACGTGCTGGTCACCGGCGGGGGCCGCGGCATCGGTCGCCACCTGGCCCGGGAGTTCGCCAGGAGAGGAGCCAGGAAGGTGAGAGCATCGCCATGGAGGGGAGGGGGGAGCGCCCACCTGCTGCTCTGCCGGGGAGTCCCCCCCCTTTCCCTCCCCTCCAGGTGGGATTGATGGGATCGCCTGGAAAAGCTGCTGGAGAAGGGGCTCTCGTTCTGCAGAACCCCGGCGTGCTGAGCCATTGCACTGGGCACAGTTCAGAAGTTGCCCGCTCCTCCTTCCCTGCATCCTGCCTTTCCCCGTCTCATCCAAGAAAACGTGACGGTGAGAAAGGGCCCCCTCGTGAATTCCCCTCTGCTGACAAAGGTTTTTGCCCCAGCCCAGGTTTCCCGTGGCAGGGAGAGGAGAGCCCGGTGACTCCCGTGCCTGGAGCCGGTGCTGGTTTCCTGGCAGTGCTGGGATCATGGACAGAGGGGCTGAGCCCACCCTGAGCCCTCCCGAGGCACAGCCACTGCCACTCCCACGCGTGTCACCCCAGAGGGACGGGGCATATGGCTCTGGGAGAGTGGGGACAGCAGTTCCCTTTCACCCCGATGGGTATCCATGCACGAAATTCATTTCTTGTGCTTCCTGAAGCCCCCTTGTATTTTGGTTTTGGGCAGCCCAGAGCTGCCCGAGGGGAAGATGAATGAGAACCCAGCAAGGAAGGAAAGCACAGCTCGAGTGGGAGCTGTGAGGTTGTTTGCACGTTTCCTTTAGGAGAGAGGGAGAGAGGCTGAGACTGGTGTGTCTGCACAGCAGCCCAGCAGAGCCAGTGTAGCTGCTGTGTCCATTCTCTAGCTCAGGAACTGGTGGTTTACCTTGAAATGTGGTGTTTTCCCAAGTACAGGTATGTCCGTGTGTGTGACTCAGTCAGGGACACAGAAACACACATCCCTGAAATGAGGCTTGGGATGGAAAGTTTCATCTCCCCCTTGATGGGTAATAAAGGGGAGGAATGGTGAAATTAGACAGCTGCACAAATACTTCTCTGTGTGAGAGGATGAATGAGAGTAAATAGAGGATAGAGAAGAGGAAAAATACAGAATGAGAGGATATTTAAAGAAAAAAATTTGCATTTAGTTTGGGATAATGTTTTGTCACTTCCTTACACATGCATTACAGTTTTCCCTGTGTGGTACAGAGCTATTCTGGCATTCAACTCCGAGGTGTAAAATATGTCAGCATTGAACTTTGATGTTTGTCTATGTTTGTGTTTAAACATCATGTTGAGATTTACACATTCTGGGAGTCAGAGCAAACAAGTTGACTGACCTTTGGACCCAAGCAATTTGCTGAAAGTGTATTTATATTATCTGTTGGAATACCACGCTTCATTATTTATTTATTTAGGGCGGCTGGTTGCTATGCTGAGCTCTGGCATTAAAGTGCCACCATTTCTACAGCTCTTTCAAGAGCTGCTTTGCTGCAGTCGAGCTGGGAGCTGAACAATGGCTGTTGGCCCTGAGGGGAACCAGGGGACAGGGGCCAAGAAGAGATGGGGCTGTTTGAGAGAGAGAGCTGGGATGAAATCACTGTAAACAGGCACAGACTATAGTTCATCTTATGTCTTATCTGTAAAATCTCTACACATCTTTAGAAGGAAAGAATAAATGAGAGCAGTGGTTGGGAACCTTTGTACTTGTCTCACATAATGTTGTGAAATGCTCTGTTTGCTGGTTAGAACTTTGGGGGGTTTTGCCTTTTGAGATATTTTCATGTCTGTCATCAGGGTGTTTTAAGTTTTTGTATTGACTCAATTGGAATTAGATTCTCCTTTCAGTTACATCAGTGCCATGCAGTGAGCCAAGTATGGCACTCAGCAAGTTCTGATCCCCCCGGCAGTGGCACTGCCTGTCAGCCTTTGGTAGAAACACCAAACTCAACTTATTCTCCTTAACACTTCTAATGGCAATTTTACCTACATGTGGTAGTTTCCACTCCCATTGCTCTGAGATTTCATTTCTTTCCCGCCTTCTGTGCCCAACCCTGACTTTGTGGGTTTGATGCAGCCTCCATGGACTGAGCAAAACCTCTGCTTAGCACCACTCTTCAACTTTACACTTTGCCTCAGACAATCAAAAAGGCATGAAAAAGACTTGAAGTGGCTACCAAGTCATCTTTTGCTAAGGCTTGTGAAAATCGACTGTTTTGTTTTTCTCTTGTCTTATTACCCCTTTAACTGTTTAACAATTATATGTAAAGCTTGAATTATTGATCGCAATGAACAATTTATAACAGACTCCGATTACCGGACGGCGTAGCTACAATATTCCGAGTTCAGAAAAAGACATCCACCAAAGGCATGAAATCCCAGGGCCTGGCCCAGTGTCTCAAGGAGGTGGATGGCAGCAGGAACAGGCAGGTTCAGGTGCCAGCAGTGGGTGTGCAGCATGTCCTGAGCGGGTCCCCCCGGCGCCTGCGCACACAGACATAGTGGCGGGGTTTTGGAGGTAGGCGGCGATATATAACCATATTTTTGAGATTAGAATCTCCACAAAGATAGGTTAGTTGGGACTGTGAGCATATGAAACTTCCTCTGGTAACTAGACTGGATGGGATTTCATCTGACACTGTTGCAGAGGCTGGTTTTGTTACTCACAAGCGAGATGTGTCCGAGCTGTTTTCACGTGAGGTGACAAATGTCGCCTCTCACCAAGGTTACGAATGGTCACATCTGCAACTCTGTTGCTGTAAAATTGGATCTTGCATTTAGAGCTATGAAGATGGCAAGAAATAAATCCCAGAAGGGTTTCTGCAAATGGAAATACAGTGGCTTCTACTTGACCCACAAGCACGGAGACTGAAATTCTCAGTTTAAGAGAATGGAATTCTCTTGGGCATGATCATTTAAATCCATCCAGATTCCCATTCTCTACTCCCATTTTTTTATGTCCATTGCTCTGCCATTGTACCTCAGATGTGACTTGGACAGATAAATGTCTAGGAGACATTTCCTTCTCAGGTGATGTTTCCTTTCCAGTGGTTGTTCATTGGCCTCTCTGATGAAATGGCCAAGAAGTGCACAAAGCTGTGCCAGCTCTATTTGCAATTTCAGAATTTTCTGCTTTTTTCAATTAGCGACTTTGAGGCAATGAGAGACTTTAATTATTAGATCATCCCTGCTCAGGTGTACCCTGAGAGGTCAGAGGATCTATACTCCATTTGTAATTTCAAGTAGCTGTCAAGGACTACTTGGTCATGGGAGGCCTTGTGTATCGAAATGCTTCCTGGAGCACTTCTGGAAAAAGCCAAGAGCGTGTAAATGAGCTGCATGCAGAGCTGGAGTGGTTACAGATGATGCAGGACATGTTAGTGTTATTATGAGGGATGAACAGCCCTGTCTTTTCTCCGGAAATGCTCAAGTGTTGTAATTCAACTTCCCAGAGATGTGTCCAGATTCGTAAGTGCCGGCTGAGGAGCTACTTTGCTGTGGCTGAATTGCTGGAGAAATGAACTTTTTTGGCTTTCAGTTCCTTCTTGGTTGCTTGCAAAATTCATAATCCTCACTGTTGCTGGCTTTAGCTCTTGAGAATTTTGACTGTACCTTAAAAGTCTTTGGGAGCAGAGCATCACCTCTGCCTCAGTCTCACACACTGGTAGCTCTGTGGAGGCTCGGAGCTGTCGATGCTCTGTGAGCCAAAATGGCAGAGAATGTCTGTTAATGAAACAGGAGAAGGAGAGATTTTTATGAGTTTATGATTTAATGCCTATGAAATAAAAATCCACTTCCAAAGCCTAATGGTGTTTTGCAAAGACCGTACTGTATAATCCAGTTAATTTTGGGAAGACTGGCCCCTTTGAACAGTATTTCTTGTGTTGGAGAGCAGCCCTCTGCAGATGTGAGCAGTCAGGGGGTGTGGGGGCTGAATGGGTTCATTCACTGGTGGGTACAGTGGGAAACTGCTCCTGGTTTCCTCACAGCCATTTGCTTTTCATACAGCATTTTCATTATAGTGCCTTTGCCAGGGAGTTGTCAGCCCTGGTTTTGATGGTCTCCAGTGCTGAAGTTTTGATTGATGTGTTTTTTGCATGTCATTTGTATGCCTTGCTCTTTTGTTAGGCACTACTTGAAAGCTTCTGCTTTGAAAACTGATCAGAGATTGTTGTTGTTGTCTTGGTTTTATTTTCCTTATATTCCTCCCGAATTTGTTTAGGCTACAAAAATAACCAACAACCCTGAAATCTCAACTGTTCTTTCCATCCTTATTTTCACAACATTTGTCAAAGTCAGACCTTCATGTCTGCATTTTGGAAGATCCCTTGCCATTTGGGTGTGCTGTCCTCTTTCAGCTCAGTGATAATTGGGGTGGTAAGATGTCAGTGGAGGAAGGAGCACCAAGGAAGGGATGAAAGCTCTGCAAGCCCACACTGCTCCTGAAACCTGGAGTTTCCCTCAGTGCTCCACTAACTCCAACAGAACTGAAAACCTCAGAGGAATTGCTGGTGCCTGAGAGCCTTGTATAATTGGAGGGGTTTAGCTGTGTGAGATTTAAGGCTATTAATTGTGTTTAAGCTGAGAGTATTGCAGAGAGGTTACGTAAAAAATGGTATCAGGTCTTAGAATTTAGCCTTGTATTCCCAGTAATGGAAAATCTGGCAAGTTTTGAGATGAGTTTTACAATGGCACGCTCCTCCCACACAAACTGCATCTGTAGGTCTATGAATTTTTCACTTTGGTCGTTATGAATCACGCTGACATATTATTTCACAGATTTCACAGAATAAGCTGAGTTGGAAGGGACCCACGAGGATCGTCAGGTCCAGTTCTTAAGTGAATGGCCTGTGTATGATTGTCCTGGTTTGTAGGGATTAATATATACCTTCTAAAAACTTCTTTCTAACACATACCCCTGCTATATGATAAAAGATTAACTGCATTGTGACTAGAGCTGGAAATTAAATTAATACTTGTCTCCTGAAGTGAGGGCAAAATACCAAGACTGCTGCAGTTTCAGAGCTGGGACCTTTTTTGAGGTGTAGCACAAAAGCTGTATTTCACATGGATTCACTAAAAATTCTTATTCTAAAATGTCTTCTAAAATATTGGCCATTCTCAAATATTCACCTCTGATTGCACCTGTAGAGGACTCTTACTAATCTGTATTGGAGAGCAGAAAAACCTGATGTGAAATTCCTGGCACGCAGGAATGTGAAGGTGCCACAGAGCCCACCCGGATGGGCTGCGGTTTTCCAAACCTGAAATGTGTCTTTTGGCATGTACAAAGGTGTGTCATTTCTGACCAGGTGCTGGAGGAGCGGGGAAGGGATGAGAAAGCAGGAGATACCTGCAGGAACCTCAGCAAGCCCTTCTGCTCCTGTCAGGCTTCAAATGCACCGTGGCCGGGCTGGTCCTCGGGAAGACGTTGGTGTTCTGCAAGTAGGAACTGATTTCTGACACGTTCATTCCTTCTGAGCTCAGAACACGACCAGACCTGCTCTGGCCACCCCAGAGGAGATTAGTCCTGATAGAAAGAAAAGAGCTCATTAAAAACTACATGACTTCAGAGCTGAAAGGACCTGAGTTCCCCCAGAATCTGATTAATCACCACGTGCTTGTTTTTAGCGGGCATTGTGACCTAACATAATGAAATCATAAAATTAGGTTTGTAAAAGAAATGGACACAGTTCTGATGCTGCCAGTGTGCTGCACAAAGTACCTTAAAGAATTTATATATTTTATATATATGATATTTATTTATTTATAGATTTCAGTGCTAAGACAACTGTTGTCAAGTGAGCATCTGTCCCCATCCTGAATGTTCTTGCTGCCCTGTGGAGATCCCAGAATGACATACAGCCTTATGTGCCTAATGGATTTCTCTGTAGTCATTTAGAAATGCACATAACTAACCATTTGGAAAAGGCAATCTGACATGTCTGAAAGTGAAAAAGATAATGTAATCTAAAAGGAAAGTTCACATTTTTTATGGTGCATATATTTTAGTATAATGAGAATATTTACCCACAGTGCAAATACCAGGTGATTAATCTCTCCTGTTGTGTGTGTGTGGTTGGAAAGAAACCACCAGAGGAACACAGCAGTTTCAGGCATATGTTAAATGATGGTTACTTTAATCTTACTTAAATTTAAGCACTTAATCTTACGGGGAACTATTAGAGCATGTCGCAACTTATCAGCAACCAGAAGTACGTGAGAAGAATTGGGGAGGGAATGTTTTTCCATGTCATGCAGAATAATATATTAATTTGAAACTTTTGGTAAGCTCTGAGAGCACAGCTTTGATTGGGTGGGTTTCTGGTCTCCAGAAAGGCTTTATTTCTCCAAAGATTATATCCTGATGGCAGCTTTATTTAATGGCTTCCTCTTGGCAGCTCCCTTCCTTGTTGATTGAATTTAAGGATGGGCAGAAGAACCCTTGTTTGGAGTCCCAGGCTGAGATGGCACTAAGCCTGTGCTGTGTGCTGGTGCCAAGGCCAGCAGTTGGAATAACATGCTGAGTAAGTGTCTCTGGCTGGCAAACACAGCCAGGATTTATCAGCTCTCAGATCTTTGGTGTCTGTGAAGCAGCACTGGGGCTGGGGCTGGTTTAGTTTATAATCTGGAACATATACCTGTCTTTTGTTACTGGGGATGTTGTAAGGAGAATAAATAATGTTAACAAGAAGTGGAGCTTGCAGAGTTACAGGCTTGTCATCTCCCATCGAGATCCAGTGATGTCATGAGAAAATATTGTCCCAGTGAGACCGTGCTGTGTTGGCACAGCAAAAGCCAGCACTTCTGAAAATGCTGAAGGTCTGGCATCAAGGCAGTTAAATGAGGCTTCCCACAAAACACAAGGACTGTGCCAATGCTGTAAAAAATCTTGAAGTTTTAAAGATGAGGTTATATATTAATGTTGTTGCAGTGCCTCAGAAACCCACTCACGCACCAGAAACTGTTTAGCTTGAAGATGCTAAATGTGCTCTGTAAGGACAACAGCAAAAGATGAGGCAGCCTCAGGGCTGGCAGGGATAAAATAAATAAATGTGACAGTGGAGATAAAAAGCAAAAGGCCACAGTGAGCACTAGCACAGAACTTGGTACTGATGGTGCCTGTAAAGCAGGGACTGCAGCACCACTCCTTGAGCCATTTGAAAGGTTTGGGGAAGGCATTCCAGCAGTGGAAGTTTTAAGATGTGGTTTGAAAAGCAACAGTAAAGAGCTTTGGGGAACTTTTACAGAGATGCAGATGGTGTGGTAGAAAACAGATAGGTTGCTTTAAAAATTAATGCTGGGAGGTAAAGGCTGCAATGGAAGATCTGATGTTAAATGAAAGATGATGGGAAACGTGGGGCTGGTGGCCTTGGAAGTGACTACAGAGGCTCAGTGGCCTTGGAAGTGAATAGAGACTGGATTATTTACAGCTCTGGGAAGCTGGAGGAGGAGGCAGTGGAATTCAAAATGAGAGCTGACCTGGTCCAAGCAGGAGATGGGGCGTTCGACCTTGAGCAGGGGAGTTGGACCAGGGGACATCCAGGGGTCCAGAGCCTCAACTGCTCTCTGATTCTGTGGTTCTCAGTCTTATCTGTACCAAAGAAAGGAAAAAGGCTGCTTTTCTGAACGTGAGGGCTGACAGGAAGCTTTGAGTCTCTGATGTTTCACGTTATTATCTGAAGTGATTCATCCCTGTTTTATTTGCGTGGTTTCATCACCTGCAGTGACTCGTAAAAGTGCTGCTGTGGATTTCTGTTGCATTTATGTCATGGCTCTGGCACAGGGGAGGAAAAAGTTGTCTCAGATTTGTAGAACTGTTTCCATCTGAAGCACTGTAGGTAGTTTTTACATTTTATTCATTTTAAAATGAATCCAACATGCTGTTGACCTAATGTCTAATTAGCCTGGAACAGCAATTTGCTTTACGAGTGACCATAAGCTCTGCAAACAGTTCTAAGAATTCTGACCAAAACATTTTAAAGGAATCAAAGGTTTTGTGGTTTTTTCTAACCCTGCTTTTTAACCTCTCTTGATAAGGTGATATTATGCAAGTAGATAGTAAAAACACGAAGGGAGAACTTAAAAACTAGTCTCTGATTTACTTTCCTCAGAGAGATCTGCAACATTCACAGAGAACATACACAAAGTTGGCACATCAAGAACTAACTGATTTTACATCATACTGCCAGAGCCAAGATCAGGAACTCAGCCTGACAGTAACCTGAGAGGGAAGAAAGTAGTATGGCAATTTTTCCAAAAGAACTAGGATGAACAGATGATGGTGATGAATTCTACAGAAGTAGCCAGTTAATTAATTCTACAGAAACTATGGGGAGAGGAAAAAAGATAACAGTTCTCATAATTTCCTTCCAATAAAACTGGACAAGGATCTAGAAATTGTCTCTATCCTTCTGGACAGTTTGGAAATGTCAGGTAATGATTATTGCTTTTGAGAGTTTGTTTTAAAATCCATTAACAAATGTTAGTTAGTGTTTAATGTTCATTTTTCACTTTGATTCCTGGCCCAAATTGAAGACACAAATCTAACATGATTGCTGCTTTAAGGTGTTCTGCAGGAAAACTCTTCAGGACAGAGAACAGCAGGCTCAGAGCTGACCACTGAGAGAGAACCAGCTCTGGCATTTTTAAACCTGTGCTTATCAGGAATATAGAGCAGAAATTATTAGAGAGATCTTTTCAGCTGGGCCCAGGCTCTGCTCTTCAAAGCATCATGTCAACATGCTGAGGGGTGGAAGGAGTCAGACCCAGGCACTGCCAGATCCACGGGCTGATAACACTGACGCCAGGAGAAAAGGGTCAAATCCATGTTGTTTGACCTTTATCCCAGTGGGGATTAAATTGATTCTAATTAATAGACTTGGGAATAGACGGGTACCTTGGCAGAGTTTGTAATTAATTGAAATTGTTCATCCTATTAGTTTAGCCATAAACTATGCATAATTACAACGAGATTGTGTGGACAGCCACCCTTATGTTGCCACCTTCTTAATTACAAGTTATTGAAAGCAGTGCTGCAGAGCTTATTTGTTTTGGTTAACATAGGGATTCCTGTTGTCTTACACTGCCTGAGCAAATGTGTCAGTGCTCCACTTATGGCAATAAAATGGTGTTTGAAAGCAGAAGTGCAGCTCTGCTCAATCAGTCATGCTTTAGGTATGTCCCTGTGAGGTAAACCCGGCTCTCAGGGTGTAATCAGTGGCAGTTGTGCCTCTCCAGTTCATTTAAACACATAAAATTATACATATTTTGAGGTGGTATAAAAATGATAGCTGGAAGGACTCTGGGCTGTGATAATCCTGTAGTATGACAGGTTTAGCCACAGGTTAGAGAGGTGGGGTGACACTTGATGTGACCTGGCTAATATATTTTGTCCCTTATCTCAATGAAACAGCCACTTAAAATAGGTGCAAATGGAGTTCAGGCTTGATTTCTCATTCATCCTCCCTTCTCTTGGGCAGCACAGGTGTCAAAGTGCACCAGGTGTATCCACAGGTACTGCTTGTCTTTTAGGTAGGTCCTCTTTCCCAGTAAGCCCTGGACTGGAACTGCTCTCGAAGTTTCTATGAGTGCTGGCCTGTGTCAGAAAGTGAAGCTTCAGATGCTGAAGAAAATCTTATTTCAGTGTTTCTTAAAAGCTTCACAGAGCAGCAAATGTCTCCTCTATAGCCAGGCCTACACTAAGAAATCAGGAGTCACCACTCAAACAATTGTGATCTTTTAAGTGTTTATAATTGGGTTCTTTGTTCTGTTTGCCCCTTGACACCCAAGTTACATTTTCAAGATTTTCTTCATGTCTGAGGACCTGACAAACTTGCTCCACTTTACCTGAAAGCAGAAATTGTTAGGTAATCTTTTCACTGGGCCTCAAGAAAAACCTCAAATATACCAGGCTTAAATTAGTGGGAGTGAAAGGTGTTCTAGAAACACTGAGCAATTCAGCTTTCCGTGCCCTTAAACAGAATGGAGCAGCAAGAACAGTGGACAATCAGATATTTTCTGTGTGAAGATTAAATTAGTGTTTGTCTTCCATCTGCCATTTCAATCTCCTTTCTGTTGACACAGACACCTTGTCTGGGATCAGCACATTCCCTGGGCGAGGCTTGGAGAGGGAATGGGAAATCCTGACGTCCACTTTCAGCACCTTGGTTTGATGTTGACTACAACCCTAAATTCCCTGTGCCCCACCTCCTAAAAAACCTTCCCAGTGAGGACAAACTCAGCCTCCAGGAGCCGAGGTCACGCTTCCAAGAGGAGTCTTAAAGACATCCAGCTGGTACAAGTGCTTCTTTTCCAGAGTGGTAACAGAGCAGGGCTGGCTCTGGCCACAGTGAGCTGTCAGGAATGATGTCAGAACATTCCCAAGGCTCTTGGGAAACACAGGAGTCCTGCCTCACTGCACAGAGTTGTTTGGGATGTGCTGATGGTGCTTTCTGTGCCTTGTTATTGGACTTTAATCCAGGCCCCTTGGAGACCATTGTCCGTGCTCTGTTTATATTTCAGTGCTGATGGAAGCAGGAGGTTTGCCCTGTAAAAGCAAAGCCTTTCCTCATCAAAGGGGGCTTTCAGGGTTTATTTCCCCGGATAATGATGTGCAACTGTGGCAGATCGTTCTGTGACACCTTTCCTGCTGAAAGGAGAGGGGGGGGGTGTGCACACACGTGTGTGGGTAAGTGATCTGGCACCTTGGATCTCCTTCAGAGCCCAGGGTTCAGCAGAGGGTCAGCCAGCACCTCCTCACACCCTTCCACTGGTTTACAGAGCTTTGCTGGTGGCTTTGACCACTGTCACAGTCCCATCTGAGTCCAGCATCTGTGCAAAAGCAGAAATGCACAAAAGCATCTTACATCCAGAAAGGAGTTTTAGTTTCTCTTTCCTGACTGACTGAAAATGGAAAAGAGAGGATGGAAAATTCTTAGCCACTGAAAATAAATTACAAGAACAGTGTTTTGTGTTGTTGTTGATGGTGCAACTAAATAATCAGAATGCTGGTTACAGACTGAAAATCCATCTCAGAGGAAGTCAGTATATTTGGGATGAAGTCAGAATGGCTTCTTTAGCCACTGGAAACAGTAAAGACAGTTAAAACACTTTTGGTTTGCATTTGAGTCACAGAGTTAGGCCAAGTGGGGTTATTTGTTTCAGGAGCCAGGCTTCTAAGTGCCATTTCAACACTGACAATCCATCCCAGATCTCCCACTGCTGCACGGGGGGATTGCTGTCAGTCAGGCCAGTTACTCAGTTGGGTTTGTCCCTTTGTATACTTATATTTCAGTGGAAGCAAAGATTGTTCTACTGTGAATGTGAGTCAACCAAAAATAGGCCTGTTTTTTAGGGCTAAATTTCACACACTTCCTAGAAGTAATTTGCAGGCTGCTGGTGGGGAGGGAACCCTTCAGGCAAAGAGCTTGTGACTGACTCTGAACACACTGGGAATTATTGTGCCTCAATATTCTATTTCTGCCCCTCAGCTAAACCTCACTTAAACTGACCAGGTTTACTTTATATAGTTTATTTTACTAGAAAGTCAAGTTTGTCGCATGTTCTGTGATGGCTTAATTGATTTTATGTTCATGTTGAAGTGAATTGACTTCATTTTGCATTGCAGTGGCCTGAAAAGCATTCTTGAGATAGGCAATCACATCCAAGGCATGGTAACTTCCAGGGAACTGCAGTTTAGGAATATGCTAAAGCTGGATTTGTGACTGCCCCACCAGCCCCTCTAGTTTAAATAAATACCTTTGTAGCAGAATCTGCTTAGAATTGCTTTGATCATTTCTGGATAAAAGTAATGAACATAACTTTTGTGTCTACGTTTAGATATCGTTTTATTTAAGTAGAGCTGTGCTGGTTTTCACATTTTTATAAGCAGGGCTGCTACTTCATCCTAACAATGTACTGAAAAAATTGGTATAATCAGTGAAAGACCCTTTTTAGCCTTGCAGTACCCCTGGGGGGGTGTGTGCTCTGGGAGTTTACAGTCCTCTGATTCCCATCCTCCTCCTTTGACTTAAGAGGCTGAGAGAGTTAAATATGTCCTGAAAACTGCCATTTGTACAACAGATGAATAGATTTTAGAAATTCTGCCCTGTTGCATAGCAACAGCCACCATTAAAAAATAACATTTTGAAAAGCACATGAAAAGATAGGCAAGCAGTTAGACATTTCAATATTAAAGCTTTCTTCCAAGCAGTGTCCTTTATTTCTCTGAATAAAATGCTCGCAAGAAAGGCACCTTTTGACAGCTTTTATATGGTTTGAAAATGGTAGCAATTCTGGTTTTCTGGAGGCAAAGAAAGGCGTGGAGGGGAGCTTGTCTGGAGCTGTTGCTGGTGTTCAGTTTATCCACAAATTTAATGCAGGCTATTTTAACTCCAATACTTCTCCAGTAGCCTCCCGGGAGAAATTATTTTTTCAGTCAAGAGCTGCATCTTATTATGCACATGGATGATCTGGAGCATATTTTAGGCCTTTCTGGAGGGCACTTCATAATGACAGCACTGGGAACATTAGTCACCCTTAGGTTTCCATGGCTGTTTTGTTGCAAACCTTCTCCCAGTTTAACAAATTTAAACCCTTCCCCTGGTCTTCCTTTTCTGTGATGTTCCTGCTGGAGCTGGGCTTGTCTGCCTGCCTGTGGCTCCCTGTGGCTTGTAAACACTCCCTGTGGCTTTCCTTATTCAGTAAAGGTGCCATTTTGTCCACCTTATTTTTCTAATTTTATCTGTTTATCTGTTTATTATATCTATTATTATCTATCTGTTATTCATGTAATTTATAGTTTTATCTAACTGATCAATTTGTATTTATTATTTTTATAGAGGAATTGTATATATCCCCCCCAAATAAGTGAAGTGCTGGTGAATTACTCATCGTGATTTGGCTCAGAGCAAAACTGGGGGTTTTCAGAATTACAGCTGACAATTCTTTAGACTGGTAATTCAGCACATTTATGCTTTTATAACTGTGCAGGCCTAGGACTCCCAGTGCTGTCTCAGGGGGATGCAGTGGCCAGCCTTCTCTACTGGAAGTTAAAACCACCCAGCATTTCAAGGTTGGGCTGCAGAATTCATCTCAGAAATGGAAAGGCAAATTCTAGAGAAGGATCCACTTCTATTGGCACCCAGTTTGTGACTTCCTAATTCTTCTTTTCCATACGTTTATACTAAGTCTGGTTTTTCCACTTTGTTGGTTAAGAAGTAGCAGACTTTTCAGTGAATTGGTGGTTGAAGAGGCAATTTTAGGAGTTACTTTCACCCAGTCAGGTGATGGAAATAATACTGTGTTGGAGCCACTTTTTAATTCCACATGTCCCTTGCTCCTAAAATTACCCTGTAAATCTAAAGTTGTGAATTTTTATTTTTTTTTAGCTTTCCAGAAACAAACACTTGTTACCATTCAGTGTGAACAGAACTTTTATGTCATATAAATGTTTGTTACATGAACTTTTAACCTGCCACACGTTAGGAACTCTTTACCTGGAGAGTGACATGCCATAAGTAAAAATAATAATGCAGCATTTTGGAAGGAAAACACGCCCACAGCCAACCTTCAGCAATGTTGAAATGTCCTGTCAGGCCACGGCAGGAACTTCTTTTTCCCCTTTGAAATGTTATTTACTGACTTTCTATCCCTTCATCCTGTCTGCTGTGCTCGCAGTACAAAAGGCCTTTCTGCACCTGCATATTTACCCTCCCCACAATTTCCTGAGCTCTCTGTGGCCGTTTTTACAGGGCTGTGGATTGCAGGGATGCCATGCCAAGGGAACGGAGGCGGCAGCAGCACGCTGGTTATTTTTACAGGGTGGAGTATTATATTTCTATTGGTGGAGATCTCCGAAGCCTTACCTCAAATACAGAACTTTTCTAACGTTACCCCTCTCCCCACCCCCAGATAGGCCACTTCTTCCTGCCCTGCAGCCAGAGAATTTTACTGCTGGAGGTTTCTTTGTGTGCTTTGGATCCCTGGAGCAGGGCCGGTTCTCACACGTGGTGTGGGCAGACATTCACCATTAAAAGTCTGTCGTTTCTTCCCCCCACAAATGCTTCCAGGAACCTTTGCAGGGTGACAGCTTGTGGCCACTTGGTGCTTTTGTTGGAACGTGCACTCGGTTTGACCCTGTCCCAGCGTTAATAGGATTGTAAAGGCTGACTCCTGCGTGACCCCTCCTTGCAAACAACCCTCACCCTTCCCCTTCCTCAACTGAGCCGAGCTGGGAAGTGTTGCTCCCAAGGCAGTCTGGAGTCGCAGTTCAGTGTTGCAGACGAAAGCAATTGGAAAAACCACTGGAAAAAAGTCAGCATGGGGCCACCTGTCCTTAAATAGTCCTGACTGTGAGAACAGTGGGCATTTGTTCACTTCTTTGGGGGGAGCTGGTCTTAAATGCCTGTTTGCAGACACAAAGGTCCACGTTTTCTTTCCAGGGAAGGCCTCTGTTGAGGTGTTGACACACTTCTCTGTGATTTCTTTAGGGGCTGTTTTGTTTCCCTCAGAGTCAAAAAGGGTTGACGGGGGAGTAAACTGGAATTGACTTGTTTAGGTGAATAATGTTAATCCCATTGAGTGCTAAGTCAATATATAAAGTACTAAAAGTTCTGACTGTAGACTGAAAGGATTGGAATTTGCTCTTTTAGTCTCCTCCTGAAGTCTCTTCAGCCCTAACTTTTAATGTCATTACCATATGTTACTCAACATAAAATCAGTGGTTTGTGTTTACCATGGTGGCAGGATTAAATTTAAATTCAATTCTTAGAGTCTAATGTCTTTACAAGTCCTAAATAGTAATCTAGAAAAAAAACCCAAACAGATAAATGGGCTTACTCTCTTGATTCCCCATGTTTACCTGTAACTTTCTCATACCTGTCCCTTACAACTTTGGTATTCACTGTGGGAACTGAGAAAAATTCCCCACTGGCCTGCTTTGTTTGCTTACCTTTAGAGAAGTGTCACCAAGGGCCTGGGTTAAGTATTTTGACCTACTTCAGGCATCGCAAAGTCCTTTTTCTCCTTTCTAAAGCAAAGATTGGCTTTTCACACTGCAGGGCCACACCTTCCCCTCTCCCACTAATCTGCCTTTAGATGCCTCTCCCATGGAGAGCTCCTGAAAGAACTTGTCTGCCTTCGCCTGGGGGCAAGAGAGGGGAAGGGGTGGGGGAGAAAACCCTTCTGCCATTGACAGGCAAAAGACAGAGAGCTTTTGAGGCTGTAGGATTTAGCCCCCCTGTTCTCACGATATGCAAAACTCTGCCAGGATTCTGGGATCCACTGGAATGCATTTCTTCGGAGGACCGACTGTGAGTTAGTACTCCCAGGCTTTGTAAATATAGGGGATAAGGCCGGCATACTTCAGTGGATTATCTACACTTTGTACTTCCTAAAAGTATGCAGAACTCCGAGTGTTGGGCGCAGAAAGGCTTTCTGTGTTTGAACAAAGGTCTGTGCAATTACAGATACCAGCTCAGACAGAGCAACTTTTGTTCCACTGGACTAGGAAGGAGGTTGAAAGGGGGAATGAAATGTGTTGACCTACCAACTACTTCCTATCTCTGCTGATCTGGGGCTGGGAGTTGTGGTTGATTTGTGGAGGCAGCAATAATGAGATCAGGCAGGAAGGGCATTCGTGTCTCTCTGCAACACTTTAATCTTTCAGTGTCTTCAGATTGAATCAGAGAATTGCTTCATGAATCGTAAAATGGAGAAGCTATTGGAGTGGAAGTTATATCTGCTAATCACAGCACACCTTGTGTTGGGAAAGCCTAAGGGTGACAAACACAACCCAAACAACCCAAGGGGAGTGTTAAGGAATGGCACATGTTCAGTCTCAGAAATGCTGTGGTGGTGGGACACCTTTCCAGCACTGGTCCAGCTCACTGGAGGGATGAATTGTAGCACAGCAGGTTTGCTGAAGATACAGTGCCAAAATAACTGACAATATAAAAGGGCAACATTCCTTTGCTGCTGCTCTTGAATTGTGCTAGCAATAAAATCGGACCAAACAAGTTAACTGGCCTTGTAAAGAATGTAAAATTAGCTCTAATCTCGTGTCCTGCACAATAATGCACTTCAGCCTCTGGAGGCACTGATGGCGTGTGTATTTTGTGGTTGACAGCAGCTTCAATGTAGACCAGTTTATATAAATTAGTGGCTTTATCTGATTTTGCGGTGGTCAGAAGCATAACTCTTACTCACTGGTGTTATGGTGAAAGTCGGGATTTGGCCCTGCAGTCGGGACTGGGGCTTTTGGAACGCAGGTCTCTGTTAGAAAGCCTTGCCTTATAGCCCGTCAGCGGCAAAACCCTTCCCCGGGACTCCCCTCCGACCTCGGGGCACGTCTCATTAGCAGATTAAGCCCGGAGTTAAACGAGTCCTCTGGGAGCGGAGGATGCTGCGCCTGCCCCTCCAGCTGAAACGATTTTCCCAAGGTCAGATAAGGAGCTCTGTGACTCAGATCTGGAGATAAGGTTTGTTTTGCAAAAATCCGCTCATGAATAAATCCTGGGAAAAATCTGCACCCAGTGTGATGTCACAGCCCTCGCCTACTTTAAAGTTCATTAAGAGGAGGGCGTGTTGAGTTCCTCTGTCATCATAAATCTCTTCTTCCCTGTGTCCAGTGGCAGGAATCCTGCCCTGCTGCCTCCAGCAGCCTGGGGCGGCAGGGATTGCTTTCCCATTCCACCTGCCTTCCCTGCCCGTGCCAGCCCGGGGTCAGCCGGAGGTAAGCGCGGGCTGGAAGCCTCGCCGCGGGATTATCCTCCCCCCCGGGCTCCTGCCCTCGCCAATTTTCTGGTCAGTAACTCTCTGAAAGGAGAGCGTGTCTGTGCGGCCGGGAGGGGCAGCCAGGGGAGGATGACGAGAGATGAAGGGGAGAAGAAACAGGGGCTGGATTCTTTCCAGGACGGAAAAGTGTCTGTCCAAGAGTTTATCCAAAACATAAATTAAATATTCCTCTCTCCACCATTAAGTTCCCGTGAATGGGTGGCTGTGCAGCATCCTGACACGCCGGGGAGTCAGGAAAACCATGTCTCTCTTCTCCTTCATTCCTCTGAGTTTTCCTCTGTCCAGACAGGAACTTCTGAGTCTGTTGGAGTCATTCTGTCCAGGACTCAGCCCCCAGTTGGGACACACTTATTGCCAATTTAGAATTAAACTTAAAAAGGGAAGGGGACACGGAGCAGACTCGGAGGCCCACGTCTCATTTTGAAAACTGTGCTTCCCAGTAAAATGGACCATTTCCTAAACTGCAGACCTGGACTCCTCATGAATGCAGAGCCCTCGAATCCCAGCTAGGGCAGGGTGAGGGGAAATGATGCCTTTCTTGACGTTGATTGAGCAAAGATTAAAATTCCTGCTTGCATCCAAAGGGCAGTGAAGAGCCAAGAGCTCACAGGGCAGCAGCAGAACACAGGCCTGGGCCCACAGTCGCTCCTCAAGTCCACAGGGAGCAGAAGGATTTGTTCAGGAGCATTGAGAACATGGATAATTATCCCTGATTTGCACAAATTGCAGAAGGTGAATGCAGGAGAGCAGAGGACTGATGGGTTTGTAGAAAATCAGGAGGCAATAGGAGAGTAAGGACCTAAAAAACATCAGCGAAACTGCTGCAAACAAGAGAAGGAGAACACAGAAAGACTAAACCAAAGCTCTGCAAAGATGTTCAGGAGCAACAGAAGCCTCAACTGTGAGGCAAATGCAGCAACTCCAGTCTGGTCTCATTGTAAGATGTGGTGTCCTGGGAGGCAGGAGGGAAGCCTGTGCCAATTCCATCTGGCCAGATGGAAGAGAGAAATTGAGTCTCATTTGATCTCGTAGGAGCAGTCAAGCCTGAATTTGGACCAAAAGCACGTTGTACTGAGTTCTGGGTTTTGTCCATCTGTAAAAAGTAGCAGAAACGACAGCAGGAGCCCTCACTTCCCACTGGGTCATCGGGGAACTTTCACCTCTCACGGAAGAATGGTCTTTTATTTACTGCTTTTCTCTTGTGCAGGCTGGAGCCTTCACCTAAGTGTGAACGGTATCAGGGGCAGGAAAACTTCCCATGGAAGAAAATCAGTGCTGAAATTAATGTTGTCAGCAGGATAACCAGCAAATTCTGCCTTCCCCAGATGGCCCAGATTTTAACGGGGTCACCTTGCAAGACTTGCCTGTAGGATATTAAGGGTCCCAAAGAAACCGTTGGGGCATAAAAAAATATTATATCCAAGAGTTGCATCACAGACAGATGTTTTTTGACAGGTCATCCTTTGCTTAACTATTCTTCCATGTACATTTCCTGACATCCAATGCATCAGTGGCAGCTCTTGGGAGTAGGAGGCTCTGAGGATGTTTGAAACAGATTAAAGAGAAGAGTGAGGGATCTACTTTTCATTTTGCAATAGCAGTGTGAAGCCCTGGAGTGCTGGGGATGTGAGGGCAGTTTCTTGCCTTACTCCCCTCATCTGACACCTTATTTCTCTTCCCCTTTTCTTTTTCCCTTCCATCACTCTTCAGTGAATCACTTAATTTTTTAGTGTCTGCACTGAGTGATCCAGCCCTGCAAAGAGGCTGAAGGTCACCCTGATACAAACCCTGTGGGCATCAAACTTGATGTTTACAGTTGACCTCTGTAGTGGTTTTTTCTCCCCTTTCCACAGAGCTGTAGATTGTGAAAGAGGCAGCAAGTGCCCCCGTGCTGATGGTTGAACAGTATTTTGTAAAGATTTCCTGAAAGCTTGTGAAATTTCTCACATGTTCTTGATTTCCCTTCTGCAAGTCTGCAGAGTGTGCATAAAAAATATCCCTCAGTCTAGCCCTGAGTTCAGAAGTGAGTAAATAGCCACGAGTTTTACAAGCTTTGTGTAGATGCCAAGCCCTGATGGCCAAGGGTGATACACAGAGGCTTTCGAGGCCGAGCTGCAGTTTCAGCCATGTGCTTTCCTCCACTTTGAGAGTCTGATCACAGCTTTTGCCTTGAAAATTACTTCCCCCGAGATAAGATTTCCCACGAAATGGCTCTGGCATATTTATGCAGGCTCTGAAGTTGCTGGTTAACCAGCCAGTTGGAGAGTTTGTGGGATATAAATCCGTCAGTCTGGGTGTGTTTGTGTTCACAGATGTGCCAATGGCTTAGAAATGGGATTAATTGTAACTGTAACTCGTTTAGGAAATGGCTCAGGACTTGGGTACCTTTTTGGCCTTGCTTAGGCACAGGAAGAGCTCTTTGACCCTGCCAGAGATTAGTTTTAGTACCAGTTATGAGATAAGCTTAACTAGTCCTTAAAAATAAGCATGTTAAGCTCTGCAAGGGGTTTGTTGTGGGGAGGGAATACTGCACACATAATAACTAATTTTTTTTCTGTTTATCTTGCTGTTATTAAGTTAATTGCAGGGGTTGAGTTATGAGTAGTGATGTAATTTAGACTTTTTGCTTCCTGTTCTTTCAACTTTCGGAAAGCTCAAAAGATTATTTAATCTTTAAAGTTTAAGTGGGCTTATTTTTAACCATTAAAAATCAATATATCAGGTTCATATTCAATACACAGCGGTGTGAGAATCAACTGGATCGCATATGCTTGGAAACAGCAATAATTTTGCATTTGCAATGTAACAACCTTTTCTTTTTTCTCTTTTGGATCTTGCTGTTGGAGCCACAGAACAATCAGCTGATGAACATATTCAATTCACTAATTTAATTTTTGCAGAATGACAGTGACACCATTCATAATGCGATGAATGCTCAGAAGACTTAGTTGAAGAGCAAAACTGATAGATTGATTCATATATAGGAGTCTTAGCTAACAGAGAGATGAAATTATACCTTCCAGTAGCCTTAAAAGAAATAGAAAAAAAGTATTGTGGTTGAATCTGTTTACTGCAGGTTAATGTTTGAAAGACAGTGGTGAAAGCACAATCTCATACTTGAGACTGATGTCTCACTAGGAAAAATGAGACTGGATAAAACCCCATGGTTTTTAATGACTTTTCAAGTTATTTCTATTTCTCACCTCCCCGATGGTGTAGAAATGCAGATGGGGTGGGCTGGTTATGTCTCATTATACATCAAATCCCTGCTCCATGATTTGAATGTTTGTTCCATGAATATTCAGAATTTCCTTTGTACCAGAAGCAGAGCATCATTTTTGCTGTGTTAAAAGCGAGTGGCAGGTGAAACCTTGCATATATGAGCAAAATGAATTCATGCTTGAGAATTCTCCCTTTAAAAGTCTGTATTAGGATGAACACTTTAGTTTAAAATGCACCTGGGACACCAACCTGAAATCTGCACTGCAAGTTATTACATATAATAGGCTGACAAAATATGTTTTACTGCACCAAACATAGAACAAATAGAGAACACACCAGATATACAGGAAAGGTCTGTGATTTTGGACTGAATTTATATTTCTGTATGTGTGTATAGCAAAAGCAGGGACAGATTTGAAATTACATGTAACAGAAAGTTTGCCAAGTGTTTCATATATTGGTCATTTTAGGCTAAAGATCTGGGGTTTTGTGTTAGCTCATGTAGCTTGTGAAGAACCTGTAAAAAGAGGATCAGCAGTGGGATGCAAGAACCACTGAGACACTCCTGTCCCTTCCCCATGGAACAGAAAATCATTGCTGGTCTTAAATGAAGCAAAACTACAGTGAAAACACATCAAAGGTTTTCATGGAACTGTTGAAGTCAGAAGCAGGTTTTGATTATTTCGGATTCGAAGCAGAAGCAGTTCGGCTCTAACAATCAAAGTCTCTTGCTGCAGATCATCCTGTGGGGTCGGACTGAGAAGTGCCTGAAGGAGACCACGGAGGAGATCAGGCTGATGGGCACAGAGTGCCACTACTTCATCTGCGACGTGGGGAACAGGGAGGAGGTCTATCGGCAGGCCAAGGCCGTCAGGGAGAAGGTCAGTGGGGAAACCCCGTGGGCAGGATGGGAAAGGAGCAGCTGAGGGAGCTGGGGGGGCTCAGCCTGGAAAAAAGGAGGCTCGGGGGGGACCTTCTCACTCTCTGCAGCTCCCTGACAGGAGGGGGGATCCAGGGAGGGCTCTGCCCCCAGGGGACAGTGACAGGACGAGAAGAAATGGCCTCGAGTTGCACCAGGGGAGGTTTAGGTTGGATATGGGGGAAAACTCCTACATGGAAGGATTAAGCTTGTAAAGCCCTGGTAGAGGCCACCCAGGGAAGTGGTGGAGGCACCATCCCTGGGAGTGTTCAGAAACATGGGGATGGGGCACTTGAGGACATGGTTTAATGGTGAACAGGGTGGTGGTGCTGGGTTGCTTGTTGGACTTGATCCTAAAGGTCTTTTCCAACCTTAATGATTCTGTGATTCTACTAATCTATATTTGATGAGGGGAAAAAAATATTGGGGAAGAAAGAAGGGTGACCATCCAGATTGTTGTACAAAGTCTAGCCACCTGCTTGAAGTGATCCAAAGGCTTACAAGGCTAGAATGTCAAAAGCTATGAAAACAACAATGTATTCAGGCCACAATGGCTATTCAGCTCTAATGGTCACTCTGATGCCTGATTTGTGAGATGTTCGTTGTCCCAAGTAATTTGCTGTTCCTGCAGGTGGGTGACATCACCATCCTGGTGAACAATGCTGCTGTGGTCCATGGGAAGAGCCTGATGGACAGCGATGATGATGCACTGCTCAAATCCCAGCACATCAACACCCTGGGACAGTTCTGGGTAAGATCAGCTCTTGTATCCCCTGTACAACTGGGAAGAGAGTGACAGATTACAGCCAGAAATGGCTGCTCTTAGGTCTTCCTAAAATCAGTCTGTCACAAAAACAAGAGGGAAAAAACAATGTGAGGGGCAAAGGCCAGAGGAACAGGGTCTAAAATAAATATGATTTTTCCAGTAGTAACTCAGTATGTGATGCTCTTTATTCCCATTCTTGTCATTTCCAGTAAAACATTTGATGTCTTTTGAGAAAGCCTGAGCTCACAGGATGGTTTTCTGTATGGTGCTGTATAGGGAACATCAGAGGAGCATGGCATTACATTGCTCAGGGAGCTCATTCTATTTTGAATTGGGCAATAGAAATGAAAAAAAGAGCTTCTTGTGATTTCATCACTTTGCTGAAGACTTTATCCTGTACAAGTTCATAAGCACTCCTTCCTGGCCCTTATCTGTGGGTGCTGCTTATTTACATGCTAGGAAAGATTCTGTTGTGTTTCCACACAGACTTTGCCTGCTTGGAGTCTCTCAGAAAATGACAAAGCAACAAGGTCCTGTCCCACTCCTTTCCCAGCATAATGAACAGAACACTTTGGCTCTGTCTCTGTGTCATCTTATCTTCTTCAGTAACTATTGTTTTGTTGTATCTCTGCTGAACAGACCTTTTTTTCTTTTTTTTTTTTTTTTCTTTTAACTCTGTTGTTCTCCAGACCACCAAGGCATTCCTGCCAAGGATGCTGGAGCTGCAGAATGGACACATTGTGTGCCTGAACTCTGTCCTGGCCTTGTCAGCCATCCCTGGTGCCATTGACTATTGCACCTCCAAAGCCTCCTCCTTTGCCTTTATGGAGAGCCTGACCCTGGGGCTGCTGGACTGTCCTGGAGTGAATGCCACAACAGTGCTGCCCTTCCACACCAGCACAGAGATGTTCCAGGGCATGAGAATCAGGTCAGTCCAGGGGAACTAGAATAAAGCATCTCATTTTAAATGAATCATCAGAATACACTCCTAATTAATGCTTCATTTAGTTAAGAGAATTCGATGTCTCATTTGGCTGCCTGGGAACAGAGGGTCACTCTAGGCCACCTGGGACTCATCAGACTGGTTCCCTCAGTGTGCTGGAATAATCCTCCAGCCTGTTCTGAGGGAGACATTGGATTCTACAGGGAGAAATAAAGCTGTTTTTCCCTGTGCAGCCCCCAGAGAGGGAGGGGAGGGAATCTGCAATTGAGGTCATGCAAGAGGA
Organism: Pseudopipra pipra; assembly: GCF_036250125.1. Lineage (NCBI taxonomy): Eukaryota > Metazoa > Chordata > Aves > Passeriformes > Pipridae > Pseudopipra > Pseudopipra pipra. Next base: position 5,160,085 of record NC_087570.1, on the reverse strand, counting down.
GCAGTCTACAAATTACTTGAGAATTAACAGTACAAGTTCCTTCTTTATTCCTTGAAATAATTCTTTCCCACTGAAAGGAATGACAGCCACTTTACTGAAGTGAGGCCATCAGTGCCTCCTTTTTCCCTCTGTTCAAGAGAACAACTAATGGCTGACCAAATTAATCTTTTACAATGGACAAAATAACCTATCAGTATAGTTTGTGCTCTCTTAGTCAAGAAAATATGCAGTGTCAAGCTATTGCTGGAGCTGGGAAAAGCCTTATGTTTGGTATTAAAAGCAATGGAGGAAAATATTTGTCTTTCACCTGTCAAGAATTTGAATTAAGCAAAGAGCAACAAAAGGAAAAACACCAGCACTGAAAAGACAGCATTTGGTATTGGTTTGCATTCAAATTAAGAAAAGCCCTGAATCAAGGCTCTGAATACATTCTGCCACTCTCCCTGAAGGCACCAACATGTACATTCTTAACTGTTTAGGTAACCCAGCAGTACTGGTTGGAACTGAGCTTTCTGTTTTCAGGCTTTTTGGCTGGAACTGGAACGTTCTGCCTTTTCCAGCCTGCTTGGGACGTGTTTGAAGGCCAGTAACAAGAGATAGTTTGGAGTAACAGGACTTGGACAGTGATATCTTAAGGAGGAGTTTGATTAACAAGTAATTATTTTAATTTTTACTTTATTTATTCAGGTTCCCCAGTCTTTTCCCCCCCCTCAAGCCCGAGACAGTGGCGAGGAGGACGGTAGAAGCTGTTCAGACAAACCAAGCCTTCCTGCTCCTTCCATGGACAATGCATGTTCTTGTCATCCTAAAAAGGTGAGTATTTCCTTTGCCCAGCAACAGCCTGGCCAGGCAGGGAAGGTTTTCTTTTGTCTGTCCAGGAGGCAAACCTCAGGCTGACTGTAAGTGCCATCTGGGATCAGATGGGTCATCCCTTCCCTTGACAGACAGAGCAACAGAAGCAAAAGGGAGACACTTTCTGAGATTCCCTTTGGAGATGCTTTCCCTGGGTATAATCCCTTTATGAAACAAGTTTCACTCCCAAAATTTGGATTTCTGAGGTCTGAGCTGGATTTGTGTCTAGGAAGTTTCTTAACATACACATGTGGTGAGTTTTGATTTAGTAAGTGACTCGTTGGACTCTGGGCCACATACTGTACAGGATTTCTGTGCCATAAGGTCTGTACATCACAGCTGGATGGAGAGAGCATTGCTTGTGTTACAGCAATGAAACTATTAAACCAATATTTTTGTGTATGATTAGGACGGGAATTTTAAGATCCCTAAGGAAAAAAAAGTCATAACTTCATATCCTGAAACAACCAAAGAGAAAGGACATTTAGCACTGTGTTTCCATGACAGTTTGCACTAAAGCCTTTGGAAAAGCTGCTTCAGTCAGGAACTGAAACAAGGCCGTGGGATTTCTGTGGAAAATAATTCCAGTATTGCATTTCAAACAAGAAAAAATAAGTCACAATAAATGCTTTGCTCCGAATGAAAAACTTGGGATAAAAATTCCCAGAAATTCTACCAACAAGAAAAAGGGCTGTTCTCCTTTACTGTAAGAATTAATCATTCATTTTCCGTTCCAGTAGCTGTCAGGAAATTAGATCTCTGTCCATACCTTAGGATAAGGAGGCCACATGTTTTGCACAACCAGATGGCAAGTTAACCAGAGAACTCAGGTTAAATTTGTGTATTTCAGAGAACAGTATTTGAGAGGAATAAAACATGATGGTATCTTCCAAGTTACAGCCTTTACAAGACTTTTTTGGGTAAATATTTCTGCAGAGAAAGAGTAACTGGATGGAACTTCCTCCCTTTCAGGCCTCCTCACAGCAGGACACCGAGGCCTGTTGGGTCTGTGTGCTCTCACCAGCTGATGTTTGAGAATGTGTGTATTTATATATGTAAATGCATATTTACACATCTCTCATTAGGGCAGACTGAGGGGTTTGTCTCATCTGCTTCTTCTCTTCCTGCTTCCCTTCCAGCATTCTCCCCCAGGCAGCACTTGAAGAAATCCACAAGTTTTCCGGGAGCTACACCTGCATGAACACTTTCAAAGGAAGAACATAGAGCTGGTGGCACAGGGACTGTTCCTCAGAGAGCCCCACACGAGCACGAAACCCCTGACAGGACTGGGAATCAGCAGCCTTGGCTTTTAGCCTGTTCATGTGACTTTGTGCTGCTCTGAGGCAACGCATTTCTTGCAGGTCATATCCATAGTAACGTGACCTTTGCACAGGATTGAGTGACTGGACTGCGGACCCTTGGAAAGGAAAAAAACTAAATGTGTGAAATGTTTCTATGATGTTTAATTCTTTAGAGTTCAATTGTTAAATCTACTCATAGTTTTAAGATGTAATTTTTGTTTCTGGAGTGTCTGTGGGCTGTCCCAGTGGAGAGGCAGCACTTCCCATCCCAAACACACTTTGTCCCCTCTCTTCAGAGGAAGTGCCACTGGTTTCATTTCTGCTTTTTGAAAGGGGAACTGAAAAAGTGCTTTGAGGAACTAAAAGTTATGGACATTTAATGGAAGTTTCTCTCCCTTCCTTTGCTTTCCATCCCTTCCTTCACTTTCCATTCCATGATGAAGCTGTTCCCAGCATACACTGGGGAAGGAGCAAACCTTGGAGCAGTGTTTTCTTTGCTAAAGGCCACCCAGGACTTCTGTCTGGAGGGACTGAGCTGGGCCCAAAAAAAGCTGTTGTACTTCACCTGTGGAGGCTGAACAGGAAGGCTCAGGCAGCAGAGCAGTTCAAATAGTGGAAGATTCTTTCTGTCACTGAACTCATATATGAAATTTGTCGTTCTGAATTTTTTTGTTCATTTGTGATTGACTATAAATACATTTTTAGCATTAATCTCAGGTTGCCACACATGTAGGCAGCAGCACATGGGGATGAACTAAATCTAGAACTAAAACTAGAGCCTGCTTGTACAAACACACATTCACTGACATAATCCATGCAGAGGAAAACCCATTGTATCAGTCTGCACAGTGAGGTGGAATAATGCTCTAAAAATAGAAGAGACTGTACTGTAGAGCTCATGAAAGTGAAGTTTGGAAGCACAGTTAGCAAAGACCTGATTAAATGCACGTTGAATTCAACTGGGAATTTACCCATTGTGTTTTAGGGGCATTGAATCAGGCACTGATCAGCCAAAAGTGATAAATATGCTTGGACTGAGATGCCAGAGCAGCCAGACACTATTTATTTTTGTAATGATATATTCTCTGTGACAGCCTCGGAAGGGCAACATTCCTGTGCCAGATGCAGCACTAGGCATAGGAACCTGGTGAGAACATACTGGAACACTGCTAACAGAGGAATTAATGGAATTGCAATGCAGGAAAATAGCAAGCCTAACTGGAGACACCTGAATGAAGCACCTCAAGGAAGGACATGTGATTAAAGGAGTGAATTTAGGGCTCCTGACTCGAATTTCGAGCTTTTCCATAGATGTCCTGTGTGACCTGAGGCAAAATGCATCATCTGAAGGAGCACCCTGACCTGCAAAGCAGATATTTCTAGTGTTTCCCTACCTCAAAAGTTGAAAGTTTGGCTACCTAAATGTCTGTCAAAAGCTCAGCAAATTCAAATGCAACATGCTACAGAAAGGAAAAGCAGTATTTGTTCATGAACCAAGAGGTTCTATACAAAAATTTAGACAAGGAAAAAAACCATATGCCAAAATATATCATTTCCTAAAAGAGATCTGAGTTACAGCACAAAAGCTGTGAGCTGTATTTGAAATATTCCTTTGGTCCTGCCATGTAGAATGGAGACTGCTGAGGTGCCAAGGTGGGAATGTTGAAATCAGAAGGTCTGACCTTGCTGCAGACCAGCAGATTTCTCTCTTCTGGAGCAGTTCTAGAGGAAGATGCTGCCAGAAGTGCCACTGATGCAGGTCCCTCTGCCTGGGTCAGTGCAGAGCTGTAGCACTGTGCCAGCTCTGACCAGGTTTCTTACATTGCAGTTTTCTTTGGAATTCCTGGATGTCTGAGGCTCTCTGGAGAGGATGAAAAGAAACTTTGTGTTTTGAGGCCCACCTCAATAGTTGCTTTCAGCTTTATTTTTGTGAGTTTTTTGAGAAGGAACTCAATTCATTGAAAACACAAGTGCCATGAGGGGAGAACCCTTCTGGGATCTGAAGGTACCAGATTTATCCAGAGAGGCTTGGGAGGGGAGGGGATGATGATTCCAACCTCCCCTGGTGCACTCTGATCCTTTCCAGTTCCTCAGTAATCCCAGTCAGGTGTTCCAGGCTTGTGGCTGTAAGAGCAAATAGCCCTGGTGAAAGAGCAGTGCCCCCCTGAAATGAAACCTCTCTGCTGAGATTCTGCTCATTGGTAAATTTCTAATGCAAAAGTGAGGTAAAAACACTCATTGAAATCCCCGTTCACCCCCAAATCCTGTCCCTTGGACGGATCTGCTCTTTCCCTGCACCACACAAAAGATGTTCCCAATCTTTGGGGTCTGTCTGACACACTCAGTGCTGTTGATTTCTTTCTAATGAACATAAACAAGTCAGAAGGGAGCTGAGACTCATCATCTCGCTCCTCTCATCCTCACACACACAAACTTCCCTCTCTCTCCCCTCAGGGTCCCGGAGCGGCCAGCGGGTCAAATAGCAGTCACAGTGGGGGGAGAGGTATGCAGCAAACAGGGAATAATGAGGAAAACATTGACTTTGCTTTTCAGATAGTCAGGAAGAGCTGGGGAAGAAAGTTCCTTCCCTTGGGAGCATTGGGAGGTAGGAAGCTCTCGCTGGCAAACGGGGATGGATGCACTGGAAGAGGTATTTTTTAATAGGCTCCTCTGGAATGCCTGCTGGGCTCTGCTGTCCCTTCCACATAAGGTTAGTGTTGGGTAATCCCGAAGTGCTGCAAATGTGGACAAGCTTTGTTGAAGCCTAAGGCCTTCTCAAAGGAATTTCCGCCCTTTGACTTATTTTAATTTTGGTTTTCCCCTCTCCCTGCACTGCCTCCTGCTCTCCTCTGCACAGTTATTTTCTTCCCTTCTGTTTTCCTGTGTCATTGCTGCACTTTTCCATGCCACCATCTTGAGGCCAGATGTCATCCAAGAGTCTGGAGTAAATCGGGATCGGGGTGCACGTTTATTATCTGGGTGAAGCTGTAGGAGAAGGTCACAGCAGTTTCATAGGAAATTAGTTTGACTTGCTCCAAACTATGAAGAAATAAAAGGGTCCTTCCTATCGCCTTTGTACAGCAGATTGCTGCTGGTTTAATATTTGAATGCTAGAGAAATGTGAGCTGTTTTGGGACATGTTCCCCTGACATAAAAAGGCCCTATTTAAATGGGAGGATTTTTCAGTTCCAGGTGGTTTCAGAGGGTGGTGTTTATACAAAGTAATTTTCAGAATTAGCAAGGCAGGGCAGGGAGAGGAGGAGTCCTTTGTGAGGGAATCCGATCCCTCCTGTTCAATATTTCATGTGGTGGTTTTTGATGAGAAAAAAAATGCAGCCTCATGCACCACTGGTGAACTTTAAAAAGGTCCTTCCAGCCATATTCCTGCTGATGGCATGTTTTTAGCAGGATGATAAAAAGGAGTGAGCCCTGAAAGTGGGAACTTCACCCTACCCACTCATCCATTGTTCTGTCGAGGTTAAAAAGCAACAGAGTCCATCCCTCTAGTTCTTCTAGAACTGCACAGAAAGTGCCTGGGCAAGTGATTCTGATGTTTGCAAAGAGAAACTTGTTGTACTTTTATGTAATGTGTTAATTAGTGTGGGTGGGTATGATCAGATCTAGTCTTGCAAGCCTTTCCGACAACTCCCTGAACACTCCCACCTTCAGATATTAACAGATAGCACTGCACTTGCCAAGGCTCATAAAAACCCAGTAACAGACTTAATGCAGGCAGAGCAGAAGTGGGTGCATTTATTTCAAAGAGAACACATGTGCCTGTAGCAGACATTAACGTGGCCTGGTGCTTTCCTCGAGCTGAAATGCAACTGTTGAGGGAAGAGCACAGGGTGACCTTGGATCCTCTCCTTTGGTTTTATTTCTTCACGTGGCTTTAATAAACTTAATCTGGGCAACAGCCACTTTTTTGACAGCACTTGTTCCTAAGTTTGGGGTAAGGCAAGATTCTGTCAAATGCAGTCTTTTGCATTTTTCACCAAACAACCACCAGCCCTGAGGAACAGAATATTCTGCACTGTTTGTAGCTCTCACCTCCCCGGCACTCAGATCCTCCAGCCTGGTGTGTTTGGAGACTGAGCAAACCTGTCAGTCACCAGCAGCAGTTCCCCTCTCTAGGGAACAGGATCCTCTTTGTCCAAGTGCCTTTCTGAAGGAGATGTTGTGAGTAGTGGCAGCCACAGATTCAGTAACATGAGGAAAAACAGAACTTCACCTTCTCCCTGCTGCTCATTGTCTTTTATCCAGTGTTTCCTGTGGGAAGCTGGCAGTTCAGACACTTCTTGCCCCCTTCCCACCCTTTATTCTACTAAAGTCACCTCAGCACCTTTCTTCAGTCCCTTCAGGGAGCTGTCAGCTTCAACACAAACCACCCTGTCTGTCAGCTCAGGGAGTCAGATCAGCAGGGAACGTGGGAGATGAGACCAGAGCCTGTTCTGATGGAGCTGCCCCAGCCTGCAGACCACCTGTGGGAGACACAGGACACAACCTGAATGTCCCCTGTACCATGGAAGGCATTGAGTTCCCCCTGTTCCTGTCACCTTTCCTTTAAACATAACACCCTCTCTTGTTCTTGGAACAGATCCCTCGAGCAGAAACACACACTGACCCAGCCTGCCTGGACTGGATACAGCTGAAAATCACAGACCTCTGAGGAGACAATTTACATCTTCACACCTTCCCAAAGAGTCCAAAATTACTAGTTCTTATGCTCACCTTTGCTCTGGGCAGTGTGACATACTAATGCAGAAAAACAATCAAGGCAAATACATGTGCTGGTTTTTTAAGCATAAATCTAGAAAGGAACAATTCCTCCTTAAATGAGGGAAGAAAGCACTCTAACTGGAGCTGGGGAGTGATGAAGAGTAAGTATATGAGAAAACAAAACAGAGGATAGATGCAATCTTAGGGGGAGTGAGATGGCCCTAAACAGGGAGACGCCACCTTACATTCCTGAAGTTACATAATAATAGAGGCCTGTGATTTCCATCCAAATGCAGAGTCTATAAAAGAAGTGTGTTGTTACTCCTGCTCATTCCAAGGGGTCACCATGCCCTAAAAAGCAGACCATTCCCTTTGTGCCTTGCTGGCTCAGAACACCCCAATACACTGGTTCCTGGTGGCTGTCTCTTGTTTTTTTTTGAGGGAGGGAAAGCAGCCCAAACATGTAAAAACAAGGAAGGGTCACTTTGACTCACCACTCACTTTTTCCTAACCAGCTGCAAGGGCCATCCATCATGCCCTCGTTTTACAAGGACATGTGGTTCTCTGGCTTGTGTTAGTAATTGTCCTGACCTGGTGCTACTAGGTAGAAGTGGTTCTATTTTCTATTTTTTTTCTTAATCAGAAGCATTTTTAAAATTTGATTTTTATTTTTCTGAGTGAGTTGCCTGTGTATTTTACAGGCTTTTCATAGACAGGCATCCTAGACGTTAAGTTTCCCTGCCTGTGATAATCAAATTACAATGAAAAGAATACTTTGGGGTGTAGCCACCAGCTGCCCTCCTGCCTTGGGCATCATTCTTGATCTCATCAGTGTTCCCAGATACTGGGCTGGCACATGGCAGTGTTAACATCAGCTGTAAGATAAGGAGGCAATTCCTTGCTATCTTTCCCAGGAAAGTCACCTATTAGTGCCTTTATGCAGAGAGACTACTGAAATAAGTGCAGGGTGATACAGTTTGGGGGATATTTTGGCTATATGCAAAATGCTGTCATATGGAACAAGGGTTTATAATGAAAAGGGCTCATCTCAGAAGAATATTATCTGGAGATGGAAATGACCCCTATGGAAAGCAAGTGATATCTGAACACAGAGTTCCTGTTCCCAGAGCCTGCTGGGAATGCTGATTCCCTGCAGACAGGGCACAGGGGAGTCAGTTCACTCCCTGCAACTCTGCCTATTCCAGGGAGCAGCAGAGGTGACAAGCTCATTGTCTCTGCTCTCTCAATTGTCAAATGTAGGAAAAGAGGTGTTTCTCAAAAAAAAAAAAACCAAACAAACCAAAAAAAACAACAAAACCATCCATCAGAGAACAAGGCAACTCTTTGTGTCAGTGTCAGCCTTAGGGAATGGAGGAGTCTCAGGTACCAGGAAGAAGCCACAGTGTTTCCCATCTGATTCCTTGAGGCCTCAGGCCACATTTCCCCTGGTCAATAATAATAATAAATTTGGAAGAATATGATTGACTCAATTCACCCATGGGATTAAACAGAATCACACATCAGTCTGTGAGCTTTTGCTTGTCCTTCTCCTTCCCAGCAATAGAATACCTTGTGTTCTCTTCTGGACTCTCATCAGGGCTGCAAATTCATGGAGAACACTTGTGGAGCCAGGCAATATTTTATTCCCATTCTAAGGGCTATGCAAAAGTGGAGAGAGACACCAGCAAGCACTGTCACATGTGCTTCAGTGACTGAATAGTGTGTAACTTTCAATATTGTGGATATTCTGGAATATTCAGTAGTAGTGATCTGACACGTTTCTCAACTGCTATAGCCAAAAAACTTTCACCCACATCAACTGTTATAACACTTTTGAACCCTAAACCACATTCAGCTTCTCTGTTGTCCTGTTGTTCTAGCTGAGGTTTAGCATGTTAATCAGATGATCAAATATAGCCTTGAATTTCTTCAGGAGGGATCTGAAAATGAAACAGAGAACAGTAATATAAAAAAACCAGTGTTGACATGCAAAAGTTTCTACATGCATTAAAAAGCACATAAATCATTTACAATCAGCTCAGTTCAATCATTCAATAGAATGTTCTGCTTCCAACATCCTTCTGACCTCATTCTGATTGTTTTAAACACACACAGTCAATGCATCTTCATTCCAGTTTTAAAAATAGGTTTCCTGATACATCCCTGTTCAAACAAATTACACAATTATAAGTTTTCCTGTGTAAAAAACCATCATTTGGTTTGAATTCAGACAAGCATGCACAGCTCTGACTCCCTACATCAGTCAGGAAACTAATCTTAATTCTTTTGAACTCTCAAGCCCGGGATTTAGGAGCAGTGACACTTTCTGGCTGGAGATGCCACATTTCCTCTGATGCAATGGAGTAGGCAGAGTTGCAATGTTCAGCATTTCCCTTTAAAAACCTCCTCCTGTTGCCAGTCAGAGCCAATGGCTCCTGCAGGCACAGGGCAGAGGAAGTTCTGTTCCATCTTTCTCCTGACCCAAGTTCTTGCAAATGAACTCTCGGAGAGGAGCTGCTTTTGAATGAGCCACAGGAGCCATGCTGAGTTTATTTTAGTTGGGTTTATATTAGGTCTGATTTCTGCTGATCCCTTCATTTTTCATCATTTCATCTGTCTCTCCCAATTGTTCCCGTTGGAGAGGACTGTGTTTGGGGAGTTTCTGAGCCAGATTGCTGTGCCTGCACATTGTTCATCCCTGCGCCCTCCCTCCGGGCGTTCTCTCACCTGTGCCTGCCTGTGTCCACACCTTCTCAGACATTAACTCTGCAAACTGCCCTGAATAGCTTCACATTGGCTTCCTTTGAAGCTTGAAGTGTAGCAAAACCCCAGAGAGCTGTTACTGCTGCCTAACGAGTTCATAGCTGCATATTCTGTTTAACACCCACGGCATCTGAATTTGAACTGGGAAGGACTGGTAGGGAGTGGGTGGCCAGAACTTCACTGGATGGTTAAGGGGGAATATAAGGTGAAAGTCATCTGTTGAAAAATAGAAATATGGTGCAAGCCCCAATAATCAACACTGCTGTTTGCCTTTACCGCTCAGAAATATTAAAACAGGTTATTTTAATGATACCTCAAAGTGCCCTTTTGCAGTCTAAAGTACATCCTCCTGGATGTGCTTTGAGGCTGGATGAGCAACTCACATTCCAGATACCTTCATTACAGCCAGCAGTGCTGCTTGACACGGGCAATTCCTGCTGTAAAATCAGCCTGCTTTCTCTCAGTGGATTATTTTTACATAGACTCCTTTCAGATTTTCATTTATCAAACACTTTATGTACTTGGTGGTTCTCGAGCAGTGATTTGCTCGCGAGCTGTTCACCAGAACTCCCGCTTTGAGCTCTTGCCACTCATTAATGTATAGTTTTCCTGTGGAACTGGCCATCCAAATCACATGGTGGCTTTGCTTTCCCCTGGCTGGATGCCTTCCAATCCCACAGAAAGCTTTCTAGGGGCTCCAGTATGTCTGGTGATGGCTGTGAGATGGCTTCTGGCAGCAGTGTTAATGCAAACGCATATTTGAGTGCGTTCTCATGACATATTCCAATCCTGTGATCAAAAACGTGCCTAAAGACATTTTCAAGGGGGAAAAAAAAACTAACTTGGGACACTGTCAAAAGTGCATTTGCCTTTACTTATAGCAGAAGAATTCTCACAGTTTGGTTTTGTTTCTTTCACTCTCAGCCTCAGATCATCGGGGGCAAAACAATCACGCTGGAAATCCTGGAAATAGTTCATTGAAATAAAAGTGACCTCCTGACATCAGGGCATGGCATAATTCCACACAAGGGGAATGGCATGATGATTTTTTTGCATTTGTGCACACTCACCTCTAGTTCATTTTAAAAAATAAACCCACGAGTGGAGTAGAGGTGTGCTGCCACTGGACTTTGGGAAGTGAACAAATGCAGAATAAGCAGAATTCCTGAGTGTGCAGAGAACACAAGTGCATTAGCAGGAAGGTTGAGCTGCTGCTGAATTCAGTAATTCAGTTCTCCTGATGTTCAAATTCTCCCTCTCCACTGCTTTGGAGAACAGATCTGAAACTCATATATATTGAAACTGCCAGCACAGTATTTTACTTTCACCTGTGCAAACCTGCCCCTACCAGAGCAGTTCCATTTGTTACAGACACAGGAAGGGTGACACAGAAAATTGTACAGTCTTGCCTGGTGTCACACAATGAGACAATTTATGATTTCACTGATGGGTACAGCCCTTAGGGCCACCCAAAATCCTGTGCATGATGACAGCCCATATGATGAGCTCCTGGCCTGCCTGGGGCTGCTGAGATCCAGGTCAGAAATCACTGTGAAATACAGTATTTGCCCACAAATCTGATTAATTATTTCACTCTGTATAGACAAACCCTGGTTGCAAATCTCTAATCAGATTTTCACACTTGTCCTTGACCCATTAGATTAGATTACAGCTTCCTCTTAATGCCATAATTGCAACATTTCCATGCCTTAAGCCAAAACCAGGCTTGGAAACCTGGCCCTGTGGCTGCTCCTGCCCAGGGATGTTCTGGGGGAAGGGGGAGGTACCTGCTGTGCTGAATTGGCCTAGAAATCACACAGAGGCTCTGAGGGTTTAATCACAGAAATGTTTGCTCGGAGGCACTCACGATGGGCTTTTTTCTTGGAACTTTGAGCAAACGTAGCCTTTGTTTGCATTTTTCCCTGGGACGTGTTTACTGTTCATTTGTGCTGCACATGCTGTGAGAAATTAAGCCATTATGTCCTATTTTTTTTTTTCCTTTCTCCTGCTTTCATTCCTTTTATCCCCCCCCCCCCTTCAAAATCCTTACAATTCCTTTCATTGCTTGATGTTAACAGGGCAAAAGAAATAAATACTTGAAAGAAGACACAAGCTGTGTTTCTGTTTGACTGCGGCGATACCGGCCCGCAAGGTCAGAAAAAGAGGGGAAGAAAAAAAAGGAAAACTGCCCAAAATCTCAGCCCTCAGCCCACAGGTCGTGTTGACTGTTGCACAGTGATTTCCAGCCCCGAGAGCCGAGCAGTCGCTCTGTAAATCTCCGAGTGTTTCATATAGTTTCCTTGTCATGTGGCCGTTAAGTTTTATAACCTTTATATTTCAAGGGAAACAATGAACGTGAATTCCTTCGAAATGCCCTAATGGATCCCACATGTGAGCGATTTTTTTTTCATATTTTGGTTGCTCCATAGGTAGCAAAGTGGATGGTTGGTGTTGGCCACAGCCCTGGGATGTGCCTGCTCGAGGCACAGGCTCCTGCTGCCCGGTGCCGCCCTCCGGCTCCCGTCGCTGTGCATTTGTAAATGCTCGTGGTCAAAAGCAATGACAAAAGGCTGAGGGTCCACAAACAATCAGGAAGTTTTATTAGTAAATGACACACCTGGGTGGAAATTGGTGTGTGAGTCCCTGACCTGTAAGCACATGGCAGTGGGGTTTGGATAAAGGGGTAGGGGGAAAGGGAAGAGAGGAAGGAAGAGATGAATTAAAGAGGATGGAAGGAGGGAAGGGATCACCAGTCCTGGTTCCAGCATTGATCCAGCTGATGGGATGTCAGTCCTGATTTCATAGGCAATCCACCAGTGTGCAGGAGTGCCCAGGGTCCTGGAGCACTGCCTGGGCTTGGGGGGACACCTTTTTATGGACAGGTTTGCCCACCCTGGAGGTGGGTTTCTCCCTTTCTATGCACATCAATTTTCATGCACAGTCCATTCTTTCAGGCCTTTCTGGAAATGGGTCAGAGGCTTTGGGGGTCTTTGGTGGTCTTGATCCCCCCCTACATTCCATGCCCACTTCTTGGCCTCATCCCTGTGCTTGCACTGTGCTGTGCTTCTCTCCAGGAACTTCCACAAGGATGTTTGTCCCAGGAAGGTGCTGCCCTACCTCTGCATGGCCCCTTCTCCAGCCACATCTTGTTCTTTCTCATGGTGTGTTAGTGCCAACAATCCTTGTCTGTTATTGCCAACAGCCCTTGCTTGGCATCACATCCATCCTGCTGTCAGTGTTTGAGACATGCACCTTGATCTGTTGGAATCCTCCATCCCAGGGACGGGGTGGGACTCCAGCCTCACCTGTGGAACTTTCCAGAGCAATAGGAAGGGTGGGGTGTGGCTCCTTCCAGGTGAGCCCAGAGGGGCTGAGAAATCCCCAGATGGCCCCAAACCCAGCGAGGAGCAGGGTTTGTTTGCCCTCATCACCCCCAGCTTGGGGAGGGGCCCAGGAACCCCCCAGAGCAGGGCCGGGGGTGGGTGCACAGCGCTTGTTATCAGCTCTGCAGGGGCTGTCTGGGTGGTGGGTGGGGGTTTCCCTGTCCGTGGCTTTCATTTAATTCGTTTTGGATTGAGCATCATCCCTGGAGCTCTCCCTGAGTCTGATCCTGGAGGTCGTGTCCGAGTTAATCCTGTTGTGACAGGGCAGCCCGTGGGACTGTGCTGAGCCCTGAGGGTCTGGAGGGTTTGTGTCCCTGAGGGTCTGTCTGTGATCACGGAGGAAAAAAAGCTTCCTCAGGCATCATCAACAGCAAAAGAACCCTCCCGAGAGGCCGAAAGGTGAATTTCCATTTGCTGCCCTGTTCCATTTTCACGGTACGTTTTTGGAGGGGGAGGAGACAGTGGGGTTGTTGTGGCTTGTTTGTTTTGTGTGGGTTTTTTTGCTTGGTTTTGTTTGTTGGTTTTTTTCCCCCTCGCAAACAGCAGAAGCCTTTAAGTTGGATACATTGGGTTGGATACACCGAGAAGAGGACATTGATTTCCTTTAAAGGTCGACCTGTTAACTTCCCTCCTGAATGTTGTGGTTTCTAAAGTGAAAGCTGTTTTTCTCTGGGTTTTCACAAGCTCCTCTCTGTTTTTCACAAACACTGGGGTTTTGGGCTAGGTCTGAACGAATAAAATGGCTGTGTCAAGTTTGTGCCTTTTTTTTTTTTAATTAGGTGATTCTTAAACTGCACCTGTAAACAATTTGAGCTGTTCAGTTCAGCTTGCCTTTAATTATGCTGGAACGGCTTCTTTTGAAGTGTTTTTTCTTTTCTGTGTGGTGGGTGGAAGGAGCAAACAACTGGGATCTGTGGCACCTATGATTGACTTTATCTGGCACCTGCTGTAGCAATTCTGTCCCTTTTTACCCACCTGTGACTAATTTCACCAGTTTTGAAGAGGTGTTAAAATCCCTACCAAAGGCTTTGAAAGTTTGCACAAAGAACTGCTTGTATGGAAATTACTGTTGTTTGTTATTTTAATAGTTTAATTATCTTGATGCAGTGGTAAATGTGCTGCTCCTGCTGTTGAGAAATACAGATACCAGGTGAGTTATGCAATGTGGGCTGAGGGTTTGGTGTGTATCCTCAGCTTACTTCTGTAGCAGTTTGAAGTTTGATGTCTTCCTAACAACCTGAATTGGCTCTTCTTAGCAACTTCTGTGCCTTGGAAACATGCAGGGTTAGGCGGGGGGTGCTTTGGTAAGGGCCTGGGATTTTTTTATTTCAAAGGACTCTCTGTAAACTGGTTTGCTGCTACTTTGGTGTGGGAGTGGTGAAGTTTGGAATGGATGGCGTCACTAAATTAGTGACCACATCAGAGCTAGGCCAGTCTGCACTCCTGCCAGAGTCAAGGCGAGGTCATGCCGTGACCCTGAGAAGCAAGTTTAATATTATTCTTAGACCACGAGGAATTTCCACTTACTATAAAGTTGTCAGGCTGCTTCTGCCCCTCCAGTCAGTGGGACAGGAACTTGGTGTGTGCAGAGATGCTGTAGTGCAGTTTGGGGCACCGTCATGATACAGATTATAAAAATAATAAGCTGATTGTGAGAGTTTCTCCTGGAGCTGGAGCTGCTCAGGTGCATCAAAGCCGTGGAACAGCTCTAGGGTTCTCTGTCAGGTCACAAATGATAACGAAGTTAAGGTTTACAGGAAACATTTGTTCTGCTCAATTAGCAGTCTTAGGCACATCCTTAGTCACCCTCTCAGGGAGGAAGAGAGTGCCAGCAGGAGGGTATGGAAGTGTGTGGATCCTTGGGAGTCCGGGATTAGACATGAAAGGGAGCAGCAGCTGCTCAGCCGGGCAGGGAGAGCTCGGCAGGGCCGGTCTGTGCCCGCTCTCTGACGATGTGCCCGGTCATTGAGAAGCCCATCAAATCCCCTTTGTGCCGCCCCGGAGGGTGTTGGGAGCAGCGCTGAGCACAGCGGGAAAACACGCGGAGCCTGCCAGAAATGCGTGTTCTGGGCAGTTCTTGCAGCAGTTTGCATCAGCGGTGCCCGGCTCTGACGTGTGGGGCCAAGAGGTGCTGGGGAGGGTGTTCACCGGGAGGTGAAGCTGGTGCCCTGCAGGGCAGGGGGAGCACTGAGGGGTTCTTGCCACCCACCTTCTGGGTACAGGGGGTGGGTGAGTGGGTGGGTAAGAAAGCTGTAGGTTATCAGTGAAAGGGAAACTGCCCAGCAGCTTCTGAGCAGAACCTTGTCTGTGTTCTGCAGGATGAGTAGTTATGGGTGCATAAAGGTCTGTTGATCAGGGAATTCTGTTTTCCAAAGAGCAGCAGTCTCTCCCTATCCCCAACATCTCCCTATCCCCCAGCCTTTCCTCCGCTGACTTTGTGGGATTTGGGGTGAGAAAAACCCTTTGGGTCTCTGTGTCACTGCAGCTGCTGCTCTGTGCTTTGTAAAATATGTGTCTGTCAGGTTCCTTTTGAAGATCCTGAGCTGCAGGAACGGGATAATGGACATACTGGGCTAACTGGTATCTTGGAGATCATGGCAGTAGGAACTGTGGGCCAGTCCCCTGGCAGGGGCTGCCAGAGGGGATCAGGGATCCATTAGAAGCTACTTTAGGAAGTGTTGCATCCTTGGAAGTGCGACAGGGTGCAGAGGAGGAGGAGGAGAGGTGCAGGGGGTGTGCCATCCAGCCTTGGGAAGCCTGATAAGCCCAAACACCGTATCAGGCAGTGTTGCTGACTGTAGGGCTTTTCTGTTTGCTCCTGTTGAAGTTTGGAGCATAAATAATGATTATCTCTGCAGTGCGAGGGCTCTCTCTGTGCTTGGCCCTGTGTCCCAGCCCCCGCTCCGTCGAGCAGGGTCAGGGAGAAGGGAATTAGAGGCGGTGTCTTTGGCTGACATGAACCCGCTGGGGAGGGATGAGAGGAAGGGGGTCTTGGGGGCTGGGTTCAGAGCAAGGTTAGCCAAATATCGGATAAATTAAGCAAGAGAAACAGACAGCTCAGCTTGCAGTGAACTTTTCACCCAGCTAACCTGTTCCTCACCCTGCCTTGCACAGGTGGAGTGCGACTGGAGCACAGCCCTGGCTGTCCCTGCCTCCCTGTTTGCTGCAGTGCAAAGCCTGGCCAAGGGGAGAGCAAGGACTGCAGAGGGGGCTGGTTTGCTGTTTGGAATCCAAGAAATATTAGAGTTCTGATTTCTGTCTTCAGAACCCTGAAGTTAACACCACTAATTGCAGAGGGGTTGGTTGTTATTTGCTCCAGGGTACAACGAGGACCAATAATTTCTGGTCATAAAGGCTTGGGAAGAAATTCCATACTGGAGAGGGCAAGGAACAAACGAGAGTGTCTAAACAGGGATGATTAGAAGATTCTTTGTGGGAAAAGGCAAGACTGGTGGGAATTCTGGTGTTTATTTCTCTGACTTTTCTCCTGCATTTACAGTGCAAGTAAATACAAATAATTGCTGACAGATGTTGTGAAAACACAGCATTATGTTAACCTTTAAGGTTAATTTTTTTTTTTTGGTTAATAATAGATATTGATAACTCAACACGGTGCTCTTGGCTCTTGCTCACATCACCTCTGTGCAATGGGCTCTGCTCCAGAGGTGTGTGTGGAACCAAGAGCTGAACTTGTTCTCTTGACCCTTTCCCAAATCCCCACTGCTTCCACTCCCTCTCCTCCCCAGGAAGCTCTAAGCAAGTTAAAGTTACTGGTTTTTAAGCAGTTGCTCCATCACAGTTGGTGAGGCCTGAAGTTTTTGATATGTTTTTAGGCCATTTTTCTGTTCTGTAGTGTGGTAGGTTTGTTGGACAGTAATACCTGGTATTTCTTCAATGTAGTTTTTAGGCTTAGAACCCTGTGCTGAATTGGGACTCTCCAATTCCCCTCCAGTTTTTCTTTTCCCTTTTTTCTCACCATAGGTAAGGAAGGTCTGAAACCAATAGCAGCTGCCTAATGCACAGCACTTCCAGGAACTAGGTCCTGTATTTTTCTGTGTGCCTAAATTCCATAAAACTGCAAAAAGTAAAAAAAAAAAAATTCCTCATAGATCCCCCCTCCCTCCCCCCTTAAGGAGCTTTTACTGTCAGTGCACTTCTGGATGGTAAGTGCTGGGAGCTGGGTGTCTGAAAAGGGAAGAGCACTGTATAAACCTGGAGATAATCCCTGACTCCAGGGAGCCACGAGCCTTCCTGGAGCAGTGAATGGTTTTGGGTTTGCCTCTCGCTCTGCCCCACACACAGGGGTGGTTCCCATCTCCCCATTTCGGATCTGGGAAGGAGGTCAGGCTCTTCTGGGACTACCTGTAAATGCCAGTTCACACACAGCTCCTCAGCCACTGCCAGGGGGAGGTTCTGGCTGCAAAGGAGCACTGACAGCATCCAGGATTTTGCCCAGTAGGTGAGAAACAAAGGGAGTAAGAAATGCAATGTGGTTGCTGTTGAGTTGCTGAGCCTGTTGCTGATGCTACTGGTTGTTAATCAAACAGGTTTTCCTCTCCTGCAGTCGTTTAAGGAGATAAAAGGAGTTGAGAGGTGCACAAGGCAGCACCAATCTCTGCTGCCCTTTCCCCTGCTCTTGGGTGGGTTTGATGAGCCCAGAGAATGGACTCTGTTCAAACTCACTCTGTTGTTTGCTTGGTTTGGGCTGTTGTGTTGTTTTGCTGTGTTGTTCTGGTTTGGTTTTGTTCCCTTGGGATGTTTCTGGCTGGCTGATTTTACAACCTGTAGTTTCAAATGCAAATTCCACCACTGGGGAGGGGACGGGGCAAGGACAAGGTCAGTGGTCATCAGATAAATGAGGCTACTCCTTTTCCAGCATTTCAGGCAGATTCAGCAGAGCTCTGAGTAACGTCATAATCTTGCTAAAGACAAATTTGCTTGTCTGATCTGTCAGAGTGTGTATTCTCCACAGAACTTTCTCCCTTTTCCACGCATTGGTGAAGTTTCCCAGACCAGTTTGGCCAATCCTGTTGTGGCTCCAAACCCTTGTGTCATGGCAGGCTGGCTGCTTCTGCTGTATTTTTTATGCCCCTTGAGTGACATCATTTAAATGATGAGTCTCTGAGATGATTCATACCAAAAAAGATCTAATAATTGTTACCAGTTATTCAAATCAGTGTTACTGATTTCCCGCATCCTCCCACTGGTCCCTTGAGCTCCCCCACCCACTCGTTTTTCATAATAATTCCCAGGCTTTCTGGCTGTAGGCTCAGGATGCCCTCTTCTGTGTTAAGGTGTAAGTGTCTGGTTCTCCCCTGAGGAACATTCAGGGCTTGGCTGCAGCAGCTCGTGGGGGCAGATCTGACCTGGAATGGAGCTGGGGAGGTGGAGGGACCACTGGAAGCTCCAGTGAGGCTTCAGACAGTGTTTGCAGCACACCCCCTGCTCTCTGGGCTGGGCTGGTGTTGCTGGCAGGCTCTGAGGTGGCTGGTTCAAAGCTCAGTGAGTGATGTGTGTGCAGGCTGCAGGGGTGGGGGGCCCAGGACTGCCCTGGGGGCTCTGGAGCAGTTCTGCACAGCACTGGGATCACTGCACACTCTGCACTTGGGGACAATTGCACTGGTAGTGACCTCGTGTGCTGCTGCTGCTGCTGCTCCAGTTTGTGGCTGTAGTTGTCTCTTCTCTCACAAATAAAGATCCTCAACTCATGAGGCTCTTTTCTCCAGCACTGTGGGTTGAAAACTGCAGGAGTTGCATGGTCAAGAGCTGCCATTGAGAGCAGCTGTGTTTTCTTCAAGCAGCTCCTCAGTCTTGCCCCTTTTTCCCATCATGTTCCCATTTCATATCCCAGTGTGTTTTTCCTTTATCTTGCCATTCCTGGAGCAGTGAATGGTTTTGGGTTTGCCTCTGGCTCTGCCCCACACACAGGAGTGGTTCCCACCTCCCCAGTTTGGATCTGGGAAGGAGGTCAGGCTCTTCTGGGACTACCTGTAAGTGCCAGTTCACACACAGCTCCTCAGCCACTGCCAGGGGGAGGTTCTGGCTGCAAAGGAGCACTGACAGCATCCAGGATTTTGCCAGTCCCTTCCACATATGTATTCTCTCTTCTTTTTTTCACCTTCCTCACTCATTCTCTCTCTTAGTGAGGTCTTCTGTTGGCAGGAACACACTTGGTTTTGCCCAGAGTGAGATGGATCTTGAGTGCCGAGATAGAAAAGGGTGAGGCTGGATCAGTTCTAGGTGCCCATGCTGCCATATTTGAGAACATATTGACATTAGGGCAGCTGAAGCTCTAAAGTTGATTTTGGAGCTATTTTTGGCTGCGTTACTGTCTCATGCAAGGTCTAAAAGAAACTGTAGACATGGATCTATAGAGTTGTTCTCTAAGCAAGGAAAACAGCTTCACCCTTCCTATTTGTTAGCCCCAGGGTGGGTTCTTGATCTGACTTTGGGGGATGGGAGAGTCCTTTGTTTGAAATTCGTGCTGTCAAAAATCCTTATACAGGAAGTGTTGTGGAGCTCATTTGTTCCCTGGTGCTGGGAGGGGCTGGGGTGGCAACAACTGAAAATAAGAATGTTCTCCCCAGTATTTGAGGGAAGTTGTTTGTTTTGCAGGCAGTGGCAAGGAGAATGAAAGGATATTGAGGAAAGAGAGCACAGAGATAAGGTCTCAGTAGAGGACTAGAGGACCTCTTTGGATGACTTATAAAAATTCAGTCCACTTCCTAAGACTCCAGGCTTTTAAAGGGAAAAAAATCCCTCTTGTTTGAGATTTTCCTATAGAGGAGAAATGAGGATATTTTATAGTATTAAATAAAGGGATCTAAAGTGTAATCCATACCTTGCACAGGATTCCTGGATATTCTAGTGCACTTATGCATTATTTTGGTGGTTCTAAACCGTGCAAACAAGTAAGATGATGACAAGAGCTGTGGCTTCTTAGTCCTGACTCTGCAGCCTGCGAAGTTCAGCCCCAAATCACCCAACAGCTCTTGTGGAGGGAACTGCCCCAAATCACCCAACAGCTCTTGTGGAGGGAACTGCCCCAAATCACCCAACAGCTCTTGTGGAGGGAACTGCCCCAAATCACCCAACAGCTCTTGTGGAGGGAACTGCTTTACGCAGCAACCCCTGGTGCTGGATTGTTCTCACGGTGAAAAGTCTGGTGCTGGCCCAGCAGAACGAGCTCCCTGCAGAAGAGCAGAAGAGCTGCCCCTTCCCTCCTTTCTGGCAGAGCCAGTGGGTTTGTGGCTGTTCTGTGTGAGCAGCGAAGCTGGCACCGAACCCCTCCTCTGCCGGCAGCCGAGGGGAAGGAAAGCTCGGCGTAACCCTCGGTGTGTTATTTATTAGCACTTCGCAGCCCCCTGGAAAATGAAGTTTGGAGACCCGTGAGCCGATGGTAACGGTGAACACTGGGAAAAGCCCGGGAATCAGCAAATCCATTGTGTTGCGCTGACAGAAAGATACTGTTACAACACACTTTAGCTGCCAACTTGCTGCAGTCACTCAATCCATCACGGTGGGCTGCGGGATCACAAGCCAGTGAAACTCAGCCTGGCGTGTTATTTTAGTCTTACATGGACTGTGAGATAAACGGGGCATGAACCGGCCCCCTGGCAGGGGGTCGACCCCCGGCGCCCTCATTAAAGTGCCAATCAAAAAGAGTAATGGGAGGGGGGATGGAAATCTGGCTCCTCCGGCCCCGCACCGCGCGCGGTCCCGGCGACTCGAGCAAGCCAAGGGAAACATTTCCCGGCTGAACAGGAGCCAGCCCTCCAGAAATGCCTCCTCCCGGCTCGCTCCGGGTCTTGCTGGTGGTGGGAACCTGTTCCTTCCTGCTGGCTGGGCAGAGCAGGGAACGGGAAGGGTCATTGCTGGGCATCCCCTGGAAAAGGTGTGGATGAGAGGGATCATTGCTGAGCACAACCTGGAAAAGGTGTGGATGTGAGGGATCCTTTCTGAGTACAACCTGGAAAAGGTGTGGATGTGAGGGATCCTTTCTGAGCACAACCTGGAAAAGGTGTGGATGTGAGGGATCATTGCTGGGCACAACCTGGAAAAGGTGTGGATGTGAGGGATCCTTTCTGAGCACAACCTGGAAAAGGTGTGGATGTGAGGGATCATTGCTGAGCACAACCTGGAAAAGGTGTGGATGTGCTTTCTGTGGATACACAGGCACCGGGACTGTGTCCATCATCAGTCAGTGCTGTGTTTTCTGTCAGAAGTGGCTCACGGTTCAATATTGGTGTGTGAAGGATGCAGTGAAACCTCCTCTCTCCCCACAGCAGTGCAGTTCCCCCCCTGAGAGCATCAGTGGGTTGTCTGTGTGTACAACAAAGTTTTTAGCAGGGCCTGTTGCAGTAGGAGAATCCACAATGGTTTCTAAGTAAGGGAGAGTAGTCTTAGACCAGAAATGAGGAAGAAATACTTCACAATGAGGGTGGTGAGGCACTGGCACAGTGGGCAAGGTGTGAACATGGATTCTTGTGCAGTGTGGGGGTTATTGCAGAATTCCATGGGAACCTGCAGCAAATGGATCCTGCAGGAACAGGATGATCCCGGGGGGAATGCAGAGCTAAGGCTGAGGCAGGTGAGCAGTGGTAAGGTGCCTGTCACTGGTGGCTGGTGCTCAGACAGGCCTGGGAGCTCTGCTTTGGCAATGGGTGCTTGTCCTGAGACTCTGAGTGCACCTGACACTGCTGTGGGAGTTCCTGTGTGGCCTGGGATGCGTTCTGGGTGGTGCACAAATACATGTTCTTGTGCACGTTGATTCCTCTGGTGTGTGCTCAAAGGAGAGGGCAGAAAGGTATCTATGAAAAGAAAGGAAGGTGAGTGAAGTTGTTTGTGTAATGTGGATTTTTAGTGTTTGAAATCAGGAAGCTCAAGGTGGGGGAGTTGCCTCTTAAACCTGCTTATAAATGTCAGCTCTGCTGTGATCTCAGTGTGATTATGACCTTGGCAGCTGTTTATTTTTGCTCTCAAGGTTTTATCAGTAGCAGAGGGTTTCTCCAGGTGGATACTGGTTTGGTTTAAAATATTTTTTTTTTTTTTTATGGGCAGGATGAGCAGTTTGGATTAATGTCAGTGAAGCAAAATGTACAAGTAGTAACTGGTGTTGTGCTGCAAGATCAGAGAGTGACCACTGAGAGAATGGAATGAGTTTGTGCTGTCTCTATAATCCTTTGAAGCCTCTTAGTGCAAGTGCTGTTACACCACAAATACAGATGTGTCCTGGCACAGAAGGTGGTGCTGAATAGAATTTCATGTTTCTGGGATGTTTATCTCCAATACTGTTTCCTCCATACTTTGAGATTAAAATAAATCCTGAAAAAAAGGATGAATGGAAGGGCCTAGAACTGCACCTTGGCAGAGGGGGAACATCCCTGGTGGTGCTCCTGGTACTGGAGCTGCTGTGTCAGGGGTCTGACCTTCCCAAGAGCAGGCTGGGGGAGAGTCTGGGCCTGTGAATGGTGGGTCATTTTAAAGAGTTATTTGATTTTTTTTCTCTTCCCTCCAAGCCTCCACGCAGACACATGTTTTTTGCTACATCATTATTTTGATACCCGGTGGTTTGTTCTGCTGGTTGTGGGTTGTTTGCCAAGGGCCTTGGAGCAGCAGAGCTCAGGAATGGTGAGTCACCCTCCCAGGGCAGAGAAAATGTTTGCTTTTGCGGTGTCTGGAGGGCTGAGGGATGGCTGGTATGATGGATTTCTCTTTTATTTGTTACAATTCCTCTCCAGCTGCAGCGTGCAGGGGACTTTTTTTTTTTTTTTTTTTTTTTTGCTGGCATTTTCAGAAACCATTGTTCTGCAGCTCCCGTAGCAGCCCTTGTCCTTTGGGTGACCCGGCCATTTATCCAAAATGTAAATGCACATGGAAGCTGTTTACTTCTCTCGTGGCCTTTCAGTGCTTTTGAGTCAGCCCAGAGCAGGCTGGAGGTACAAGGTTGTTTTTACCCACCAGGAGAACACGTTGTGCTGGGCCCGGGGGCAGGCACTGGAGTGTCAGATGCAGGGAATAAAACAAAAATAAACCCAAACCACAACCAGCAGACCCCGTGTGACACTGGAGCCTGATGCTCTGAGGCAGCACGAGCGTCCCCAGGCCCTGAGCAGAGCTGACCCAAAGCAGCTGCTGCTCCCATGGAGCTGCAGTTTGCTCCCTGATATTTGTATTTCTGGCCCAGGATGTGCTGTGGTTCTACTGAGCAAAACACCAGAAAAAAAAAAAAACAAACCCGACTATTTTTTCCCCAGTGTTTGTCACTGGTTAATCAGTAACCTTTTCTTTCTGGCAGGAATCCTTGTAGGATTCTGCCCTCTCCTGCCTGTGAGGCACATGCAGGGCTGGTCCCAGTGCCCACCTGATGCTGGGGTTGCCTCACGTTCTCCCAGTCCAGAAAATCTGCTGCTGGTTCGGTCAAACTGCTTGGTGTCCTCTTAATATCTTCTCAGGCAGGTGGGTTTGTGCTGCCCTGAGCCCTTTTTCAAAGCTGTCAGACCAGTAGCTGTAAGAAATGGGCTGCAAGAAAGTCAAACCAGTAACAGGAGTGGGGAGCTGGAAGTGGTTTGTCCCAGCCCTGCATTTGATAAAATTAAGGATCATAATGTGGAGTCAGAGTGTGCTGTCAGCTGGAATGCTACAGCAGTACTGGAATCTGAAGCTCTGGGCACATTATTTCATTTTTTTTTTCCAGAAAAAGAAGTTCCTTCTTTGTAACAACTCTGCCTTTAGGAATAGAGGGGTTTGGATACAGCCTTTGCTTTTCAAGAGAACTTTAAATGTATATTTGGGGGGTGTGTGTATATATTAAAAAAGTAGTATAGAAGCATAGACATGAACTGTTATTCTTTGTTAGAAGAAAAGTTGTGTAAGTGGACTTTGAGCAACTGTTGACTTAATTACATGTTTTAAGTTTGCTTCCCCCCCCCCCAAATATCTGTGCAGCAGCCTGTAAGCTGAAGAGTGTCACTGAAACCTGCTTTTTCAGAGCCAAGCACCACAGGTGAAATCATTGTGACCAGCAGATTGAGGCAGGTTCCTCTGAGGAGAAGAAACAGAGCAAGGGCCTGGAGGAGTTGTCAGCTGAGTGGGCTCTGCACTGTAGGAAGCAGGTTGGTACTAAGCTGTGTTTTAGAGAGGAAAAGAAGTAAAAAAAAAAAATATATATATATATAGTTGGGCTAAGACCTTAAGGTATTTTACTGAAAATAGATAAATGTTAAATTAAAGCATCCTGCAAGTCCAAGGAATGAGCAAATAGACCCCAAATAGATCCAAAGGTCCTTGTCACTGGGAAATGTATGACTGTTTCTTGGGTTTGAGATGTGGCCCATTTAGCCACTTAAGCTTCTCCCCACAAAAATGTAAGCACTGCACTGCTCTGGAAAACAGCCCTGGGGACTGGAGCTGCTGGGATGTATCATCACAGTGATCTACAGGGAATCTGTTCAGGAGCAGAGGAGGAGGATGTTCACATTTGCCCTGTGCTCATCTCCGTGCAGGAACACCTCACCATGGAGGCCCTGTTGGAGCCAGAACTGTCCATGATCCAGGAATGATGGCAATGGAAGGGGTATTTCACTGGGAACAGCCCACAGTGAGATGCAGAGAGACACAGAAAACTTCACCCCTGGCTTGTGCAAAGTGTCTAAAAGTTACCGAGTGTCCTTTTTTTCCGGTTTCTTGTGTGACTTTAGGAAGTGCTGACATTCCCTTCCTGGAGAGGCAGCACGTGCACAGGTAAGTTGTCTCTGGGCAGGGGAATCAGACCTGACTGCACAGTCAGTCACTGGGGAGGGGGCAGGGGAGGTTCCAGCAATGACAGTGGTGACATTTCCCTGGATTTGTACACCTTGGCAGGAGCAGGGGATTGACCACAGTGTGCCAGGGAGAGAGGACAGGAGGAGAGGGAAGGGGAGGAGAGGATAATAAAGTGGGGATAAAGGGGAGGACAGGAAAAGGGAGGGAAGGACAACAAAGGGCAGGAAAGATAGGAAAGGATGGGAAAAGGAAGGGAAAGGGAGGACAGGAAGGGAAAGAAAGGGATGTGACAGGAAAATAAAGGGGAGGAGAGAACTGGGGAAGACAGGAAAGGGAAGGGGAGTAGCGGAAAAGGAAGATAAAGAGAGGAGCTGCCACCACCCACACGTGTCACTTCCATGTTGTGTGTGAGGCACCTCTTTCCCACTTAGAGTCGGTTCTTCCTTCCTGCCCCTGCTGAGCTGTTATTTCACCTACTCTTTGTTACACTTGGAACAGGTTTTTTTACACAAATGAGATCCATTGTCCACTGTGGCTCCCTGAGTTCAGGGCACTCCAAGGGTGACTGTTCAACCACTGCTCAGCTGTTTGCACATCATCTCTGCATAAAATGGTTACAGACCCCAAGTATCCAACCCATCCCTGTAAATGCTCAGCAGGGCACAGAACTGCTCCTTGTTTTCCTTCCCCACCTCCAGCAGGCAGGTATTTTACACGAGTTCACAACTGGTTTCATTCTAACCTTCAGTGCCAAAATACTCCCATGTGACTTTATGAAAGGACTTTACTTTCAAGTTAATCTTTTAAAGCTGCAGCTCAAAGGTTTACCGAATAACTAAAGGTTTACCTTAAAATTTAGGTTACTCAGCATTCCAGGGAAGTTGTATCTTCACACCAAAACCTGGCACCTCCAGGGAGTGACTGGAACTGAGGGTTCCAGTTCCTGTGGGTTTAAGGACACTCATTCCTCATCTTCAGCGTGGTTATGGTTAATGAGACAAATATTGATCTGATGTACAACGTTGGGAAAAAACATGTTAGTTTTATTATTTTAAAACTTTACTTTTGAAGAGGTTGTTGTGAAGTCAAACAAGCTGGTGATTTCCTCTCCCCCCTCCTTCCAGGCACTACTCCTCCCCAGCTCCAAACCCTCTCTGCATCTGAGAGAGGGGAAAACCTGAACTTAAGAGATTCCATTTCCAAGGCTCCTCCCTTCAACTGTTCTAGAAACAAGTCAGAAGAAGGAGCCTTGAGGTGCACACTGTGAATGCAAAACTGAATTAGTTAGTCCTCACTGTAATATTCACCAAAATGCAATTTTTGTTTAAAAAAAGAGGCTGACATTTCAGTGGAACACCAGGTCTCTGTGCTCTCACCTGTACTAGTGAGTTAGGAGAAAAAAACCCAACAAAAATCCCATTAAACTACCCCAACCAATGCACCCTTCTCACAGTGTTAAAGCTCCAAACCAAGGCCACCTGTGCTCCAATAGCTGAAATTAACTCTTAATTTTATGTTTTAAATGTTTATCTACTTTCCTGCACTTTGAACAGCAGTTTTCTCAATGGAAAAAAAAAGACAGAGAGAGAGGAGGGCTCGTGTCAGGTAGTGCAGTATGACTCAGTAGAGCTCCTTTAATTTCTTTACACAGTAAACAGACTTGTATTTATACCAACACCCGCCTGCCCGCTCGTATTTACATGGACACTTGTACATATATACATGTTAGCAAAATACAGGGCTTCTCCCAGACCCAAAGCTGTGTCAGCTACACCTCTGTTACACACCTAGTGCTTGAAAAAGAAAAGCCACCTCTCCTGTTTTCACTAAATACTAAAATTATATTTTTTTTTCCTTCTCAGTTCGGGCTCCAGCCTGGTGCTTGCAGGTCACTCTGGCAGTGAGGAAGTGGGTTTTCAAGAGTCCAGCTCGAGTTGTTCTTGATTTTCACTGAGTCTCAGCATCAGCTGCTGCTCGTAGTAAAGGCTCTTTGCATAGTTGATTTCTTGAGACAGCTTTACTGCCAGGGCTTCTGATTTCACTTTCACCTGCAGAAAGAAAGGGGATTTTCGTTTCCTGCCATCAGCTAAAGCAGAAGAGATTTTAGGTTTGAAGTGAGGAACAGAAAGGTGTCAGTGGAGATCCCTGCTCAGTGCTGAGGCTGAGGAAGAAGCAGCAAGTGGAGCACCAGGTGCACACAGACAGGTACTCAGGGGTGAGAGCAGGAACATCTTGCATATCTGAGGTTGTTTCCTTTGCTTCCCCTCCTACCTTTTATCTGGCTGCTCTGTTTGGAATGTAAACTGCCTTGGGTCAGGGGTGAGCTTGTAACTGGGCCTGTAAAACAGCCCCTGAGCAACTACTGTAATGGCACAAAAAACCCTGTAATGGGCTTTAGAAGAGAAAGCCTTGATTAACTTTTATATGCTTGACATAAACACTGTTTCCAGTCTTAGAGACCTCACAGTGAAAAAACACTACAAGTAGGAGATGAGTAAAAAGCCAGCAAAGTACCCAAGTTCCATTGATGTGGTAAAGTTAAAAGTCTTTCATAGGTAAACACATGTTTCTTCCTGTTACTTTTCTGCCTGAAGGAATATTTTAGGGTTTGCCTTTCTTTAGCTTTCTCAGGAGTTTAGTGAGTGCCTGAAGTTGGATATTAGGAGCAGGTTCTTCCCCCAGAGGGTGGCTGGGCACTGAACAGGCTCCCCAGGGCAGTGGTGCCAGAGCTCAGGGAGCATTTGGACAACGCTCTCAGGGACAGGGTGGGACTGTTGGGGTGTCCTGGGCAGGGCCAGGAGTTGGACTGGATGATCCTGGTGGGTCCCTTCCAGCTCAGGATATTCTGATTCTTTCAACTCCCCACTCACTGAAACCTCAGCACAGCTGTTCCAGTGCTGACAGAGCAAACCCTTGGGGCACACGAAGGGAAGGAGGTGCCAGGAGCTCACCATAGGTCTCTGCTGGGAGGGGCCTGGCATGGCCACCCCGCTGCTCGTGTTCACAGCCTTCTTGGTGAGCTGGATGTAGACGTTGCCGTGGTCCTTGGACACCAGGCAGTGGTACAGGTCATCATACCTGACCTCCAGGAAGATGGCATCGCGGTCCGTGTAGTCCCCGCTCTTGAGGAAGTACACGGCCTTGGAGGAGATCAGCACACAGTAGCTGTCGATGTTCTCCACTGCTATGAAGCTGCAACAAAGGAAAAAACAAGAATTATTAGCTTGGAGCTAAAACCAGCAAACTAACCCATGTCTTCACCTGTTTTGAGTGACCTCCAGGAGCGTGTCAGAAGATGTAGCAGTGTAACCATGTACGACTCATCTGTGTTTAATTTAGGCAGTTTAAAAGTGGAGCTGACGAAGGACCCTCTCCCCTAGTTATAAAAAGATCATGCTGTAAATCAAATATTAGTGCTAAATGCCTGGCAGCCAGCTTTGGGCATTACAGGGGCACATAAAAATGTCCTTTGACAAGGTTTAGGAAGAATAATTTCCTTGCAAGTCCTAATGCTGAAGCTTAATTGCAACCAACTTCAGTTCCAGAGCTGCTACGTGAAAGGTGTGCAGACATTTATGATGGGAGCATTATCCTTGTCCACACTGTAACCCTCCTGTGCTTCCCTGGTCCCCCTTCAAAACACAAAATAAGTTGAACCTGCTGCTGGGATCAGTAGCAGAAAAGAGAAATTAGCTGTTTAACACGGGGTGAGAGGTTAAGCAGCAAACAGGTTTCCCCAGGGAGATTAGGCTGAGTGATGAATAGGAAGAGGGAGAGAAGAGTGAGTCAGGAATATTGAGAGTTATGATGGCTGAAAAGGCTGGGGTGTAAAAAAACAACCATAAGAGATGCAAAAGTGCAATGGATGTTGCACACACAAATGCTTCTCCCCCACTTCTGATTTACTACTGAAATGAGCCTCATTAGTGGGGTTTTTAAATGCTGAAAAATTCAGCAACTTGAATTTGAAATAATAACTGGATAGAATAATGGAGTGCTAAATAGAGTAATAAAGCTCTGCCAACAGCCCCAGGGTTGAAGCACTGTAAAAGGAGGATTCTCCTGCTGTCAGGCAGGTTCCCAATCCCTGCCTTCTGAACCACTGCTTATCCAAACCTGAGTGCTGCTGTCCTCAGACATCCTGCAAAACACTCTGCTGCCTTGGAAACCCAGGGAGTTTGTCACTACTCAGTGTTTTTGGTGGCAGAGAAGCCTCTCATCTCCAAACCCTCCCCTGGCTCTGCCATTTAAGTAACACTGTGCACAAACCACTCTGAGCTGTAGCCAAATAAACCCATAGCTATAAATGGAATGTTAGTAGCCAAAAATGTGGCAAGAGGTCAGGTCATGGTTTCTTTTTGTGGTATGAAAGGGTAGCTCCAGCAATTTTGTATTCCCAGTCCTCTCAAAGACACTGTTCTGCACTGAACTTGCCTCTCCCTCCTCACTCCCCTCACACTGAGAAAGGTGCCCCCACCAATTCCAGCCCACACCATCATCTCAGTGCTGACAACCAGCCTAATTACAAAGGGCCTGTTAGAGCTCTGCCAGCTCTACCCTTGGACAAAGCTCCAGGATAGGATAAATGAACTGTGTTCCTTTAAGTAAAACAAACTGGGAAAAACCCAGGGAATTTCAGCTCAAAGGAGCCCAGGTGAAAGACAACATTAACAGAGGCCCGGAAACCAGCAGCTGCCCCGCAGTTTTCTACCAGAGTTCAAACACTTCAGGGGAAGGTTCTGCCTTTGAAATTAGTTAAGTAGGATGGAGAGTGACATTTTTTATGAAGTGTCACAGAAAACTTAATTTAGACCCGGAGCAGCACTACAGCTGCAGGGGAACAGCCTGGCCAGGCACATCAAACACCACAGGGTTTCCCAGAGAGCCCGGACCCGACGGGGTCACGGTGCCACTGGGGACACGGGGACATCCACGGGGAGCAACTGGGCACCAGCAGCTCCTCCAGGGTCCAGGGGAAGCACCTGGGCAGTGGGACTGCAGGGTTGTGTTTGCTCCATAAGAACAACAGATGATGTATCTACTTTCCCAACAAGACTTTTACTGGTGTCATGTATATATTGTGAGGAATGGAAACAGAGGTCAGTGATTTAATGGAGAAGCCCAGAAACATTAGCTAATTTGTAGTTCAAGCTCTACATTTTGTTCTGAGTTTGAGTCATGCATCATTACCCCTCTGCTCTTGCCAACTGTTACTTTCTTCTCAGTGTCTAGCTCTCAAAACAGGTATTTTTAAACTTTTCAGATACTACTGAAAGATACAACTTTTTAATTTTTTAAACCTATCTACACTATTAAAAATATCTCAAATTAATAAAATGAAAAATTAAATGAAACATGATCCAGTAGAACAAAGTAGAAGCAACCAGATCTCTGGAGAATTTGTGGGGTTTTTAACAACATCAGGAAGTAATTACACAATATTTTCCAGAAGTGAAACAGCGAGCCTAACTGGAAAAAAATGTGGAAACATTTAGTTAGAACAGTAGAGCAAGGTATTAAACCCCCTTTTATGGATTTAACTCTGAAGGAAAATATGCAAATAATCAGGTCTTTAAATGTGTTTCTGATTATGATACTAGGATAAAAGTCAGAGGCATAATTTTGTACTTATTTTCCATGACAAGAAACACTGTGTTCCTGCTGAATGATGTTCCTGATGGCAAGAGTCACAGTGAATGAACAGTGGGACTCGATGACAAAGCCCACTGCTTTGCTGTGGATCTTTGTTGGTCACAAATTGCTCTTTCCATTCCCCCTGCCTGAGAGCCAGCCAGGCACAAAGACCCTGGAATGGGATGGGAACAGGATAAACCAAGTGTAAACTCACAGGGCCACAAGAAAGTGGCAGACTGCAAACTCTTCCTCACAGAACCTGGAGTGTCCCATGGCTTCAGACCTGCCCAGGGACACTGGGGACACTGAGGGACCCTGCTGAACTGGCACCTCCCTCTGCAGCTCCACCATCAGCAGTTCTGCCCCTTTGCCTTGGCACAAACCTTGATGGGAGACAGAACAGTGTCTGACACTCCCCACTGACCCAGCTGAGCAGTAACTGTGGTGGAGACCAGTAAGGGATGAATGCTGCCTTCAGACCCCCATCCAACAAACTGACCTCTCCTGTACAATCATGGAATCATGAAGGCTGGAAAAGCCCTCTAAGATCATTGAGTCCAGCTGTTCCCCCAGCACTGCCAAGGCCACACTAATCCATGTTCCCAAGTGCCACATCTACTTCTTTTAAGTCCCTCCAGGGATAGGGTCTCCACCACTGCCCTAGTGCTTAACAACCATTTCCATGAAGAAATTTTCCCAATATCCAATCTAAACCTCCCCTGGCACAGCTTGAGGCCATTTCCTCTCATCCTGTCCCTTTGTTCCCCGGGAGCAGAGCCTGACCCCCCCCCCCGGCTCCCCCCTCCTGTCAGGGAGTTGCAGAGAGCAAGAAGTTCCCCCTGAGCCTCCTTTTCTCCAGGTTGAGTTCCCCCAGCTCCAGATCCTTCCCAGCTCTGTTCCCTTGTCTGGGAACACTCCAGCCCCTCAATGACCTCCGTGTGGTGAGAGCCCCAAATCTGAACGTGTGTCTGTGTGCGTGAAGCAGTTTTAGCCCCTGTTCCCCACAGACACGACAATACAAACGGAGCAGTTTAAATGGCTGTGTCAGTCAGTACTCACAACTCATCCTGGATGTTGTCTGTCAGCTTGAAGAGCTGCTCCTGTCCCTCTGCTTGGCTCTCCAGGTAGCGGGGCAGGAGCCCCTGGGGCCCCCGGCAGCACCGCGGCTTCCGCACTCGCTCCGCCTGCGTCCTGCACGAGAGACACAGAGGTGACCTGGGGCAGCCCTTTGCCTCCCACTGACACCTGTCAGCACACACAGCTCTGCTTATTTTGAAATACGAGGTGTGACAAAGCCTTCAAAAATCCAAGGTCTTCACAGACAAAGCATATGGATCCTGTAAGACCTGCTCTGGAAGACGTGGCACTGGGTGGTTCTTCATCTCCAAGAAGTGTCTGCAGTGGCTGAAGGGCAGTGGCTAAATTAATAGGAAGAAGCAACCTGAACTGAGTCTACTGTCTGCAGACTTGGGATCTATTTATCAGCAGAGCTTTACTGATTTGACTGTTTCTTCTCAGTGCTCTACAGAAAATAGAAGTATATCAACCTAGAGAGAGCTCACACTGATGGACAGTGCCAGTAGACTGCAAACTGAAGGGTTGTGGAAACAGGAAAGTGCAGTTAAATTAAGGCAAAAGAAAAAATCCTCATTAATTACCATCTCCATAGCAGGGTTTAACACACTTTACCTTTCTGAGTGTCTATTAAAAAATGGCAATAATAAAGGCACACACTTGAGGGCTGACAGACATCAGAGGTCAGTATTGGCCACAGCACTGCAGGCTTGGTTCCTCCCTGAGCAGTATTTTGTTAAAAAATAATACTCTGAATTCCTTCAAGCTCCTGGAACGCCCTGCCCCTGAAGAATTGTGTTACAGGCTGCCGAGCCCTGTCCCTTCCCAGCAGCATCACTCTGGGGCTGCTCCCTGCTATTTCATCCCTCTTCCAGGCTACTGCTGTTACTGATTTCCCAGCCAAATGCACCATTTTGGATTAGTGCTCTCTGCTTCCTATCGTGACTCTTTGTAAAGACCCTGCACGAGGAACTGCCTCCAGCCTTTCTGATCCAGAGACCTGGGCAAAGTCCCACAGACCATCACCTTTGCTTTTGAAGCTGCCTAGCATCAGCACACAGAGCATTTGCCTTCTGCTCCTTAGACTTCTTAGATACACCTCTCCTGCCCCTTGGGTTTCTTGGATATGAGCAGGATTCACCTGTACAGCACTGTTGTCTTTCTGAACTTACACCAGAAATGAACGAACGCCTGCCTGTTTTTACCTATTAAAACTCTTACAAATCAGTAAACCAAAGTATGTGTTTGCCTCCATGAATTGGAAAATGTTGAGGCAAAGTTCCAAAGAAATTAAAGAATTCCAACCAGTGTAATTCACATCTTGCTGCTTGTCCAACTTCTTAACTTCTCAAAGCAGGAAAAGGGCAAAATATCACTGATCCAAGAAGCCTCCATCAGCTGTTAAACCTCTCTATGCCACCCACAGCTTCTACTGACAAGTCTAAGGAGTGTCTGCAGCATAAGGTGGGTTTTAATTAACTATTGGCCAGTCAGTAACATTTTGCTGAGACATTTCCCATCCTGCTTTCAGGAAGGTTGGATAAGCAGCCCCGTGGGAGTGAGGAGCAGCACTGTGCCGTGGGTTTTACATGAACCATCCTTCAGATAAACACTGACCTATGCCACCTTCTCTATGTTCTGTGGTACCTCGAGAGGAGTGATCTGAAGCACTGCAAGCAAGACTACCCTAAAAGTGGGAATAAAATAGGGCCTTTTAATCCCATAGGAACTAGAACAACTGTGAACACTGGTTTCTAATACCTGGCTTAAAGCAGGTCAGAGAGGAAGTACCAGTACTACAAAGGTACTGGGCACCACAGTGGGTTTCTGGAAGGTTTGGCAATTCTGAGCTGTGGTTGGTTTTAGGGTTTGGTTTTTGTTTTTAAATGGAAGAAGCACTTCAGAGTACAAGTACAGTGCTTGCTGTCCCTCCATGCTCAAACATTCATCCTGGTGATAACAGATCACTCCCATCTCAGTGATAAGGTCGGCAGCTTTCCAACCCAGTGCCACTGGTTCCAGCCTAAACTGCTTTGATTTAGTCCATCACCCCCTTGGCAAACTGCTCTGTTTGGTCTGCACAGCTAAAAACATTCCACACCACTTGATTTTTTTAATCTAAAAATTTGTTCTACTGTCTCAAGTTACGTTCTGTAAATAATAAGCAACGCTGATGAAATCCCCAAAGCTGCAGATTTGTAAAGCAGAG
Organism: Pseudopipra pipra; assembly: GCF_036250125.1. Taxonomy (NCBI): domain Eukaryota; kingdom Metazoa; phylum Chordata; class Aves; order Passeriformes; family Pipridae; genus Pseudopipra; species Pseudopipra pipra. The sequence goes on along the minus strand of NC_087570.1, from coordinate 5,126,387 downwards.
CGAGTGGTGGTGCCCACATCTGGGTCCCATTACCCAGGCACTCAGCAGATCTGCTGATTCCTTTTTAATAAGCACACAAAGGCAATACAAGGCAGGAATGCCCTCTCGTCTGCCTGGCACAGCAGGGAGTGGTGCTGCTGGATGGAGCCACAGAGGGCTTCCAGAGGGTGTTGGGAGGTTGAGGCCAACCAGAGCTGTGCCCTGCTCACAGCTGAGCTCTGGAGCTCTCATCCAGCTCACTGGGCACACTGGGAACCAGTGCACAGCCTTAACTGGAGGTTGAGGCCAACCAGAGCTGTGCCCTGCTCACAGCTGAGCTCTGGAGCTCTCATCCAGCTCACTGGGCACACTGGGGCCAGGGCACAGCCTTAACTGGTTGGTGTTTGCTCAGCAGTTCACAGAATCCTTGGGGTTCAGTTGACCAGTTTTAAGCCAGAAGTTTTGTAATCAAACAACACCACCCCACTGATGAAGGAAGTGGTCAGGTATTATTAATTATTTACCAACTTAGGTTGAGAAAACTCTGTAAGAGACATCACAAGTTTTCCAGAATCCCCTGTCCTTGTTCCTTCCCTCCACATTCATCCCTACCAGGTACCCACCCCTCAGGTTCACACCACCAGGTCTGCACATGTGATTCCTCCAGAGGTGCATAAATACACAGTGGTTTTGAGAACAGGAACTGTTACTCATCTTTGAGGGTCTTCTGGACCTAAAAAATTTCCCTGAAGTGTACCCAGACTGCCCTGACAGAAACCTTAAAAATAAAATTCAGAAGGCATCAAACTGTGTGTATCAACAGATGCTGGTCTGTTAAAACAAACCATCCCACTTCTAAAATGATTTAGAAATTATTTACAAATTTACATCTTTCAGTTTCCTCAGTATCACACCCAGAATAATTATTCACAATGAAACAACTTTAGGAAATGTAGCAACTTCTCCTGAGAGAAAAAAACAAGGACAAACCCCATGACCGACACATTAATCATTAGACTTTTCATTTAAAATATGTATCTGGGGAATCTCTCATCTGTCCTCTGGGTAAGAGAACAGCACTGGCAACTACAGATCTGTTCAAAAACCCAAACCTGAGCATGGACACCCCAAATCCTGCACAAACAACAGCTCTCAGTGCAAGGAGATGGAATTCTGACACCTGAAATTAATATTTAATGGACCAGGCTCCTCACAGAGACCCCACCTGCTGCACCACCTGCCTGCAACCAAACCCCAGGGCCACACCTGGGTGTGCCCCTAAACATGGGCACCTTCCCAAGGGATCCTGGGCCCCAGGGCTCTCCCCCACACTCTCTAGGAATCATTTCCTTCAGCCAGACCCAGTTCATGCTGCCAAAACTTCAGCAACCGTCACCAGCAAAGGTGTGTTCCAGTCTGACCACCTTGTCAGCCCAGCCCAGTGAAGCAGTAACTTACTGGTTCTGGTACAGCTCAAAATCAGTCAGTGTTTCCATTGTAAACTTGTTTTTTCAGGTTTGCATAAAATTTATTGCCAAAAGCCTGCTCTGGGCTGTAACCTGGCATACTGACTTCCAGCCTGGGAACAGTTTTTATCCCCTTGTAATAATTACAAACCAACCTTAATTCAAACAAAGGAAAATAGCAGGTACTGTAAGAGACAATTTTCAATAGCTGCTGGCTTTTTCAAGAAATAATGTCAAACTCTTTCTTACTCGGCTCTGGGGAAAGTCTGGTTCCTAAATATAGGGAGTGCTTTGTCTGAGGGGACTTCAGTGCATTTCAGACATTAAAAGTGACTTAATCTGATAAGGTGATTCTGTGATTCTATCTTCTATCACAAAATACACAACTAAACTACCTGACACACTTGCCGGAGTTCCAGACTGACCTGCACCTGCAGCCTTCCAATGGGATCACCATCCCATGCATATGAGGTCCATGAAATGCAGGACAGTGCTTGCATCAGACGTGATGTGAGGACACCAAAGAAAGCACACTCAGAAGTGCCAGAGCCAATTAAGTGCTGAACAATGTCTGCCTTAAAAACTGAGCTCCAAACTGAGCCATCACAGCCACCAGCTCCTGATGCTGCAGCTGTACCTGGGGGGCTCACAGAGAACAAAGGGGAACAGACGTGTGCCATGTCTGGCAGGGGCTGTTCTGCACAGCACACCTCTGCACAGCACCAAAAAGCCACAATTGCCACAAATCTTTTCTCACTGGTGCACTCACTTTGGTTCACGTGCTGACCCCCTTGCAACGAGCAGGAACGTGCCCTGAATTTCCTGAGCAGCAGGAACAGAGAGCAGGATTTCCTGGGCCAGGTCTCAGCATCTGAGATTAGGCCTTGGGCCTCATCTCAGGAAAACCTGTGGCAACCTGGATTCAATGTTCCCTGGTGATTCTTATTTCAAGGGCTCAGTGCACTTGCCTCCTGCCCCATGCTGAACTTTGGGGTGCAGTTCCCAACAGGCAGGTCATTGTCTGATCCCAGAGATCCAGCACAGCTCTGCCACGGGATTCACTCCTCGCTTCCAACACAGATGCTGTGAAGGTGTGTTCAAATGCACACACGGTGCCGTCAGCTGAGTGTTGGATTTGGCATCAGAATGTCTCTCTTAGATGCAAGAATGTGTAAAATCCTGGGCCAGACAGCTCCCTGCTGACTGCAGATCTGAGGAAGCTCATGTGGGCCGTTGATTCCAGCGAACGCATGGAATATATTGTGCTTGTTAAATGTGTTCCCAAAATGCTCGTTTCAGGCAGAAACATGCAAATAAATGGTGCCTGGGGTTAAAACCTCCCACTTACAGTCAAATCCCTCCTCTTTGGAGGGATCTCCCAGCTCAGATGCTGCAGACCTTTAGCTGACCCGACGTGCCTTTAGGAGGATCCAGTGTGCTGAAGGAGCAACTGTTTATCATGGAGGTTGTTCCTGCCAGCTTCTTGGAGATGGAGCTCTTCTCCCCCTTCCCTCTTCTTTTGTACACCAGATCAAAACCAAATTGAGAGCTATTCCCTGGGTTTATGGCTGTACACAACCTCGTTGGGCTCCGAGTTCAAAAGGAAGTGAGGTTAAGAGACATGACTTAATTATGGCATCCATATTACAAATCCAACATGTGCATAAGGTGTATGTGTTTTTATTCCAGACAACTGCCTTGCACTGACAACAGCCATACTCTGGGCATCAACCTCTGGCACTTCCTTACAACCCCCCTCTGCCTGGAACAGCTGTGTAGCAAAACCCACACTTTTCCAAGCACTTTGCCATCACCAAGCTTAAGAAGTTGACAAAACCTAACACTGCCAACTCAGCTCCCAACTCCCCCACACTCTTCCTGTGTGGATCACAGGAATGGCTACAGCTGTCACCTTAAAGTTTCCTGTCTCAAAATTATGTTGAAAAATGCTCCCATTCACCTTCTGACTCGATGTAAAAGATTCTTAGCAGGGATTTCCTGCAAACACCAATCTGGAAACAGGAGCTGAACATGCCTTAGTGAAACTAAAGTGCCCAGGCCATTACACTGCTGAGCCTCAGGGCACTGTGGAGGGTTTGAAATATTAAATCCTGTCTGCTGCCAGGCAGGGCCCTGTAGCAGCTGGAGCATTAGTCCTGTGTCTGTGCTCATAAAATCCCAGACTGGTTTGGGTTGGAAGGGACCTTGAAGCTCAACTCACTCCACCCCCTGCCACGGGCAGGAACACCTTCCACCATCCCAGGTTGCTCCAAGCCCCATCCAACCTGGCCTTGGACAATTCCAGGGAGTCACATTTATAACAGTCCCATCAAACCCCATCCATGCTGGCCAAGCAATATCCAGTTGTAGTAAATGCAAACATGGTCACTTCACTTTGAGTGTAAAATACTTGGAGTATAACAGAAATGCTTCCACACTGTACTCCTGCCTTTCTGGGAAACCAAACCCACTTTGGGGAAGAAGAAACCAGGGGCCCTGCCCAGCACCAGGACAGTGACTCTGGGTGTGCATGAAGGACTGTGTGAATCAACTCTGATGACTGGATGTTTTTTCTCTTTCAGACCCTCCTTTTATACTTCTCAGCTACTACAACTGGGGATGCAACAGGCACAGCAAAGTCCTCCAGCACAAACCTCACCCAACAAAAAGCTACTCGCAAGGTTTTGTTTTGATTTTTAAAGTTCACAGATGCAAGAACAATTCAGATAGGCTGGCTGTACTTACAAAACTGATAAAGAGCATTCCACATGTTAACAGCAACATTAGGTGAAAAAATTATCTATAAAAATACCAGCCACATGCTAAATGAGGTGACATCAAGGCAATAAATAGCTCCATCTGTATGAAAGAGTTTGCAGAACAACCCAGAAGACGTCCCTGAACAAAAAAAGTAACTCTGGATAACGGCAGCGCTGAAAAAAAAAGCACTGTGTTGGATTTTTTTTTTTTTGGTTAAAAAAAAAAATAAAAAGATCAGTTTTACATATTTTTCTGCGATCACTTTATAAATCTGCTGCACATTAGAAATCAGACACACATGTATGTTTTCCAAGCACAGCAAGTCGAAGGTTTACATTTTAATAGCGAAGTGCCTATTTCTGAATGGCAGCAGTGTACATTACAGGCAGTGTGAGAGGGTTAAACAGGACAGCCTCGACTCTTTATAAACTTTTGCCCTCTGGATATGTACTCATTGGCTGCTGTACAAGACTCGAGCTGTATTACACGCCTTAACGATATGGTTCAACTGTCGGTCAGGCTCGGGGCTGGCGCGGGGCCAGACCGCAATCAATGGGACACAAACCTCCCCCTTTCAGATCATCACGAAGGCTCATATTATCTCCTTTTTGTCGTGCTGGTTAAATTTATGGAGCAGAACCCCGAAGCTGCATTCCTTGGCCTGGGCCGGCCCACGCGGGCCTCCCTTTGTTTGGTACTGTAAGGAGCGTGCTTTGGAGGATTGCGGGGTTGTTAGTTCAGGCACTGACTGTTTGCTCATGACTGAAATGAAAAGAGTTCAGGGGAAGGGCAAAAGGACAGCACAAGTGTAAAACCCCATCCCAGCAGGCCCTGGGCTCCCATCTACCGGCTCCGGAGTGGGACTGAACACAAAACCTCCCGGTAATGACAGGGAAAAGTCTGTCTAGTAACAGGTAAACAGCCCTGAGAACACACCTCGCCCTGAGCTCTCCTGCTTTTCAAGTAAGCCTGTAATTGCTGCATGAATATGAACCCCGACTAAGCTGGCTTAAAGCACTGCTCAGAAGTGGTATTAGTTTTAAAGCAATGCTGTATCTCTTGGTTTGAAAAGAAAACCTGTCAGTGCAAACCCGACCGGCTGCACGGTTTAATATTTCCACTGTTTTAAACACGGGGAGTAACCTCAGAGAACCTGCTGCCCTGATATTTAGGGTGTAGCAAGGAATTCTAGTAAGGGACAAAATGACTGGAAATACAGCATGGAGAGAAGATCTTAATTTTGTCTAAAATGGGTATTTCCTACATCTTTATATTTGGTCTGAGGATGGAAAAAGTCCATCTCTGGGTATGCTCAGACACTCTCTACTCAAAGCTGATTACTGTGGTAATTAAAGGGCACTTCTTGATGCAGGTTACAAACTGAAGGATGTGCAGAAACCTTTAACATAACCTCAAGGCAAAATCACCAGGAGTGAAGGCAAATGGAAAGACAACTCGACAGACTCTATTCCAAATCCACACAAGAGAAGCAAATCCATACACAGAAATCCCAAAGGACTCTCCCTGGTTGTGCAGGCAACAGAAGGTGCCCATGGACTCATTGTTCAGCACACAAAATATCCACACTTACCTCCATCCCTGTTAAGACTAGTAAGACATTCCCAGGAATGGCCCAGACCCCTTGTACCAGACTTCACCCCTCTGGCACCAGCAGCAGCTGTGTCAGGCCAGGAGGTCACACTGGGGAGCAGCTCCTGCCATTTATGCCTTAGAAATGAGTAAATAAACAAATCCTATACTCCTATTGCACTACACCAGTTTCATCCTTCCTGCTATTTTTATGAACTGAAAATCCTAGAAAATGGGCCAGAAGATTATGAAAACCCACAGAATGGGGATGAGATGTCTGTCAGTCGTGGGGCTCGAGCCCGACAGGTTCTCTGCAGAACTCAGGACATTCCAGCTGGTTTGAATAAAGCTTTTGTTCCTTCCTGAGGTGCAGACGCTCCCACCTTATCCCACCTCGTTCTGAGCAGGCAGATCTGTGAATGGAAACTGCAAATAATTTATGGCCCAGTCTTTGATGAATTTGTACTTGGTTCTGCTGATGCTAATAAATGAATATAATATTTTTTTTCTTTTCCAAAGACTCTCCAATTCTATTTTAGGAGGCACCACTGCAGGCTAGTTAAATCAGCAGCTCTCTGGAATTGTTTCCACCCAAAACAAGTGCTATACAGAATACTCCAAGACAGCAGCATCCTTTAGCAGAGATTCTGTGATCTAAGAACCACATGAATACCAGAAAACATGCAACAGAGTAAAAGGTGTTCCTTTTCCCTTTTGGCCTTGGCACCCAAAACCTTTGGCTGAAATAGAAGATAATTAGACAGAACATGCAGGCTCTAGAAATACAGATATTTCCAGAAGACATAAAACTTTCTCCCTGTCTAGCTGCATTCCTTTGAGTTAACAGCTAAATACTGTGAAGTGGGCACACTGAAGAAGAATTCCACTTTGTGAAGCAAATGCTTCATGTCACGCTAGGTTTAAGTAGTAGAATAAATCTGTGGTAAATCCAACAAAGGATTTATCAGCTCTTTTCAGAAGGAAGTTCATAATTACTTCTATTTCTGATGGACTACACCAGGCCAATGACAGTGCCTTGGATTTAACCAAACTGGAAAACATTAGTCACCTACTGCAAAAGTCTGTGTGTCCCAAGAAACTTCTCCATGGCCTCCAGACATGTTGCACTGGAAGGGAGCAAGTACTGTGACCACAGTGTCCCTTTTCAGCCATCTCTCTTTTCACACCAGACCAGCCTAATACAACACAACACCTTTTCCTCACTACTCACAGCTTTTCCAAAGCAGTGAGTGCCCACAGTGCCATCAGGCTGGCTCTGGTGCCTGCTCTGAACCCAGCCTGAGCAGCAGTTTAACCCTGGCTGGGCACAGCTTGCTGGGTGCAGCACCTTTCCCCAGGGCTGGAAATGCACCTGCCCTTAGAGATGAACTTACCAAGGCACACGTAAATATTTTGGGGTTGTGGAGACCACCACAGTAAGAACTCTGCATTCACTATCTTTATGAAACTGATTTGTTGCTATTAATGAATGGACATCTAAAGAAAAACACAACTTCACATTTTATGCTCAGGGAACTCCTCAGCATTGCTCACGTCAATGTTTTCCATTTTCTCCATCAGTCCTCCCCTCACAACATTCCCTTCCAGAGCCTCTCTTCCCTTGACCACAGTCTGAAAGCATCCAGGGTGTCCTTCTGCCCTCAAATGTCAACTTAAATACTAATGTTTTAATGGGAAACCATTCTTCCTCACAGAAGAGCTGCTGGGATTTAGGATGACAGCCAGTCCCTCAGAAACCTTCCCTGTTTAATGCCAACAGATGTGTCACCAGTGGTGAACCCAGTGACTGCAGTTTTCTTAAGCCAGGTTTGTGTTCAGTTTAATACATTCTGTCACAGCAAAGCAAAAAGTTACATAAGTCTTAACTAAAGGTTTAGCCTTCCCTTTTGGAATTTAAACCATCTACAGCTTCTTTGCTAAAAGGCAGGGTGCACAAAACCCCAGAGGCACAATGTGAGGGAGCTGCAATGAACAGCCTCAGCAACCTGAACCCCTGGGCTTGGAAAAGGGTCTTTTACAAACAGGTAAGGGGGTTGTTCTGAGGTTTTCCTCTCTCAGCCCCTGCTGCTCCAAGTCTAGCTCATAATCTCCAGAGGCTCATCAGTGTAACATATGTAAAGTGTAAGACCTGTATGATTAAACATTGCCTAACCCATAATTGCTTATTTTTCCCTTAAACCTCCTATTACATAAAAACATTCCTATAGAGCAGATGTGAAAAGAACCACATCTATATAATATTAATGAAGGATTATGTTGCTGCTGTAGGTCCAAACACTGTGGTTTTTACTTCCACTTCTTCCAAACAGTTAAACTGAGTCAAGGTCAAAAAAGGGGACAAAGACAACCAACTCTAGACAACTGAGTGCTCCAAATATAAATGGTCTCTGGTATTGCAGACACTTAGAAATAGTCTCCTGGAAACATTATTCAGACATACAGTGGGTATTTGCAATAATGCACAAAAAAGTGTTAAGAGTTTGGTACCTGCTGTAAAACCAATCCCACTCAACCCTCTAAAAAGGAAAGGGAGAGGGATATGTCAGTGCAGAGTTTGGATTCTCCAAATCATCTGGACTTTTGCTGGTCACAAGCAATGGACAATGTATTGTTCTAGAAACTGACATTTTTATACATGTGGCTTTAGAATTATAGGCTTTGCAATAAAATATGATTAAGCAAACTCAACGTTTTAAAGGTTCATCTTTCTTTTACTGCATCCTGTGGATTAAAAAAACCCCATGAAAACTACATGTATCAGAGTTATTTTCTTCAGTCATGCATTGCAAATTCTGCTTTATTGTGAAGAACAGAGCCTGTGCTCCCAAGGAATTGTCCTTCAGCTCTTTGTTCCAGTGGGGGAAGGCAAAGGGAACAAACTGTGAGATTTCCAGCCTGTCAGTGCTGGAGGAGGGCACAGAGGAAAAACCTGCTCCCTGTATTTCTTTCTCACACACAAGTTCTTGGGTTTAACTCCACTCTCCTTTATTTCTAAAGTCATATCCCTTTCAAAATTATATTTTTATTTCTTGAAAGAATAAGTTTTATTAATTAAAGATTGACTTCTTTATGATTAGCCACTGTATGAGCATGTAGAGCTTCAGAAGTGCAGTGAAATGTGGGGTGGAACTGCACTCCATCCTCAGTTCTCCTGATTTTAGGAGCTCCAGAAGAGTCACCACAAGTCTCAACTGCTTGAATTCCTCCCATGGAGCTTTAAGAGGAAGTTGACTTTCCCCTTAAGAAGAGTGAGCATGCAAAGCAGTCTTGACAGGATTCCACTCCCAGGCAAAGGATCACTCGAGCCCTCTCTGACAAAAAGCCCTCCTAGTTCCTTGATGTACAGCATGAGACGTGTGCACTTCCCTCATCTGAGTCATTCCTTTGCAAAGTAAAACCTGAGGAGAACCAAGAAATCCCCCCAACACATTCCTACAGAGAGCTATAGAACAGAAAACCAGAGTTCTAAGTACAAGCCAAAAGTGTCTCATGGCAGACAGAAGCACTCCTTGAATAGGCAAAGGGAACAGAAAACCACTTTCTGTTTATGCTAAAGGGCAACTTCATTTATTTAGAAATCATGCTAAAACTTCAGGTTTTGGTGCATTTTCATACAGAAATGGATGTTTTGAGATGAAATCAGCCTGTTTTGAGGTGAAACGTGCCTGAAGAGGCACAGGGCTGCAGTTTGGGGAACTACTTCTCCCACAAGGAAATCCACATTTACTGTACGTAAATCAACAATGAAGAGGAGACACTTCAAGAACAGTGCCAGGTTCTCCAAATGAACTACAGCAAGTTACCAGTGATAAAATAAAACTTAACAGAAGAACACTGAGCAGGTGATACTTGTCACAGTAAAAGAAGCATCTACTGAGGTGCTGAAAAATGTGCAGACAAAAACCCAGGCTTGCTTAACTTCAAGGATCTAGTGATGTGAAACTAAATTTGGAGGACAAATAAGGAGGTGTTTAAAACTCCAGTGAGGACAGTGAAGTACTAAAGGACCTGAAGAGGTCACAAACATGGCAGGAAATTAAATGGGATTCAACCTGCAAAATTGCAACCTGATTCATCTGGGGAAAAATAATCCAGAAGGCAAATATTAAATGACAAGGAGATAGCTGCAAAGCAGTAAAATAAAACAAAACATTAAAAAAACCCCCTCCTGGGTTGGGAAAACAGCAAGCAGAAAACTAGATATCCATTTGCAATGTGATAGGGCAGCAAGGCAGCCAACACAGCTCTGGATGGCTTGGAGAGCACAGCCTGGCTCTCTTTTCACACCACACTGATGGCAACCTGCACACTGGGGGGATTTCAAAGCTGCTCCTTAAAAGCAGTGGAACAACCCAGACAGTAACAGAAGAATGTAAAGCCATAAGATCCAGTTGGACAGGGACTGAGGATGGGAGGTTGGGCTGATGCTGAGGAAAAGCCCTTGGCTACAGCTGTGCAAGGGCTGGGACAAACAAGCTAGAGCAAGAGAAAGAGCTCTAGAGCAAGAAAAAGGGACAAACCTGCTCCAAGATTATAAGGAAGAGCTGCTATCCCGTTGGGAAAAGGAAGAAAGGATATGAAGGAAATCACTGCTCAAGTCATTCACTGATTAGAGTGATAAATGTATTTTCTCTCTGGCTTCTAAGCAAATCTTAAGAAGGGCTTCCCAGGAGAATAATGTCTCTTTGATGTGTGGCCTTGAACTGTGGCCCATAAGTGACTGATATTGCTGTAAAGACTCTAAAAGTCAGATCTAGATCAAGTCCAAGGTCAGGACAGAATCTGGGACACATGCAGAGGTTCAAGCAATATTAACCAGTAAAACCTGAGAACCTTGAGAATAGACTCTTGGCAGTTTATTTTACCTACTGCTCCATACAATTAGGTCCATATTTTCTACTTCTCGCTGTCACTGATACTCTCAACCCTACTGCTTTTGACCTTACTGTACAAATCACAGCTAACAGAGACATGGATGCACAAAGGCAAAAAACATTCATTTAAAATCACCTGCTGTTGACTTTGTCTCCAACTCTGAAACCTCACTGCACATCTCCCAGTGGTGTGTTGGAAGTGGAGAGCAAAGGAACAACCAGCACAGGCTGCTGCTTTCCAGGGGAAGTACATTTAAAAGAACCAAATATTTACATAACACTTTTCTGTGACCATTAATGGCTTGCCAATCTCATGTTCTTTACTAGTACAGTCTAGCTCACAGACAGAATTCATTGGAATTGGGGGGGGTCATGGAGTTATCTCCTTACTTCTAATTTTCATGTTGTGACTCTCAGAAAAGAACACAAACCCTTGTAGCAACAGCCCAAGAATAATCTTAAACTCGCACTGACCTGGCAGAAGCCTGAGAGAAAGCCATAAAGGCAGTTTCCTGCACTACTTGTTAGATTAGACACACATCTAAATATAAATGTTCTTTACTTGTGCTGCACTAGGATGTAAAACACGTTTCCAGGCGAGAGCTCTCCAAGCATATCCAGAGACACAACAGCTTTCCTGTTTTGAACTGGTCTTTAAGACTTTTGGCAGTATATGACAAATATGGAAATAATCAGAACTCTTGTATGTGACACTGGAGTACTTGGAACACATAAACCCACTCAAAAAAGGTATCAAGTCACAGGCATTAACTGTGTATAAATTAGATGTATGCTGCATTGTCAACAACTGTTTTATGCTCTCCTCTGCACTAAAGGTATTAAGGCAGATTTATTCATAAATAACAAGCATAATAAATGATATGATTAGATAATAAGTTAATAAGATTAGCCTTGAAACAGTCCAGCCTAAAGTCAGATTTAAAGAAATATCTTCAATCCTTTAAACCCATCACCCCTTAGGCTCTAAAGGCATTGTCTGTGCCTCAGCCATATTGGCTCCATGTTCCCAACACATGGCTTGTCCCAGTACAAATCCATACATTTGAGGCCAAAAAAGCCTCATGTCCATGTAGCCTGATCACAGGAGCACTAGCCACAGTGTTCTGTTCCATTCAGGAACTTTGCTGGAATTAGAGCACATCTTTTAGGAAAGCCCACGACCTCAATTAAAATTCTTCATCCCACTCGAACCTCATCCAATGGTTCAAAGGCAGGCAGCTGAAATTCAGAGCTTTTTTTTAAAATTCAGCCACATAATTAGAGAATTGCAAGGGGCCTGTAATTTACAGTCACATATCCTGCCATTTAAATGCAACTGCAATTAAGTGGCTGACTCAGGCTTGCCCCAGCACCGGGAACGTGCACACACGGAGTCGGTCTCAGGGTCAGGTCAAACTGCTCCTGCCACGCTCAGGAGCTCCCAGTGTTCCAAACTGCACTGGAGATCAGTCACTGTCACACACTCACATCCATCAGGGCTGGCTGCTTTTGTGTGCTGAGCTTGGAAGAGCCTCCCCAGCCCAGCAGGCTCCAGCAGAACACTCGAGTGGAGCCAGGAGCTTGGGTTTGGAACGTTGTTCTCCTCTCATTCCAAACCACACATACTTGAGCAGTTACAAATGCGGCGGGGGGATAGTGGTGCACAGCAGCCTGAAACAAGGACAAACCCTTTGTTGTGTGGGTTTGGTTTTTTTTTTTAAACCCCCAGAAGAACCATTTGGTTGCTTCATTATATAAGCACATCAAACCCCCACACCAAACAAAACACGAACGTGAAGTTGCTTAAAGGTGGAGGTGGGTTTTCTGGGGTTTTTTACACCCCTCTCACATTATCTACATATTCTCAGGCACATTTGTTTATCCAAGAAAGGTTTTGATCAGATTTTTGTGGACTGGAGAACTGCAGTGACTGAGTAACCTTGGGAAAGGTTGGGGTTTTTTTTTCCATTCTTTCTCCTTTCCTCTTGTAGAAGGTTGTTGGGTCAGAAACTCTGCAGGGTGTGTGTAGACACTAAAATAATTTCTCAGTGACAACAGTATTTCAGAATCTAGTGGAACCAAAACATGGTTCAGCTCATCTGTCTTAACCTCTTCTCTCAATTGATGGTTAAGAAGTTACAGGGAAATATGTCCCAAAGGAAACACAAACCCAAGATCAGGCTGCCTGGAGGGCCTCTCACACTCTCTCTCCTAGTTGTTGTCTAGTTTGGCAACTGTTATAACACCATCACTGTCTCACAGAAGTATGTCAAACCATGAATTTTGAGAATATGTGTGTCTTGAAACAAACTATAGCAGACCCAGAGCTGGGTCAGAAATTCAGAAAAGCAGTTAGAGCACAGCCAGGTGTGCTTCTCCCCACCTTGGTATCAATCAATCTGTACAGTCACAAATTTAAGACATGTACAAATGAAACACTAGATGTGTTTTCTCAGGGATGCACTTGGAGTTCTCATTTAATTCTGTGTATGTAAATGCACTTACCAAGTTGTAATCCTTGACCTCTTGGTTTTACAAATCAGGGTAAGTACCAACTATGTAAGACGCACGTGTACACACTTCCATTTTCACAGCAAAGCACACCTTGGGTCATTCTTCAAGCTTCCTACACCTCACTCACACCTCATCAAGCTTATTGTTCCTTACTCAATCCCCAGTGTAGACCCTTCAGGGTTCCAAGAGTGGCATAATAAAACACAGGAAATGGAAAAGCCAAATGGGAAGACGAAACAAGCAGAAACCCCAACATTTTGCAAACATTTTTCTCCAAGCTTTCTGACAATACAACTTCACTTAGGGTTTTCTTTCACTTCTCCAGCACAGACATGTCATGTTCATACAACAGAACTTATCAAGTGAACTCTGGGCCACAAAGAGCACAAAGACTCTTCTCTCAGAGCAGTTCCCTTTCAGAACTTGGCCCTTCTCTGCCACACTCACAGGCAGTGCTAATCAACACTCTTTTGCTTTGAGCAAACCATCATTATTTTGTAGAGCCTGGAACTGACCACAGGGAAGAAACCAAAGCATCTGCCCTGATGTGCTGAGCCCTCACAGCCACGGGAGGATGGGGAAGCACATAACCATGGGCACAGAAGGGCACCCAGCCACACCTCTTAGAACTGAGAACTAGTGTACAAAATGAAAATGAGAAGATAATGACAATATGTTGATGCCTGAACTCTTCAAACCTTTGAAGAGATGTTTTTCTACAGTTAAATGGAAGCTGGAGGTAGAGCAGGGAGAAGAACTCCTTCATTTCAACTCTGCATGAGGATTCCACAGTAGAAGTTTAATCTCATTACAGACAGCTATTCTAAAAATTTTGCTTGATCTAATGCTGCAGCTTAATAATTCCTATTTTATGCTGCAGCTCTTCTGTGCAAATTTCACCCTTGTTACAGTATCAGCAAATGCCATCTATTAAACAAAATCAAATGGAATGAAATAGGCCACAGCACTGATCACAGCTCACGGTAAATCTGATTAAATTATTGTTGCTTTGCCTGAGGAAAGATAATCAGATCAGAGACTGCAGCAGGTATTGATACCCAGTTTTCCAGTATTATTGCTCAGGAATATGAAGTGGTTGCTGACCTGGGGCCGCTCAGGGTGGCCGTGTCCCTCACTGCCTGAGCCGTTTCCGAGGCGAAATCCAGCGCTCCGGCCACGGGTTTGGTCACGGTGCCCACCAGCCCCTTTCCAAGGCCGGATATGAAACCACTGACCCCTCCTTCTGTCTTCACACCTTCCACTGTGGAAGTTATGACACTTGTCAGTCCTCCAATGATACCTGGCAAAGACAAGAACAGCAAGTTAGGCCAGAATTATTGCCTCTGAAAAGTCCCATCTGATGCTGTCGCCTACATGATTTATTGTTATTTCATGTTTCAAACCAAATTAACTTTACCTGTTGTATATGTAGCATACACACACATACCTACAGACCATAATATCCCTCAAAGATTTAATTCATTACTAAATATGTGTATTTTAAAATATTTTATACTGGTTTGTTTCCAGCTGCACTTACACACACTGTCTTCATCTATTGCACAGGTAAAGCAGTTACTTATAAGGTGACAAAAGCTGATACAATTTGAGACAGCAAACAGAAAAGTGCATTTCTCCATTGGAAGAAGTCAGTTATTTTAAACTGGCACTTTAAGTGACTTTGCTGTGATGATGCCAACAGCCTTTTCTGTGCACGTTTCCCTTCCTAAGAACCTCAATGCTCTGAGAAGTCAAGAACCTGCTGAGGCTTCAAAAGACTTGGAACTTATGTCTGAGAACACACTTTACAGATTTCACATCTCCCTAATTAGAATATCAGTTTTTAGTGCCCTGGCTCAAGCCTCTCCTGTCCACCTTTCAGCCAGGTGCTCCTCTCAGGTCTGTAAGGGGAGTACAGACCAGGCAGCACCTCAACGGCCAAGCTCAAAAAGCCCAAGCTATTTAAATCCCTCCTCTTGAGTAACTATAGTTTATGTTAAATCCTGTCTGTTGAAATGTAGGAATTAGCAGTTCTTTTCTTTTTTAAAAAGCTGAATGGGAAGCATTTAAAAATGCCACAGAATGAGGACTAGAACAGTCACGCTAATTACTGGATAAAACAACACAGTGAAGTGCTTTTAGAATGGACTGTTCAGCAAAGACTGACATATTTTAGGCTTCCTCCACTTCTACCAATATAATTTATGTCAGACTGTACAGCAAACACGAGAGAAACCTCTCCTGATGCATTTCATACCTACAGTGGCTCTTTATGACCAAAGCAAAACGACTTTTCTCGGCACAGAAAAGATCCTGTTTTAGTGAAAGCCAGCTCAGCTTTGCACAGGCTGCAACAGTTACACTAAGAGAATAACATTTAAACAAACTGAGTCAAGATGATGCAAAATATAAATATTTGATTTAAACTTGGCTTGTATTGATTTAACCTTCTTCAACAGATAAATCATGAACTAAATTGATGTGAGATTCTGGCCAAATTAAGACTAGTCCAGTGCTTTTTACACAAAGTCATGTCTCTAGTTCTTAGTAGACTGAAAAAAACCCACAAAATAACCCAACTGGTGAAATGTTACTTTAAACTGATGTACTGATTCCAAGGAAACTCAGGTTTCTGGAAGTGAAAGCAAACATAAGAAAGCCACAATCCAGCCATATTCATTTTTAATTTTAATGTCTGGCCCTCAAAAAAAACCTTTTTGTGTGGGTGTTTTATACCTTTACAAAGAAATTGATGTTTTGGAGGAACTCTCTTTGAGATTTCATTATAATTTGGAAAAAAGCTTCCACTTCTAGTTACATGTGAAAAGACCTGATTCTTAAATGGAGTTTCTGTCAACTTTAAAACCAAACAATCCCCTCACCCCAACCTGCCCCCACTCAAATTCAAACAGAAAACCTCTGACAGCTCCACTGCCCTGGCTTCAGATAATCCCCCAGCAGTAACAGCCACTGTTCTTTGCAATCCCATCATTACTTTTAAGAGAGAAATGAGTTAAAACTGCAGCTGAGGGTTACCATGTGCAAGTCCATGGATTCCAGCCACCAGGTGCTCCCCACTGGTTGCAGCGTGGTACCGGATGTATTCCCGCTCCGTCTGATGCCTGTTATCCATGGTCTTTCCCAAGCCATCTGACAAGGTCCCAGCAAACTGCAAGATAATAATAATAATAATAATAACCTTGTCTGTTATTAAAAGAACAAAAGTGGTTTCTCTTACGTAGATTCACTGCAGAAAATCCCCAGATCCTAGTTGGGAAATACAGATTTATACAACTCGTTTTGTCACACGTACAGAGTCTGTCCAGCCTTTTTTGTCAGGAAGAAGCCTCAGAACTACATCAGCCTGTGCAACTGAAATCCTGAGGTGACAGTCACCAACCAAGGAGGTGCCCAAGTGCAGTGGTCAAGCCAAAACAAACCAAGCCCGTGAAAAATGCACCAAAAGCAACGCCAGTGACCCAAGGGTAACCTTTCAAAACCTCACAGGAATGTTATGTAGATATAAAGCTTTTCTTCTGCAAAGATATGTGAAAAGCTTCGAGGCAAATACTCCTGTCATGAAACTGAAACATTTGAAGAGTTAATTAAATTCTTTTTAGCAACACAGGGTAGAAATGGCTGTGTTGGGGGAGGAGTGGAGAGTCAGGCCCTGCTCACTGCAGCAGGGGGGGCAGCCCCTGACACACAGGGGACCTGAGAAGCAGCCACAGGTACCACACACTGCAAACCAAAAGCCCAGGGGGAACCCTCAATGTGTGAGTGGAGCATTTTCACTCCTCACACTTCCCCTGAACAGCGTGGGGGAAGACTTGGGACATGCTCACAGATAAAAGAGAACAGCTATGTCCAAGCAGGGTTTGTTCTGGGAACTCTGACCATTGCTGTGTGAGAGCCAGTGAAAAAGCACCAAATAAAAATGATCTATTGTCATCTGCTGACCCTTAGTCTGACGTCATCAGATAGAAACCAGAAGCCTGGTGGAAGGAGGGAGGCAAGAAAAGGAGACAGAAAACATGAAACCTTGCCTTGTATTCAGGATATTATTATAGGAAAAGACTCCTAGCAGGCATTTGCCTGGAATAACCTCCAAAAACTAGGTGGGTTTTGATTATGTGTAGTTGGACACCTCCTGTACCACTCTCAACTACCACCAGCATTCTTATCTCCTTTCAATAAATGAACAACTTCATCCTCTCTGCCCTCCCCAAAGCAAAGATCATTTAAAGCTTTGTTTTGTCTTCCACTGGGGCTGGGGAAGGTACCAGGTGCCACAGGAATGTCAGAGACACTCAGGGCTGCAGCGGTGGTGCAGTCACTGCTGTCCTGCAGGATCAGCTCCTCCACAACAAGGACTTCACTGTCCCAGAACTGTGTAAGGACCTGCCCTGGTTTCATGGACCATCTCCTCTGCACCCACATCAGTTATGGGAAAACCCTCTGTGGTTCAGGTGTGCCCCAGAGGACAACAAACCCTGGTGTGCAATTCTGATACACTGAAGATTAAAACAGAACTAGACAAACAATCGCTGTGCCTGATGCCACAACGACCTTCCCCTCCTTCTTCTGTCATTTCTCCCAAGGCTGCATTTCTTTTTCACTAACTACATGACATCCCAGTTTGAAATACTCCTTCCCAGCTCGAAGACAAACCAGTCCAGTGGCTCCAATTATCTAAACACGTAGACTTTAACAACAGGGATGAAAATGAAATCCCATGACCTTTCTTGTGACTTGATCATATGGACACTAAACAGAACATGGTGATCAGAGACTGAATTACTTCTTGACCTCGTTTTGAACTTAATGTAGATTTTTTTTTTTTAATTAGTCTAGAAATACAAACCAACCTGAAGCTATCTGTGAAATGTGTTTAAGGTTAGTTTTTTTTCTGGATAAATACTTTGTTTAAGAGGATTAGAGTAGCTGCTATAAAAATTAAAAGGCTCAATAGGCCTTCAAAATTCAAACCTTATTATGGAATATATCAAGGCTAGAAAACGATTTTTCCAGAACACATTTTAGAAGTTATATTAGTGCATGATTGGACAATCAGCCAGCAAGAATATACCAACTTATTAATACTGATCAGAATTGGTAGTCTCTCCTTACAGCCTTGCCCCCCCTGTAACTGGCCAGCTTCACTAGCCCAGCTTTCCCAGAGGATATAATCCAGTCTTTCCTCAGATTTCCTTTCCTCTGTGAAGCAGAATCTGACACCTAATCATCAATAACAATTCTGTTTCAGTGTACAGAGAGAAGTTTAACATAATAGTGTATTATTCTTAGTAAGGAGGAAAAAGGAAAAAAATCCCATGCACATAGTTGAAAAGTCAAACTCTCCGTTAGCTGTAAACCCAAAGTTAAACAGGGGCACTTTTGTTTGTGTTATTTAGAGAATACCACTGAATTACAGCTGTAAATACAACGATTTAAGGATTTTAATTTACCAAATGTACCATGAAATGTTTCCATTTTGCCCTGACTCAGGTGACAAAATCTAAACTCAACACACATTAATTACAAAACATGAACTTCATGTTGAATTACTTTTTGACGTGGCTCCTCCACCCCCCTCCCCGGGGCCTGTTTGTTTTCTGGCTTCATTTAACAAAGACTGAAGCCAAACTTTTGTTGCCATTTGTACCATTTGTACCCAAACCCAAGGGTTACTCAGTGAGCACACGGCAGTGAGGCCCTTCTGAACCCTTTCCTGCTCTGTGGTCCAGAGTTTGTCAATTAGAGGTGGAACACCAGGGAAGATAAAACAAGGACCCACTTCACAGGCATTAGTGATGTTAAGGGCTGAGGGAAAGGGAGCAACTCACCATTTCTCTGAGGTTTAGACTCTCCTTTGCAATAAAGACAGCCTGTGGTGTCAGTGTTATCCTGATTCCTGATCTGAACCACACCTGTCAGCCCATAATACCACTATAGGTGTGAAGTACACGTATATAATACCCACCTCCTGAATGAAATTTGCTGCTGGGTCACAACTTTTTCACTTTTTTTTGCCTTTTCTGTGCACCTCAGAAATACTTTCCCCGAAGTGGTTTCTATTTCAGTAAACAGGGTTGTATCTACTTATATAAAAAGGAAAATTAAGGGTTCTAACACAAGTCCCCAAACACCTGCACAACACCTTCTCTGCCCACTCTGTGTAGATGACAATCACTGTATTAAGAAAAAGTTCCTCAGCAGTGGCAAGTTACTTCAGGATCAGAAACTTGACTAAACACCAGAAATTTAGGCAGTTTAAGTCCACCTTAAACGACAAGAGAGATCTGAATACATTAAAGCACAAAAGCAGACTTGCCTTTTTCCCCAAAATGTCTTGCTTTTGGATGCCTCCTTTGGGAAGTGCAATATTAGACATTAAGGCTGAGATATTGAGACTGGTGGAAGGGCAGAGATGGTCCTTACTGAGCTGTTCACCGGGTCACACAGAAAACAGTCTCCAGATAAACAAAGGTGACACCAAAAGTGTGACCCACCCTTGTCCTCCTCAGCTTTTGTTAATAAGGTGTGACCTGATAACTTCAAAGCCTCCTCAAGCCCATGTAAATGCCAACATAACTAAACACAACAGTCTGTGGAACAAACACGAAACTAATCAAGTGGCTTCTAAAAATCAGCCCCCCCCATCCTAATTTTCATAATGAGCTCTTTGTCTGCTTGCCGATGAACAAAATAAATTAGTCACTTGGTCTTTTATCTCTGCATTTTCCCCATCTCAGACATCCTTTGCCTTGAAACAGAACTGCAGCAGGGCACATCAGTCTCAGCTAAGTGCACTTACCCATTTCCAACCCAGAAGGCACCCAGGTGGCACTGAAGGAAGCCAGTCTGCACCAGGCATGTGGGAGAAATGGGGATTTCACTTGTCAACTTGGCATCTCCCAACAGAGCCAAGTAGGAGCCTTCTGACTGACACTACTGACTAAAAGTTCTGTCACTTTAGGTACTGAAAATATTTCAACTTAGCATCAATATGCATTGTTTAATGCTTTGTTTTATCCATCATGCCTGGACAGAAGGAGAACCCCTCCAAAAAGCCCCAGTCAGCTGAGCATTCACCCACCTTCATTCACAGATACCCTCTGTCTCCCCTGACCCTTTGTCTCCCCAAAGCAGATGGTACTTCCTGCATTTCCCCCCTACAGATCATTTCTTCCAGGTCTACTCTGTAAAGATCCGTGGATCCCTGGTTTTCATCCCACACTAGGTCATGATGTGAATATACCAACTGGTCACATGCTGCAAGCAGAAAACATTCCCCACTGCACTTAAGCCTACATGGTGTAACACAAACTGATCCTCCAGAGGAGGGTGAAATATGACATTTTCCTCCAAATCCCAGGACGTTATGCTACTGTGCCCACTATCTTTGGAAAAGCATGCAAACCACTCTCAGCACTTCACAGTTATTGAAGATGTTATTACACTTCTGTGAGCCTGGGGCACGCTGGCCTCAGCCTCCTCTGCAGGCTGAAGTAAATCAGTGATTCATCATTTCTTGTTTCACATTTACACAGTGTCACCCATCAATATTAACTATCCACCATGATCTGCAAAAGCAGAGGAAATAGTGTCTCTGTACAAAAAACTAATCTGCTTGTGTTTTGGGTTATTTGGTGTGTTTGTTTTTCTTTTTAAAGGTCCAGTAATTAAGGCAGTTTTGCCACAAAACCTTTAGCAGGGACTATGTATCCCTTGCTGTTTCAAGCAACAGAAGAAAAACAAAACCAGTGTTTGTGAACCAAAGCTGGTGCCAAACAATAAGGCTTATGGGGCACAAGAAGAATTCAAAGCAAATGAAAACTCGACTTTGGACTGCTTGTTCCCTCTAAGCCAGATGCATGAAGCACACAGCATGGAAATAAGGTCTAAGTAATCTTTTAAAGTCTTTTTAAGCTCTTGGCACTGCCTGGTTCTCTAAGGACATCCCAAAAGGATAAATACACAATTATGACTTGAGTCCAAACATTCCATTGTAATTCTAGCATCAGAGAACGGTACATTTACAAATATTATTGACTGAGCAAAGCAGAACATTCCAAGATGGAATGCTAAGGGAGAAAGTGATGAAATTAAATATAGATCAGTTACAACTTCTGTGCAAACCTCAAAATGAACTGCATTTAAATCAGAAATCACAGAGTTTATTCAGTTCTCATCTTTGCTTTGCAGAACTCATTTAGAAAGGAGTCCAATCTCTTGTGATCATGTGCCTTGTAGCAATATCATTAAAAATCACCTTTATTTCCTGCAACTCTACAACCTGTTCAAGGTATTTTAGAGGAAGCCAATTTTTACACTGATTTCTGACAGTAAATTACAACAGTTCAAAATGAAGCACTTATTTGGCTCTATGGAGGCAAACCCCTTCCCAGTGTATGTGTTCTAGGCTAAGGAAACATATATACATGCTGCTAGGATTTGTGGTTCAAAACAAAGCTGTAGAGAGCAGTCAGCCATCCTCAAATCTTGCTGCTATTCTTTGGAAAGTGTAAAAAGGAAAAAAGCCCTGCAGTATTTGAGATATACACAAGGACTGGGGTGCAGTGGGACAGATAAAGTTGTCTAGTAAAATCTGCAGCCTAAGTTCTCCTGCTTTTACTGCACTGTCTCACTTCTGTGATCTACCATAAAAATAACTTTTAGAGCAGCTTCTTTGCTCATCAACAGATCATAGAAAAGAATCATAGAACGTGCTGAATTGGAAGGGACCCATCACATGCACTGTTATGGGATGGAAGTACTACATATTTCATTTTACAAACTGGACCCCAGTAAGCAGACAGACACCACAGCTTCCTCCTTTCCCATCTTTGTGGTCACTGGTGCATTATACTGGGAGTAAAAAGTGAAATGCTTTAAGTATTTGAAAAAGTAGCAGGTGTTTATTCGTCAGGTTTCAAAGGCCTCCTGGTCTGAAGCTGTTCCACAAAATACTTTTTCCACGGCTTCAGTCAGTCTCTTAAGAATTACTTGGGGTATTTTAGCAGGAAAGTTTGTGAATTCAGTTAAATTTACATGCTACAGACTTTTATCCTTTCCTTTGCACATCAGCACATCCCCAGGTCAGCTGTTTAATCCAGTCCTAACCACAAAGGGCAGTTCAGGCTGAGCCCCAAACACATTTCTAACCAAGCCAAACTGTGCAGAGGGAAATGTGTCCTGGCACTATGAATAGAACCGACACACTCTTAATTTAGAAAATACTAAATCAGCAAAAAGCGATAATCAGCTTCTCATTTTCAGAGCAACATAAACTTTGACCCTCTCCAAATTACCGACAACCACGAGGAGCCGCCGGCTTTTCCCACTGAACAAACATGTTCCTTGAGATTCCCCGCAGCATTCCCCACCCCTATTTATGTCACACGCCCAAAGTAAAGGGGCTTTAATTAGCTCACATCCCATCGTTAACTGGGCTTCCTAATGCATCCTGACAAGGGCGTGCTGGCGGTAATGGGAAGCCCCCTGATGGGAGGCTGTGAGGAGCCTGATTAGCCGGGTATCCCAGGGGAGCCCCGCTGTTCCCATCCCGTGGATGCCTGATGAGTTGGGTCGCTTCCCTGCGGGACCTCCTGGGAAGCAGCAGCAGCAGGTGCCCGCTGGCAATAGTTTTGTGTTACAGGGCTGACTGAGTGATCCCTGCAGGAACCGCCGGCTGTTTTCACAGACACAGAAGGCAGTCAAAAGTCCACAGCATGAACTTGGAATGACCCCAATTGCAGAGTCACTGGCGGGTTCATCTGGAGGACAACTGCGCTTTATTAAACAACTAATACCCTTAACAGATAATTCCCCTCCCCCCAGCCTCAACTCTTACCGAGCTTTAAGGTCTTCCTGTTTGTTTATTTTTTTGGGGGATGGAATTATTTGCCCTCCTTCGCCCCCCTCCTTAAAACCCCTCCATGTACTGAAAACCTGAGAAAGAGCCCGAAGAGCTCCAGTGCCCCGAGTTAATCCATAACAACAGTGTGCTCAGAGGGGGCACGGGAGGTTTGGGGTTTAACATCATCTCCCCCAGCTCTGCTGACTGGGATTTCCAGGGGCATTTCCATCAGCACCAACCCCAGCAGTCGGTCTCTCTCCAGCCACTTTCCTTTTCTGCCATGGTCACCTGTGACCACACTTGGGATCTGAAAGAACCTCCCACTTAAAAATCAACAGGTTTTCCACGTTCCTCTTGATTTTTGAAGGACACCTGATGCAAGCACGTGAACTGGACCTGCCATCATGTGTATGTGTAAATGGTGAACAACTCTGTGAGGGCTGATGGGTTTGGATCTGCTGACCTGATCCCAGTGATCTCTTGGTACAGCTTGGCCATCACCCATGGACACAGAAACACTATTTTCCCTTCTCAGGGATACACAGCCAAGGAATTTCAAGTTGAAGGCTGTATTATTTATCATTTTCTACACAGCTTTATAACTTTATAACTTTAAATACACAGTAGGGAGGTGCAGTCAGCCTTTTGTCAAGACTGAACTCATTAATTTCAAACCCACACCCCATTTTTTCTCCTTCAGATGCTAATGGTGATATATGGGACAGATGTGCCTGTCTTCATGACATGCTAACTCAAAAACTGAAGGTTAAGATCAAATTTCATTTCATCTCTATGATAAATGCTTATTTCTAGTGTCACAGTTTGATTTGGCAGCACTTTGCATACCTCATTTTAAATGCTCCTTTTCTCCCTTAATTCTCCAATGAGTCAGCAAAACAGGAACACTATTTTATTTAGCAAGAAATTCAGCTGGTAAAACCCTTCAAAATGAAGTCTAGAGCAGGTGAAAAACTTCAAGCTCTCTAATCCCCCCCCTTTTTTTATTTGCAAATGGTCACCTGTACATTCCTCTATCCAGCTGAGCATCCCCCTGTCTGCAGTTGCTGCATCACTGATTATCAACTGAGTAATTTCTCCTGGAAAAGGCTCATTCAAAGCTGCACCAATGTGTCAGTTGGATTCTGAATGGGCCCATTTAGGACATCAAGTCCAGATCAAAGCAGTTCTTCTCACAGGAAACATCAGCATTTCTGTCTGATCTACCCATGCCCATGTCTCCACTGGAGTCAAAGCATGTTCACAAACACTTTGTGCAAGAAGCTTTGTAGAAGAAAGGGTGAATTTAACCCAAACTGTGAAGAAAACTTTCAACCTGGATGCTGGCCACATACATTTTATCCCATGGTACAAATTTAAAACAGGAAGAACAAAATAATACTTCAAACTTCTCAAGGATGATCCTTTATCCCAAAACCTTTCTCAAAGATACTGATGGCAGATACCAGATGTTCTGCACATTAAAACTGACACTTTCCATGGCTTTTGATTGTCACTAATTGGCCACAAAAGTTGGTGTCTTTTCAAACTGGCAGGAAATGGTGAAATGGCCTCATGTATAATATTACTCCAAGTACTTAACATTTCTGCCTGGGAATTTCAGTTTCTTTCCGTCTCATGATCTGCACATTTTGATACAGATTCTCACTGCTCACCACTCAAACCTGCACATGAACTGCTCATCTGTGAATGAAATGCAAGTTGAACTGAAGATGAGGTGCTGGACAAGCTGCAGGAGCCCCTGTGCTACAGTGGGGAAGACACAAGGAGAAAATTCTTAAGATTATACTGAAGAAAACAGAGAAATACCTACATTTGACTCAAACTGAATAAATCACTTCTAGAAATAGAAAAGCCATGGCAGCTGCTGCTAAATCCCATGACTTCAATACCTCAAGTACCCTTGTAAAGGATGACTGTCAGCTTTCCCGAAGAAAAAACCCAAAATTCTAATCTGTACAGTTGCCCAGAAAGATGACAGGTATTCCAGCCTTCCTCACTTTCATCCAGCATGAGACTGCCAGTGATCACACATATTCTGCTGTCACCATTTGAACAGAAGAGCAGGGAATCAAAGGAAAATGGTGAAAATACAGAATGGTAGGAAACTCAGAACCCGAATGTCACCATGATCTTTCTGCATTATCAGTTGACTGTGTTGTTTAATACTCTCCTGAGGAAAACACCACCATTTATTTCTTTCTCAGGTTCCCTGTCACTAAGATATGATTTGATTTTAAGCTACTCCCATGGCATTTTGAGCTAATACTGCTAGAGCTGAACCCCAGTGACTCCAAAGATGGGAGGATGCCAGTTGTTCTTGCTTCTGAATGGTATCAAACAGGAGTGGTTGGTTACATAAACTAAGGAAATTTAAACAAAAGGGAACCATTAGAAACATTTCCATCTGTTTCTGGGTAGAACCTGCACAAACTGCACCTCCATTCTGTGCTCTGCTACAGCCACTTCTCATCTTATTTACTGCCAGCTTTGTTAAAGTTAACATTCATGCAAGTCAAACACTTGTTCATGATTTGTTTTTAAATAACCCTTTTATTACTTCCTCTTCATTTTCCATTCAGTTATCTTTATTTTCCTGTCACTGCCAACCACTTGAGGTTCTGCTTTGATTTATCTTACAATGAGGGTTAAAACTCTTATTTCCCTTTGTGTTGCTTTTATCCTCCTGTTCTACAACTGACTCCATGTCAAAACCCTCACCTGGAGCAATATTTGCATCCTTACTTGTCTTTTCTTACCTGCTTGCAACACCTCACCTCTTTCCCTATCCCTGTTAAACACTGACACACCTCTGCCAGTACTCTGAAATGAATTAAAATAAATGTATGCAATGAAAGTCCAGGGCAGAAGTTCATTTGTGCCTCTTCCTCAGCCATAAAAGAAAACAAACAATGCAATTTGTTGCAACTCTTCTCTAGGTAAGTTTTGGCATCTCAGGTGCCTGCTCCCAAGCCTCAGGAAGCCTTCCAGAATCCTGCACACTTCCCAAAAACCTAACAAGGAAACTCTGGCTGATGGCTTACCTTTCCTTAAGAAGCCTAATTAAACTTCTCACTGGAAACTTCAAAGTTCAATATGAAAATTAAGCTCTTTCAAGAAGTTCATTGAGTTCTTTTTCTCAGGAGGAAGGGAGGGACACAACAATTATTTCCATCCTACATATATATATATATATATATCCAGAAATAAAGCCTAACCTCAGAGTCATAACAGCCACTTTACTATGTGCTCATAATTCATAAAAGATAACAGAATTCCTTGGAGGGGTGGAAAGAAATCAGGCAAATTGAATACAGTATTGACAAGTTGATGAATCTTTCCAGGAATTTCACTGTGTCATCATAACACCTATTTGCCACTGAGAGATACAACCACACTACATTTTCCATTTGGAGAACACAGTTTTGTTCAGATGCTAATTCAGTGTTCAGTATTCATTTCTAATTGAAACACCTCTGAAACAGGAATAATTCAGGATTTAGTTCTATCCTGCCTAACGGGAGAAATAAAAAAAAGAAGTGTGGATGCCAAGAATGTGAGACATTTCTACGCATATGGCAACTATAGAAGGCTCCATTCAGAGGGAATGAAATTCCCTCAGGTGTCTATATTTAGGATCAAAGAACTTTTTAAAATACAGAACTCGGAGTCTCCAAGGGATAAAAACTACAAAACTGTCTGTAGTGAACTTTATTTAACCTAAGGTTTTGTGCCAATTTAAATACACTGCAGCTCTCCACTTGAAAGAAGGCATTACCCACTGCGTGCTCTGAAATGCATGGAAAAGCCATTACAGGGATAATCAGCACAACTATAAAATAGAAAAGCAATAAAATGACAAAACCAGATACAACTCCAATACTTACTTCTTGCTGCAGTTGAGCAGTGTTACTTTTAAAGCAATGATTACAGTATTACTCTCTGTTTATCTATCTACTCACACCGTAATACCTAACTCATCTTAAAATCCAGGATAGGTTTTTATTTTAGACACTTCATAAGTCAGGTACTCTAACAACCAAAAGGGGGATTTTTCCCAGCCCTCAGTTCCTTGGCAGAACAGGCTCCTCTGGTTTTGGCTGCTTTAGTTACCAGCTCCACAGAATAAGCTGCAAAGACGAGGCCCCTCAGTGGCACCTCCAGATCAGGTGAAAATTTATGCAGTAAAAATATACTTGAAAATACCTTCCCTACAGAGAGCACCCAGAGCAAGATGAAAATGAGCTGTTGTTTCAGTCCTGTTTCTCTTGGGCAATTCAAATTATTTTTTCTCTCCACATTATTTTCCTTACCAATATTTTACATATCTCAGACACACTCATAAGGCTTATACAAGTAGAACAGAAAGGACAAACATTCTAAAAACTATACTTGAAATGCCAATTTTTTAATCACTTGGACATTCTTGGCTTAGTCTTCTAGCAGATTTTTAAAAGCAGTGCAACACATTAGGAAGAATTCATCCTGACTATTTGAGCCTTTTAACCACTGTCTTCTATGTAGCAGAATTAAAATCCAACCTTGAGTAATCAAGGAGCTCCATAAAGTACTATTAAGCCTTCCTAAAGGATATAATTCTCTCCTTGTTCTGAAAGGACAAATATATAAACCACTAAAAAAGGTTTTAAAAGAGCACTGTGTGAGACTTGCATCACAGAGACATTTTGGATGTACCAAGGAGAAGGAAAAAAATACCTGGGAAGGCAGATAAACAGTACATGGGGTGACTTTCAAAGGTATAAATGGGAAGCAGGCACTCAGCTCCTGTTGAATTTTGAAAGGAGTTCAGCATCCAACTGCCCTTCTGCCTTTGAAAATCTTCCTTCACAAACCCCTTGGTTACAAATGACTCTGAAGTTCAAAGAATGACCTTGCCCTTGTGGGAAACAGAGGAAGGCTCGTGCCTTTTAAAGGAAGATTTATGGGACTGTTGCTGCAGATGTGACTGAGATGAGGAAACAACACTTTATAGAAAGGAAACTCTAAAGAAACACACTCTATTGGGTGGAGTGGATGGGTCACCAGAGACTACAACCACAAGGAGAAAGGATGGACAAAAGCAGATGGAAACAGCTGCCTTCCAGGAGCTTCTACCACACTGCCTGGACAAGCTTGTATCTGCAGTGCTGTTAATTACAGAATTACCAAGTAGGGGATTAAGACATGGTGTTTTGTCTGAATTTCTTGAAATTCTCCAAAATTGGCTAATGAGAATTAGATAAGGTGCATGTCATCTTTGCTCTTGGTTCAGCTCCCTGGGTTAGTTCCAGCTCTGCACTTGGTGATGGGCTGGGTTTGGTAATGCTAGTCTTGAGCTGTCTGTAATTATCCAGACTCTACATTTCACATCTTCTGAGTTACTTTTAGGGGAAAAAAGTGGCTTTCCTTCTATACAAATAAGGTTGTGAAAGGACAAACCATTACAGTGCACATGTACAAACTTACCAGGTTGGAAAATGAAAATAACAGAAAGTAAAGTATTTTTCCCCAAACCAAATTTTAACAACACATCCTTATGGGAAGAAAGCATTGCTCCAGTTCTGCCCACGAAGTAGTTCATGCTGACACACCATATATGTAATAAAAACATTTCAAGGACATATGTTTGCTCAGTATCAAGGACAGAACCGACCATGATCCAAAATGCTCCTATTTCTCATTGCTGCCTCAGATCTTCCCTGTCTCAGGCACTAAAGAGAGTTATTTCCACTGATATAATTGAATTCTCCCAGTTGTTATCAGGAAGGACAAAAGAATGTTCACCATGCAGAGACTTTGGAATTAAACTAAAGATAAATTCAAAGCAATCTAGGAATTCCTTAGTTTGTTGCTATGTGGCATAAAAGACCCCAAACCTCAAGTGTCAGCATAATAATTGCTATTCACATCAGCTTAAGCACTTCCCAAAAAGAAGAGCTAGCAACTCCTGATACACTAAATAATCCCTTAATACTCCACCTTTCTCTAATGCTCTCTTCTCTGTGTAGATTATATACATAATATAATACAACTTTGTTCATTTGCACTTGGGAGATGAGGCCACACTTGAGCAACTTTTTAGTTCTCACTCTGTTAACTCCTGCATTCAATCTGCAAAGTATGTGTATAAATAGCAATAATAAGGCCTTGAGTGGGTCACTGACTCCTGTCTCTGGCATCTCTCAGATGTGTATAAAAAGCATTTAAGAAAAGAAAATCTACACTTCAAACACTATTTTTACAAAACAAAAAGGACATAAGGCAATTTAAACATGGTCAATGATTCTATTTGACTTCTTGCCTGACTATTTTTTGCTCATTGCTGTAGCCAACTTTAATATCACAATTATTACCTTTGCAGCAGAGTTGGATACTCCGTGTGTGACGTTCCTGATGAGCCCACCCACGTTGCCATATTTTATAAGGCCAGTAACACCTTCTGAAAAATCATTCAACAGACCCATGGGGTTGCCAAGGAAATCCACAGAACCCAGGATCCTTGCTGCCTGACTGAGCAGCTCCTGTAAAAATCAAGAGGAAGAATGAAATATCACTTATGAATCACATTAACACCAGCAAGGTTGATTAAAAGATAAAATATCCCACCCACAACAGAAGCATAAAACAACCCAGGTAGTTCTACTGGAGAAATGGACACACAAATACCAGTAAGATCAACCCTAGTTTGATCTTAAAATGTAGTATATTCTTAGAAACATGTGATACTATTACTCCATATGCCAAAGAAGCAACACAGCACTAACACTTAATAGTCAGGGAAGAGCTCCCACACCCTCAATGGAGAACTCCCAAATCCAGAGAAGTTCAGCCTGTGCCACAATACAATCCATGACATTTACCTCCTGGAAGTGTTTCAGAATGTCATTAATGATGAACTCCTGGGTTTCATAGGGATGGACCCTGGTGAAGGGATCCAGATTAATCACAGCATCCTCAAACCGGATCAGGGGGAATCCCAACGTGCTTTTCAATGCCTGAGTGAAGAAAAGATATTGCCATTTTCAGTTTGCTCTGTACTTCTCATTCACAGCACCCAAATCAATTTACCTTTGAATGGGTAACAAACCAACATTCAGGCTGCTGGAGTGGTTTACCACCTGGATATAGAGAGCAATCACCCACAAACCTTTTACTTGTAAGCAATGATCAGTTATTAGAACTGTGTTCCTCCAGTAACTCCATAGTCACTAAACCTCCCAATGCAATGTTTCTTACACTTCATAAGAATATTTCAGAACAAAATGTGTCCAATATTCCACATATAGCACTTTGCTATAACTGCTCTAATGGTCAATTAAACCAAACTCTAAATGAATTTCCTTAATAAAACTGGAAATTTTCCACCCTGCTGAAGTTCTATGAAGGGATTAAGTGTCAGGATGAGCTGAAATAACATACATAATTTCCTGTAAGCCTGAGGCTCATTTCTTAACATTATATGGTATACTGAAACTCTTTAAACTAGCTTTTTCCATTATTTTTCAAGGAAGAAAACCAAGACTGTAATTAGCTCATAGGCCATCTGTACATAAAAAACCCCATTTAAGGTGGACAAGCTACACATCTATATATATACACACACACAAACAAAATAATTTCAATAGAAAAACTAACAAGAAAATTAATCTTTTAAGACAGAAACCCCCCTGTTTCAGGTCTTAATAATGCATCTGCACAGTTACCAACATCAGACAATCTGAGGAAGACAAGAAGCCTGACACTTGTGTTATATCTTTACACATTAATCACCAAAGCCTTGCTGGTGTAAGTAACACGATTTTTGTGCCATCTGCAGGCAATTAAGGCAAGTTACAGGTCTGACTTAAGTTTGCAAGTAAGAAAGAAGCTATTTATTTTTTCAGTAAATGGATGACTAACCAGAGTAGTCCTCATTATTCACTTGGGTAGGAAGTAATTTCCTGTTTAACTATCAAATATTATATAAGGCAACTTTGTTAATACTGGTACCTAATAAAAATAATCTGTCTACACCAAATTACCAGCCAGCCATGTCCAAGCCAGGAACATTAGAGGTAGTTAGAAAAACTTCCACAAAGGCTCTACTGTGATTATTCTCTGCCTCCTGCCCTGAACTCTCCTGTGCTACAGAACTGAAGGGAACTCTGTCTGTGAAAGTCAATATACAGAACTCAGGCAGGGACTGTTATCATTAGGGGGGAAAAATGTATAGGCCAGGCTTTCCCTTGGGAACATTGCTGAGGGCTGCCAAGATGTATCCAGCTGGAATCCCATTCCAAGGGTGGTAGGAAATCCAACAGTGCACAGTGCCTGGCCTCTTAAAGGCCCTCACCATTAACTCTCTGTGCATTTGAGCTAATCAGTGATAGGTTTTTGTGCTGAAGTGCAAACACACATTCAGGACACTGCTGCTGTTGTGCAGTGTGAGGAACATCCCAGCTAAGGAACATCCCAGCTAAGGAACATCCCAGCTAAGGAACATCCCAGCTAAGGAACATCCCAGCTGGCTACTGAACTGTCCTCTGCACGAGGATTTGGTAAAAGCAATACAAAAATGCAGGACTGATGATCTTCTGGGTCATCTTGGTAAGATACTCATTCATTACATAAAACTCAACTTCTTTAAAAGCCTGCACATCCTGATGTTCTTAACATCAAAGACAAAAAAGTCTGGTTCAGTGCCTCAGTTCTGGTTTTTGAATAGGCAGCAGTTCAGTAGGGATGGTTTTTTGTGGTTTGGTTGGTTGGTTTTGTTTCAACTCTTCCACATTGGAGTAAAGTAGTTGTATTAGCTCAGAGGGAACAGAAATATTTTTGATTGAAATATTAAATTTATTATTATTATTAAAATGGCAACTGACCATTGCCACTTTATTATGTCCAGGTTTGGGAACACTGGATGAGATTATCTTCTTGCTATAATCTGGACTCCCTCATTCACTGAACAACTATGCCAGATTTATTACCACATGAAAAGGACCAGATTTTCCACCTAAGTCCACACTCAATCTGAATTTACTTTAATATTGAACCAAATTGCATGGGGCTCATGCAAATTCTCCAATTTCAATGAAACATTTTTTTTGATGGAAACACTCGGAATTGTCCTGTATTTCTGAGTAACTTCTTTTTTTATGATAGTTATTCCCTTTAAGCTCTTTACATTTCCATTACTGTAACTAAGATCCTTTGTAAAGCAGTGAGTCATTGTCTGTGCTTCAACTGAAATTAGAAAAATGAAAGAGCATGACAGAAGAGACTGGAAATTATGCAAATTAAATAACAGAACTTATTGGCACTTCTACTATTTGTAACTTCCATAATGGAAGAGTAAATGGAAATTAATACTATTAAGTTAAAGTTTCTGTTCCCATCTCCTCCTCTTTCCTCAGAAGCCCTCTCTGGGAATGCACTGGGGTACCTTGAGATCCAAAGGGAGCTTGTTGGAAGTGAAGACACTCAGTTTGATTTGAGGCACACTGATTTTGAGGTTTTCAAAGTAGTATCGCTTTTGTGCTCCCCCTTGTTCAACCACCTTCTCATGGAGGTTTTCATCGTACTTCTCAACTTCTGCATCCAGACAAAACACAGGAATCAGAAGAGATTAAAGATAAATAAATATGGGGTTAGGAATGCACACTCTGTGCAGAGTTAACAGTGCTCTCTACAAATAAGAAGTATGTGTGACTGCTGGTGGAGCCAGCAGAATTACTCATGCCTTGTGACACCAAGTTGACCTCTGAGGCTCAAGAATTTTTTGTCAGATCTCTCTGCATCTCTAAAACCTGTTATTTGAGCTTTGAATCTCACTTCTAATTTATCTTAATCAGCACAGAGAAACAAGGAGATAACACATAACTATGCAATGTTTCCTACTGGGCAGTCTTGCTCTGACAGTCTGTTTTCCTCTCTACTTTCTCTGTAATTCCTTATACACTCAACTAGGAATATAATGCACAAAGCAAGCTTTCAATTATCCCTGCAGAATGGATGACATTCAATAAATCGATTTACATAGAGAGTGAGTCAAATGTTATTGACATTAACAGGTTTGTGTTATTAGTAAGGGCATCCTGGTGGTGTGAGAAGGCAGGAGAAACATGAAAGATGACCAAGCCTAATGAACTCGGGTTGAACAATTAAACACGTTGACTATAAATGATAAAATCATTTTTGTCTGGATCTTGGATGACATCAGCACCATCAGTGGATAAACTACAAATAATGTGCAGTAAGCAAGGAAAGAAAACAATAGCAGAAGCATCAGGGTAAAGCAAAACAAAGGACAGAGCAGTAAAAAGCATAAGAGCAAAACTCAACATTTTTTCATCTTCCTCATCACTAGAGATCTAACTCTGTAAATCCCCTGTGAAATGTAAGGCTGTTATTCTTTCAGAGACAACTCAGAAGATACTGTGGATTAGCAGGACAGAACTCTGGAGCATCATTTGTAGGCTTGGCCCCATTTGGAAATCATGCCAAACCCAGTTCTTTTGCTGTGACAGTGATTATGTAACAGCACACAGGCTACTGCATCATACAAGTGACTTTTTCAATTGCCACTCCAAAACAAACATTTCAGAACGTTTCCAAAGTACAGATAAACCCTAAAATAGGAGGATTAGAAGAGCATCTATGAGATTAGAAGGTTGAAGAGGTCTGTCTTGCCTCAATGAATGAAAGAAAACTCACATTGCAATTACAGTCAGGGGTATGCATGCCACAACTAAAAGGTCAGACAGACAAAATCTTCCTCCAGTGAAGCAAGAGGAGTTGCTCAAGGAACAAATTAACAGGTATCCTACTTCTAGCCTTGGGTTAAATAAACAAACCAAACAAATTACTAAACTAAGTGGCTTGCTAAATTAATAACACGATTTCTTTTATGCCAGTTTAGATGACTCCAGATCCAGGAACTGAAGCTGAACACGAAACTCCTTGCAGAGAAGTTCAGCCCAGCCACTGTGTACTGGGCCTGTTACCTGAGCACTGTAATGACTCCAACACGCAAGAACAGCTTCCCCAGGGGCCACTGAGGCATTTCCAGCCTTCTCTCCAACACTGGGAGGTTCCAGCAGCCAAAAGCTTCCTGGTGTTTTGAACTTTATGGAAAGACCATAATACTTGTGTGCACTGTAAAACTGCTCCTTGTAATTCAATCCCATACCTGACTCAGACTGGTCGTAGCCAAAGAAACTCAAGAGCTTCAGAAGCAGTTTCTCCTCAATTTGAACTGTGAACTTTCGGGCAGTGATCATCAGATGCTACAGAGATAAACAAGTCTCAGCTTACAGCATTAACACCAGAAATATAATCCATATAACCTATTAAAAAGGACAACGTGCTCTAGTTCAATGGAATATTTTCACTTGAATGGATTTGTAGCAAAATTCCCACCTTCAAAATGTCTTTGGTAGCTCTCTTCACTTCAAATTACCTACAACTAGTGATGTTACCTACTTGTTACAACAAGTTACCTACAACTATTTCAATTTTCTAGAAGGCATTGTGCTTCGTTACCTAATCCTAGCACTTCAAAATCTCCTGCTTCACTGTTTTCCAGCCCTGAAATCAGCTGTTTTGTTTGTTACATTTTTAAACTTATTTATTATCATTGTTAATCACTGTACTGTAGCTTTAAACACCGTGGACATGGTGTCCTTTAAGCTTCAGTATTAATTCAACCAAGTGTATTTCACAAATCATTGAATTAAGTGAAACCTAGGAAGAGGAAAGGTCATTTAAGCAAAGTAATACCTGCCTGGCACAAACAAAACATTGTGTTTTACCTTGTATATATCAGTCAGGGCATTTTTACTGGGGAATTTCATGGCATTGACTTGCACAGCAGGCCCAGTCTCCAGGGGCTCGTTCTCACTCATCTTGGGCGTCAGGAAGAGCATAAAAGGCCGTGTGGTGCCAATAAGCTGGTTGTCCACCTGCAGAGTGGACAAGACAGAAAAAAGAATGATATTTAGGAACAGAAATCTCAGAAACAGTTTTAAATATCTTTCACACTTGTTGTGACAACAAAAACTGAAGATGACCCGTGAATAAATAAATAAATTTGTTTCAAAATACCTGTATGTCGTGCACACTGAGCTCTAGCACCTGACTTGTCGAGAGCTGTGTGTAGTGGACATTAATTCTTGTGAGGCTTACAAACACCAGCTCTTCAGGGACTTTGTTGACTAAAGACAATCCTATTCCACCTTCCAGTTTCACAAGAACCTGAGAAAAAAAAACAACAACTACCACTAGCAAACCAACACTGAAAAACATGTGGTACCAAATACACACTTCTGCAAAGAAGTTATTTTTTCAGACTCATCTCCAGAGAGACTGACCATCACAGGGAGAAGTTAATGACCAACCACCCCCTCCCTACAATCTAGAAAGGAAAATGATAAATAAAAGGGACAGGTACTGGTTATAAAATCTTACTTCCAACTCCTGCTCTGTGTCTGGGCTTTTCAGCTTGCGCAGATCCTGCTCCATAACTGGAAGTTCATCTCCTTCACTGAACAAACGATCGTTTCTACGCTGGTTAAAATCAGTTATCTGAAAACAAATCAATTACCAAATTATCACTTTCCTATCTGTAAATAACAGCTACCTTATAAAATTATCTTTTTAAAAAAAAATAGGTACAATGAAAGCTTTTGTGGTAACTATTTCTGGTTTTATGATATTCCCTCCCCCTTCATATCATTATAAAGGCAGCTTTTTGTAAAGATTTAAAGATGTAATAAAGAAAAAAGTATTGCAAGTACAAGCAAATAACAGAACTTCATTCTAGTTAATGAATGAAGTCACCTGCAGAACTCTTGTTGGCCCATCTGGGATGACTCTCACGGCCAGGACTCCTGAGCCAGGCCTCATCTTTTGGTTTATGAACTGCTGTTCAGGTGGAACTGGCCCCAAAAGTTCAAGGGAAGTATCAGGACCTAGAACAACTTCAGCTCCATCATGAAGACCCAGCATTCCTCCCTTTGCCTGGAGAAAGAAAAAAGAGTAAGGAAAATAACTTAGATAATCGATAAGTGAAAACTTCAGATAACTGTTTACATACATTAATTTAAAAGTGTATTTTACTTTGCTCTCTTTACTCTTCAGAACTAAAAGAAGAGCACTCCAGCAACATTTTACTTACTATTATTAAAGCTTCTGGTAACTCATGTTTAATCAGTTTGGCAGCTAAAAAAATCAGCCAAGACTGATAATTAAGTATTCCCACTTAATTTAAAACTGAAGCTATCACATCAACAATGGACATGGGAAAGTCCTTCCTGAAAAGTTTTCCAAAATGACAGGAAGCTTTTTAAAAGATGAACTCTGGATCTGCAGGTGAGTAAATCCTTGCTGAGTCAACACCCAAAAACAGCAACACAGGGCTTTTTTGGTTGCTTCAATTAGTAACTTACTGATCACAAAACGATCAATGCAATATCATGGCACTAAGTCAATTATTTTTCTAATTATTAGTGCAAGATGTTTAATTATTTGAAACTAATACAAATATTCAAATATGAATTTAAAACACAAGCTGTTTACACAAGTCTGCTCTTCTCTGTATCCTGAACTCTGGCCTCGAAGCTTTTAGTTCACTTCAATACTAAACCCAAATGACTGTCATTTCTATCAGCAACAAACAGAAGATCAGTACTGACCTGGACAACAAGTCCATGAATCCCACAGGTCAGCTTCCCATCCCGAAAGCTCCACGTCTGGGTCGTGCTGCGCCGGCGGTCGGGCCTCC
Source organism: Pseudopipra pipra (assembly GCF_036250125.1). NCBI lineage: Eukaryota > Metazoa > Chordata > Aves > Passeriformes > Pipridae > Pseudopipra > Pseudopipra pipra. The sequence continues at coordinate 5,089,544 of NC_087570.1, read as the reverse complement.
TCAGCATCAGGGGCTCGTACCTGCAGGGAAGCACCAGAGCTCAGGAGGATTTACTCTGCAGATGTGTTAATGCTGAACATTTATTTTGCTCCAGCTCACTTTCCTAGTCTCGCTTCTGAAGTGCTCTTTTAACCTGCTAAAAATGCATTAGCCACCTTTCGAAAAGTATTTCCAAGTCACGCAGGTTGATCGTGAGGTTTGTTTAAAAAATGGGGTAAAATCCAGCTCTTCCACATGCCTTCAGAGCAATTTCTTTCCTTATTCACAGAATATCATATGAACTGTGCTTAGTTAGAACCTCCAGCAGTCTCCTGAGGAGCTGGGTGTGCAGTACCTGTTGTCTGTGACAGCTGCCAGGCCGGCAATATCCAGAATCATACTGGAGTCCTCGGAGCGAGGGGAGGGTTTATGGGGGTTGTGAGGAACTGAAGACCCTTCATGGCAAAGCATTCCTGTCTCCGTCATTCTCCAAAGCTGGGAGCGCTTTCCTGGCTCCTGTGGCATAAAAACTCGACATTTAAACACAGTACAGAGCAAGTGGTTTTGTTCTGTTTTGCTATCAGAGGCTTTGAATTATAATTCTTGGAGTGACTTGTATATATTTAACTTCAGAGGCCTGAATGGGAATTAGGAACTAGTTTGGATAAAGACTTCTAATGGAACTCTGATATTCAATGAATATGCATCACACACTAGCAGTTAGATGCAGAGCTGCATTTACAAGGTGTTTTTTAATCTCAACAATATTTAAATACAGTTTCTATTTTTTAAGAGGTCCAGAAACAGAAGACTTAGGTTACCATGAAACCTTGTAACTTCATTAGAATATCCAACATTCAGTTACCACACTGTTGTCTTGGAGGCATTTACAACATTCCTTACTACTTTTATTCCAATTCCCTTTTCTGCCATCTTTATCCCCATAAAAGTCTTATACAGAAGCACCACTACAATTCAAAATAACCTGTCACTTTGGAACCTGTCTCCACCCTTTAAAAGTTAGAACTCTTTTTTTTTTTATGTTGTCCTACTCTCAGCATTTGATTTTACTTCAGCACAGAGCAACAGCATTTAAAAAAATAAATCAAATGTGTCTTGGTACCTTCTTTTTCAGCACAACTCTTTGAGTCTTTGGAGAAACATCAAGGACAAGCTCTGCATTTGCAACATCCTTATTTGAAGCAACTGGTCTTACACTTGGCTCCTGTAAACTAGAACACCAAGAAAATATCATGATTATTCAGAGTAGCTGCTGCTTCTGCAGTTTGAATTAGATCTCTACTAAAACTGAATCAAGGAAGTTGACACTTCCAATACAGCCCATCAGACAAATTTATATTGGTTTCTTTCCCCTCTTGTTAGGAATTACCAGTGCAAGCTGTCAATTTGAGTACATTCTTAAAAGAGGCTTTGATTTCTCACTGCAGCAAGGAACTTCACAGGCAAAACAGATGAATTCCAAAGACAATTTTCTGCCTTATACTGAGGAAAGCAACAAAGCCTGTTTCACTCTCCCAGAGTTGTTTTCAACAGCATATAAGCTATTTTACATGTTTACATTTCACAGGCATGTTGTAAATAGGTGAGAACTGTGGTAAAGTGTCCTTTAGACACCAATAAAAATGAAGTCCCCAGAGAGGACCCCAACCAACCCTGCTCTTCCCAGATCAGACAGTGGGGTCACAGCAGATGCCACAGCCTTAATCTTTCTTACTGTGTGACAGAATAAACAATGCCAGGCTCTAAAACAAAGGTACTATGATCAAATGAAGTAAGATACACAGATTACTGACTGTCAGACAACTCTGAATTTGGCATTTCTTCTGCTGGCTGATAGAAGTTTAGCTGCATTTGAAAACCTTTGGAATGGCAACCACTAAGAGAATATTAATGCAAAGCTTGCTGAACACCATGAACACTCAAAATATTTTCATCTAAGATAGAAAGAATTACCCTGAGAAGGTATATGTAGCAGCAATATAGATGAAGTTTTCATAGTAAAGCTGCTTGCTGTCTTGGAAGTCGTTCATGCAGCAGACAACCTCAGAGGAGCCTGCCCCCTTCACTGTCAGCAGGATAAAGGGGGGCAGGACAGGCTCATCCCAGGCATAATCCAGGGAGGTCATGGGCTTCACTTCAGTGGAGAGCCTGGGCTCCACCACCCCGTGCTGGTTAAACACAATTGGGACCTGCAACAGGTAGGAAAGATGAGTTTGTTTCCCACAGGAATTGTTCATCAGGCAGATTTTTTCCTGCCATTTGCTCATTTGCCAGGAGTTGATCACAGGAGCTGAAAAAAGAGCACTTATTTTTTTCCCCCCATCTTTTTCATATGCAAATTGTTCCATTCAGGTCTCAATTAAAAACAGTCTTAAAGGGTTGAGAAATGTCATCTTTGCTTTTATCTGTCATTTGTGGTTCACAATGTCTTCAGTTCCATGGCAGCATCTCAAATCCTCCTAGTCTAAATTAGGAGACTAGAACAGATTTCAAATTACCACCCCAGAACAATTTCTCTTCAGTAACAATGCTCTTCCTTGCAAGACTTATAAGGCATTCAGGAAAGCCACAACATTAGCACTATTATTTGAACAAGATGTAATTAAGTGCTTCCAATTTTCACTAGAACTTCAGAAAAACACAATTATTACAAAGACCTCTTGCTACACAAACTTTAATTTTATTTCATTACACAAGCTACTCATCTCTCTCTTCTAACAGATATCAAGGACTACTTTTCCTTAAAAATAGAGGGGAAAAACTGTGGGTTTTTTGTTCTTTTACCTTGGAGAAGTTGTCGATGCGGAAGGGCGGCGGGAGCTGGTCGGTGTCGCTGAAGGCGATGCGGTACGTGGCTCCTTGCAGGGTAATCTCTACTCTCAAAAAGTAACATTTTCCCAAGGAGTCCCTTGGAAAAAGAGCAAAGTGCAACACAGGTAAGCTTCTGATCTGCATTACCTGCAGCCCTAAGCATGAAACAGCTGCTTCTATCAAAACCCAGAAGCACTCTGCAGGAGATTTACAGATCACAGCTACCCCACCCTGATGTGGAACGAGGATTAAACATCTGCCTCCATCAAAGACCAGAGGCAAATTACAGAAGATTTTTATAGAATAGCTACCTCATGTTGATGTGGAATGAGTTGTTCTTGTTGACCTCAAAGCCCCCAGACCAAATGCAGTTTGGGACATCCATGAGCCTCACACACAACAGCTGATCATAATCGTTCCGTGGCCAGTGGAACACGACGCTGGAGCCAGGGAGGGTGGAGATGTATCCGTCAGGATTAGATGCTCCCTAGGACAGAAATCAGGAAAAAATGGTTAAATAATCCTGGTACTGAAACCTTAGTATTAATCTACAGACCTCCCAAATACCAACACAGCAATTATTCTGTCAGGAATAATGAGAAAGACCCCCATAACCAACCAACAACACTTTCAAGAACGACATTTGTTCTTTTTTATGATTAACCACAGAACTGTACTGAAAATAACCCCCAGGAAGCTTCTTACCCGCCCTCTGGCGAATTCCCGCTGGACAAAGGCCAGTTTGTAGCTGGATTTATTGTCCAGCAGGTAACGGGGAGCAAAGGTGACCATGCAGGTGTCAATGTAACGGCCTCTGCCTTTTTTGACATCAATACCTAATAAAACCAAGGTAAAATAAAGCTATTACTTAAAAAGAAAAGAAATAAAATACAATATATTTCACAGAGCACAGGTTCTTTCGAGTTCCTGAGATGCACTGTTTGTGCCACACCACTGCTGTGTTTTGACACATTAAACAATAAATGTAATTTTATATCATCTGTCACCCTCTGTTTCTCAAGTACAATTTAGAGGTCATAACCACTGAAGATAAAAAGCCCCAAAACTCTTTCCAATCACATCAATGCAAGTAATTATTTCAGTTTTAAACATATGAAAAATTCCTCAAAAATAATTGTGAAGTAACTTCCAAACTCTCATTTAATTAAAAACTAAAACCTTATGGAGAAATTGTGCTTTCTGTACACCAGGAGCCAGAAGCTGCACTCCTGCACATCAGCCTGTACAAAGCAAAACCCACAGAAGCAGCACATGGCTGAACAGTTACAGTGCACAGGCAGTCAAAATAATCAGAGTAACATGAAGGGATTTCAGATGTACTTGGAATTAACCCACAGGGGGAATAAAGACAGAGAAACAGGCAGCAGAGTTTGTAAATGCAGTTATTAACACTCAGTTTTGAAATGTAAAAAATAACAGAAAACTGATTTTTAAGCTAATAAAATTAAAATAAAGAAATAAAAATAATTAGAATACTATTTCCTAGTTTAATAATTTTCTCTGGACTCTCAAAAACCTTTAACAACATATCTTTCTCTGCTGCAATTGTTCTGTTTCTGGTGCCACTGACATCTTGTCTCACCAAGAGTTATACAGGATTCTGGATTGTTCCAATATTCCTGTCACCACCTACCAATGTTATAGATGAGGCCTGGCCTGTTTCCATGTTGGATCACCTTGAGGGCTCTGACACCACTGCCCCCATCCAGGGAGAATCCCTGGCACCAGCCAGGCATGCCTTCAGGATGGATTCCTCTTCCAACCCTCATTGTACAGCTAAAGGTAAGAAAAAACCACAAAGATTTACTCCTTTAAATAAAGAATCAGATAACAACGTGATTCTGGTAATCAAACACATGCCCAAGATGCAAAAAGAACACCTGTGTCTGAATATAATAGCCTTAAAATTCATGATAAATCTCTTGTTGTGTGGTTCATTCTGCATTTCTGCCATAAGCTCTTTCATCACATTGGTCAGGATTCAGTGGCCATGTCATGTAAAGGGCTTGGCAATTTTCAGGCTGATTAATCACAACAACAGTGGAGTCTATTTTATCCTTGAAAGAAAAAAAAATTAAAATTTCCAATAAATTCTGACACAACAGAATGAGCCAACCAAGGAACTTTCAGTAGGAAATGTCTAAAGATCCAATGTGCTCATTTCTGTATTAAAAACTTAATAACGGGTCATCTTAACAGGGAAGGGCTTTTCCTACATGATCCTCATATTGATGTATCAGCACCCAATCTGTGAATTACTTTCATCTTTGTAAAGTTCCTCCTGATTGCTCTTCTTACTTACAAGTTTGGCTGTTCTTTATCAGCATAACAGAACAGCAGAGGGCTGAGGCTTCTAGCAAGCTCATGCTCTTCAAACTGCCCAGCAGCATCTGTTTTTGCATTATCTTGTCTGAAGATCAGTGGTAATCCTTTAAGTTAAACACACACACACACACACACAAAAGAGTGTTAAAGTACAAGTCACTTGTGAACAAATTAAAATGAGAATGGTGGAAACTACTTCAAATTAAGGAACAGCCTAAAATATTTTGGTTGTAGGATTATCCATTAATCTGCCTGTATCCTCCTAGTTCTTCATTTAACCTGTTTAAAACAGCTGCAGGTCATGGGGGCTGAAAGTGCCAGTGGAAGTTAACACAGACTCAAAGTCAGACCCATTGCTTTCTCAAAGCATTTCAGTCTTTGAAACCCCACATTTTAACAGTGATCTAATCTATGTTAATTTATTTGTTTGAAAATCTGTAATGCAGCAACTCAAATGTGTAAATTACCTGTAACACTCATCAAACAACAGCTGCTGGCACTACTAAAATAATTAATTCCTGCAACTTTAATTCCTCTTGAGTAGCGTTTAGAAGCTCTATTTGGCCAGAAGGCAAACCAAAATACTGCAGGACATCTTTATTTCCCAGTTCATGACCACAGCAAAACTCACCAGTTTTGTTGATTAACCAATATGGTGCTGAAATGAGTATTTTTAGGGAACCCTCAGCACGACACACGATCCTGATGGTCAGGTTGAGCAGCCGCTTGTTGACATCGTACAGTCGCATCCTCACCATGTAGTTCTGTGTCCCAGGAGGAATCAGCAGCTCTTTGCAGACTGGGAAGTTTTCTAGCAATACCCCTGTGAAAACAAACCCAAACCAAACCAAACCTAACATCACCCACGCAGAAACATTGGTTCCTGGTAAGTGTTGAGGTTGGTGTTTCATGGGACTTGATCTTTCTGAATATTTCATGTAGCTCATACCCAGATTAACTTTAGAATCTGCCCAGCATAGTAAACTCTGACCTCAGGAAGAAATGCCACAATTTAGGTCACAAACAACAAAAAAGGTTCTGTAAGGAAGCCTGCTTAGGGCTAGTTATTGCTTTAGGCATCACAACTCCAGCCAGTGTTGAATAATTCTGTACAGATTTTCAACACCAACTTTTTCTGTTAGAAAAAAAACAAGCAAAGCCACCCAAAACATTGGGAACTTATTTATTTGCCTTCTTTATCACTGATCTCTCCAGTTTCTGTTTCCACTCCCAGGAAAACAAGAAAAGAGCTGAACAAGGAACAGACTAAGACAGCTGACAGATTTGGGGGAATGATGGCAATATCAGTACTCTTTTTTTTTTTTGAATGTGTGCACTTGGTTATTAAATATAAGAAACCCTGCAAGCCAACGAAATAATCATATAAATGCTGTCCATTTTTAAATTTTTCCATTCTGCACCATAGTTCCTTTCAGATAAAGGTTCCTTTGAGGTACTGAGGTACACTGAGGGTCAGAGAACAGCACCTGGACAAGAACCTTACCGAGCTCAATGTTCTGGGACGTGTCAGCCGTGTGCAAGGCCACCTCTTTGCCAGGCTTCAGGGTTCCACTGATGGGCAAACCCTTCACATAGAACTCCAGCTCACAAGGGAGCAGGTTGCAGATCACCACCGTTGGCAGGAGATAAATTGTGTGCCCAGGCTGCCTGAAAATCTGCTTAGCACTGTCAGAGAATATGCTGGAAGGCATGTAATCAGGGTAATTCTCCTTCTTTATAGCCACACAAAACCTGGGAAGGCAGACACAGGAGGAGTCAATGAGTTTGGCAGGCAATTGAATCCTATCTTTCTGTATTGCACTAAATCCTCTAACATGCTCTAACTTCAGAATTGATAAGAAAAACAGCATTTAGAGTTGTTCTTCACCTAATCACTTTGTTGTTTGACCATAAGGTATTTTGTATTTATGCCTAACATTAAGATAACAGGAGTTTCCTGATTTTAATCAAAGACTTAATTTAGTCACTCAGAAAAACCTGGTCTGTTCAGAGATGTAACAGAAAATGGCTTTTACAGGTTACCAACTATAAAAGCAGCTTCCATAGACTTGCAAAAATATGTTTGTAACTATTAGTAAGAGATTTTAACTATTAAAGTAAATTAAAATCATTTTCTGAAAAATAAATGTTGACTGTGTCCTTCTTCCCAGTAGATACATCCTTCCTCTGACCACCTGACACTTCGGTTTTCCATTAGTTAAGAAAAAATTGACTAAGTAAATCTTCATTTTAAATAATTTGTGCATTTGCCTCCCTGTGATACGTTCAAAAGCAGCATATTAAGAAATGAACTATGGAGCTGACACACAGAAGTAACCACATGGTGTGCAAAGGTCATTTCCTGAGCAGCTTCCATAATCTCTATTCTAGTATTTCCTAAATACAGAGCAACCCTAAATCAACCATTATCAGAAAACCACAAAATTCCATTAAGTCCTTACTATGCAGCAACATTTTTGGACTCAGAACAGAGCACAGGACATTGAAGATAAAGAATGAGTATTTGTGAACACTCTTTTGGCAAAGCACTTGTTATCCTCAGTGAGACAGAGCAGTTAATTTAAGTCTACATTCTATTTTGTAATCTTTTATTTTTTACCAAAAATATTAACACTGTGCTTTGTATTCTCAGAGGGGTTTCAAGGAGCCCTGCAGAAATGCAGCAGTTACACTTCACTGCTTCCTCACCTCTTAACACACCAAACAAAACCTCCCATTAAAACTGCAGCAGCTTTCACCTCTAAGCATTTTCTTTCCTGGTAATTAGTTCAGAAGATGATAACAGAGCTTACAGAAGAAGAATTAGGTCTTAATTACCTGAAAAACCTGCTGTTTTCAGACTCCATGGAGTGACACTCCCTCTTGCTGCTGCACACCTCTGTTGTCTTCTGAACGTTAGTCCAGTGAATTGGGGCCTTACAGAAAAAGACTCCCATTCCTTTGGGCCTGGCCTGCAAACGCCAGGATGTCAGATGTAATGGGATGGCAAAGGAATCTCCTGGCATAACTGCTGGAAGGACCACAGGTTCTGCAAGCAGAGAAGAACACACACATATCAAGACAGGCCCCTTTACTGAAAACCATAAAATTTTGAAGTAGTGCGTCTCAAATTTTTGAAGCAACCCATTTCACTTTAATATAAATCACTTCCTACTTTATGTACATTTCAAACACCAACCTGTTATTTTCAGCTCTATTAACAATCTGGCAGCAGACAAATTTAGGTGAAATGGCCCAAAAACTTGCTGGAATTTAAATTCTTTTTCCCTTGGATGCTTTAGTGAAAATGTTTATTTCAAAAAGCCTCATTCCTTATACATTTTGGGTACATTGTCAACATATCACGACATTTCTACACTACACCTCTGCAGGGAAAACTTTCTAGAATACTGTTAAAAGAGAGAACATTGCTACACACAGAAATAAGATGTAGTATTTACAGAGTCTCAGCTTTCCCTGATGGGGAAAAATCCTAATGGATCCTCTAGCTCACTTTGTTGATTATTTCCTTCTTAACAACACCCATTTTCTCTCCAGGGAGGTCTATTTTGGTGTGAACCACCACGGACAGTGGCGAATCTTCTTGGGGAGAAAGCTACACTTCCCACAGTATGTATGGAATACTACAGGAATTCAGGGCCCAGGAATTCCCAGCACTTACTGTCAGGGGCAGAAGGACTGTCCAGTCTCAGTTCCATTGGAGTTTCCAGCTTGTTCTTCACCATCAAGGCCGAGCGCACCGTTATCACCTTCCGGGCACCGCCCTCCAGGGTGACTTCAAACACCACACGAACTGGAGGCAATGAAGAAAACTGGAAGATATTTAAAAGCATTAAAAAGCTCAGGTAATGAATATATCTAGAAGAGGGGCACCTCAATGTGGAAGCAGTAACTGCTGGAGGAAAACTGAGTCCAACCACGTGCAACTCCTCGGGTCTATATAGTTTCATAATAATAATCCCTTATAATCCTGTACCTCTCCCTCAAAACACAGTAAAATTAACTATGAGAAAGCAATTCTACATACCACTAACTCATTATCTTTTTCAAAACAACAGAAGTTCAACTAAGAGTAATACAGATCCTAAAAGAAGACTACACTTCACCTCACTACTACATTATTTTATAAATCCATGGAGTTTGAATTCCAAGTCTTATATATTTAACAGTCACTTACTCCCTTATCTAAACTAGAAAATAATATAAAGCTTTCTTAAAATATCCACATTTTCTTCACCCTTCTACTGTGGTGTTTTCCCTCCTACATTACATGAAGTCATTGCCACTTCAATCCTGAAAAAAACAATTCATATTCTAGCATTTATGTGCTAGAACACATATTGGAATTTAAGACCCATCCTTCAAACGTTTATACTAGTGAGGAATGGAAAATCATGTATTTGTTCTGATTTGAAAGTCCATTTTGTTTGCTTGGCTTTTGTTTGGTCTCTATTGAAAAGGTTCTACAAGGATGGAAAAGCCAGTTCACTTGTAGAATTCTTTGGTCTTATTTAAGTAGCTCTCAAAAAATGAAAATATATACTCACGTAGACTTGTGGATGTATTATATTTGTTCTACTTATTGGGCTTCCAAGCTGAGAGGAAAGTAAACAAGAAAGTTAAAGTTGTTCAGCTTTAAAGACATTGATTTCAGCTGTAATATAGAACCTTACTAGAGAAGAATAAACTTTCATCACCGTGCTTCTGATCTTCAGTACAGCTTGGAATCATGTCAGAACTAGATTAGCAAAGCCTGTTTGTAACATTGGTTTAAAAAGAAATGAAGCTAAAAGAAGGGTTTATTGTAAAGAAGAATTCCCCAAAAGACATTCCTGAACAGCAATTCTCCAATTTGCATCCTTTCCCTTCAATATTCAAGTTAAAGAGGGATTATGCTTTTTATGCTTCAATATGAAAACACCAGAAACAATACAAATAAGAGACCACTGGCTCTTGTCAGTAGTATCTTGAAATTAAATTCTGTTTTATACCAAAAAGATCTCAACTACTTCTCCAGTGTTCAACAACCTCCTGTACCTACTTTCAAAACTTAGCTAGTTCTGAAATCCACAAAATCATTTTTATCACTGAGCCTCCAAGAAATGCCAGCCTGATTATTACAACTGCATTTTCCCTTCATGACAAGTATATTTTGTCTAAGCAGCCACATATTTCAACAATCTCTTGGCTTACAGGAAATTGCCAGTTTTGTTTATTTTAAGTAAATTAAATACATGAAAAGCATTCCTGCAATAAAAGAAATAAAAATAGCTGCTGAAATGCTGGGCTGATTTAAAACTCAGTCTCCACGAGTCCATGGCCCTGTCACTAATATGTTAGTTCTGTCCCTGGGAGCTCTGACAGCCAAGCACAGACTAACTGCTGACTGCTCTGTCTGGGGCTTTGTTACACATTAAATTGCTAATTAGAACCCAGCATCTCCAAACTCTCCCAATGCAAGCTAAATGGAGAGGTCAGTCTCATACAGCAGCTGCTTTTAGGTCAAAATCTTGCAGCCATCATTACCCTTAAATTATACATTTATACATTTTCCTAAACCCCTCAAAATCAGAACTTACAGTGGAGGAGGAGGAGTTCTTATCTGGTGCAGCATATCGGAAAAACGTTCCAACTTTGTCCACAGACACTGGGCTCACTTCTTCCCAGCCATTGACTCTCACTTGCAACTGGTGAATCCTCAGATCATGTGTGTGCCTACCAGGCCAGACCAAGGTAATTTACAATTAAGCATTATTAAACAGTGTAAACACCAAATAGTTCAAACCAAGGGATTCTGAGAAAAGAATCTCACTGAAGCATTAAAAAGTCTCAGGAGTTTTTCTGTTTCATGGATAAAGACAGACTAATTCTGTCTAATTGTTCTACCTTCCCTAATGAACACACAGAAGTACAACTATGTCATATAAGCAAAAATAGAAGTGTGCTACATATTTGTCAACACATTCTTATCTCTGATAACACATTCAACAACCAACACCACCCCTTGGCCCACTCCTTTAGAATAAAGGACATTGATTGAGGGTCCCAAGTCTTTCTAAAAGCTCATAATAATCCAAATTACATCTAAGAACAGCTGCCACTAATAGCAATAGATGCTGCTTACTGGAGAACTCATTTCCCTCTGTAGAAAAGCTTTAAAAATAAGAACTAAATATTAAGAGGAGATTTTTAAAAAAAAATCTACTTTTAATGTAACACCTGCTGGTGCCCTCACAACCATGATCCCACGTGTTCCATATGTAGGTGTGCAAAACTTTACCTGTGTCTGAGTTTCCCTCTGGCTTCGAACTCAAATGGAATCTCTTCCCCAGTGATAACTTCTTGCCATTCACTGACATTATGGGCATCATCCAGCAACGTCCCGTTTTCCTCAGGAACAACACCTGGGCTCCCACTGTGAGACAGAGCAGCCCTGGGAAGAGAATCACAGCATTTTACAAACTGACTACTTCAAGTGACAAGTGCCTTTTACTCTGCCTCAGTCCTCAGTGAACACGTTCACATCATGAGTGTATCTGACTAGTTTTCATGTTCTGTTGGGCCTCTTGAAAAAAACAAATTATTTTTTTTTTAAAGCAGTAAAACTATCTCAGTGTCAAGAGGCTCAACTAAAATTGAGACTTGCTTATGTGTCTCTGCAGAACAAAAGCACTGCAAACAACAGGGTTTGGCTGACGTGGAAGTGAAACCAGCCAAACATGTTTGAAGTGATGCCCCAACAGGTCCTTACCGGGTCGGGGTTGTGGTCAGGGTGGCAAACCACAGAGTGCATCCAGTGTGATTCCTCAGAGCAAAGGGCACAAAGGGCTGCCTGCGCTTTGGAGTCTTCATTTCACCTACAAAACACAACCCACACTTGTCTGAATGCCCGGGAGAAGCGTTTATGAGATGTTAGTGTGGGATGAGACACAATGGCTGGAGAACCAAAACCTGCACTAACCAAAGAAAAACTGATCGAAGAAACAGGATATCAGATTGTCTATGACATTTTCTAAATTAGTAACTGTTACAGAAATGGGATAAAACAAACAGAAAGTCTTCCCCTACATCAACCCCTCCTGGGAACTAAGCTTGATCTAACCTGTTTTTTTGTTTCTTCATATCAAGTCTTATAAAATCCTCTGCCTCCAGTTAGACCTAATGTGTAGAAAATCTGACTAAAACCCCAAGCATAATCAGGAACTTTTTATGGACATCCAAATGCTCATGAAGTACTAAATACACATTAAATTACAATTAAGATCTATACTGTATTTAATGTGATAAATACAGAATTAGCCAGTACCCCCTTTGAATGGGACTTTTATCCTCAAAGACTGAATAAGTAGAAATATTTTCCTAAACAGGATAAAACCTACTGGAACAAAGTATGGAAAATAATTTGAGTGCAACCAGAGGCAACTTGGTTTTGTTAAAAAACTGGACAGCAAAATCCCAGAAGATACTTCACTTCCCCTGGTTGAATTTTTCCAAGCATGGATTTCTCACCAGCACACAAGTGTTACTCTCATCTTCCACACTGCAGTGCATCAAGGCTGTGAAAATACTTACTGTGTTTGGACAGAGAAAAACCCCTGTCAAAGTCCAGTAACTTACTTAAAAAGGAAGATAAATGGCTGCTACCTAAATACCCACATCTTTTGGTATGAGAGAAGTGGGAGGAAGGTGCACACAATAAATCAGCTGCTTAAAGAAAAGTTCGGACAGAAATGAAATCTATTCCCCAGAACTGATCTGCAATTGCTCCAAAAGCTTCAGCACAGGTTTACAGAGGCAAGAAGGGGTAAGGTGAGGAGGACAGGGAAGGTTTTGAAGGAGTTACTAATAATCACATAAAACTTTCTTCCAAATCAATCACAACAAACCCCTATAAACCCCCACATCATCAGCAGAGACTTAAATCTGATCTAAAGCTCATGGGGAAAGTTCTTTCCAATTAAATGGCAAGGAGATGAAATCCTTGAAAATGAAAACACTGATTTTTGCCAACTGCAAATAAATGTTTTTAGTTTTAAGATTCACTTTATATAATTTTTTGGCTAATCCAGGTTCTACAAAATTACAGACCAGAAGCCAAATGAACTTTTACTCTGTTGTTTAATCAATTGCCAGTTTATTTTTTGAGACTTTTAAAAAAGAATTTTTGGGACTACGGCCTGATTTTTAAAGGAAAACATAATGTAAAAGTTGCATTTTGAGACTACTGCCTGAAAAAAAAAAAGATTACCATTACAAGGAGGGCTTTTTCAAAATTAATTTAGTAATTTAGCTGCAACACCCACTAAAAGCCAAGCATTAAATAATACAAGTTTTGCTGTTTGTTTGATTTTTGGAAAAATCTTTCAGAAAAAAAAGCCCTTCTATCATTTTCCATTTTGAGTTTGTTTTTTTTTTTTTAAACTCAGAAAGAAAATATTTCTGAGGGGCACTTGAACAGGGCACAAATGCAGATTTCTAGAAAACGTTGTGTCCTCCCCCTCAGCAACTTTTCTACAGGGCTACATATTTATCAAGTGTGCTGTTTTGTCTTCCATAATGTCAAAAATTAAAAAAATCTTACTTTAAACTGTATGGTTTTGCCCCAAGACTGTAAAGTCAAGTATAACCCAAACAAATTAACAAGATATTTGGTAGGAATGCCTTACATCCTAAGGCTTACTGAAAACAGATTGTTCTTTTTGAAGCCATCTGAAAGTTTTAAGTAGCTAAATATGCTGAATTAGGTATAAGTAGGTACATTGAACATAATGTTGGATATTTTTAGAATACAAATAAAATACTGTGATATTATTATGCTATTTTTAATTACACTATACTGTCTCTCTAGAAAAGGGACATTGAATAGCCAATAATTCATATAATTCATAGGGTTGGTTATACTTCTCCCTTCTTTCCTTAAGGTTCCAGAGAGGAATTAACAGATAAAACCAGGATAAAATATTAAGTTAAGCAGCTTAAAACCAAAGTAGCTGTCATGTTCTTTAGCTTGAGGTTTTTCCAGGTTTGATTATTTATAAATATAGAGGCCAGTCTACCAGCAAGTCACACATACAGCACAGTATTTATTGTACAAGAGCCTTCCAAAGAAGAAAACCACCTTTTTTTTTTTGGTCTCTCTCTGTACAGTACCTCTAGCATAGATCTGATGCTCTAGGTTAGTCAAACTGGCTGTACTCCTAGTTCTAAGGTACACAAGAGGAAGGCCTGGCAGACAGGAAAGACAAAGTTAGCAGGTAAGAAAAAACACATAAATACAGGTAGATCTTCCCCATCATGCATTGGGGAAGATACAGTTGGCATCATGCAGTTATAAGTCTCTATCCCTTGGTTTACACTGAGCCAGGGATAGAGACTTTTATTTTATTCAAATTTATTTAAATTTTATTCAAATTTTATTTGAGTTGATAAAATTTCTTCCAGAAGTAATTCTGGGAGAAGAGAAGCTAAAAAGACCTGTCACGTATTAAGAGTTTCACAAATTAAACAGGATTTTTTCCCAGAAACTCAGTTATACAGGACTTTGGGGTACAGAAAGAAAAAGATCCCCTCTGAACTGCACATGCCCTAAAGTCAATACTCTTGATTTAGTCTTTGATGAGAGAGTCACTCATTAACTGACAAAAAAAGGAAGCAGAACGAGCAGTGCAAAGCTCTCACTCAAAGCTAAGCAGCCAGAATGGTTTTTGTTTTTAAAGAGTTGAACACAACTGAACAGAACACAGCTTTTTTGTCTTTTTTTTTTCTTTTTTTTTTTGCCAAACATCTCTAACAAATCACTGCGTGCTGTGAAGCCCAAGTACTTCTGTTTGTAATACATTAGACAGATGACCGTGTGTGTCAGGACTGTTTCAAATAAAGTGTGATTAATGAGCAACATACTCTGCCCAAAACATGGGGGATCCACCGAAGAGCCCATCCAGTCTTCTGAGCTGATTACATTCACTTCTTTGTCCTGTTTACAGTAATCTTCCATCCATGACTGTTTGGTACATGTGTATTGCTCTAGAGGAATGTAAGCACAGACAGCCAATGTCTCCAAGGTGGCAGTAAACAAAGTCATTGAAAAGTGTGTTAAATTCATCACACTCAAGTTACTCCACTTCAATGGCAGCGGTTTTATCTCGCTGGTTTTTTTCTGTGAAACACTTATATGAGCCAAAGACAAACAACAGCTCATAAAATCACAGCACTATCTTCAAAAACAAATAATAAAGATTTTATTTTTCAAAAAAAAATTTTAAGTGGAATTCCATGTTCTTAAGACACTCCTAAGGCAATCTAAGAGCTCTCCTTGTGGAGGCAATTAACCATAAATATTTCCATGTTAGAAGCACTTCCTAGGGATTTGGTTCTTTTGTTTTAAGTACAGGCACATTCCTGCATAAATATCAAGACACTAATCGGGTCCTTTAGCACAGTATTAATCACAAACCAGCCTTACTACTTGTTATCACTGGTATTTAAAAGCATCATTGGAACTCTTAGGAATCACTGATTTGCTTTTCCTGCTACTTTGGCTCCCCTCTTTCTGCCAACCCCACAGGTCTTCTGGGAGAAAGGACCAAGGAAGGCTTTTCTGTTCCATCTGCAAACTCAGCTGTTGCCATTTCTTTACTGTGCTCACCAAATTATTCAGAATGAGCAATAATATTCCTGGGAAATGCACAAAATCATAGCCCAGCAACACAGAAGCTCATGTGAAATTTGAATTAATGACAAACAAAACATTTTTATTTCCTAAGGTGGGAATTGAAGCTCAGGTGTTCAGAGACTGCAGAACTGAAAAGAGTAGCTCCCCACTACACCTGTCAACGTACTGAAAAATGACGAGCTTCCCAAAAATATTTTTAAGCACTGTACAGTATGGAAAGCTTTAGATGAAAGCCTGTTTCTGATCAAAAATAAATTTCAAATAACATATGAATTTGATAGAATTCATATGAGCAGAGAAAGAATTCCTGCTAACCTCTAAAACATGCAGCTCATGTCTTTACACTTTCACAGTGCCTGCCCAAACACACACCTGTGCAAAACCCCACGGAAGGGATGTGGGGACTTGCCCAACTCCCCCCCTCCAAGGGACACCAGCAGGGCTCGGTCAGAGCTGTCTGTCCTGCTCAGGAGTGACAATCAGGCAGCACAGGGACGCTCCCAGGGAATATTCCCACGTACCTATGAGGACAGAGGTGATGTTTACATCCAGGCGTGGTCTGGCCTTCACTTCCAGCTTCAGGCGGGAGGGGTGGAGGCGGCTCGAGGCCTGTTGTTGCCAAGACACCGAGCAGGGCCACGGCTCAATGAAGGGCTCCCAGCCTGGGAACAAGCACAAAGTCACCTCTGCTGCACGTGGGAAGGCCACACTGGAATGCTGCTTACATATTTCAGTATTTAATCCTTTACTTTTAATCTGCGTTCAAGATAAACTGTATTTAATTTGCTACCCAATATGAAGTTGCTCCATTTGAACCGTGTATCCTGTATGAACACACTGCATACCATGTGTACTGTATGGATACTATGTACACTGCATGTAAGGCCTTGCAGAAATATCTTAATTCCAATTAAAGCATTAGGAGGCAATTACTGCTTCTTATTTAAGTCAGCTGCAACTAAGCCCTCTGAAATAGTTTTGAAAATGATTTTCATACAATTATGCATAAGTTGGCCTATTATTCAGTATCACATAAGACAAAGGTCTAAAAGCTATTAAAAAAATCCCCCTCTATGTATTTCTAAAAACAAAAAAACTGCCTTGTTATTGGTAGATAATTCCTGAGGTGGTTGTCACCAATTACATATCAGAAAATTTAGTTCCTCAATTCAGAAAAAAACACAACTAGATTATTTCTTTTGTCAGTGTCTGACCTGGATTGAGGCCTAATTTGTTTTTCTTAATTTAAAATATGAATTCTAATGGTCTTCTTATGTTAATTCCATTGACTTCAGCCTAATCACCTGCCCTCACATGCTTTTCCTTCCTGAAATACATAACAAACTGAATGCACCAAGCAAGTAAAAACTGAAAATGTGAATACAGATACCCCTAGCTACATAACTGTCATGTTCCTGGATAACCTTCTTTTGCAATTACATTTGAAAACTTCAGTGCTATTTTCAGATCAGCAAAACCTCAACTTTCCACATCCCTCCACCTGATCTCAAGTCAGGGTATCTTGTCTACAATCACATGTTCTCACACACACACAGAGACACAAATTTCATGTCAGGAGAATTTCAGGCTCCTGTAGTAGGAAAGGCTGTTTCCTAAACATAAATAACAAAACAACAACTCCCCAGGTATTTCACCTGAAAGCTCTCGATTGTAATAATCTCCAGAGAGGGTAA